>NW_026562190.1:0-600000 GCF_027943255.1 Anastrepha obliqua
TCAAAGTCAAAGTCAAAGTCAAAGTCAAAGTCAAAGTCAAAGTCAAAGTCAAAGTCAAAGTCAAATTCAAGGTCAAAGTCAAAGTCAAAGTCAAAGTCAAAGTCAAAGTCAAAGTCAAAGTCAAAGTAAAGTCAAAGTCAAAGTCAAAGTCAAAGTCGAAGTCAAAGTCAAAGTCAAGGTCAAAGTCAAAGTCAAAGTCAAAGTCAAAGTCAAAGTCAAAGTCAAAGTCAAAGTCAAAGTCAAAGTCAAAGTCAAGGTCAAAGTCAAAGTCAAAGTCAAAGTCAAAGTCAAAGTCAAAGTCAAAGTCAAAGTCAAAGTCAAAGTAAAAGTCAAAGTCAAAGTCAAAGCCAAAGTCAAAGTCAAAGTCAAAGTCAAAGTCAAAGTCAAAGTCAAGGTCAAAGTCAAAGTCAAAGTCAAAGTCAAAGTCAAGGTCAAAGTCAAGGTCAAAGTCAAAGTCAAAGTCAAAGTCAAAGTCAAAGTCAAAGTCAAAGTCAAAGTCAAAGTCAAAGTAAAGGTCAAAGTCAAAGTCAAAGTCAAAGTCAAAGTCAAAGTCAAAGTCAAAGTCAAGGTCAAATTCAAGGTCAAAGTCAAAGTCAAAGTCAACGTCAAAGTCAAAGTCAAAGTCAAAGTCAAAGTCAAAGTCAAAGTCAAAGTCAAAGTCAAAGTCAAAGTCAAAGTCAAAGTCAAAGTCAAAGTAAAGGTCAAAGTCAAAGTCAAAGTCAAAGTCAAGGTCAAAGTAAAGGTCAAGGTCAAAGTCAAAGTCAAAGTCAAAGTCAAAGTCAAAGTCAAAGTCACAGTCAAAGTCAAAGTCAAAGACAAAGTCAAAGTCAAAGTCAAAGTCAAAGCCAAAGTCAAAGTCAAAGTCAAAGCCAAAGTCAAAGTCAAAGTCAAAGTCAAAGTCAAAGTCAAAGTCAAAGTCAAAGTCAAAGTCAAAGTCAAGGTCAAAGTCAAAGTCAAAGTCAAAGTCAAAGTCAAAGTCAAAGTCAAAGTCAAAGTCAAAGTCAAAGTCAAAGTCAAAGTCAAGGTCAAGGTCAAAGTCAAATTCAAAGTCAAAGTCAAAGTCAAAGTCAAAGTCAAAGTCAAAGTCAAAGTAAAGGTCAAAGTCAAAGTCAAAGTCAAAGTCAAGGTCAAATTCAAGGTCAAAGTCAAAGTCAAAGTCAAAGTCAAAGTCAAAGTCAAAGTCAAAGTCAAAGTCAAAGTAAAGGTCAAAGTCAAAGTCAAAGTCAAAGTCAAGGTCAAATTCAAGGTCAAAGTCAAAGTCAAAGTCAAAGTCAAAGTCAAAGTCAAGGTCAAAGTCAAAGTCAAAGTCAAAGTCAAAGTCAAAGTCAAAGTCAAAGTCAAAGTCAAAGTCAAAGTCAAAGTCAAAGACAAAGTCAAAGTCAAAGTCAAAGTCAAAGCCAAAGTCAAAGTCAAAGTCAAAGCCAAAGTCAAAGTCAAAGTCAAAGTCAAAGTCAAAGTCAAAGTCAAAGTCAAAGTCAAAGTCAAAGTCAAAGTCAAAGTCAAAGTCAAAGTCAAGGTCAAAGGCAAAGTCAAAGTCAAAGTCAAAGTCAAAGTCAAAGTCAAAGTCAAAGTCAAAGTCAAAGTCAAAGTCAAGGTCAAATTCAAGGTCAAAGTCAAAGTCAAAGTCAAAGTCAAAGTCAAAGTCAAAGTCAAAGTCAAAGTCAAAGTCAAAGTCAAAGTCAAAGTCAAAGTCAAAGTCAAAGTCAAAGTAAAGGTCAAAGTCAAAGTCAAAGTCAAAGTCAAGGTCAAAGTCAAAGTCAAAGTCAAAGTCAAAGTCAAAGTAAAGGTCAAAGTCAAAGTCAAAGTCAAGGTCAAATTCAAGGTCAAAGTCAAAGTCAAAGTCAAAGTCAAAGTCAAAGTCAAAGTCAAAGTCAAAGTCAAAGTCAAAGTCAAAGTCAAAGTCAAAGTCAAAGTCAAAGTCAAAGTCAAAGTCAAAGTCAAAGTCAAAGTCAAAGTCAAAGTCAAGGTCAAAGTAAAAGTCAAAGTCAAAGTCAAAGTCAAAGTCAAGGTCAAAGTAAAAGTCAAAGTCAAAGTAAAGGTCAAAGTCAAAGTCAAAGTCAAAGTCAAAGTCAAGGTCAAAGTCAAAGTCAAAGTCAAAGTCAAAGTCAAAGTCAAAGTCAAAGTAAAAGTCAAAGTAAAAGTCAAAGTCAAAGTCAAATTCAAGGTCAAAGTCAAGGTCAAAGTCAAAGTCAAAGTCAAAGTCAAAGTCAAAGTCAAAGTCAAATTCAAGGTCAAAGTCAAAGTCAAAGCCAAAGTCAAGGTCAAAGTCAAGGTCAAAGTCAAAGTCAAAGTCAAAGTCAAAGTCAAAGTCAAAGTCAAAGTCAAAGTCAAGGTCAAAGTCAAGGTCAAAGTCAAAGTCGAAGTCAAAGTCAAAGTCAAAGTCAAAGTCAAAGTCAAGGTCAAAGTCAAGGTCAAAGTCAAAGTCAAAGTCAAAGTCAAAGTCAAAGTCAAAGTCAAAGTCAAAGTCAAAGTCAAAGTCAAAGTCAAGGTCAAAGTCAAAGTCAAAGTCAAAGTCAAAGTCAAGGTCAAAGTCAAAGTCGAAGTCAAAGTCAAAGTCAAAGTCAAAGTCAAAGTCAAAGTCAAAGTCAAAGTCAAAGTCAAAGTCAAAGTCAAAGTCAAAGTCAAGGTCAAAGTCAAGGTCAAAGTCAAAGTCGAAGTCAAAGTCAAAGTCAAAGTCAAAGTCAAAGTCAAGGTCAAAGTCAAGGTCAAAGTCAAAGTCAAAGTCAAAGTCAAAGTCAAAATCAAAGTCAAAGTCAAAGTCAAAGTCAAAGTCAAGGTCAAAGTCAAAGTCAAAGTCAAAGTCAAAGTCAAAGTAAAAGTCAAAGTCAAAGTCAAAGTCAAAGTCAAAGTCAAGGTCAAAGTCAAAGTCAAAGTCAAAGTCAAAGTCAAAGTCAAAGTCAAGGTCAAAGTCAAAGTCAAAGTCAAAGTCAAAGTCAAAGTCAAAGTCAAAGTCAAAGTCAAAGTCAAAGTCAAAGTCAAAGTCAAAGCCAAAGTCAAAGTCAAAGTCAAAGTCAAAGTCAAAGTCAAAGTCAAAGTCAAAGTCAAAGTCAAAGTCAAAGTCAAAGTCAAAGTCAAAGTCAAAGTCAAAGTCAAAGTCAAGGTCAAAGTCAAAGTCAAAGTCAAAGTCAAAGTCAAAGTCAAAGTCAAAGTCAAAGTAAAGGTCAAAGTCAAAGTCAAAGTCAAGGTCAAAGTCAAAGTAAAAGTCAAAGTCAAAGTCAAAGTCAAAGTCAAGGTCAAATTCAAAGTAAAGGTCAAAGTCAAAGTAAAAGTCAAAGTCAAAGTCAAAGTCAAAGTCAAAGCCAAAGTCAAAGTCAAAGTCAAAGTCAAAGTCAAAGTCAAAGTCAAAGTCAAAGTCAAAGTCAAAGTCAAAGTCAAAGTCAAAGTCAAAGTCAAAGTCACATTCAAAGTCAAAGTCAAAGTCAAAGTCAAAGTCAAAGTCAAAGTCAAAGTCAAAGTCAAAGTCAAAGTCAAGGTCAAAGTCAAAGTCAAAGTCAAAGTCAAAGTCAAAGTCAAAGTCAAAGTCAAAGTCAAAGTAAAGGTCAAAGTCAAAGTCAAAGTCAAGGTCAAATTCAAGGTCAAAGTCAAAGTCAAAGTCAAAGTCAAAGTCAAAGTCAAAGTCAAAGTCAAAGTCAAAGTAAAAGTAAAAGTCAAAGTCAAAGTCAAAGTCAAAGTCAAAGTAAAAGTAAAAGTAAAAGTAAAGGTAAAAGTAAAAGTAAAAGTAAAAGTAAAAGTAAAAGTAAAAGTAAAAGTAAAAGTAAAAGTAAAAGTAAAAGTAAAAGTAAAAGTAAAAGTAAAAGTAAAAGTAAAAGTAAAAGTAAAAGTAAAAGTAAAAGTAAAAGTAAAAGTAAAAGTAAAAGTAAAAGTAAAAGTAAAAGTAAAAGTAAAAGTAAAAGTAAAAGTAAAAGTAAAAGTAAAAGTAAAAGTAAAAGTAAAAGTAAAAGTAAAAGTAAAAGTAAAAGTAAAAGTAAAAGTAAAAGTAAAAGTAAAAGTAAAAGTAAAAGTAAAAGTAAAAGTAAAAGTAAAAGTAAAAGTAAAAGTAAAAGTAAAAGTAAAAGTCAAGGTCAAAGTCAAGGTCAAAGTCAAGGTCAAAGTCAAGGTCAAGGTCAAAGTCAAGGTCAAAGTCAAAGTCAAAGTCAAAGTCAAAGTCAAAGTCAAAGTCAAAGTCAAAGTCAAAGTCAAAGTCAAAGTCAAAGTCAAAGTCAAAGTCAAAGTCAAAGTCAAAGTCAAAGTCAAAGTCAAAGTCAAAGTCAAAGTCAAAGTCAAAGTCAAAGTCAAAGTCAAAGTAAAGGTCAAAGTCAAAGTCAAAGTCAAAGTCAAAGTCAAAGTCAAAGTCAAAGTCAAAGTCAAAGTCAAAGTCAAAGTCAAAGTCAAAGTCAAAGTCAAAGTTAAAGTAAAGGTCAAAGTCAAAGTCAAAGTCAAAGTCAAAGTCAAAGTCAAAGTCAAAGTCAAAGTCAAAGTCAAAGTCAAAGTCAAAGTCAAAGTCAAAGTCAAAGTCAAAGTCAAAGTCAAAGTCAAAGTCAAAGTCAAAGTCAAAGTCAAAGTCAAAGTCAAAGTCAAAGTCAAAGTCAAAGTCAAAGTCAAAGTCATAGTAAAAGTAAAAGTAAAAGTAAAAGTCAAAGTCAAAGTCAAAGTCAAGGTCAAAGTCAAAGTCAAAGTCAAAGTCAAAGTCAAAGTCAAAGTCAAAGTCAAAGTCAAAGTCAAAGTCAAAGTCAAAGTCAAAGTCAAAGTCAAAGTCAAAGTCAAAGTCAAAGTCAAAGTCAAAGTCAAAGTCAAAGTCAAAGTCAAAGTCAAAGTCAAAGTCAAAGTCAAAGTCAAAGTCAAAGTCAAAGTCAAGGTCAAATTCAAGGTCAAAGTCAAAGTCAAAGTCAAAGTCAAAGTCAAAGTCAAAGTCAAAGTCAAAGTCAAAGTCAAAGTCAAAGTCAAAGTCAAAGTCAAAGTCAAAGTCAAAGTCAAGGTCAAATTCAAGGTCAAAGTCAAAGTCAAAGTCAAAGTCAAAGTCAAAGTCAAAGTCAAAGTCAAAGTAAAGTCAAAGTCAAAGTCAAAGTCAAAGTCGAAGTCAAAGTCAAAGTCAAGGTCAAAGTCAAAGTCAAAGTCAAAGTCAAAGTCAAAGTCAAAGTCAAAGTCAAAGTCAAAGTCAAAGTCAAAGTCAAGGTCAAAGTCAAAGTCAAAGTCAAAGTCAAAGTCAAAGTCAAAGTCAAAGTCAAAGTCAAAGTCAAAGTAAAAGTCAAAGTCAAAGTCAAAGCCAAAGTCAAAGTCAAAGTCAAAGTCAAAGTCAAAGTCAAAGTCAAGGTCAAAGTCAAAGTCAAAGTCAAAGTCAAAGTCAAGGTCAAAGTCAAGGTCAAAGTCAAAGTCAAAGTCAAAGTCAAAGTCAAAGTCAAAGTCAAAGTCAAAGTCAAAGTCAAAGTAAAGGTCAAAGTCAAAGTCAAAGTCAAAGTCAAAGTCAAAGTCAAAGTCAAAGTCAAGGTCAAATTCAAGGTCAAAGTCAAAGTCAAAGTCAAAGTCAAAGTCAAAGTCAAAGTCAAAGTCAAAGTCAAAGTCATAGTAAAAGTAAAAGTAAAAGTCAAAGTAAAAGTCAAAGTCAAAGTCAAAGTCAAAGTCAAAGTCAAAGTAAAGGTCAAAGTCAAAGTCAAAGTCAAAGCCAAAGTCAAAGTCAAGGTCAAAGTCAAAGCCAAAGTCAAAGTCAAGGTCAAAGTCAAAGTCAAAGTCAAAGTCAAAGTCAAAGTCAAAGTCAAAGTCAAAGTCAAAGTCAAAGTCAAAGTCAAAGTAAAGGTCAAAGTCAAAGTCAAAGTCAAAGTCAAGGTCAAATTCAAGGTCAAAGTCAAAGTCAAAGTCAAAGTCAAAGTCAAAGTCAAAGTCAAAGTCAAAGTCAAAGTAAAGGTCAAAGTCAAAGTCAAAGTCAAAGTCAAGGTCAAATTCAAAGTCAAAGTCAAAGTCAAAGTCAAAGTCAAAGTCAAAGTCAAAGTCAAAGTCAAAGTCAAAGTCAAAGTCAAGGTCAAAGTCAAGGTCAAGGTAAAAGTCAAAGTCAAAGTCAAAGTCAAAGTCAAAGTCAAAGTCAAAGTCAAAGTAAAGGTCAAAGTCAAAGTCAAAGTCAAGGTCAAAGTCAAAGTCAAAGTCAAAGTCAAAGTCAAAGTCAAAGTCAAAGTCAAAGTCAAAGTCAAAGTCAAAGTCAAAGTCAAAGTCAAAGTCAAAGTCAAAGTCAAAGTCAAGGTCAAAGTAAAAGTCAAAGTCAAAGTCAAAGTCAAAGTCAAATTCAAAGTCAAAGTCAAAGTCAAAGTCAAGGTCAAAGTCAAGGTCAAGGTAAAAGTCAAAGTCAAAGTCAAAGTCAAAGTCAAAGTCAAAGTCAAAGTCAAAGTCAAAGTCAAAGTCAAGGTCAAATTCAAGATCAAAGTCAAAGTCAAAGCCAAAGTCAAGGTCAAAGTCAAGGTCAAAGTCAAAGTCAAAGTCAAAGTCAAAGTCAAAGTCAAAGTCAAAGTCAAAGTCAAAGTCAAGGTCACAGTCAAAGTCAAAGTCAAAGTCAAAGTCAAAGTCAAAGTCAAGGTCAAAGTCAAGGTCAAAGTCAAAGTCAAAGTCAAAGTCAAAGTCAAGGTCAAATTCAAGGTCAAAGTCAAAGTCAAAGTCAAAGTCAAAGTCAAATTCAAGGTCAAAGTCAAAGTCAAAGTCAAAGTCAAAGTCAAAGTCAAAGTCAAAGTCAAAGTCAAAGTCAAAGTCAAAGTCAAATTCAAAGTCAAAGTCAAATTCAAAGTCAAAGTAAAAGTAAAAGTAAAAGTCAAAGTCAAAGTCAAAGTCAAAGCCAAAGTCAAAGTCAAAGTCAAAGTCAAAGTCAAAGTCAAAGTCAAAGTCAAAGTCAAATTCAAAGTCAAAATCAAAGTCAAAGTCAAAGTCAAAGTCAAAGTCAAAGTCAGAGTCAAAGTCAAAGTCAAAGTCAAAGTCAAAGTCAAAGCCAAAGTCAAAGTCAACGTCAAAGTCAAAGTCAAAGCCAAAGTCAAAGTCAAAGTCAAAGCCAAAGTCAAAGTCAAAGTCAAAGTCAAAGTCAAAGTCAAAGTCAAAGTCAAAGTCAAAGTCAAAGTCAAAGTCAAAGTCAAAGTCAAAGTCAAAGTCAAGGTCAAAGGCAAAGTCAAAGTCAAAGTCAAAGTCAAAGTCAAAGTCAAAGTCAAAGTCAAAGTCAAAGTCAAAGTCAAGGTCAAATTCAAGGTCAAAGTCAAAGTCAAAGTCAAAGTCAAAGTCAAAGTCAAAGTCAAAGTCAAAGTCAAAGTCAAAGTCAAAGTCAAAGTCAAAGTCAAAGTCAAAGTCAAAGTAAAGGTCAAAGTCAAAGTCAAAGTCAAAGTCAAGGTCAAAGTCAAAGTCAAAGTCAAAGTCAAAGTCAAAGTAAAGGTCAAAGTCAAAGTCAAAGTCAAGGTCAAATTCAAGGTCAAAGTCAAAGTCAAAGTCAAAGTCAAAGTCAAAGTCAAAGTCAAAGTCAAAGTCAAAGTCAAAGTCAAAGTCAAAGTCAAAGTCAAAGTCAAAGTCAAAGTCAAAGTCAAAGTCAAAGTCAAGGTCAAAGTAAAAGTCAAAGTCAAAGTCAAAGTCAAAGTCAAGGTCAAAGTAAAAGTCAAAGTCAAAGTAAAGGTCAAAGTCAAAGTCAAAGTCAAAGTCAAAGTCAAGGTCAAAGTCAAAGTCAAAGTCAAAGTCAAAGTCAAAGTCAAAGTCAAAGTAAAAGTCAAAGTAAAAGTCAAAGTCAAAGTCAAATTCAAGGTCAAAGTCAAGGTCAAAGTCAAAGTCAAAGTCAAAGTCAAAGTCAAAGTCAAAGTCAAATTCAAGGTCAAAGTCAAAGTCAAAGCCAAAGTCAAGGTCAAAGTCAAGGTCAAAGTCAAAGTCAAAGTCAAAGTCAAAGTCAAAGTCAAAGTCAAAGTCAAAGTCAAGGTCAAAGTCAAGGTCAAAGTCAAAGTCGAAGTCAAAGTCAAAGTCAAAGTCAAAGTCAAAGTCAAGGTCAAAGTCAAGGTCAAAGTCAAAGTCAAAGTCAAAGTCAAAGTCAAAGTCAAAGTCAAAGTCAAAGTCAAAGTCAAAGTCAAAGTCAAGGTCAAAGTCAAAGTCAAAGTCAAAGTCAAAGTCAAGGTCAAAGTCAAAGTCGAAGTCAAAGTCAAAGTCAAAGTCAAAGTCAAAGTCAAAGTCAAAGTCAAAGTCAAAGTCAAAGTCAAAGTCAAAGTCAAAGTCAAGGTCAAAGTCAAGGTCAAAGTCAAAGTCGAAGTCAAAGTCAAAGTCAAAGTCAAAGTCAAAGTCAAGGTCAAAGTCAAGGTCAAAGTCAAAGTCAAAGTCAAAGTCAAAGTCAAAATCAAAGTCAAAGTCAAAGTCAAAGTCAAAGTCAAGGTCAAAGTCAAAGTCAAAGTCAAAGTCAAAGTCAAAGTAAAAGTCAAAGTCAAAGTCAAAGTCAAAGTCAAAGTCAAGGTCAAAGTCAAAGTCAAAGTCAAAGTCAAAGTCAAAGTCAAAGTCAAGGTCAAAGTCAAAGTCAAAGTCAAAGTCAAAGTCAAAGTCAAAGTCAAAGTCAAAGTCAAAGTCAAAGTCAAAGTCAAAGTCAAAGCCAAAGTCAAAGTCAAAGTCAAAGTCAAAGTCAAAGTCAAAGTCAAAGTCAAAGTCAAAGTCAAAGTCAAAGTCAAAGTCAAAGTCAAAGTCAAAGTCAAAGTCAAAGTCAAGGTCAAAGTCAAAGTCAAAGTCAAAGTCAAAGTCAAAGTCAAAGTCAAAGTCAAAGTAAAGGTCAAAGTCAAAGTCAAAGTCAAGGTCAAAGTCAAAGTAAAAGTCAAAGTCAAAGTCAAAGTCAAAGTCAAAGTCAAGGTCAAATTCAAAGTAAAGGTCAAAGTCAAAGTAAAAGTCAAAGTCAAAGTCAAAGTCAAAGTCAAAGCCAAAGTCAAAGTCAAAGTCAAAGTCAAAGTCAAAGTCAAAGTCAAAGTCAAAGTCAAAGTCAAAGTCAAAGTCAAAGTCAAAGTCAAAGTCAAAGTCACATTCAAAGTCAAAGTCAAAGTCAAAGTCAAAGTCAAAGTCAAAGTCAAAGTCAAAGTCAAAGTCAAAGTCAAGGTCAAAGTCAAAGTCAAAGTCAAAGTCAAAGTCAAAGTCAAAGTCAAAGTCAAAGTCAAAGTAAAGGTCAAAGTCAAAGTCAAAGTCAAGGTCAAATTCAAGGTCAAAGTCAAAGTCAAAGTCAAAGTCAAAGTCAAAGTCAAAGTCAAAGTCAAAGTCAAAGTAAAAGTAAAAGTCAAAGTCAAAGTCAAAGTCAAAGTCAAAGTAAAAGTAAAAGTAAAAGTAAAGGTAAAAGTAAAAGTAAAAGTAAAAGTAAAAGTAAAAGTAAAAGTAAAAGTAAAAGTAAAAGTAAAAGTAAAAGTAAAAGTAAAAGTAAAAGTAAAAGTAAAAGTAAAAGTAAAAGTAAAAGTAAAAGTAAAAGTAAAAGTAAAAGTAAAAGTAAAAGTAAAAGTAAAAGTAAAAGTAAAAGTAAAAGTAAAAGTAAAAGTAAAAGTAAAAGTAAAAGTAAAAGTAAAAGTAAAAGTAAAAGTAAAAGTAAAAGTAAAAGTAAAAGTAAAAGTAAAAGTAAAAGTAAAAGTAAAAGTAAAAGTAAAAGTAAAAGTAAAAGTAAAAGTAAAAGTAAAAGTAAAAGTAAAAGTAAAAGTAAAAGTCAAGGTCAAAGTCAAGGTCAAAGTCAAGGTCAAAGTCAAGGTCAAGGTCAAAGTCAAGGTCAAAGTCAAAGTCAAAGTCAAAGTCAAAGTCAAAGTCAAAGTCAAAGTCAAAGTCAAAGTCAAAGTCAAAGTCAAAGTCAAAGTCAAAGTCAAAGTCAAAGTCAAAGTCAAAGTCAAAGTCAAAGTCAAAGTCAAAGTCAAAGTCAAAGTCAAAGTCAAAGTCAAAGTAAAGGTCAAAGTCAAAGTCAAAGTCAAAGTCAAAGTCAAAGTCAAAGTCAAAGTCAAAGTCAAAGTCAAAGTCAAAGTCAAAGTCAAAGTCAAAGTTAAAGTAAAGGTCAAAGTCAAAGTCAAAGTCAAAGTCAAAGTCAAAGTCAAAGTCAAAGTCAAAGTCAAAGTCAAAGTCAAAGTCAAAGTCAAAGTCAAAGTCAAAGTCAAAGTCAAAGTCAAAGTCAAAGTCAAAGTCAAAGTCAAAGTCAAAGTCAAAGTCAAAGTCAAAGTCAAAGTCAAAGTCAAAGTCATAGTAAAAGTAAAAGTAAAAGTAAAAGTCAAAGTCAAAGTCAAAGTCAAGGTCAAAGTCAAAGTCAAAGTCAAAGTCAAAGTCAAAGTCAAAGTCAAAGTCAAAGTCAAAGTCAAAGTCAAAGTCAAAGTCAAAGTCAAAGTCAAAGTCAAAGTCAAAGTCAAAGTCAAAGTCAAAGTCAAAGTCAAAGTCAAAGTCAAAGTCAAAGTCAAAGTAAAGGTCAAAGTCAAAGTCAAAGTCAAAGTCAAGGTCAAATTCAAGGTCAAAGTCAAAGTCAAAGTCAAAGTCAAAGTCAAAGTCAAAGTCAAAGTCAAAGTCAAAGTCAAAGTCAAAGTCAAAGTCAAAGTCAAAGTCAAAGTCAAAGTCAAGGTCAAATTCAAGGTCAAAGTCAAAGTCAAAGTCAAAGTCAAAGTCAAAGTCAAAGTCAAAGTCAAAGTAAAGTCAAAGTCAAAGTCAAAGTCAAAGTCGAAGTCAAAGTCAAAGTCAAGGTCAAAGTCAAAGTCAAAGTCAAAGTCAAAGTCAAAGTCAAAGTCAAAGTCAAAGTCAAAGTCAAAGTCAAAGTCAAGGTCAAAGTCAAAGTCAAAGTCAAAGTCAAAGTCAAAGTCAAAGTCAAAGTCAAAGTCAAAGTCAAAGTAAAAGTCAAAGTCAAAGTCAAAGCCAAAGTCAAAGTCAAAGTCAAAGTCAAAGTCAAAGTCAAAGTCAAGGTCAAAGTCAAAGTCAAAGTCAAAGTCAAAGTCAAAGTCAAGGTCAAAGTCAAGGTCAAAGTCAAAGTCAAAGTCAAAGTCAAAGTCAAAGTCAAAGTCAAAGTCAAAGTCAAAGTCAAAGTAAAGGTCAAAGTCAAAGTCAAAGTCAAAGTCAAAGTCAAAGTCAAAGTCAAAGTCAAAGTCAAAGTCATAGTAAAAGTAAAAGTAAAAGTCAAAGTAAAAGTCAAAGTCAAAGTCAAAGTCAAAGTCAAAGTCAAAGTAAAGGTCAAAGTCAAAGTCAAAGTCAAAGCCAAAGTCAAAGTCAAGGTCAAAGTCAAAGCCAAAGTCAAAGTCAAGGTCAAAGTCAAAGTCAAAGTCAAAGTCAAAGTCAAAGTCAAAGTCAAAGTCAAAGTCAAAGTCAAAGTCAAAGTCAAAGTAAAGGTCAAAGTCAAAGTCAAAGTCAAAGTCAAGGTCAAATTCAAGGTCAAAGTCAAAGTCAAAGTCAAAGTCAAAGTCAAAGTCAAAGTCAAAGTCAAAGTCAAAGTAAAGGTCAAAGTCAAAGTCAAAGTCAAAGTCAAGGTCAAATTCAAAGTCAAAGTCAAAGTCAAAGTCAAAGTCAAAGTCAAAGTCAAAGTCAAAGTCAAAGTCAAAGTCAAAGTCAAGGTCAAAGTCAAGGTCAAGGTAAAAGTCAAAGTCAAAGTCAAAGTCAAAGTCAAAGTCAAAGTCAAAGTCAAAGTAAAGGTCAAAGTCAAAGTCAAAGTCAAGGTCAAAGTCAAAGTCAAAGTCAAAGTCAAAGTCAAAGTCAAAGTCAAAGTCAAAGTCAAAGTCAAAGTCAAAGTCAAAGTCAAAGTCAAAGTCAAAGTCAAAGTCAAAGTCAAGGTCAAAGTAAAAGTCAAAGTCAAAGTCAAAGTCAAATTCAAAGTCAAAGTCAAAGTCAAAGTCAAGGTCAAAGTCAAGGTCAAGGTAAAAGTCAAAGTCAAAGTCAAAGTCAAAGTCAAAGTCAAAGTCAAAGTCAAAGTCAAAGTCAAAGTCAAGGTCAAATTCAAGATCAAAGTCAAAGTCAAAGCCAAAGTCAAGGTCAAAGTCAAGGTCAAAGTCAAAGTCAAAGTCAAAGTCAAAGTCAAAGTCAAAGTCAAAGTCAAAGTCAAAGTCAAGGTCACAGTCAAAGTCAAAGTCAAAGTCAAAGTCAAAGTCAAAGTCAAGGTCAAAGTCAAGGTCAAAGTCAAAGTCAAAGTCAAAGTCAAAGTCAAGGTCAAATTCAAGGTCAAAGTCAAAGTCAAAGTCAAAGTCAAAGTCAAATTCAAGGTCAAAGTCAAAGTCAAAGTCAAAGTCAAAGTCAAAGTCAAAGTCAAAGTCAAAGTCAAAGTCAAAGTCAAAGTCAAATTCAAAGTCAAAGTCAAATTCAAAGTCAAAGTAAAAGTAAAAGTAAAAGTCAAAGTCAAAGTCAAAGTCAAAGCCAAAGTCAAAGTCAAAGTCAAAGTCAAAGTCAAAGTCAAAGTCAAAGTCAAAGTCAAATTCAAAGTCAAAATCAAAGTCAAAGTCAAAGTCAAAGTCAAAGTCAAAGTCAGAGTCAAAGTCAAAGTCAAAGTCAAAGTCAAAGTCAAAGCCAAAGTCAAAGTCAACGTCAAAGTCAAAGTCAAAGTCAAAGTCAAAGTCAAAGTCAAAGTCAAAGTCAAAGTCAAAGTCAAAGTCAAAGTCAAAGTCAAAGTCAAAGTAAAGGTCAAAGTCAAAGTCAAAGTCAAAGTCAAGGTCAAAGTAAAGGTCAAGGTCAAAGTCAAAGTCAAAGTCAAAGTCAAAGTCAAAGTCAAAGTCACAGTCAAAGTCAAAGTCAAAGACAAAGTCAAAGTCAAAGTCAAAGTCAAAGCCAAAGTCAAAGTCAAAGTCAAAGCCAAAGTCAAAGTCAAAGTCAAAGTCAAAGTCAAAGTCAAAGTCAAAGTCAAAGTCAAAGTCAAAGTCAAGGTCAAAGTCAAAGTCAAAGTCAAAGTCAAAGTCAAAGTCAAAGTCAAAGTCAAAGTCAAAGTCAAAGTCAAAGTCAAAGTCAAAGTCAAAGTCAAGGTCAAAGTCAAAGTCAAAGTCAAAGTCAAAGTCAAGGTCAAAGTCAAAGTCAAAGTCAAAGTCAAAGTCAAAGTCAAAGTCAAAGTCAAAGTCAAAGTCAAAGTCAAAGTCAAAGTCAAAGTCAAAGTCAAAGTCAAAGTCAAAGTCAAAGTCAAAGTCAAAGTCAAAGTCAAAGTCAAAGTCAAAGTCAAAGTCAAAGTCAAAGTCAAAGTCAAAGCCAAAGTCAAAGTCAAAGTCAAAGTCAAAGTCAAAGTCAAAGTCAAAGTCAAAGTCAAAGTCAAAGTCAAAGTCAAAGTCAAAGTCAAAGTCAAAGTCAAGGTCAAAGTCAAAGTCAAAGTCAAGGTCAAGGTCAAATTCAAGGTCAAAGTCAAAGTCAAAGTCAAAGTCAAAGTCAAAGTCAAAGTCACAGTCAAAGTCAAAGTCAAAATCAAAGTCAAAGTCAAAGTCAGAGTCAAGGTCAAGGTCAAAGTCAAAGTCAAAGTCAAAGTCAAAGTCAAAGTCAAAGTCAAAGCCAAAGTCAAAGTCAAAGTCAAAGTCAAAGTCAAGGTCAAAGTCAAAGTCAAAGTCAAAGTCAAAGTCAAAGTCAAAGTCAAAGTCAAAGTCAAAGTCAAAGTCAAAGTCAAAGTCAAAGTCAAAGTCAAAGTCAAAGTCAAAGTCAAAGTCAAAGTCAAAGTCAAAGTCAAAGTCAAAGTCAAAGTCAAAGTCAAAGTCAAAGTCAAAGTCAAAGTCAAAGTCAAAGTCAAAGTCAAGGTCAAAGTCAAAGTCAAAGTCAAAGTCAAAGTCAAAGTCAAAGTCAAAGTCAAAGTCAAAGTCAAAGTCAAAGTCAAAGTCAAAGTCAAAGTCAAAGTCAAAGTCAAAGTCAAAGTCAAAGTCAAAGTCAAAGTCAAAGTCAAAGTCAAAGTCAAAGTCAAAGTCAAAGTCAAAGTCAAAGTCAAAGTCAAAGTCAAAGTCAAAGTCAAAGTCAAAGTCAAACCCAAAGTCAAAGTCAAAGTCAAAGTCAAAGTCAAAGTCAAAGTCAAAGTCAAAGTCAAAGTCAAAGTCAAAGTCAAAGTCAAAGTCAAAGTCAAAGTCAAAGTCAAAGTCAAAGTCAAAGTAAAGGTCAAAGTCAAAGTCAAGGTCAAAGTAAAGGTCAAGGTCAAAGTCAAAGTCAAAGTCAAAGTCAAAGTCACAGTCAAAGTCAAAGTCAAAGACAAAGTCAAAGTCAAAGTCAAAGTCAAAGCCAAAGTCAAAGTCAAAGTCAAAGCCAAAGTCAAAGTCAAAGTCAAAGTCAAAGTCAAAGTCAAAGTCAAAGTCAAAGTCAAGGTCAAAGTCAAAGTCAAAGTCAAAGTCAAAGTCAAAGTCAAAGTCAAAGTCAAAGTCAAAGTCAAAGTCAAAGTCAAAGTCAAAGTCAAAGTCAAAGTCAAAGTCAAAGTCAAAGTCAAAGTCAAAGTCAAAGTCAAAGTCAAAGTCAAAGTCAAAGTCAAAGTCAAAGTCAAAGTCAAAGTCAAAGTAAAGGTCAAAGTCAAAGTCAAGGTCAAAGTAAAGGTCAAGGTCAAAGTCAAAGTCAAAGTCAAAGTCAAAGTCACAGTCAAAGTCAAAGTCAAAGACAAAGTCAAAGTCAAAGTCAAAGTCAAAGCCAAAGTCAAAGTCAAAGTCAAAGCCAAAGTCAAAGTCAAAGTCAAAGTCAAAGTCAAAGTCAAAGTCAAAGTCAAAGTCAAGGTCAAAGTCAAAGTCAAAGTCAAAGTCAAAGTCAAAGTCAAAGTCAAAGTAAAAGTCAAAGTAAAAGTAAAAGTAAAAGTAAAAGTAAAAGTAAAAGTAAAAGTAAAAGTAAAAGTAAAAGTAAAAGTAAAAGTAAAAGTAAAAGTAAAAGTAAAAGTAAAAGTAAAAGTAAAAGTAAAAGTAAAAGTAAAAGTAAAAGTAAAAGTAAAAGTAAAAGTAAAAGTAAAAGTAAAAGTAAAAGTAAAAGTAAAAGTAAAAGTAAAAGTAAAAGTAAAAGTAAAAGTAAAAGTAAAAGTAAAAGTAAAAGTAAAAGTCAAAGTCAAAGTCAAAGTCAAAGTCAAAGTCAAAGTCAAAGTCAAAGTCAAAGTCAAAGTCAAAGTCAAAGTCAAGGTCAAAGTCAAAGTCAAAGTCAAGGTCAAGGTCAAATTCAAGGTCAAAGTCAAAGTCAAAGTCAAAGTCAAAGTCAAAATCAAAGTCAAAGTCAAAGTCAGAGTCAAGGTCAAGGTCAAAGTCAAAGTCAAAGTCAAAGTCAAAGTCAAAGTCAAAGTCAAAGTCAAAGCCAAAGTCAAAGTCAAAGTCAAAGTCAAAGTCAAAGTCAAGGTCAAAGTCAAAGTCAAAGTCAACGTCAAAGTCAAAGTCAAAGTCAAAGTCAAAGTCAAAGTCAAAGTCAAAGTCAAAGTCAAAGTCAAAGTCAAAGTCAAAGTCAAAGTCAAAGTCAAAGTCAAAGTCAAAGTCAAAGTCAAAGTCAAAGTCAAAGTCAAAGTCAAAGTCAAAGTCAAAGTCAAAGTCAAAGTCAAAGTCAAGGTCAAAGTCAAAGTCAAAGTCAAAGTCAAAGTCAAAGTCAAAGTCAAAGTCAAAGTCAAAGTCAAAGTCAAAGTCAAAGTCAAAGTCAAAGTCAAAGTCAAAGTCAAAGTCAAAGTCAAAGTCAAAGTCAAAGTCAAAGTCAAAGTCAAAGTCAAAGTCAAAGTCAAAGTCAAAGTCAAAGTCAAAGTCAAAGTCAAAGTCAAAGTCAAAGTCAAAGTCAAAGTCAAAGTCAAAGTCAAAGTCAAAGTCAAAGTCAAAGTCAAAGTCAAAGTCAAAGTCAAAGTCAAAGTCAAAGTCAAAGTCAAAGTCAAAGTCAAAGTCAAAGTCAAAGTCAAAGTCAAAGTCAAAGTCAAAGTCAAAGTAAAGGTCAAAGTCAAAGTCAAGGTCAAAGTAAAGGTCAAGGTCAAAGTCAAAGTCAAAGTCAAAGTCAAAGTCACAGTCAAAGTCAAAGTCAAAGACAAAGTCAAAGTCAAAGTCAAAGTCAAAGCCAAAGTCAAAGTCAAAGTCAAAGCCAAAGTCAAAGTCAAAGTCAAAGTCAAAGTCAAAGTCAAAGTCAAAGTCAAAGTCAAAGTCAAAGTCAAGGTCAAAGTCAAAGTCAAAGTCAAAGTCAAAGTCAAAGTCAAAGTCAAAGTCAAAGTCAAAGTCAAAGTCAAAGTCAAAGTCAAAGTCAAAGTCAAAGTCAAAGTCAGAGTCAAGGTCAAAGTCAAAGTCAAAGTCAAAGTCAAAGTCAAAGTCAAAGTCAAAGTCAAAGTCAAAGTCAAAGTCAAAGTCAAAGTCAAAGTCAAAGTCAAAGTCAAAGTCAAAGTCAAAGTCAAAGTCAAAGTCAAAGTCAAAGTCAAAGTCAAAGTCAAAGTCAAAGTCAAAGTCAAAGTCAAAGTCAAAGTCAAAGTCAAAGTCAAAGTCAAAGCCAAAGTCAAAGTCAACGTCAAAGTCAAAGTCAAAGTCAAAGTCAAAGTCAAAGTCAAAGTCAAAGTCAAAGTCAAAGTCAAAGTCAAAGTCAAAGTCAAAGTAAAGGTCAAAGTCAAAGTCAAAGTCAAAGTCAAGGTCAAAGTAAAGGTCAAGGTCAAAGTCAAAGTCAAAGTCAAAGTCAAAGTCAAAGTCAAAGTCAAAGTCACAGTCAAAGTCAAAGTCAAAGACAAAGTCAAAGTCAAAGTCAAAGTCAAAGTAAAGGTCAAGGTCAAAGTCAAAGTCAAAGTCAAAGTCAAAGTCACAGTCAAAGTCAAAGTCAAAGACAAAGTCAAAGTCAAAGTCAAAGTCAAAGCCAAAGTCAAAGTCAAAGTCAAAGCCAAAGTCAAAGTCAAAGTCAAAGTCAAAGTCAAAGTCAAAGTCAAAGTCAAAGTCAAAGTCAAAGTCAAAGTCAAAGTCAAAGTCAAAGTCAAAGCCAAAGTCAAAGTCAAAGTCAAAGTCAAAGTCAAAGTCAAAGTCAAAGTCAAAGTCAAAGTCAAAGTCAAAGTCAAAGTCAAGGTCAAAGTCAAAGTCAAAGTCAAGGTCAAGGTCAAATTCAAGGTCAAAGTCAAAGTCAAAGTCAAAGTCAAAGTCAAAGTCAAAGTCAAAGTCAAAGTCAAAGTCAAAATCAAAGTCAAAGTCAAAGTCAGAGTCAAGGTCAAGGTCAAAGTCAAAGTCAAAGTCAAAGTCAAAGTCAAAGTCAAAGTCAAAGTCAAAGCCAAAGTCAAAGTCAAAGTCAAAGTCAAGGTCAAAGTCAAAGTCAAAGTCAAAGTCAAAGTCAAAGTCAAAGTCAAAGTCAAAGTCAAAGTCAAAGTCAAAGTCAAAGTCAAAGTCAAAGTCAAAGTCAAAGTCAAGGTCAAAGTCAAAGTCAAAGTCAAAGTCAAAGTCAAAGTCAAAGTCAAAGTCAAAGTCAAAGTCAAAGTCAAAGTCAAAGTCAAAGTCAAAGTCAAAGTCAAAGTCAAAGTCAAAGTCAAAGTCAAAGTCAAAGTCAAAGTCAAAGTCAAAGTCAAAGTCAAAGTCAAAGTCAAAGTCAAAGTCAAAGTCAAAGTCAAAGTCAAAGTCAAAGTCAAAGTCAAAGTCAAAGTCAAAGTCAAAGTCAAAGTCAAAGTCAAAGTCAAAGTCAAAGTCAAAGTCAAAGTCAAAGTCAAACCCAAAGTCAAAGTCAAAGTCAAAGTCAAAGTCAAAGTCAAAGTCAAAGTCAAAGTCAAAGTCAAAGTCAAAGTCAAAGTCAAAGTCAAAGTCAAAGTCAAAGTCAAAGTCAAAGTCAAAGTCAAAGTAAAGGTCAAAGTCAAAGTCAAGGTCAAAGTAAAGGTCAAGGTCAAAGTCAAAGTCAAAGTCAAAGTCAAAGTCACAGTCAAAGTCAAAGTCAAAGACAAAGTCAAAGTCAAAGTCAAAGTCAAAGCCAAAGTCAAAGTCAAAGTCAAAGCCAAAGTCAAAGTCAAAGTCAAAGTCAAAGTCAAAGTCAAAGTCAAAGTCAAAGTCAAGGTCAAAGTCAAAGTCAAAGTCAAAGTCAAAGTCAAAGTCAAAGTCAAAGTCAAAGTCAAAGTCAAAGTCAAAGTCAAAGTCAAAGTCAGAGTCAAGGTCAAAGTCAAAGTCAAAGTCAAAGTCAAAGTCAAAGTCAAAGTCAAAGTCAAAGTCAAAGTCAAAGTCAAAGTCAAAGTCAAAGTCAAAGTCAAAGTCAAAGTCAAAGTCAAAGTCAAAGTCAAAGTCAAAGTCAAAGTCAAAGTCAAAGTCAAAGTCAAAGTCAAAGTCAAAGTCAAAGTCAAAGTCAAAGTCAAAGTCAAAGTCAAGGTCAAAGTCAAAGTCAAAGTCAAAGTCAAAGTCAAAGTCAAAGTCAAAGTCAAAGTCAAAGTCAAAGTCAAAGTCAAAGTCAAAGTCAAAGTCAAAGTCAAAGTCAAAGTCAAAGTCAAAGTCAAAGTCAAAGTCAAAGTCAAAGTCACAGTCAATGTCAAAGTCAAAGTCAAAGTCAAAGTCAAAGTCAAAGTCAAAGTCAAGGTCAAAGTCAAAGTCAAAGTCAAAGTCAAAGTCAAAGTCAAAGTCAAAGTCAAAGTCAAAGTCAAAGTCAAAGTCAAAGTCAAAGTCAAAGTCAAAGTCAAAGTCAAAGTCAAAGTCAAAGTCAAAGTCAAAGTCAAAGTCAAAGTCAAAGTCAAAGTCAAAGTCAAAGTCACAGTCAAAGTCGAAGTCAAAGTCAAAGTCAAAGTCAAAGTCAAGGTCAAAGTCAAAGTCAAAGTCAAAGTCAAAGTCAAAGTCAAAGTCAAAGTCAAAGTCAAAGTCAAAGTCAAAGTAAAAGTAAAAGTAAAAGTAAAAGTAAAAGTAAAAGTAAAAGTAAAAGTAAAAGTAAAAGTAAAAGTAAAAGTAAAAGTAAAAGTAAAAGTAAAAGTAAAAGTAAAAGTAAAAGTAAAAGTAAAAGTAAAAGTAAAAGTAAAAGTAAAAGTAAAAGTAAAAGTAAAAGTAAAAGTAAAAGTAAAAGTAAAAGTAAAAGTAAAAGTAAAAGTAAAAGTAAAAGTAAAAGTAAAAGTAAAAGTAAAAGTAAAAGTAAAAGTAAAAGTAAAAGTAAAAGTAAAAGTAAAAGTAAAAGTAAAAGTAAAAGTAAAAGTAAAAGTAAAAGTAAAAGTAAAAGTAAAAGTAAAAGTAAAAGTAAAAGTAAAAGTAAAAGTAAAAGTAAAAGTAAAAGTCAAAGTCAAAGTCAAAGTAAAGGTCAAGGTCAAAGTCAAAGTCAAGGTCAAATTCAAGGTCAAAGTCAAAGTCAAAGTCAAAGTCAAAGTCACAGTCAAAGTCAAAGTCAAAGACAAAGTCAAAGTCAAAGTCAAAGTCAAAGTCAAAGCCAAAGTCAAAGTCAAAGCCAAAGTCAAAGTCAAAGTCAAAGTCAAAGTCAAAGTCAAAGTCAAAGTCAAAGTCAAAGTCAAAGTCAAGGTCAAAGTCAAAGTCAAAGTCAAAGTCAAAGTCAAAGTCAAAGTCAAAGTCAAAGTCAAAGTAAAGGTCAAAGTCAAAGTCAAAGTCAAAGTCAAGGTCAAATTCAAGGTCAAAGTCAAAGTCAAAGTCAAAGTCAAAGTCAAAGTCAAAGTCAAAGTCAAAGTCAAAGTCAAAGTCAAAGTCAAAGTCAAAGTCAAAGTCAAAGTCAAAGTCAAAGTCAAAGTAAAGGTCAAAGTCAAAGTCAAAGTCAAGGTCAAATTCAAGGTCAAAGTCAAAGTCAAAGACAAAGTCAAAGTCAAAGTCAAAGACAAAGTCAAAGTCAAAGTCAAAGTCAAAGCCAAAGTCAAAGTCAAAGTCAAAGTCAAAGTCAAAGTCAAAGTCAAAGTCAAAGTCAAAGTCAAAGTCAAAGTCAAAGTCACAGTCAAAGTCAAAGTCAAAGCCAAGGTCAAAGTCAAAGTCAAAGTCAAGGTCAAAGTCAAAGTCAAAGTCAAAGTCAAAGTCAAAGTCAAAGTCAAAGTCAAAGTCAAAGTCAAAGTCAAAGTCAAAGTCAAAGTCAAAGTCAAAGTCAGAGTCAAAATCAAAGTCAAAGTCAAGGTCAAATTCAAGGTCAAAGTCAAAGTCAAAGTCAAAGTCAAAGTCAAAGTCAAAGTCAAAGTCAAAGTCAAAGTCAAAGTCAAAGTCAAAGTCAAAGTCAAAGTCAAAGTCAAAGTCAAAGTCAAAGTCAAAGTCAAAGTCAAAGTCAAAGTCAAAGTCAAAGTCAAAGTCACAGTCAAAGTCAAAGTCAAAGTCAAAGTCAAAGTCAAAGTCAAAGTCAAAGTCAAAGTCAAAGTCAAAGTCAAGGTCAAATTCAAGGTCAAAGTCAAAGTCAAAGTCAAAGTCAAAGTCAAAGTCAAAGTCAAAGTCAAAGTAAAAGTCAAAGTCAAAGTCATAGTAAAAGTCAAAGTAAAAGTCAAAGTCAAAGTCAAAGTCAAAGTCAAAGTCAAAGTCAAAGTAAAGGTCAAAGTCAAAGTCAAAGTCAAAGTCAAAGTCAAAGTCAAAGTCAAAGTCAAAGTCAAAGTCAAGGTCAAATTCAAGGTCAAAGTCAAAGTCAAAGTCAAAGTCAAAGTCACAGTCAAAGTCAAAGTCAAAGTCAAAGTCAAAGTCAAAGTCAAAGTCAAAGTCAAAGTCAAAGTCAAAGTCAAAGTCAAAGTCAAAGTCAAAGTCAAAGTCAAAGTCAAAGTCAAAGCCAAAGTCACAGTCAAAGTCAAAGTCAAAGTCAAAGTCAAAGTCAAAGTCAAAGTCATAGTAAAAGTAAAAGTAAAAGTAAAAGTAAAAGTAAAAGTAAAAGTAAAAGTAAAAGTAAAAGTAAAAGTAAAAGTAAAAGTAAAAGTAAAAGTAAAAGTAAAAGTAAAAGTAAAAGTCAAAGTAAAAGTAAAAGTCAAAGTCAAAGTCAAAGTCAAAGTCAAAGTCAAGGTCAAATTCAAGGTCAAAGTCAAAGTCAAAGTCAAAGTCAAAGTCACAGTCAAAGTCAAAGTCAAAGACAAAGTCAAAGTCAAAGTCAAAGTCAAGGTCAAAGTCAAAGTCAAAGTCAAAGTCAAGGTCAAATTCAAGGTCAAAGTCAAAGTCAAAGTCAAAGTCAAAGTCAAGGTCAAATTCAAGGTCAAAGTCAAAGTCAAAGTCAAAGTCAAAGTCACAGTCAAAGTCAAAGTCAAAGACAAAGTCAAAGTCAAAGTCAAAGTCAAAGTCAAAGTCAAAGTCAAAGTCAAAGTCAAAGTCAAAGTCAAAGTCAAAGTCAAAGTCAAAGTAAAGGTCAAAGTCAAAGTCAAAGTCAAAGTCAAAGTCAAAGTCAAAGTCAAAGTCAAAGTCAAGGTCAAAGTCAAAGTCAAAGTCAAAGTCAAGGTCAAAGTCAAGGTCAAAGTCAAAGTCAAAGTCAAAGCCAAAGTCAAAGTCAAAGTCAAATTCAAGGTCAAAGTCAAAGTCAAAGCCAAAGTCAAGGTCAAAGTCAAGGTCAAAGTCAAAGTCAAAGTCAAAGTCAAAGTCAAAGTCAAAGTCAAAGTCAAAGTCAAAGTCAAAGTCAAAGTCAAAGTCACAGTCAAAGTCAAAGTCAAAGTCAAAGTCAAAGTCAAAGTCAAAGTCAAAGTCAAAGTCAAAGTCAAAGTCAAAGTCAAAGTCAAAGTCAAAGTCAAGGTCAAAGTCAAAGTCAAAGTCAAGGTCAAAGTCAAAGTCAAAGTCAAAGTCAAAGTCAAAGTCAAAGTCAAAGTCAAAGTCAAAGTCAAAGTCAAAGTCAAAGTCTAAGTCAAAGTCAAAGTAAAGGTCAAAGTCAAAGTCAAAGTCAAAGTCAAAGTCAAAGTCAAAGTCAAGGTCAAATTCAAGGTCAAAGTCAAAGTCAAAGTCAAAGTCAAAGTCAAAGTCAAAGTCAAAGTCAAAGTCAAAGTCAAAGTCAAAGTCAAAGTCAAAGTCATAGTAAAAGTAAAAGTAAAAGTAAAAGTCAAAGTAAAAGTCAAAGTCAAAGTCAAAGTCAAAGTCAAAGTCAAAGTAAAGGTCAAAGTCAAAGTCAAAGTCAAAGTCAAAGTCAAAGTCAAAGTCAAAGTCAAAGTCAAGGTCAAATTCAAGGTCAAAGTCAAAGTCAAAGTCAAAGTCAAAGTCAAGGTCAAATTCAAGGTCAAAGTCAAAGTCAAAGTCAAAGTCAAAGTCAAAGTCAAAGTCAAAGTCAAAGTCAAAGTCAAAGTCAAAGTCAAAGTCAAAGTCAAAGTCATAGTAAAAGTAAAAGTAAAAGTCAAAGTAAAAGTCAAAGTCAAAGTCAAAGTCAAAGTCAAAGTCAAAGTCAAGGTCAAATTCAAGGTCAAAGTCAAAGTCAAAGTCAAAGTCACAGTCACAGTCAAAGTCAAAGTCAAAAACAAAGTCAAAGTCAAAGCCAAAGTCAAAGTCAAAGTCAAAGTCAAAGTCAAAGTCAAAGTCAAAGTCAAAGTCAAAGTCAAAGTCAAAGTCAAAGTCAAAGTCAAAGTCAAAGTCAAAGTCAAAGTCAAAGTCAAAGTCAAAGTCAAAGTCAAAGTCAAAGTCAAAGTCAAAGTCAAAGTCAAAGTCAAAGTCAAAGTCAAAGTCAGAGTCAAGGTCAAAGTCAAAGTCAAAGTCAAAGTCAAAGCCAAAGTCAAAGTCAAAGTCAAAGTCAAAGTCAAAGTCAAAGTCAAAGTCAAAGTCAAGGTCAAAGTCAAAGTCAAAGTCAAAGTCAAAGTCAAAGTCAAAGTCAAAGTCAAAGTCAAAGTCAAAGTCAAAGTCAAAGTCAAAGTCAAGGTCAAAGTCAAAATCAAAGTCAAAGTCAAAGTCAAAGTCAAAGTCAAAGTCAAGGTCAAAGTCAAAGTCAAAGTCAAAGTCAAAGTCAAAGTCAAAGTAAAGGTCAAAGTCAAAGTCAAAGTCAAAGTCAAGGTCAAATTCAAGGTCAAAGTCAAAGTCAAAGTCAAAGTCAAAGTCAAAGTCAAAGTCAAAGTCAAAGTCAAAGTCAAAGTCAAAGTCAAAGTCAAAGTCAAATTCAAGGTCAAAGTCAAAGTCAAAGTCAAAGTCAAAGTCAAAGTCACAGTCAAAGTCAAAGTCAAAGACAAAGTCAAAGTCAAAGTCAAAGTCAAAGCCAAAGTCAAAGTCAAAGTCAAAGTCAAAGTCAAAGTCAAAGTCAAAGTCAAAGTCAAGGTCAAGGTCAAAGTCAAATTCAAAGTCAAAGTCAAAGTCAAAGTCAAAGTCAAAGTCAAAGTCAAAGTAAAGGTCAAAGTCAAAGTCAAAGTCAAAGTCAAGGTCAAATTCAAGGTCAAAGTCAAAGTCAAAGTCAAAGTCAAAGTCAAAGTCAAAGTCAAAGTCAAAGTCAAAGTCAAAGTCAAAGTAAAGGTCAAAGTCAAAGTCAAAGTCAAAGTCAAGGTCAAATTCAAGGTCAAAGTCAAAGCCAAAGTCAAAGTCAAAGTCAAAGCCAAAGTCAAAGTCAAAGTCAAAGTCAAAGTCAAAGTCAAAGTCAAAGTCAAAGTCAAAGTCAAAGTCAAAGTCAAAGTCAAAGTCAAAGTCAAAGTCAAGGTCAAAGGCAAAGTCAAAGTCAAAGTCAAAGTCAAAGTCAAAGTCAAAGTCAAAGTCAAAGTCAAAGTCAAGGTCAAATTCAAGGTCAAAGTCAAAGTCAAAGTCAAAGTCAAAGTCAAAGTCAAAGTCAAAGTCAAAGTCAAAGTCAAAGTCAAAGTCAAAGTCAAAGTCAAAGTCAAAGTCAAAGTCAAAGTAAAGGTCAAAGTCAAAGTCAAAGTCAAAGTCAAGGTCAAAGTCAAAGTCAAAGTCAAAGTCAAAGTCAAAGTAAAGGTCAAAGTCAAAGTCAAAGTCAAGGTCAAATTCAAGGTCAAAGTCAAAGTCAAAGTCAAAGTCAAAGTCAAAGTCAAAGTCAAAGTCAAAGTCAAAGTCAAAGTCAAAGTCAAAGTCAAAGTCAAAGTCAAAGTCAAAGTCAAAGTCAAAGTCAAAGTCAAAGTCAAAGTCAAGGTCAAAGTAAAAGTCAAAGTCAAAGTCAAAGTCAAAGTCAAGGTCAAAGTAAAAGTCAAAGTCAAAGTAAAGGTCAAAGTCAAAGTCAAAGTCAAAGTCAAAGTCAAGGTCAAAGTCAAAGTCAAAGTCAAAGTCAAAGTCAAAGTCAAAGTCAAAGTAAAAGTCAAAGTAAAAGTCAAAGTCAAAGTCAAATTCAAGGTCAAAGTCAAGGTCAAAGTCAAAGTCAAAGTCAAAGTCAAAGTCAAAGTCAAAGTCAAATTCAAGGTCAAAGTCAAAGTCAAAGCCAAAGTCAAGGTCAAAGTCAAGGTCAAAGTCAAAGTCAAAGTCAAAGTCAAAGTCAAAGTCAAAGTCAAAGTCAAAGTCAAGGTCAAAGTCAAGGTCAAAGTCAAAGTCGAAGTCAAAGTCAAAGTCAAAGTCAAAGTCAAAGTCAAGGTCAAAGTCAAGGTCAAAGTCAAAGTCAAAGTCAAAGTCAAAGTCAAAGTCAAAGTCAAAGTCAAAGTCAAAGTCAAAGTCAAAGTCAAGGTCAAAGTCAAAGTCAAAGTCAAAGTCAAAGTCAAGGTCAAAGTCAAAGTCGAAGTCAAAGTCAAAGTCAAAGTCAAAGTCAAAGTCAAAGTCAAAGTCAAAGTCAAAGTCAAAGTCAAAGTCAAAGTCAAAGTCAAGGTCAAAGTCAAGGTCAAAGTCAAAGTCGAAGTCAAAGTCAAAGTCAAAGTCAAAGTCAAAGTCAAGGTCAAAGTCAAGGTCAAAGTCAAAGTCAAAGTCAAAGTCAAAGTCAAAATCAAAGTCAAAGTCAAAGTCAAAGTCAAAGTCAAGGTCAAAGTCAAAGTCAAAGTCAAAGTCAAAGTCAAAGTAAAAGTCAAAGTCAAAGTCAAAGTCAAAGTCAAAGTCAAGGTCAAAGTCAAAGTCAAAGTCAAAGTCAAAGTCAAAGTCAAAGTCAAGGTCAAAGTCAAAGTCAAAGTCAAAGTCAAAGTCAAAGTCAAAGTCAAAGTCAAAGTCAAAGTCAAAGTCAAAGTCAAAGCCAAAGTCAAAGTCAAAGTCAAAGTCAAAGTCAAAGTCAAAGTCAAAGTCAAAGTCAAAGTCAAAGTCAAAGTCAAAGTCAAAGTCAAAGTCAAAGTCAAAGTCAAAGTCAAGGTCAAAGTCAAAGTCAAAGTCAAAGTCAAAGTCAAAGTCAAAGTCAAAGTCAAAGTAAAGGTCAAAGTCAAAGTCAAAGTCAAGGTCAAAGTCAAAGTAAAAGTCAAAGTCAAAGTCAAAGTCAAAGTCAAGGTCAAATTCAAAGTAAAGGTCAAAGTCAAAGTAAAAGTCAAAGTCAAAGTCAAAGTCAAAGTCAAAGCCAAAGTCAAAGTCAAAGTCAAAGTCAAAGTCAAAGTCAAAGTCAAAGTCAAAGTCAAAGTCAAAGTCAAAGTCAAAGTCAAAGTCAAAGTCAAAGTCACATTCAAAGTCAAAGTCAAAGTCAAAGTCAAAGTCAAAGTCAAAGTCAAAGTCAAAGTCAAAGTCAAAGTCAAGGTCAAAGTCAAAGTCAAAGTCAAAGTCAAAGTCAAAGTCAAAGTCAAAGTCAAAGTCAAAGTAAAGGTCAAAGTCAAAGTCAAAGTCAAGGTCAAATTCAAGGTCAAAGTCAAAGTCAAAGTCAAAGTCAAAGTCAAAGTCAAAGTCAAAGTCAAAGTCAAAGTAAAAGTAAAAGTCAAAGTCAAAGTCAAAGTCAAAGTCAAAGTAAAAGTAAAAGTAAAAGTAAAGGTAAAAGTAAAAGTAAAAGTAAAAGTAAAAGTAAAAGTAAAAGTAAAAGTAAAAGTAAAAGTAAAAGTAAAAGTAAAAGTAAAAGTTAAAGTAAAAGTAAAAGTAAAAGTAAAAGTAAAAGTAAAAGTAAAAGTAAAAGTAAAAGTAAAAGTAAAAGTAAAAGTAAAAGTAAAAGTAAAAGTAAAAGTAAAAGTAAAAGTAAAAGTAAAAGTAAAAGTAAAAGTAAAAGTAAAAGTAAAAGTAAAAGTAAAAGTAAAAGTAAAAGTAAAAGTAAAAGTAAAAGTAAAAGTAAAAGTAAAAGTAAAAGTAAAAGTAAAAGTAAAAGTAAAAGTAAAAGTCAAGGTCAAAGTCAAGGTCAAAGTCAAGGTCAAAGTCAAGGTCAAGGTCAAAGTCAAGGTCAAAGTCAAAGTCAAAGTCAAAGTCAAAGTCAAAGTCAAAGTCAAAGTCAAAGTCAAAGTCAAAGTCAAAGTCAAAGTCAAAGTCAAAGTCAAAGTCAAAGTCAAAGTCAAAGTCAAAGTCAAAGTCAAAGTCAAAGTCAAAGTCAAAGTCAAAGTCAAAGTCAAAGTCAAAGTCAAAGTAAAGGTCAAAGTCAAAGTCAAAGTCAAAGTCAAAGTCAAAGTCAAAGTCAAAGTCAAAGTCAAAGTCAAAGTCAAAGTCAAAGTCAAAGTTAAAGTAAAGGTCAAAGTCAAAGTCAAAGTCAAAGTCAAAGTCAAAGTCAAAGTCAAAGTCAAAGTCAAAGTCAAAGTCAAAGTCAAAGTCAAAGTCAAAGTCAAAGTCAAAGTAAAGGTCAAAGTCAAAGTCAAAGTCAAAGTCAAAGTCAAAGTCAAAGTCAAAGTCAAAGTCAAAGTCAAAGTCAAAGTCAAAGTCAAAGTCAAAGTCAAAGTTAAAGTAAAGGTCAAAGTCAAAGTCAAAGTCAAAGTCAAAGTCAAAGTCAAAGTCAAAGTCAAAGTCAAAGTCAAAGTCAAAGTCAAAGTCAAAGTAAAGGTCAAAGTCAAAGTCAAAGTCAAAGTCAAAGTCAAAGTCAAAGTCAAAGTCAAAGTCAAAGTCAAAGTCAAAGTCAAAGTCAAAGTCAAAGTCAAAGTCAAAGTCAAAGTCAAAGTCAAAGTCAAAGTCAAAGTCAAAGTCAAAGTCAAAGTCAAAGTCAAAGTCAAAGTCAAAGTCAAAGTCAAAGTCAAAGTCAAAGTAAAGGTCAAAGTCAAAGTCAAAGTCAAAGTCAAAGTCAAAGTCAAAGTCAAAGTCAAAGTCAAAGTCAAAGTCAAAGTCAAAGTCAAAGTCAAAGTTAAAGTAAAGGTCAAAGTCAAAGTCAAAGTCAAAGTCAAAGTCAAAGTCAAAGTCAAAGTCAAAGTCAAAGTAAAGGTCAAAGTCAAAGTCAAAGTCAAAGTCAAGGTCAAATTCAAGGTCAAAGTCAAAGTCAAAGTCAAAGTCAAAGTCAAAGTCAAAGTCAAAGTCAAAGTCAAAGTCAAAGTCAAAGTCAAAGTCAAAGTCAAAGTCAAAGTAAAGGTCAAAGTCAAAGTCAAAGTCAAGGTCAAATTCAAGGTCAAAGTCAAAGTCAAAGACAAAGTCAAAGTCAAAGTCAAAGACAAAGTCAAAGTCAAAGTCAAAGTCAAAGCCAAAGTCAAAGTCAAAGTCAAAGTCAAAGTCAAAGTCAAAGTCAAAGTCAAAGTCAAAGTCAAAGTCAAAGTCACAGTCAAAGTCAAAGTCAAAGTCAAGGTCAAAGTCAAAGTCAAAGTCAAAGTCAAAGTCAAAGTCAAAGTCAAAGTCAAAGTCAAAGTCAAAGTCAAAGTCAAAGTCAAAGTCAAAGTCAAAGTCAAAGTCAGAGTCAAAATCAAAGTCAAAGTCAAGGTCAAATTCAAGGTCAAAGTCAAAGTCAAAGTCAAAGTCAAAGTCAAAGTCAAAGTCAAAGTCAAAGTCAAAGTCAAAGTCAAAGTCAAAGTCAAAGTCAAAGTCAAAGTCAAAGTCAAAGTCAAAGTCAAAGTCAAAGTCACAGTCAAAGTCAAAGTCAAAGTCAAAGTCAAAGTCAAAGTCAAAGTCAAAGTCAAAGTCAAAGTCAAAGTCAAATTCAAGGTCAAAGTCAAAGTCAAAGTCAAAGTCAAAGTCAAAGTCAAAGTAAAAGTCAAAGTCAAAGTCATAGTAAAAGTCAAAGTAAAAGTCAAAGTCAAAGTCAAAGTCAAAGTCAAAGTCAAAGTCAAAGTCAAAGTAAAGGTCAAAGTCAAAGTCAAAGTCAAAGTCAAAGTCAAAGTCAAGGTCAAATTCAAGGTCAAAGTCAAAGTCAAAGTCAAAGTCAAAGTCACAGTCAAAGTCAAAGTCAAAGTCAAAGTCAAAGTCAAAGTCAAAGTCAAAGTCAAAGTCAAAGTCAAAGTCAAAGTCAAAGTCAAAGTCAAAGTCAAAGTCAAAGTCAAAGTCAAAGTCAAAGTCAAAGTCAAAGTCAAAGTCAAAGTCAAAGCCAAAGTCACAGTCAGAGTCAAAGTCAAAGTCAAAGTCAAAGTCAAAGTCATAGTAAAAGTAAAAGTAAAAGTAAAAGTAAAAGTAAAAGTCAAAGTAAAAGTAAAAGTAAAAGTCAAAGTCAAAGTCAAAGTCAAAGTCAAAGTCAAGGTCAAATTCAAGGTCAAAGTCAAAGTCAAAGTCAAAGTCAAAGTCACAGTCAAAGTCAAAGTCAAAGACAAAGTCAAAGTCAAAGTCAAAGTCAAGGTCAAAGTCAAAGTCAAAGTCAAAGTCAAGGTCAAATTCAAGGTCAAAGTCAAAGTCAAAGTCAAAGTCAAAGTCAAGGTCAAATTCAAGGTCAAAGTCAAAGTCAA
Organism: Anastrepha obliqua; assembly: GCF_027943255.1. Lineage (NCBI taxonomy): Eukaryota > Metazoa > Arthropoda > Insecta > Diptera > Tephritidae > Anastrepha > Anastrepha obliqua. The sequence continues at coordinate 28,250 of NW_026562190.1, forward strand.
AGTCAAAGTCAAAGTCACAGTCAAAGTCAAAGTCAAAGACAAAGTCAAAGTCAAAGTCAAAGTCAAAGTCAAAGTCAAAGTCAAAGTCAAAGTCAAAGTCAAAGTCAAAGTCAAAGTCAAAGTCAAAGTAAAGGTCAAAGTCAAAGTCAAAGTCAAAGTCAAAGTCAAAGTCAAAGTCAAAGTCAAGGTCAAAGTCAAAGTCAAAGTCAAAGTCAAGGTCAAAGTCAAGGTCAAAGTCAAAGTCAAAGTCAAAGCCAAAGTCAAAGTCAAAGTCAAATTCAAGGTCAAAGTCAAAGTCAAAGCCAAAGTCAAGGTCAAAGTCAAGGTCAAAGTCAAAGTCAAAGTCAAAGTCAAAGTCAAAGTCAAAGTCAAAGTCAAAGTCAAAGTCAAAGTCAAAGTCAAAGTCAAAGTCAAAGTCAAAGTCAAAGTCAAAGTCACAGTCAAAGTCAAAGTCAAAGTCAAAGTCAAAGTCAAAGTCAAAGTCAAAGTCAAAGTCAAAGTCAAAGTCAAAGTCAAAGTCAAAGTCAAAGTCAAGGTCAAAGTCAAAGTCAAAGTCAAGGTCAAAGTCAAAGTCAAAGTCAAAGTCAAAGTCAAAGTCAAAGTCAAAGTCAAAGTCAAAGTCAAAGTCAAAGTCTAAGTCAAAGTCAAAGTAAAGGTCAAAGTCAAAGTCAAAGTCAAAGTCAAAGTCAAAGTCAAAGTCAAGGTCAAATTCAAGGTCAAAGTCAAAGTCAAAGTCAAAGTCAAAGTCAAAGTCAAAGTCAAAGTCAAAGTCAAAGTCAAAGTCAAAGTCAAAGTCATAGTAAAAGTAAAAGTAAAAGTCAAAGTAAAAGTCAAAGTCAAAGTCAAAGTCAAAGTCAAAGTCAAAGTCAAAGTAAAGGTCAAAGTCAAAGTCAAAGTCAAAGTCAAAGTCAAAGTCAAGGTCAAATTCAAGGTCAAAGTCAAAGTCAAAGTCAAAGTCAAAGTCAAGGTCAAATTCAAGGTCAAAGTCAAAGTCAAAGTCAAAGTCAAAGTCAAAGTCAAAGTCAAAGTCAAAGTCAAAGTCAAAGTCAAAGTCAAAGTCAAAGTCAAAGTCAAAGTCAAAGTCAAAGTCATAGTAAAAGTAAAAGTAAAAGTCAAAGTAAAAGTCAAAGTCAAAGTCAAAGTCAAAGTCAAAGTCAAAGTCAAGGTCAAATTCAAGGTCAAAGTCAAAGTCAAAGTCAAAGTCACAGTCACAGTCAAAGTCAAAGTCAAAAACAAAGTCAAAGTCAAAGCCAAAGTCAAAGTCAAAGTCAAAGTCAAAGTCAAAGTCAAAGTCAAAGTCAAAGTCAAAGTCAAAGTCAAAGTCAAAGTCAAAGTCAAAGTCAAAGTCAAAGTCAAAGTCAAAGTCAAAGTCAAAGTCAAAGTCAAAGTCAAAGTCAAAGTCAGAGTCAAGGTCAAAGTCAAAGTCAAAGTCAAAGTCAAAGCCAAAGTCAAAGTCAAAGTCAAAGTCAAAGTCAAAGTCAAAGTCAAAGTCAAAGTCAAGGTCAAAGTCAAAGTCAAAGTCAAAGTCAAAGTCAAAGTCAAAGTCAAAGTCAAAGTCAAAGTCAAAGTCAAAGTCAAAGTCAAAGTCAAAGTCAAAGTCAAAGTCAAAGTCAAGGTCAAAGTCAAAGTCAAAGTCAAAGTCAAAGTCAAAGTCAAAGTCAAATTCAAAGTCAAGGTCAAAGTCAAAGTCAAAGTCAAAGTCAAAGTCAAAGTCAAAGTCAAAGTAAAGGTCAAAGTCAAAGTCAAAGTCAAAGTCAAGGTCAAATTCAAGGTCAAAGTCAAAGTCAAAGTCAAAGTCAAAGTCAAAGTCAAAGTCAAAGTCAAAGTCAAAGTCAAGGTCAAATTCAAGGTCAAATTCAAGGTCAAAGTCAAAGTCAAAGTCAAAGTCAAAGTCAAAGTCAAAGTCAAAGTCAAAGTCAAAGTCAAAGTCAAAGTCAAAGTCAAAGTCAAAGTCAAAGTCAAAGTAAAGGTCAAAGTCAAAGTAAAAGTCAAAGTCAAGGTCAAATTCAAGGTCAAAGTCAAAGTCAAAGTCAAAGTCAAAGTCAAGGTCAAAGTCAAAGTCAAAGTCAAAGTCAAAGTCAAAGTCAAAGTCAAAGTCAATGTCAAAGTCAAAGTCAAAGTCAAAGTCAAAGTCAAAGTCAAAGTCAAAGTCAAAGTCAAAGTCAAAGTCAAAGTCAAGGTCAAAGTCAAGGTCAAAGTCAAAGTCAAAGTCAAAGTCAAAGTCAAAGTCAAAGTCAAAGTCAAAGTCAAAGTCAAAGTCAAGGTCAAAGTCAAGGTCAAAGTCAAAGTCAAAGTCAAAGTCAAAGTCAAAGTCAAAGTCAAAGTCAAAGTCAAGGTCAAAGTCAAAGTCAAAGTGAAAGTCAAAGTAAAGGTCAAAGTCAAGGTCAAAGTCAAAGTCAAAGTCAAAGTCAAAGTCAAAGTCAAAGTCAAAGTCAAAGTCAAGGTCAAATTCAAGGTCAAAGTAAAAGTCAAAGTCAAAGTCAAAGTAAAAGTCAAAGTCAAAGTCAAAGTCAAAGTCAAATTCAAAGTCAAAGTCAAAGTCAAAGTCAAGGTCAAAGTCAAGGTCAAGGTAAAAGTCAAAGTCAAAGTCAAAGTCAAAGTCAAAGTCAAAGTCAAAGTAAAGGTCAAAGTCAAAGTCAAAGTCAAGGTCAAAGTCAAAGTCAAAGTCAAAGTCAAAGTCAAAGTCAAAGTCAAAGTCAAAGTCAAAGTCAAAGTCAAAGTCAAAGTCAAAGTCAAAGTCAAAGTCAAAGTCAAAGTCAAAGTCAAGGTCAAAGTAAAAGTCAAAGTCAAAGTCAAAGTCAAATTCAAAGTCAAAGTCAAAGTCAAAGTCAAGGTCAAAGTCAAGGTCAAGGTAAAAGTCAAAGTCAAAGTCAAAGTCAAAGTCAAAGTCAAAGTCAAAGTCAAAGTCAAAGTCAAAGTCAAGGTCAAATTCAAGATCAAAGTCAAAGTCAAAGCCAAAGTCAAGGTCAAAGTCAAGGTCAAAGTCAAAGTCAAAGTCAAAGTCAAAGTCAAAGTCAAAGTCAAAGTCAAAGTCAAAGTCAAAGTCAAGGTCACAGTCAAAGTCAAAGTCAAAGTCAAAGTCAAAGTCAAAGTCAAGGTCAAAGTCAAGGTCAAAGTCAAAGTCAAAGTCAAAGTCAAAGTCAAGGTCAAATTCAAGGTCAAAGTCAAAGTCAAAGTCAAAGTCAAAGTCAAATTCAAGGTCAAAGTCAAAGTCAAAGTCAAAGTCAAAGTCAAAGTCAAAGTCAAAGTCAAAGTCAAAGTCAAAGTCAAAGTCAAAGTCAAAGTCAAATTCAAAGTCAAAGTCAAATTCAAAGTCAAAGTAAAAGTAAAAGTAAAAGTCAAAGTCAAAGTCAAAGTCAAAGCCAAAGTCAAAGTCAAAGTCAAAGTCAAAGTCAAAGTCAAATTCAAAGTCAAAATCAAAGTCAAAGTCAAAGTCAAAGTCAAAGTCAAAGTCAGAGTCAAAGTCAAAGTCAAAGTCAAAGTCAAAGCCAAAGTCAAAGTCAACGTCAAAGTCAAAGTCAAAGTCAAAGTCAAAGTCAAAGTCAAAGTCAAAGTCAAAGTCAAAGTCAAAGTCAAAGTCAAAGTCAAAGTCAAAGTCAAAGTAAAGGTCAAAGTCAAAGTCAAAGTCAAAGTCAAGGTCAAAGTAAAGGTCAAGGTCAAAGTCAAAGTCAAAGTCAAAGTCAAAGTCAAAGTCAAAGTCACAGTCAAAGTCAAAGTCAAAGACAAAGTCAAAGTCAAAGTCAAAGTCAAAGCCAAAGTCAAAGTCAAAGTCAAAGCCAAAGTCAAAGTCAAAGTCAAAGTCAAAGTCAAAGTCAAAGTCAAAGTCAAAGTCAAAGTCAAAGTCAAGGTCAAAGTCAAAGTCAAAGTCAAAGTCAAAGTCAAAGTCAAAGTCAAAGTCAAAGTCAAAGTCAAAGTCAAAGTCAAAGTCAAGGTCAAAGTCAAAGTCAAAGTCAAAGTCAAAGTCAAGGTCAAAGTCAAAGTCAAAGTCAAAGTCAAAGTCAAAGTCAAAGTCAAAGTCAAAGTCAAAGTCAAAGTCAAAGTCAAAGTCAAAGTCAAAGTCAAAGTCAAAGTCAAAGTCAAAGTCAAAGTCAAAGTCAAAGTCAAAGTCAAAGTCAAAGTCAAAGCCAAAGTCAAAGTCAAAGTCAAAGTCAAAGTCAAAGTCAAAGTCAAAGTCAAAGTCAAAGTCAAAGTCAAAGTCAAAGTCAAAGTCAAAGTCAAAGTCAAGGTCAAAGTCAAAGTCAAAGTCAAGGTCAAGGTCAAATTCAAGGTCAAAGTCAAAGTCAAAGTCAAAGTCAAAGTCAAAGTCAAAGTCACAGTCAAAGTCAAAGTCAAAATCAAAGTCAAAGTCAAAGTCAGAGTCAAGGTCAAGGTCAAAGTCAAAGTCAAAGTCAAAGTCAAAGTCAAAGTCAAAGTCAAAGCCAAAGTCAAAGTCAAAGTCAAAGTCAAAGTCAAGGTCAAAGTCAAAGTCAAAGTCAAAGTCAAAGTCAAAGTCAAAGTCAAAGTCAAAGTCAAAGTCAAAGTCAAAGTCAAAGTCAAAGTCAAAGTCAAAGTCAAAGTCAAAGTCAAAGTCAAAGTCAAAGTCAAAGTCAAAGTCAAAGTCAAAGTCAAAGTCAAAGTCAAAGTCAAACCCAAAGTCAAAGTCAAAGTCAAAGTCAAAGTCAAAGTCAAAGTCAAAGTCAAAGTCAAAGTCAAAGTCAAAGTCAAAGTCAAAGTCAAAGTCAAAGTCAAAGTCAAAGTCAAAGTCAAAGTCAAAGTAAAGGTCAAAGTCAAAGTCAAGGTCAAAGTAAAGGTCAAGGTCAAAGTCAAAGTCAAAGTCAAAGTCAAAGTCACAGTCAAAGTCAAAGTCAAAGACAAAGTCAAAGTCAAAGTCAAAGTCAAAGCCAAAGTCAAAGTCAAAGTCAAAGCCAAAGTCAAAGTCAAAGTCAAAGTCAAAGTCAAAGTCAAAGTCAAAGTCAAAGTCAAGGTCAAAGTCAAAGTCAAAGTCAAAGTCAAAGTCAAAGTCAAAGTCAAAGTCAAAGTCAAAGTCAAAGTCAAAGTCAGAGTCAAGGTCAAAGTCAAAGTCAAAGTCAAAGTCAAAGTCAAAGTCAAAGTCAAAGTCAAAGTCAAAGTCAAAGTCAAAGTCAAAGTCAAAGTCAAAGTCAAAGTCAAAGTCAAAGTCAAAGTCAAAGTCAAAGTCAAAGTCAAAGTCAAAGTCAAAGTCAAAGTCAAAGTCAAAGTCAAAGTCAAAGTCAAAGTCAAAGTCAAGGTCAAAGTCAAAGTCAAAGTCAAAGTCAAAGTCAAAGTCAAAGTCAAAGTCAAAGTCAAAGTCAAAGTCAAAGTCAAAGTCAAAGTCAAAGTCAAAGTCAAAGTCAAAGTCAAAGTCAAAGTCAAAGTCAAAGTCAAAGTCAAAGTCAAAGTCAAAGTCAATGTCAAAGTCAAAGTCAAAGTCAAAGTCAAAGTCAAAGTCAAGGTCAAAGTCAAAGTCAAAGTCAAAGTCAAAGTCAAAGTCAAAGTCAAAGTCAAAGTCAAAGTCAAAGTCAAAGTCAAAGTCAAAGTCAAAGTCAAAGTCAAAGTCAAAGTCAAAGTCAAAGTCAAAGTCAAAGTCAAAGTCAAAGTCAAAGTCAAAGTCAAAGTCAAAGTCAAAGTCAAAGTCAAAGTCAAAGTCAAAGTCAAGGTCAAAGTCAAAGTCAAAGTCAAAGTCAAAGTCAAAGTCAAAGTCAAAGTCAAAGTCAAAGTCAAAGTAAAAGTAAAAGTAAAAGTAAAAGTAAAAGTAAAAGTAAAAGTAAAAGTAAAAGTAAAAGTAAAAGTAAAAGTAAAAGTAAAAGTAAAAGTAAAAGTAAAAGTAAAAGTAAAAGTAAAAGTAAAAGTAAAAGTAAAAGTAAAAGTAAAAGTAAAAGTAAAAGTAAAAGTAAAAGTAAAAGTAAAAGTAAAAGTAAAAGTAAAAGTAAAAGTAAAAGTAAAAGTAAAAGTAAAAGTAAAAGTAAAAGTAAAAGTAAAAGTAAAAGTAAAAGTAAAAGTAAAAGTCAAAGTCAAAGTCAAAGTCAAAGTAAAGGTCAAGGTCAAAGTCAAAGTCAAGGTCAAATTCAAGGTCAAAGTCAAAGTCAAAGTCAAAGTCAAAGTCACAGTCAAAGTCAAAGTCAAAGACAAAGTCAAAGTCAAAGTCAAAGTCAAAGTCAAAGCCAAAGTCAAAGTCAAAGCCAAAGTCAAAGTCAAAGTCAAAGTCAAAGTCAAAGTCAAAGTCAAAGTCAAATTCAAAGTCAAAGTCAAAGTCAAAGTCAAAGTCAAAGTCAAAGTCAAAGTCAAAGTCAAAGTCAAAGTCAAAGTAAAGGTCAAAGTCAAAGTCAAAGTCAAAGTCAAGGTCAAATTCAAGGTCAAAGTCAAAGTCAAAGTCAAAGTCAAAGTCAAAGTCAAAGTCAAAGTCAAAGTCAAAGTCAAAGTCAAAGTCAAAGTCAAAGTCAAAGTCAAAGTCAAAGTAAAGGTCAAAGTCAAAGTCAAAGTCAAGGTCAAAGTCAAAGTCAAAGTCAAAGACAAAGTCAAAGTCAAAGTCAAAGACAAAGTCAAAGTCAAAGTCAAAGTCAAAGCCAAAGTCAAAGTCAAAGTCAAAGTCAAAGTCAAAGTCAAAGTCAAAGTCAAAGTCAAAGTCACAGTCAAAGTCAAAGTCAAAGTCAAGGTCAAAGTCAAAGTCAAAGTCAAAGTCAAAGTCAAAGTCAAAGTCAAAGTCAAAGTCAAAGTCAAAGTCAAAGTCAAAGTCAAAGTCAAAGTCAAAGTCAAAGTCAGAGTCAAAATCAAAGTCAAAGTCAAGGTCAAATTCAAGGTCAAAGTCAAAGTCAAAGTCAAAGTCAAAGTCAAAGTCAAAGTCAAAGTCAAAGTCAAAGTCAAAGTCAAAGTCAAAGTCAAAGTCAAAGTCAAAGTCAAAGTCAAAGTCAAAGTCAAAGTCAAAGTCAAAGTCAAAGTCAAAGTCAAAGTCAAAGTCAAAGTCAAAGTCAAAGTCAAAGTCACAGTCAAAGTCAAAGTCAAAGTCAAAGTCAAAGTCAAAGTCAAAGTCAAAGTCAAAGTCAAAGTCAAAGTCAAATTCAAGGTCAAAGTCAAAGTCAAAGTCAAAGTCAAAGTCAAAGTCAAAGTAAAAGTCAAAGTCAAAGTCATAGTAAAAGTCAAAGTAAAAGTCAAAGTCAAAGTCAAAGTCAAAGTCAAAGTCAAAGTCAAAGTCAAAGTAAAGGTCAAAGTCAAAGTCAAAGTCAAAGTCAAAGTCAAAGTCAAAGTCAAGGTCAAATTCAAGGTCAAAGTCAAAGTCAAAGTCAAAGTCAAAGTCACAGTCAAAGTCAAAGTCAAAGTCAAAGTCAAAGTCAAAGTCAAAGTCAAAGTCAAAGTCAAAGTCAAAGTCAAAGTCAAAGTCAAAGTCAAAGTCAAAGTCAAAGTCAAAGTCAAAGTCAAAGTCAAAGTCAAAGTCAAAGCCAAAGTCACAGTCAGAGTCAAAGTCAAAGTCAAAGTCAAAGTCAAAGTCATAGTAAAAGTAAAAGTAAAAGTAAAAGTAAAAGTAAAAGTCAAAGTAAAAGTAAAAGTAAAAGTCAAAGTCAAAGTCAAAGTCAAAGTCAAAGTCAAGGTCAAATTCAAGGTCAAAGTCAAAGTCAAAGTCAAAGTCAAAGTCACAGTCAAAGTCAAAGTCAAAGACAAAGTCAAAGTCAAAGTCAAAGTCAAGGTCAAAGTCAAAGTCAAAGTCAAAGTCAAGGTCAAATTCAAGGTCAAAGTCAAAGTCAAAGTCAAAGTCAAAGTCAAGGTCAAATTCAAGGTCAAAGTCAAAGTCAAAGTCAAAGTCAAAGTCACAGTCAAAGTCAAAGTCAAAGACAAAGTCAAAGTCAAAGTCAAAGTCAAAGTCAAAGTCAAAGTCAAAGTCAAAGTCAAAGTCAAAGTCAAAGTCAAAGTCAAAGTCAAAGTAAAGGTCAAAGTCAAAGTCAAAGTCAAAGTCAAAGTCAAAGTCAAAGTCAAAGTCAAGGTCAAAGTCAAAGTCAAAGTCAAAGTCAAGGTCAAAGTCAAGGTCAAAGTCAAAGTCAAAGTCAAAGCCAAAGTCAAAGTCAAAGTCAAATTCAAGGTCAAAGTCAAAGTCAAAGCCAAAGTCAAGGTCAAAGTCAAGGTCAAAGTCAAAGTCAAAGTCAAAGTCAAAGTCAAAGTCAAAGTCAAAGTCAAAGTCAAAGTCAAAGTCAAAGTCAAAGTCAAAGTCAAAGTCAAAGTCAAAGTCAAAGTCAAAGTCAAAGTCAAAGTCAAAGTCAAAGTCAAAGTCAAAGTCAAAGTCAAAGTCAAAGTCAAAGTCAAAGTCAAAGTCAAAGTCAAGGTCAAAGTCAAAGTCAAAGTCAAGGTCAAAGTCAAAGTCAAAGTCAAAGTCAAAGTCAAAGTCAAAGTCAAAGTCAAAGTCAAAGTCAAAGTCAAAGTCTAAGTCAAAGTCAAAGTAAAGGTCAAAGTCAAAGTCAAAGTCAAAGTCAAAGTCAAAGTCAAAGTCAAGGTCAAATTCAAGGTCAAAGTCAAAGTCAAAGTCAAAGTCAAAGTCAAAGTCAAAGTCAAAGTCAAAGTCAAAGTCAAAGTCAAAGTCAAAGTCATAGTAAAAGTAAAAGTAAAAGTCAAAGTAAAAGTCAAAGTCAAAGTCAAAGTCAAAGTCAAAGTCAAAGTCAAAGTAAAGGTCAAAGTCAAAGTCAAAGTCAAAGTCAAAGTCAAAGTCAAGGTCAAATTCAAGGTCAAAGTCAAAGTCAAAGTCAAAGTCAAAGTCAAGGTCAAATTCAAGGTCAAAGTCAAAGTCAAAGTCAAAGTCAAAGTCAAAGTCAAAGTCAAAGTCAAAGTCAAAGTCAAAGTCAAAGTCAAAGTCAAAGTCAAAGTCAAAGTCATAGTAAAAGTAAAAGTAAAAGTCAAAGTAAAAGTCAAAGTCAAAGTCAAAGTCAAAGTCAAAGTCAAAGTCAAAGTAAAGGTCAAAGTCAAAGTCAAAGTCAAAGTCAAAGTCAAAGTCAAGGTCAAATTCAAGGTCAAAGTCAAAGTCAAAGTCAAAGTCAAAGTCAAGGTCAAATTCAAGGTCAAAGTCAAAGTCAAAGTCAAAGTCAAAGTCAAAGTCAAAGTCAAAGTCAAAGTCAAAGTCAAAGTCAAAGTCAAAGTCAAAGTCAAAGTCAAAGTCAAAGTCATAGTAAAAGTAAAAGTAAAAGTCAAAGTAAAAGTCAAAGTCAAAGTCAAAGTCAAAGTCAAAGTCAAAGTCAAGGTCAAATTCAAGGTCAAAGTCAAAGTCAAAGTCAAAGTCACAGTCACAGTCAAAGTCAAAGTCAAAAACAAAGTCAAAGTCAAAGCCAAAGTCAAAGTCAAAGTCAAAGTCAAAGTCAAAGTCAAAGTCAAAGTCAAAGTCAAAGTCAAAGTCAAAGTCAAAGTCAAAGTCAAAGTCAAAGTCAAAGTCAAAGTCAAAGTCAAAGTCAAAGTCAAAGTCAAAGTCAAAGTCAAAGTCAAAGTCAGAGTCAAGGTCAAAGTCAAAGTCAAAGTCAAAGTCAAAGCCAAAGTCAAAGTCAAAGTCAAAGTCAAAGTCAAAGTCAAAGTCAAAGTCAAAGTCAAGGTCAAAGTCAAAGTCAAAGTCAAAGTCAAAGTCAAAGTCAAAGTCAAAGTCAAAGTCAAAGTCAAAGTCAAAGTCAAAGTCAAAGTCAAAGTCAAAGTCAAGGTCAAAGTCAAAGTCAAAGTCAAAGTCAAAGTCAAAGTCAAAGTCAAAGTCAAAGTCAAGGTCAAAGTCAAAGTCAAAGTCAAAGTCAAAGTCAAAGTCAAAGTAAAGGTCAAAGTCAAAGTCAAAGTCAAAGTCAAGGTCAAATTCAAGGTCAAAGTCAAAGTCAAAGTCAAAGTCAAAGTCAAAGTCAAAGTCAAAGTCAAAGTCAAAGTCAAGGTCAAATTCAAGGTCAAATTCAAGGTCAAAGTCAAAGTCAAAGTCAAAGTCAAAGTCAAAGTCAAAGTCAAAGTCAAAGTCAAAGTCAAAGTCAAAGTCAAAGTCAAAGTCAAAGTCAAAGTCAAAGTCAAAGTCAAAGTAAAGGTCAAAGTCAAAGTAAAAGTCAAAGTCAAGGTCAAATTCAAGGTCAAAGTCAAAGTCAAAGTCAAAGTCAAAGTCAAGGTCAAAGTCAAAGTCAAAGTCAAAGTCAAAGTCAAAGTCAAAGTCAAAGTCAAAGTCAATGTCAAAGTCAAAGTCAAAGTCAAAGTCAAAGTCAAAGTCAAAGTCAAAGTCAAAGTCAAAGTCAAAGTCAAAGTCAAGGTCAAAGTCAAGGTCAAAGTCAAAGTCAAAGTCAAAGTCAAAGTCAAAGTCAAAGTCAAAGTCAAAGTCAAAGTCAAAGTCAAGGTCAAAGTCAAGGTCAAAGTCAAAGTCAAAGTCAAAGTCAAAGTCAAAGTCAAAGTCAAAGTCAAAGTCAAGGTCAAAGTCAAAGTCAAAGTGAAAGTCAAAGTAAAGGTCAAAGTCAAGGTCAAAGTCAAAGTCAAAGTCAAAGTCAAAGTCAAAGTCAAAGTCAAAGTCAAAGTCAAGGTCAAATTCAAGGTCAAAGTAAAAGTCAAAGTCAAAGTCAAAGTAAAAGTCAAAGTCAAAGTCAAAGTCAAATTCAAAGTCAAAGTCAAAGTCAAAGTCAAGGTCAAAGTCAAGGTCAAGGTAAAAGTCAAAGTCAAAGTCAAAGTCAAAGTCAAAGTCAAAGTCAAAGTAAAGGTCAAAGTCAAAGTCAAAGTCAAGGTCAAAGTCAAAGTCAAAGTCAAAGTCAAAGTCAAAGTCAAAGTCAAAGTCAAAGTCAAAGTCAAAGTCAAAGTCAAAGTCAAAGTCAAAGTCAAAGTCAAAGTCAAGGTCAAAGTAAAAGTCAAAGTCAAAGTCAAAGTCAAATTCAAAGTCAAAGTCAAAGTCAAAGTCAAGGTCAAAGTCAAGGTCAAGGTAAAAGTCAAAGTCAAAGTCAAAGTCAAAGTCAAAGTCAAAGTCAAAGTCAAAGTCAAAGTCAAAGTCAAGGTCAAATTCAAGATCAAAGTCAAAGTCAAAGCCAAAGTCAAGGTCAAAGTCAAGGTCAAAGTCAAAGTCAAAGTCAAAGTCAAAGTCAAAGTCAAAGTCAAAGTCAAAGTCAAAGTCAAAGTCAAGGTCACAGTCAAAGTCAAAGTCAAAGTCAAAGTCAAAGTCAAAGTCAAGGTCAAAGTCAAGGTCAAAGTCAAAGTCAAAGTCAAAGTCAAAGTCAAGGTCAAATTCAAGGTCAAAGTCAAAGTCAAAGTCAAAGTCAAAGTCAAATTCAAGGTCAAAGTCAAAGTCAAAGTCAAAGTCAAAGTCAAAGTCAAAGTCAAAGTCAAAGTCAAAGTCAAAGTCAAAGTCAAAGTCAAAGTCAAAGTCAAATTCAAAGTCAAAGTCAAATTCAAAGTCAAAGTAAAAGTAAAAGTAAAAGTCAAAGTCAAAGTCAAAGTCAAAGCCAAAGTCAAAGTCAAAGTCAAAGTCAAAGTCAAAGTCAAATTCAAAGTCAAAATCAAAGTCAAAGTCAAAGTCAAAGTCAAAGTCAAAGTCAGAGTCAAAGTCAAAGTCAAAGTCAAAGTCAAAGCCAAAGTCAAAGTCAACGTCAAAGTCAAAGTCAAAGTCAAAGTCAAAGTCAAAGTCAAAGTCAAAGTCAAAGTCAAAGTCAAAGTCAAAGTCAAAGTCAAAGTCAAAGTAAAGGTCAAAGTCAAAGTCAAAGTCAAAGTCAAGGTCAAAGTAAAGGTCAAGGTCAAAGTCAAAGTCAAAGTCAAAGTCAAAGTCAAAGTCAAAGTCACAGTCAAAGTCAAAGTCAAAGACAAAGTCAAAGTCAAAGTCAAAGTCAAAGCCAAAGTCAAAGTCAAAGTCAAAGCCAAAGTCAAAGTCAAAGTCAAAGTCAAAGTCAAAGTCAAAGTCAAAGTCAAAGTCAAAGTCAAAGTCAAAGTCAAGGTCAAAGTCAAAGTCAAAGTCAAAGTCAAAGTCAAAGTCAAAGTCAAAGTCAAAGTCAAAGTCAAAGTCAAAGTCAAAGTCAAGGTCAAAGTCAAAGTCAAAGTCAAAGTCAAAGTCAAGGTCAAAGTCAAAGTCAAAGTCAAAGTCAAAGTCAAAGTCAAAGTCAAAGTCAAAGTCAAAGTCAAAGTCAAAGTCAAAGTCAAAGTCAAAGTCAAAGTCAAAGTCAAAGTCAAAGTCAAAGTCAAAGTCAAAGTCAAAGTCAAAGTCAAAGCCAAAGTCAAAGTCAAAGTCAAAGTCAAAGTCAAAGTCAAAGTCAAAGTCAAAGTCAAAGTCAAAGTCAAAGTCAAAGTCAAAGTCAAAGTCAAGGTCAAAGTCAAAGTCAAAGTCAAGGTCAAGGTCAAATTCAAGGTCAAAGTCAAAGTCAAAGTCAAAGTCAAAGTCAAAGTCAAAGTCACAGTCAAAGTCAAAGTCAAAATCAAAGTCAAAGTCAAAGTCAGAGTCAAGGTCAAGGTCAAAGTCAAAGTCAAAGTCAAAGTCAAAGTCAAAGTCAAAGTCAAAGTCAAAGCCAAAGTCAAAGTCAAAGTCAAAGTCAAAGTCAAGGTCAAAGTCAAAGTCAAAGTCAAAGTCAAAGTCAAAGTCAAAGTCAAAGTCAAAGTCAAAGTCAAAGTCAAAGTCAAAGTCAAAGTCAAAGTCAAAGTCAAAGTCAAAGTCAAAGTCAAAGTCAAAGTCAAAGTCAAAGTCAAAGTCAAAGTCAAAGTCAAAGTCAAAGTCAAAGTCAAAGTCAAAGTCAAAGTCAAAGTCAAAGTCAAGGTCAAAGTCAAAGTCAAAGTCAAAGTCAAAGTCAAAGTCAAAGTCAAAGTCAAAGTCAAAGTCAAAGTCAAAGTCAAAGTCAAAGTCAAAGTCAAAGTCAAAGTCAAAGTCAAAGTCAAAGTCAAAGTCAAAGTCAAAGTCAAAGTCAAAGTCAAAGTCAAAGTCAAAGTCAAAGTCAAAGTCAAAGTCAAAGTCAAAGTCAAAGTCAAAGTCAAAGTCAAACCCAAAGTCAAAGTCAAAGTCAAAGTCAAAGTCAAAGTCAAAGTCAAAGTCAAAGTCAAAGTCAAAGTCAAAGTCAAAGTCAAAGTCAAAGTCAAAGTCAAAGTCAAAGTCAAAGTCAAAGTCAAAGTAAAGGTCAAAGTCAAAGTCAAGGTCAAAGTAAAGGTCAAGGTCAAAGTCAAAGTCAAAGTCAAAGTCAAAGTCACAGTCAAAGTCAAAGTCAAAGACAAAGTCAAAGTCAAAGTCAAAGTCAAAGCCAAAGTCAAAGTCAAAGTCAAAGCCAAAGTCAAAGTCAAAGTCAAAGTCAAAGTCAAAGTCAAAGTCAAAGTCAAAGTCAAAGTCAAGGTCAAAGTCAAAGTCAAAGTCAAAGTCAAAGTCAAAGTCAAAGTCAAAGTCAAAGTCAAAGTCAAAGTCAAAGTCAGAGTCAAGGTCAAAGTCAAAGTCAAAGTCAAAGTCAAAGTCAAAGTCAAAGTCAAAGTCAAAGTCAAAGTCAAAGTCAAAGTCAAAGTCAAAGTCAAAGTCAAAGTCAAAGTCAAAGTCAAAGTCAAAGTCAAAGTCAAAGTCAAAGTCAAAGTCAAAGTCAAAGTCAAAGTCAAAGTCAAAGTCAAAGTCAAAGTCAAAGTCAAAGTCAAGGTCAAAGTCAAAGTCAAAGTCAAAGTCAAAGTCAAAGTCAAAGTCAAAGTCAAAGTCAAAGTCAAAGTCAAAGTCAAAGTCAAAGTCAAAGTCAAAGTCAAAGTCAAAGTCAAAGTCAAAGTCAAAGTCAAAGTCAAAGTCAAAGTCAAAGTCAAAGTCAAAGTCAATGTCAAAGTCAAAGTCAAAGTCAAAGTCAAAGTCAAAGTCAAGGTCAAAGTCAAAGTCAAAGTCAAAGTCAAAGTCAAAGTCAAAGTCAAAGTCAAAGTCAAAGTCAAAGTCAAAGTCAAAGTCAAAGTCAAAGTCAAAGTCAAAGTCAAAGTCAAAGTCAAAGTCAAAGTCAAAGTCAAAGTCAAAGTCAAAGTCAAAGTCAAAGTCAAAGTCAAAGTCAAAGTCAAAGTCAAAGTCAAAGTCAAAGTCAAAGTCAAGGTCAAAGTCAAAGTCAAAGTCAAAGTCAAAGTCAAAGTCAAAGTCAAAGTCAAAGTCAAAGTCAAAGTAAAAGTAAAAGTAAAAGTAAAAGTAAAAGTAAAAGTAAAAGTAAAAGTAAAAGTAAAAGTAAAAGTAAAAGTAAAAGTAAAAGTAAAAGTAAAAGTAAAAGTAAAAGTAAAAGTAAAAGTAAAAGTAAAAGTAAAAGTAAAAGTAAAAGTAAAAGTAAAAGTAAAAGTAAAAGTAAAAGTAAAAGTAAAAGTAAAAGTAAAAGTAAAAGTAAAAGTAAAAGTAAAAGTAAAAGTAAAAGTAAAAGTAAAAGTAAAAGTAAAAGTAAAAGTAAAAGTAAAAGTAAAAGTCAAAGTCAAAGTCAAAGTCAAAGTAAAGGTCAAGGTCAAAGTCAAAGTCAAGGTCAAATTCAAGGTCAAAGTCAAAGTCAAAGTCAAAGTCAAAGTCACAGTCAAAGTCAAAGTCAAAGACAAAGTCAAAGTCAAAGTCAAAGTCAAAGTCAAAGCCAAAGTCAAAGTCAAAGCCAAAGTCAAAGTCAAAGTCAAAGTCAAAGTCAAAGTCAAAGTCAAAGTCAAATTCAAAGTCAAAGTCAAAGTCAAAGTCAAAGTCAAAGTCAAAGTCAAAGTCAAAGTCAAAGTCAAAGTCAAAGTCAAAGTAAAGGTCAAAGTCAAAGTCAAAGTCAAAGTCAAGGTCAAATTCAAGGTCAAAGTCAAAGTCAAAGTCAAAGTCAAAGTCAAAGTCAAAGTCAAAGTCAAAGTCAAAGTCAAAGTAAAGGTCAAAGTCAAAGTCAAAGTCAAGGTCAAATTCAAGGTCAAAGTCAAAGTCAAAGACAAAGTCAAAGTCAAAGTCAAAGACAAAGTCAAAGTCAAAGTCAAAGTCAAAGCCAAAGTCAAAGTCAAAGTCAAAGTCAAAGTCAAAGTCAAAGTCAAAGTCAAAGTCAAAGTCAAAGTCAAAGTCACAGTCAAAGTCAAAGTCAAAGTCAAGGTCAAAGTCAAAGTCAAAGTCAAAGTCAAAGTCAAAGTCAAAGTCAAAGTCAAAGTCAAAGTCAAAGTCAAAGTCAAAGTCAAAGTCAAAGTCAAAGTCAAAGTCAGAGTCAAAATCAAAGTCAAAGTCAAGGTCAAATTCAAGGTCAAAGTCAAAGTCAAAGTCAAAGTCAAAGTCAAAGTCAAAGTCAAAGTCAAAGTCAAAGTCAAAGTCAAAGTCAAAGTCAAAGTCAAAGTCAAAGTCAAAGTCAAAGTCAAAGTCAAAGTCAAAGTCAAAGTCAAAGTCAAAGTCAAAGTCAAAGTCAAAGTCAAAGTCAAAGTCACAGTCAAAGTCAAAGTCAAAGTCAAAGTCAAAGTCAAAGTCAAAGTCAAAGTCAAAGTCAAAGTCAAAGTCAAATTCAAGGTCAAAGTCAAAGTCAAAGTCAAAGTCAAAGTCAAAGTCAAAGTAAAAGTCAAAGTCAAAGTCATAGTAAAAGTCAAAGTAAAAGTCAAAGTCAAAGTCAAAGTCAAAGTCAAAGTCAAAGTCAAAGTCAAAGTAAAGGTCAAAGTCAAAGTCAAAGTCAAAGTCAAAGTCAAAGTCAAGGTCAAATTCAAGGTCAAAGTCAAAGTCAAAGTCAAAGTCAAAGTCACAGTCAAAGTCAAAGTCAAAGTCAAAGTCAAAGTCAAAGTCAAAGTCAAAGTCAAAGTCAAAGTCAAAGTCAAAGTCAAAGTCAAAGTCAAAGTCAAAGTCAAAGTCAAAGTCAAAGTCAAAGTCAAAGTCAAAGTCAAAGCCAAAGTCACAGTCAGAGTCAAAGTCAAAGTCAAAGTCAAAGTCAAAGTCATAGTAAAAGTAAAAGTAAAAGTAAAAGTAAAAGTAAAAGTCAAAGTAAAAGTAAAAGTAAAAGTCAAAGTCAAAGTCAAAGTCAAAGTCAAAGTCAAGGTCAAATTCAAGGTCAAAGTCAAAGTCAAAGTCAAAGTCAAAGTCACAGTCAAAGTCAAAGTCAAAGACAAAGTCAAAGTCAAAGTCAAAGTCAAGGTCAAAGTCAAAGTCAAAGTCAAAGTCAGGGTCAAATTCAAGGTCAAAGTCAAAGTCAAAGTCAAAGTCAAAGTCAAGGTCAAATTCAAGGTCAAAGTCAAAGTCAAAGTCAAAGTCAAAGTCACAGTCAAAGTCAAAGTCAAAGACAAAGTCAAAGTCAAAGTCAAAGTCAAAGTCAAAGTCAAAGTCAAAGTCAAAGTCAAAGTCAAAGTCAAAGTCAAAGTCAAAGTCAAAGTAAAGGTCAAAGTCAAAGTCAAAGTCAAAGTCAAAGTCAAAGTCAAAGTCAAAGTCAAGGTCAAAGTCAAAGTCAAAGTCAAAGTCAAGGTCAAAGTCAAGGTCAAAGTCAAAGTCAAAGTCAAAGCCAAAGTCAAAGTCAAAGTCAAATTCAAGGTCAAAGTCAAAGTCAAAGCCAAAGTCAAGGTCAAAGTCAAGGTCAAAGTCAAAGTCAAAGTCAAAGTCAAAGTCAAAGTCAAAGTCAAAGTCAAAGTCAAAGTCAAAGTCAAAGTCAAAGTCAAAGTCAAAGTCAAAGTCAAAGTCAAAGTCACAGTCAAAGTCAAAGTCAAAGTCAAAGTCAAAGTCAAAGTCAAAGTCAAAGTCAAAGTCAAAGTCAAAGTCAAAGTCAAAGTCAAAGTCAAAGTCAAGGTCAAAGTCAAAGTCAAAGTCAAGGTCAAAGTCAAAGTCAAAGTCAAAGTCAAAGTCAAAGTCAAAGTCAAAGTCAAAGTCAAAGTCAAAGTCAAAGTCTAAGTCAAAGTCAAAGTAAAGGTCAAAGTCAAAGTCAAAGTCAAAGTCAAAGTCAAAGTCAAAGTCAAGGTCAAATTCAAGGTCAAAGTCAAAGTCAAAGTCAAAGTCAAAGTCAAAGTCAAAGTCAAAGTCAAAGTCAAAGTCAAAGTCAAAGTCAAAGTCAAAGTCATAGTAAAAGTAAAAGTAAAAGTCAAAGTAAAAGTCAAAGTCAAAGTCAAAGTCAAAGTCAAAGTCAAAGTCAAAGTAAAGGTCAAAGTCAAAGTCAAAGTCAAAGTCAAAGTCAAAGTCAAGGTCAAATTCAAGGTCAAAGTCAAAGTCAAAGTCAAAGTCAAAGTCAAGGTCAAATTCAAGGTCAAAGTCAAAGTCAAAGTCAAAGTCAAAGTCAAAGTCAAAGTCAAAGTCAAAGTCAAAGTCAAAGTCAAAGTCAAAGTCAAAGTCAAAGTCAAAGTCAAAGTCATAGTAAAAGTAAAAGTAAAAGTCAAAGTAAAAGTCAAAGTCAAAGTCAAAGTCAAAGTCAAAGTCAAAGTCAAGGTCAAATTCAAGGTCAAAGTCAAAGTCAAAGTCAAAGTCACAGTCACAGTCAAAGTCAAAGTCAAAAACAAAGTCAAAGTCAAAGCCAAAGTCAAAGTCAAAGTCAAAGTCAAAGTCAAAGTCAAAGTCAAAGTCAAAGTCAAAGTCAAAGTCAAAGTCAAAGTCAAAGTCAAAGTCAAAGTCAAAGTCAAAGTCAAAGTCAAAGTCAAAGTCAAAGTCAAAGTCAAAGTCAGAGTCAAGGTCAAAGTCAAAGTCAAAGTCAAAGTCAAAGCCAAAGTCAAAGTCAAAGTCAAAGTCAAAGTCAAAGTCAAAGTCAAAGTCAAAGTCAAGGTCAAAGTCAAAGTCAAAGTCAAAGTCAAAGTCAAAGTCAAAGTCAAAGTCAAAGTCAAAGTCAAAGTCAAAGTCAAAGTCAAAGTCAAAGTCAAAGTCAAGGTCAAAGTCAAAGTCAAAGTCAAAGTCAAAGTCAAAGTCAAAGTCAAAGTCAAAGTCAAGGTCAAAGTCAAAGTCAAAGTCAAAGTCAAAGTCAAAGTCAAAGTAAAGGTCAAAGTCAAAGTCAAAGTCAAAGTCAAGGTCAAATTCAAGGTCAAAGTCAAAGTCAAAGTCAAAGTCAAAGTCAAAGTCAAAGTCAAAGTCAAAGTCAAAGTCAAAGTCAAGGTCAAATTCAAGGTCAAATTCAAGGTCAAAGTCAAAGTCAAAGTCAAAGTCAAAGTCAAAGTCAAAGTCAAAGTCAAAGTCAAAGTCAAAGTCAAAGTCAAAGTCAAAGTCAAAGTCAAAGTCAAAGTCAAAGTCAAAGTAAAGGTCAAAGTCAAAGTAAAAGTCAAAGTCAAGGTCAAATTCAAGGTCAAAGTCAAAGTCAAAGTCAAAGTCAAAGTCAAGGTCAAAGTCAAAGTCAAAGTCAAAGTCAAAGTCAAAGTCAAAGTCAAAGTCAATGTCAAAGTCAAAGTCAAAGTCAAAGTCAAAGTCAAAGTCAAAGTCAAAGTCAAAGTCAAAGTCAAAGTCAAAGTCAAGGTCAAAGTCAAGGTCAAAGTCAAAGTCAAAGTCAAAGTCAAAGTCAAAGTCAAAGTCAAAGTCAAAGTCAAAGTCAAAGTCAAGGTCAAAGTCAAGGTCAAAGTCAAAGTCAAAGTCAAAGTCAAAGTCAAAGTCAAAGTCAAAGTCAAAGTCAAGGTCAAAGTCAAAGTCAAAGTGAAAGTCAAAGTAAAGGTCAAAGTCAAGGTCAAAGTCAAAGTCAAAGTCAAAGTCAAAGTCAAAGTCAAAGTCAAAGTCAAAGTCAAGGTCAAATTCAAGGTCAAAGTAAAAGTCAAAGTCAAAGTCAAAGTCAAAGTCAAAGTCAAAATCAAAGTCAAAGTAAAGGTCAAAGTCAAAGTCAAAGTCAAAGTCAAGGTCAAATTCAAGGTCAAATTCAAAGTCAAAGTCAAAGTCAAAGTCAAAGTCAAAGTCAAAGTCAAAGTCAAAGTCAAAGTCAAAGTCAAAGTCAAAGTCAAAGTCAAAGTCAAAGTCAAAGTCAAAGTCAAAGTCAAAGTCAAAGTCAAAGTCAAAGTCAAAGTCAAAGTCAAAGTCAAAGTCATAGTAAAAGTAAAAGTAAAAGTCAAAGTAAAAGTCAAAGTCAAAGTCAAAGTCAAAGTCAAAGTCAAAGTAAAGGTCAAAGTCAAAGTCAAAGTCAAAGTCAAAGTCAAGGTCAAAGTCAAAGTCAAAGTCAAAGTCAAAGTCAAAGTCAAAGTCAAAGTCAAAGTCAAAGTCAAAGTCAAAGTCAAAGTCAAAGTCAAAGTCAAAGTCAAAGTCAAAGTCAAAGTCAAAGTAAAGGTCAAAGTCAAAGTCAAAGTCAAGGTCAAATTCAAGGTCAAAGTCAAAGTCAAAGACAAAGTCAAAGTCAAAGTCAAAGTCAAAGTCAAAGTCAAAGTCAAAGTCAAAGTCAAAGTCAAAGTCAAAGTCAAAGTCAAAGTCAAAGTCAAAGTCACAGTCACAGTCAAAGTCAAAGTCAAAGTCAAAGTCAAAGTCAAAGTCAAAGTCAAAGTCAAGGTCAAAGTCAAAGTCAAAGTCAAAGTCAAAGTCAAAGTCAAAGTCAAAGTCAAAGTCAAAGTCAAAGTCAAAGTAAAGGTCAAAGTCAAAGTCAAAGTCAAAGTCAAAGTCAAAGTCAAAGTCAAAGTCAAAGTCAAAGTCAAAGTCAAAGTCACAGTCAAAGTCAAAGTCAAAGTCAAAGTCAAAGTCAAAGTCATAGTAAAAGTAAAAGTAAAAGTAAAAGTAAAAGTCAAAGTAAAAGTCAAAGTCAAAGTCAAAGTCAAAGTCAAAGTCAAGGTCAAATTCAAGGTCAAAGTCAAAGTCAAAGTCAAGGTCAAAGTCAAAGTCAAAGTCAAGGTCAAATTCAAGGTCAAAGTCAAAGTCAAAGTCAAAGTCAAAGTCAAGGTCAAATTCAAGGTCAAAGTCAAAGTCAAAGTCAAAGTCAAAGTCACAGTCAAAGTCAAAGTCAAAGACAAAGTCAAAGTCAAAGTCAAAGTCAAAGTCAAAGTCAAAGTCAAAGTCAAAGTCATAGTAAAAGTAAAAGCAAAAGTCAAAGTAAAAGTCAAAGTCAAAGTCAAAGTCAAAGTCAAAGTCAAAGTAAAGGTCAAAGTCAAAGTCAAAGTCAAAGTCAAAGTCAAAGTCAAAGTCAAAGTCAAAGTCACAGTCAAAGTCAAAGTCAAAGTCAAAGTCAAAGTCAAAGTCAAAGTCAAAGTCAAAGTCAAAGTCAAAGTCAAAGTCAAAGTCAAAGTCAAAGTCAAAGTCAAAGTCAAGGTCAAAGTCAAAGTCAAAGTCAAAGTCAAAGTCAAAGTCAAAGTCAAAGTCAAAGTCAAAGTCAAAGTCAAAGTCAAAGTCAAAGTCAAAGTCAAAGTCAAAGTCAAAGTCAAAGTCAAAGTCAAAGTCAAAGTCAAAGTCACAGTCAAAGTCAAAGTCAAAGTCAAAGTCAAAGTCAAAGTCAAGGTCAAATTCAAGGTCAAAGTCAAAGTCAAAGTCAAAGTCAAAGTCAAAGTCAAAGTCAAAGTCAAAGTCATAGTAAAAGTAAAAGTAAAAGTCAAAGTAAAAGTCAAAGTCAAGGTCAAAGTCAAAGTCAAAGTCAAAGTCAAAGTCAAAGTCAAAGTCAAAGTCAAAGTCAAAGTCAAAGTCAAAGTCAAAGTCAAAGTCAAAGTCAAAGTCAAAGTAAAGGTCAAAGTCAAAGTCAAAGTCAAAGTCAAAGTCAAATTCAAGGTCAAAGTCAAGGTCAAAGTCAAAGTCAAAGTCAAAGTCAAAGTCAAGGTCAAATTCAAGGTCAAAGTCAAAGTCAAAGTCAAAGTCAAAGTCAAAGTCAAAGTCAAAGTCAAAGTCAAAGTCAAAGTCAAAGTCAAAGTCATAGTAAAAGTAAAAGTAAAAGTCAAAGTAAAAGTCAAAGTCAAAGTCAAAGTCAAAGTCAAAGTCAAAGTAAAGGTCAAAGTCAAAGTCAAAGTCAAAGTCAAAGTCAAAGTCAAAGTCAAAGTCAAGGTCAAATTCAAGGTCAAAGTCAAAGTCAAAGTCAAAGTCACAGTCAAAGTCAAAGTCAAAGACAAAGTCAAAGTCAAAGTCAAAGTCAAAGCCAAAGTCAAAGTCAAAGTCAAAGCCAAAGTCAAAGTCAAAGTCAAAGTCAAAGTCAAAGTCAAAGTCAAAGTCAAAGTCAAAGTCAAAGTCAAAGTCAAAGTCAAAGTCAAAGTCAAAGTCAAAGTCAAAGTCAAAGTCAAAGTCAAAGTCAAAGTCAAAGTCAAAGTCAAGGTCAAAGTCAAAGTCAAAGTCAAAGTCAAAATCAAAGTCAAAGTCAAAGTCAAAGTCAAAGTCAAAGTCAAAGTCAAAGTCAAAGTCAAAGTAAAGGTCAAAGTCAAAGTCAAAGTCAAAGTCAAGGTCAAATTCAAGGTCAAAGTCAAAGTCAAAGTCAAAGTCAAAGTCAAGGTCAAAGTCAAAGTCAAGGTCAAAGTCAAAGTCAAAGTCAAAGTCAAAGTCAAAGTCAAAGTCAAAGTCAAAGTCAAAGTCAAAGTCAAAGTCAAAGTCAAAGTCAAAGTCAAAGTCAAAGTCAAAGTCAAAGTCAAAGTCAAAGTCAAATTCAAGGTCAAAGTCAAAGTCAAAGTCAAAGTCAAAGTCAAAGTCAAAGTCAAAGTCAAAGTCAAAGTCAAAGTCAAGGTCAAAGTCAAAGTCAAAGTCAAAGTCAAAGTAAAGGTCAAAGTCAAAGTCAAAGTCAAAGTCAAAGTCAAAGTCAAAGTCAAAGTCATAGTAAAAGTAAAAGTAAAGGTCAAAGTCAAAGTCAAAGTCAAAGTCAAAGTCAAAGTCAAAGTCAAAGTCAAAGTCAAAGTCAAAGTCAAGGTCAAAGTCAAAGTCAAAGTCAAAGCCAAAGTCAAAGTCAAAGTCAAAGTCAAAGTCAAAGTCAAAGTCAAAGTCAAAGTCAAAGTCAAAGTCAAAGTCAAAATCAAAGTCAAAGTCAAAGTCAAAGTCAAAGTCAAAGTCAAAGTCAAAGTCAAGGTCAAAGTCAAAGTCAAAGTCAAAGTCAAAGTCAAAGTCAAAGTCAAGGTCAAAGTCAAAGTCAAAGTCAAAGTCAAAGTCAAAGTCAAAGTCAAAGTCAAAGTCAAGGTCAAATTCAAGGTCAAAGTCAAAGTCAAAGTCAAAGTCAAAGTCAAAGTCAAAGTCAAAGTCAAAGTCAAAGTCAAAGTCAAAGTCAAAGTCAAAGTCAAAGTCAAAGTCAAAGTCAAAGTCAAAGTCAAAGTCAAAGTCAAGGTCAAAGTAAAAGTCAAAGTCAAATTCAAAGTCAAAGTCAAAGTCAAAGTCAAGGTCAAAGTCAAGGTCAAAGTCAAAGTCAAAGTCAAAGTCAAAGTCAAAGTCAAAGTCAAAGTCAAAGTCATAGTAAAAGTAAAAGTAAAAGTCAAAGTCAAAGTCAAAGTCAAAGTCAAAGTCAAAGTCAAAGTCAAAGTCAAAGTCAAAGTCAAAGTCAAAGTCAAAGTCAAAGTCAGAGTCAAAGTCAAAGTCAAAGTCAAAGTCAAAGTCAAGGTCAAAGTCAAAGTCAAAGTCAAAGCCAAAGTCAAAGTCAAAGTCAAAGTCAAAGTCAAAGTCAAAGTCAAAGTCAAAGTCAAAGTCAAAGTCAAAGTCAAAGTCAAAGTCAAAGTCAAAGTCAAAGTCAAGGTCAAAGTCCAAGTCAACGTCAAAGTCAAAGTCAAAGTCAAAGTCAAAGTCAAAGTCAAAGTCAAAGTCAAAGTCAAGGTCAAAGTCAAAGTCAAAGTCAAAGTCAAAGTCAAAGTCAAAGTCAAAGTCAAAGTAAAGGTCAAAGTCAAAGTAAAAGTCAAAGTCAAGGTCAAATTCAAGGTCAAAGTCAAAGTCAAAGTCAAAGTCAAGGTCAAAGTCAAAGTCAAAGTCAAAATCAAAGTCAAAGTCAAAGTCAAAGTCAAAGTCAAAGTAAAAGTCAAAGTAAAAGTCAAAGTCAAAGTCAAAGTCAAAGTCAAAGTCAAAGTCAAAGTCAAAGTCAAAGTCAAAGTCAAAGTCAAAGTCAAAGTCAAAGTCAAGGTCAAAGTCAAAGTCAAAGTCAAAGTCAAAGTCAAAGTCAAAGTCAAAGTCAAAGTCAAAGTCAAAGTCAAAGTCAAAGTCAAGGTCAAAGTCAAAGTCAAAGTCAAAGTCAAAGTCAAAGGCAAAGTCAAAGTCAAGGTCAAATTCAAGGTCAAATTCAAGGTCAAAGTCAAAGTCAAAGTCAAAGTCAAAGTCAAAGTCAAAGTCAAAGTCAAATTCAAAGTCAAAGTCAAAGTCAAAGTCAAAGTCAAAGTCAAAGTCAAGGTCAAAGTCAAGGTCAAAGTCAAAGTCAAAGTCAAAGTCAAAGTCAAAGTCAAAGTCAAAGTCAAAGTCAAAGTCAAAGTCAAAGTCAAAGTCAAAGTCAAAGTCAAAGTCAAAGTCAAAGTCAAAGTCAAAGTCAAAGTCAAAGTCAAAGTCAAAGTCAAAGTCAAAGTCAAAGTCAAAGTCAAAGTCAAAGTCAAAGTCAAAGTCAAAGTCAAAGTCAAAGGCAAAGTCAAAGTCAAAGTCAAAGTCAAGGTCAAAGTCAAAGTCAAAGTCAAAGTCAAAGTAAAGGTCAAAGTCAAAGTCAAAGTCAAAGTCAAGGTCAAATTCAAGGTCAAAGTCAAAGTCAAAGTCAAAGTCAAAGTCAAAGTCAAAGTCAAAGTCAAAGTCAAAGTCAAAGTCAAAGTCAAAGTCAATGTCAAAGTCAAAGTCAAAGTCAAAGTCAAAGTCAAAGTCAAAGTCAAAGTCAAAGTCACAGTCAAAGTCAAGGTCAAAGTCAAAGTCAAAGTCAAAGTCAAAGTCAAAGTCAAAGTCAAAGTCAAAGTCAAAGTCAAAGTCAAAGTCAAAGTAAAGGTCAAAGTAAAGGTCAAAGTCAAAGTAAAAGTCAAAGTCAAAGTCAAAGTCAAAGTCAAAGTCAAAGTCAAAGTCAAAGTCAAAGTCAAAGTCAAAGTCAAAGTCAAGGTCAAGGTCAAAGTCAAGGTCAAAGTCAAAGTCAAAGTCAAAGTCAAAGTCAAAGTCAAAGTCAAAGTCAAAGTCAAAGTCAAAGTCAAAGTCAAAGTCAAAGTCAAAGTCAAAGTCAAAGTCAAAGTCAAAGTCAAAGTCAAAGTCAAAGTCAAAGTCAAAGTCAAAGTCAAAGTCAAAGTCAAAGGCAAAGTCAAAGTCAAAGTCAAAGTCAAGGTCAAAGTCAAAGTCAAAGTCAAAGTCAAAGTAAAGGTCAAAGTCAAAGTCAAAGTCAAAGTCAAGGTCAAATTCAAGGTCAAAGTCAAAGTCAAAGTCAAAGTCAAAGTCAAAGTCAAAGTCAAAGTCAAAGTCAAAGTCAATGTCAAAGTCAAAGTCAAAGTCAAAGTCAAAGTCAAAGTCAAAGTCAAAGTCAAAGTCACAGTCAAAGTCAAGGTCAAAGTCAAAGTCAAAGTCAAAGTCAAAGTCAAAGTCAAAGTCAAAGTCAAAGTCAAAGTCAAAGTCAAAGTCAAAGTCAAAGTCAAAGTCAAAGTCAAAGTCAAAGTCAAAGTCAAAGTCAAAGTCAAAGTCAAAGTCAAGGTCAAAGTCAAAGTCAAAGTCAAAGTCAAAGTCAAAGTCAAGGTCAAAGTCAAAGTCAAAGTCAAAGTCAAAGTCAAAGTCAAAGTAAAGGTCAAAGTCAAAGTCAAAGTCAAAGTCAAGGTCAAATTCAAGGTCAAAGTCAAAGTCAAAGTCAAAGTCAAAGTCAAAGTCAAGGTCAAAGTCAAAGTCAAAGTCAAAGTCAAAGTCAAAGTCAAAGTCAAAGTCAAGGTCAAAGTCAAGGTCAAAGTCAAAGTCAAAGTCAAAGTCAAAGTCAAAGTCAAAGTCAAAGTCAAAGTCAAAGTCAAAGTCAAGGTCAAAGTCAAAGTCAAGGTCAAAGTCAAAGTCAAAGTCAAAGTCAAAGTCAAAGTCAAAGTCAAAGTCAAAGTCAAAGTCAAAGTCAAAGTCAAGGTCAAAATCAAAGTCAAAGTCAAAGTCAAAGTCAAAGTCAAAGTCAAAGTCAAAGTCAAAGTCAAAGTCAAAGTCAAAGTCAAAGTCAAAGTCAAAGTCAAAGTCAAAGTCAAAGTCAAAGTCAAAGTCAAAGTCAAAGTCAAAGTCAAAGTCAAAGTCAAAGTCAAAGTCAAAGTCAAAGTCAAAGTCAAAGTCAAAGTCAAAGTCAAAGGCAAAGTCAAAGTCAAAGTCAAAGTCAAGGTCAAAGTCAAAGTCAAAGTCAAAGTCAAAGTAAAGGTCAAAGTCAAAGTCAAAGTCAAAGTCAAGGTCAAATTCAAGGTCAAAGTCAAAGTCAAAGTCAAAGTCAAAGTCAAAGTCAAAGTCAAAGTCAAAGTCAAAGTCAAAGTCAAAGTCAAAGTCAATGTCAAAGTCAAAGTCAAAGTCAAAGTCAAAGTCAAAGTCAAAGTCAAAGTCAAAGTCACAGTCAAAGTCAAGGTCAAAGTCAAAGTCAAAGTCAAAGTCAAAGTCAAAGTCAAAGTCAAAGTCAAAGTCAAAGTCAAAGTCAAAGTCAAAGTCAAAGTCAAAGTCAAAGTAAAGGTCAAAGTAAAGGTCAAAGTCAAAGTAAAAGTCAAAGTCAAAGTCAAAGTCAAAGTCAAAGTCAAAGTCAAAGTCAAAGTCAAAGTCAAAGTCAAAGTCAAAGTCAAAGTCAAGGTCAAGGTCAAAGTCAAGGTCAAAGTCAAAGTCAAAGTCAAAGTCAAAGTCAAAGTCAAAGTCAAAGTCAAAGTCAAAGTCAAAGTCAAAGTCAAAGTCAAAGTCAAAGTCAAAGTCAAAGTCAAAGTCAAAGTCAAAGTCAAAGTCAAAGTCAAAGTCAAAGTCAAAGTCAAAGTCAAAGTCAAAGTCAAAGTCAAAGTCAAAGGCAAAGTCAAAGTCAAAGTCAAAGTCAAGGTCAAAGTCAAAGTCAAAGTCAAAGTCAAAGTAAAGGTCAAAGTCAAAGTCAAAGTCAAAGTCAAGGTCAAATTCAAGGTCAAAGTCAAAGTCAAAGTCAAAGTCAAAGTCAAAGTCAAAGTCAAAGTCAAAGTCAAAGTCAAAGTCAAAGTCAATGTCAAAGTCAAAGTCAAAGTCAAAGTCAAAGTCAAAGTCAAAGTAAAGGTCAAGGTCAAAGTCAAAGTCAAAGTCAAAGTCAAAGTCAAAGTCAAAGTCAAAGTCAAAGTCAAAGTCAAAGTCAAAGTCAAAGTCAAAGTCAAAGTCAAAGTCAAAGTCAAAGTCAAAGTCAAAGTCAAAGTAAAGGTCAAAGTCAAAGTCAAAGTCAAAGTCAAAGTCAAAGTCAAAGTCAAAGTCAAAGTCAAAGTCAAAGTCAAAGTCAAAGTCAAAGTCAAAGTCAAAGTCAAAGTCAAAGTCAAAGTCAAAGTCAAAGTCAAAGTCAAAGTCAAAGTCAAAGTCAAAGTCAAAGTCAAAGTCAAAGTCAAAGTAAAGGTCAAGGTCAAAGTCAAAGTCAAAGTCAAAGTCAAAGTCAAAGTCAAAGTCAAAGTCAAAGTCAAAGTCAAAGTCAAAGTCAAAGTCAAAGTCAAAGTCAAAGTCAAAGTCAAAGTCAAAGTCAAGGTCAAAGTCAAAGTCAAAGTCAAAGTCAAAGTCAAAGTCAAAGTCAAAGTCAAGGTCAAATTCAAGGTCAAAGTCAAAGTCAAAGTCAAAGTCAAAGCCAAAGTCAAAGTCAAAGTCAAAGTCAAAGTCAAAGTCAAAGTCAAAGTCAAAGTCAAGGTCAAAGTCAAAGTCAAGGTCAAAGTCAAAGTCAAAGTCAAAGTCAAAGTCAAAGTCACAGTCAAAGTCAAGGTCAAAGTCAAAGTCAAAGTCAAAGTCAAAGTCAAAGTCAAAGTCAAAGTCAAAGTCAAAGTCAAAGTCAAAGTCAAAGTCAAAGTCAAAGTCAAAGTCAAAGTCAAAGTCAAAGTCAAAGTCAAAGTCAAAGTCAAGGTCAAAGTCAAAGTCAAAGTCAAAGTCAAAGTCAAAGTCAAGGTCAAAGTCAAAGTCAAAGTCAAAGTCAAAGTCAAAGTCAAAGTAAAGGTCAAAGTCAAAGTCAAAGTCAAAGTCAAGGTCAAATTCAAGGTCAAAGTCAAAGTCAAAGTCAAAGTCAAAGTCAAAGTCAAGGTCAAAGTCAAAGTCAAGGTCAAAGTCAAAGTCAAAGTCAAAGTCAAAGTCAAAGTCAAAGTTAAAGTCAAAGTCAAAGTCAAAGTCAAAGTCAAGGTCAAAGGCAAAATCAAAGTCAAAGTCAAAGTCAAAGTCAAAGTCAAAGTCAAAGTCAAAGTCAAAGTCAAAGTCAAAGTCAAAGTCAAAGTCAAAGTCAAAGTCAAAGTCAAAGTCAAAGTCAAAGTCAAAGTCAAAGTCAAAGTCAAAGTCAAAGTCAAAGTCAAAGTCAAAGTCAAAGTCAAAGTCAAAGTCAAAGTCAAAGTCAAAGTCAAAGTCAAAGTCAAAGTCAAAGTCAAAGTCAAAGTCAAAGGCAAAGTCAAAGTCAAAGTCAAAGTCAAGGTCAAAGTCAAAGTCAAAGTCAAAGTAAAGGTCAAAGTCAAAGTCAAAGTCAAAGTCAAGGTCAAATTCAAGGTCAAAGTCAAAGTCAAAGTCAAAGTCAAAGTCAAAGTCAAAGTCAAAGTCAAAGTCAAAGTCAAAGTCAAAGTCAAAGTCAAAGTCAATGTCAAAGTCAAAGTCAAAGTCAAAGTCAAAGTCAAAGTCAAAGTCAAAGTCAAAGTCACAGTCAAAGTCAAGGTCAAAGTCAAAGTCAAAGTCAAAGTCAAAGTCAAAGTCAAAGTCAAAGTCAAAGTCAAAGTCAAAGTCAAAGTCAAAGTCAAAGTCAAAGTCAAAGTAAAGGTCAAAGTAAAGGTCAAAGTCAAAGTCAAAGTCAAAGTCAAAGTCAAAGTCAAAGTCAAAGTCAAAGTCAAAGTCAAAGTCAAAGTCAAAGTCAAGGTCAAGGTCAAAGTCAAGGTCAAAGTCAAAGTCAAAGTCAAAGTCAAAGTCAAAGTCAAAGTCAAAGTCAAAGTCAAAGTCAAAGTCAAAGTCAAAGTCAAAGTCAAAGCCAAAGTCAAAGTCAAAGTCAAAGTCAAAGTCAAAGTCAAAGTCAAAGTCAAAGTCAAAGTCAAAGTCAAAGTCAAAGTCAAAGTCAAAGTCAAAGTCAAAGTCAAAGTCAAAGTCAAAGTCAAAGTCAAAGTCAAAGTCAAAGGCAAAGTCAAAGTCAAAGTCAAAGTCAAGGTCAAAGTCAAAGTCAAAGTCAAAGTCAAAGTAAAGGTCAAAGTCAAAGTCAAAGTCAAAGTCAAGGTCAAATTCAAGGTCAAAGTCAAAGTCAAAGTCAAAGTCAAAGTCAAAGTCAAAGTCAAAGTCAAAGTCAAAGTCAAAGTCAAAGTCAATGTCAAAGTCAAAGTCAAAGTCAAAGTCAAAGTCAAAGTCAAAGTAAAGGTCAAGGTCAAAGTCAAAGTCAAAGTCAAAGTCAAAGTCAAAGTCAAAGTCAAAGTCAAAGTCAAAGTCAAAGTCAAAGTCAAAGTCAAAGTCAAAGTCAAAGTCAAAGTCAAAGTCAAAGTCAAAGTAAAGGTCAAGGTCAAAGTCAAAGTCAAAGTCAAAGTCAAAGTCAAAGTCAAAGTCAAAGTCAAAGTCAAAGTCAAAGTCAAAGTCAAAGTCAAAGTCAAAGTCAAAGTCAAAGTCAAAGTCAAAGTCAAAGTCAAAGTCAAAGTCAAAGTCAAAGTCAAAGTCAAAGTCAAAGTCAAAGTCAAAGTCAAAGTCAAAGTCAAAGTCAAAGTCAAAGTCAAAGTAAAGGTCAAGGTCAAAGTCAAAGTCAAAGTCAAAGTCAAAGTCAAAGTCAAAGTCAAAGTCAAAGTCAAAGTCAAAGTCAAAGTCAAAGTCAAAGTCAAAGTCAAAGTCAAAGTCAAAGTCAAGGTCAAAGTCAAAGTCAAAGTCAAAGTCAAAGTCAAAGTCAAAGTCAAGGTCAAATTCAAGGTCAAAGTCAAAGTCAAAGTCAAAGTCAAAGTCAAAGCCAAAGTCAAAGTCAAAGTCAAAGTCAAAGTCAAAGTCAAAGTCAAAGTCAAGGTCAAAGTCAAAGTCAAGGTCAAAGTCAAAGTCAAAGTCAAAGTCAAAGTCAAAGTCAAAGTCAAAGTCAAAGTCAAAGTCAAAGTCAAAGTCAAAGTCAAAGTCAAAGTCAAAGTCAAAGTCAAAGTCAAAGTCAAAGTCAAAGTCAAAGTCAAAGTCAAAGTCAAAGTCAAAGTCAAAGTCAAAGTCAAAGTCAAAGTCAAAGTCAAAGTCAAAGTCAAAGTCAAAGTCAAAGGCAAAGTCAAAGTCAAAGTCAAAGTCAAGGTCAAAGTCAAAGTCAAAGTCAAAGTCAAAGTAAAGGTCAAAGTCAAAGTCAAAGTCAAAGTCAAGGTCAAATTCAAGGTCAAAGTCAAAGTCAAAGTCAAAGTCAAAGTCAAAGTCAAAGTCAAAGTCAAAGTCAAAGTCAAAGTCAAAGTCAAAGTCAATGTCAAAGTCAAAGTCAAAGTCAAAGTCAAAGTCAAAGTCAAAGTCAAAGTCAAAGTCACAGTCAAAGTCAAGGTCAAAGTCAAAGTCAAAGTCAAAGTCAAAGTCAAAGTCAAAGTCAAAGTCAAAGTCAAAGTCAAAGTCAAAGTCAAAGTAAAGGTCAAAGTAAAGGTCAAAGTCAAAGTAAAAGTCAAAGTCAAAGTCAAAGTCAAAGTCAAAGTCAAAGTCAAAGTCAAAGTCAAAGTCAAAGTCAAAGTCAAAGTCAAGGTCAAGGTCAAAGTCAAGGTCAAAGTCAAAGTCAAAGTCAAAGTCAAAGTCAAAGTCAAAGTCAAAGTCAAAGTCAAAGTCAAAGTCAAAGTCAAAGTCAAAGTCAAAGTCAAAGTCAAAGTCAAAGTCAAAGTCAAAGTCAAAGTCAAAGTCAAAGTCAAAGTCAAAGTCAAAGTCAAAGGCAAAGTCAAAGTCAAAGTCAAAGTCAAGGTCAAAGTCAAAGTCAAAGTCAAAGTCAAAGTAAAGGTCAAAGTCAAAGTCAAAGTCAAAGTCAAAGTCAAGGTCAAATTCAAGGTCAAAGTCAAAGTCAAAGTCAAAGTCAAAGTCAAAGTCAAAGTCAAAGTCAAAGTCAAAGTCAAAGTCAAAGTCAAAGTCAAAGTCAATGTCAAAGTCAAAGTCAAAGTCAAAGTCAAAGTCAAAGTCAAAGTCAAAGTCAAAGTCAAAGTCACAGTCAAAGTCAAGGTCAAAGTCAAAGTCAAAGTCAAAGTCAAAGTCAAAGTCAAAGTCAAAGTCAAAGTCAAAGTCAAAGTCAAAGTCAAAGTCAAAGTCAAAGTCAAAGTCAAAGTCAAAGTCAAAGTCAAAGTCAAAGTCAAAGTCAAGGTCAAAGTCAAAGTCAAAGTCAAAGTCAAAGTCAAAGTCAAAGTCAAGGTCAAAGTCAAAGTCAAAGTCAAAGTCAAAGTCAAAGTCAAAGTAAAGGTCAAAGTCAAAGTCAAAGTCAAAGTCAAGGTCAAATTCAAGGTCAAAGTCAAAGTCAAAGTCAAAGTCAAAGTCAAAGTCAAGGTCAAAGTCAAAGTCAAAGTCAAAGTCAAAGTCAAAGTCAAAGTCAAAGTCAAGGTCAAAGTCAAGGTCAAAGTCAAAGTCAAAGTCAAAGTCAAAGTCAAAGTCAAAGTCAAAGTCAAAGTCAAAGTCAAGGTCAAAGTCAAAGTCAAGGTCAAAGTCAAAGTCAAAGTCAAAGTCAAAGTCAAAGTCAAAGTCAAAGTCAAAGTCAAAGTCAAAGTCAAAGTCAAGGTCAAAGTCAAAATCAAAGTCAAAGTCAAAGTCAAAGTCAAAGTCAAAGTCAAAGTCAAAGTCAAAGTCAAAGTCAAAGTCAAAGTCAAAGTCAAAGTCAAAGTCAAAGTCAAAGTCAAAGTCAAAGTCAAAGTCAAAGTCAAAGTCAAAGTCAAAGTCAAAGTCAAAGTCAAAGTCAAAGTCAAAGTCAAAGTCAAAGTCAAAGTCAAAGTCAAAGGCAAAGTCAAAGTCAAAGTCAAAGGCAAAGTCAAAGTCAAAGTCAAAGTCAAGGTCAAAGTCAAAGTCAAAGTCAAAGTCAAAGTAAAGGTCAAAGTCAAAGTCAAAGTCAAAGTCAAGGTCAAATTCAAGGTCAAAGTCAAAGTCAAAGTCAAAGTCAAAGTCAAAGTCAAAGTCAAAGTCAAAGTCAAAGTCAAAGTCAAAGTCAATGTCAAAGTCAAAGTCAAAGTCAAAGTCAAAGTCAAAGTCAAAGTCAAAGTCACAGTCAAAGTCAAGGTCAAAGTCAAAGTCAAAGTCAAAGTCAAAGTCAAAGTCAAAGTCAAAGTCAAAGTCAAAGTCAAAGTCAAAGTCAAAGTCAAAGTCAAAGTAAAGGTCAAAGTAAAGGTCAAAGTCAAAGTAAAAGTCAAAGTCAAAGTCAAAGTCAAAGTCAAAGTCAAAGTCAAAGTCAAAGTCAAAGTCAAAGTCAAAGTCAAAGTCAAAGTCAAGGTCAAGGTCAAAGTCAAGGTCAAAGTCAAAGTCAAAGTCAAAGTCAAAGTCAAAGTCAAAGTCAAAGTCAAAGTCAAAGTCAAAGTCAAAGTCAAAGTCAAAGTCAAAGTCAAAGTCAAAGTCAAAGTCAAAGTCAAAGTCAAAGTCAAAGTCAAAGTCAAAGTCAAAGTCAAAGTCAAAGTCAAAGTCAAAGTCAAAGTCAAAGTCAAAGTCAAAGTCAAAGTCAAAGTCAAAGTCAAAGTCAAAGTCAAAGGCAAAGTCAAAGTCAAAGTCAAAGTCAAGGTCAAAGTCAAAGTCAAAGTCAAAGTCAAAGTCAAAGTAAAGGTCAAAGTCAAAGTCAAAGTCAAAGTCAAGGTCAAATTCAAGGTCAAAGTCAAAGTCAAAGTCAAAGTCAAAGTCAAAGTCAAAGTCAAAGTCAAAGTCAAAGTCAAAGTCAAAGTCAAAGTCAATGTCAAAGTCAAAGTCAAAGTCAAAGTCAAAGTCAAAGTCAAAGTAAAGGTCAAGGTCAAAGTCAAAGTCAAAGTCAAAGTCAAAGTCAAAGTCAAAGTCAAAGTCAAAGTCAAAGTCAAAGTCAAAGTCAAAGTCAAAGTCAAAGTCAAAGTCAAAGTCAAAGTCAAAGTAAAGGTCAAGGTCAAAGTCAAAGTCAAAGTCAAAGTCAAAGTCAAAGTCAAAGTCAAAGTCAAAGTCAAAGTCAAAGTCAAAGTCAAAGTCAAAGTCAAAGTCAAAGTCAAAGTCAAAGTCAAGGTCAAAGTCAAAGTCAAAGTCAAAGTCAAAGTCAAAGTCAAAGTCAAAGTCAAGGTCAAATTCAAGGTCAAAGTCAAAGTCAAAGTCAAAGTCAAAGTCAAAGCCAAAGTCAAAGTCAAAGTCAAAGTCAAAGTCAAGGTCAAATTCAAGGTCAAAGTCAAAGTCAAAGTCAAAGTCAAAGTCAAAGTCAAAGTCAAAGTCACAGTCAAAGTCAAAGTCAAAGTCAAAGTCAAAGTCAAAGTCAAAGTCAAAGTCAAAGTAAAGGTCAAGGTCAAAGTCAAAGTCAAAGTCAAAGTCAAAGTCAAAGTCAAAGTCAAAGTCAAAGTCAAAGTCAAAGTCAAAGTCAAAGTCAAAGTCAAAGTCAAAGTCAAAGTCAAAGTCAAGGTCAAAGTCAAAGTCAAAGTCAAAGTCAAAGTCAAAGTCAAAGTCAAGGTCAAATTCAAGGTCAAAGTCAAAGTCAAAGTCAAAGTCAAAGTCAAAGTCAAAGTCAAAGTCAAAGGCAAAATCAAAGTCAAAGTAAAGGTCAAAGTCAAAGTCAAAGTCAAGGTCAAAGTCAAAGTCAAAGTCAAAGTCAAAGTCAAAGTCAAAGTCAAAGTCAAAGTCAAGGTCAAATTCAAGGTCAAAGTCAAAGTCAAAGTCAAAGTCAAAGTCAAAGTCAAAGTCAAAGTCAAAGTCAAAGTCAAAGTCAAAGTCAAAATCAAAGTCAAAGTAAAGGTCAAAGTCAAAGTCAAAGTCAAAGTCAAGGTCAAATTCAAGGTCAAATTCAAAGTCAAAGTCAAAGTCAAAGTCAAAGTCAAAGTCAAAGTCAAAGTCAAAGTCAAAGTCAAAGTCAAAGTCAAAGTCAAAGTCAAAGTCAAAGTCAAAGTCAAAGTCACAGTCAAAGTCAAAGTCAAGGTCAAAGTCAAGGTCAAAGTCAAAGTCAAAGTCAAAGTCATAGTAAAAGTAAAGGTCAAAGTCAAAGTCAAGGTCAAAGTAAAAGTCAAAGTCAAAGTCAAATTCAAAGTCAAAGTCAAAGTCAAAGTCAAAGTCAAGGTCAAAGTCAAAGTCAAAGTCAAAGTCAAAGTCAAAGTCAAAGTCAAAGTCAAAGTCAAAGTCAAAGTCAAGGTCAAAGTCAAAGTCAAAGCCAAAGTCAAAGTCAAAGTCAAAGTCAAAGTCAAAGTCAAAGTCAAAGTCAAAGTCAAAGTCAAAGTCAAAGTCAAAGTCAAAGTCAAAGTCAAAGTCAAAGTCAAAGTCAAAGTCAAAGTCAAAGTCAAGGTCAAAGTCAAAGTCAAAGTCAAAGTCAAAGTCAAAGTCAAAGTCAAGGTCAAAGTCAAAGTCAAAGTCAAAGTCAAAGTCAAATTCAAGGTCAAAGTCAAAGTCAAAGTCAAAGTCAAAGTCAAAGTCAAAGTCAAAGTCAAAGTCAAAGTCAAAGTCAAAGTCAAAGTCAAAGTCAAAGTCAAAGTCAAAGTCAAAGTCAAAGTCAAAGTCAAAGTCAAAGTCAAGGTCAAAGTCAAAGTCAAAGTCAAAGTCAAAGTCAAAGTCAAGGTCAAAGTCAAAGTCAAAGTCAAAGTCAAAGTCAAAGTCAAAGTAAAGGTCAAAGTCAAAGTCAAAGTCAAAGTCAAGGTCAAATTCAAGGTCAAAGTCAAAGTCAAAGTCAAAGTCAAAGTCAAAGTCAAAGTCAAGGTCAAAGTCAAAGTCAAAGTCAAAGTCAAAGTCAAAGTCAAAGTCAAAGTCAAGGTCAAAGTCAAGGTCAAAGTCAAAGTCAAAGTCAAAGTCAAAGTCAAAGTCAAAGTCAAAGTCAAGGTCAAAGTCAAAGTCAAGGTCAAAGTCAAAGTCAAAGTCAAAGTCAAAGTCAAAGTCAAAGTCAAAGTCAAAGTCAAAGTCAAAGTCAAAGTCAAAGTCAAGGTCAAAGTCAAAGTCAAAATCAAAGTCAAAGTCAAAGTCAAAGTCAAAGTCAAAGTCAAAGTCAAAGTCAAAGTCAAAGTCAAAGTCAAAGTCAAAGTCAAAGTCAAAGTCAAAGTCAAAGTCAAAGTCAAAGTCAAAGTCAAAGTCAAAGTCAAAGTCAAAGTCAAAGTCAAAGTCAAAGTAAAGGTCAAAGTCAAAGTCAAAGTCAAAGTCAAGGTCAAATTCAAGGTCAAAGTCAAAGTCAAAGTCAAAGTCAAAGTCAAAGTCAAAGTCAAAGTCAAAGTCAAAGTCAAAGTCAAAGTCAAAGTCAAAGTCAAAGTCAAAGTCAAAGTCATAGTAAAAGTAAAAGTAAAAGTAAAAGTCAAAGTCAAAGTCAAAGTCAAAGTCAAAGTCAAAGTCAAAGTCAAAGTCAAAGTCAAAGTCAAAGTCAAAGTCAAGGTCAAAGTCAAAGTCAAAGTCAAAGTCAAAGTCAAAGTCAAAGTCAAAGTAAAGGTCAAAGTCAAAGTCAAAGTCAAAGTCAAAGTCAAGGTCAAATTCAAGGTCAAAGTCAAAGTCAAAGTCAAAGTCAAAGTCAAAGTCAAAGTCAAAGTCAAAGTCAAAGTCAAAGTCAAAGTCAAAGTCAAAGTCAAAGTCAAAGTCAAGGTCAAAGTAAAAGTCAAAGTCAAAGGCAAATTCAAAGTCAAAGTCAAAGTCAAAGTCAAAGTCAAAGTCAAGGTCAAAGTCAAAGTCAAAGTCAAAGTCAAAGTCAAAGTCAAAGTCAAAGTCAAGGTCAAAGTCAAAGTCAAAGTCAAAGTCAAAGCCAAAGTCAAAGTCAAAGTCAAAGTCAAAGTCAAAGTCAAAGTCAAAGTCAAAGTCAAAGTCAAAGTCAAAGTCAAAGTCAAAGTCAAAGTCAAAGTCAAAGTCAAAGTCAAAGTCAAAGTCAAAGTCAAAGTCAAAGTCAAAGTCAAAGTCAAAGTCAAAGTCAAAGTCAAAGTCAAAGTCAAAGTCAAAGTCAAAGTCAAAGTCAAGGTCAAAGTCAAAGTCAAAGTCAAAGTCAAGGTCAAATTCAAGGTCAAAGTCAAAGTCAAAGTCAAAGTCAAAGTCAAAGTCAAAGTCAAAGTCAAAGTCAAAGTCAAAGTCAAAGTCAAAGTCAAAGTCAAAGTCAAAGTCAAAGTCAAAGTCAAAGTCAAAGTCAAAGTCAAGGTCAAAGTCAAAGTCAAAGTCAAAGTCAAAGTCAAAGTCAAGGTCAAAGTCAAAGTCAAAGTCAAAGTCAAAGTAAAGGTCAAAGTCAAAGTCAAAGTCAAAGTCAAGGTCAAATTCAAGGTCAAAGTCAAAGTCAAAGTCAAAGTCAAAGTCAAAGTCAAGGTCAAAGTCAAAGTCAAAGTCAAAGTCAAAGTCAAAGTAAAAGTCAAAGTCAAAGTCAAAGTCAAAGTCAAAGTCAAAGTCAAAGTCAAAGTCAAAGTCAAAGTCAAAGTCAAAGTCAAAGTCAAGGTCAAAGTCAAGGTCAAAGTCAAAGTCAAGGTCAAAGTCAAAGTCAAAGTCAAAGTCAAAGTCAAAGTCAAAGTAAAAGTCAAAGTCAAAGTCATAGTAAAAGTAAAAGTAAAAGTAAAAGTCAAAGTCAAAGTCAAAGTCAAAGTCAAAGTCAAAGTCAAAGTCAAAGTCAAAGTAAAGGTCAAGGTCAAAGTCAAAGTCAAGGTCAAATTCAAAGTCAAAGTCAAAGTCAAAGTCAAAGTAAAGGTCAAAGTCAAAGTCAAGGTCAAATTCAAGGTCAAAGTCAAAGTCAAAGTCAAAGTCAAAGTCAAAGTCAAGGTCAAAGTCAAAGTCAAAGTCAAAGTCAAAGTAAAAGTCAAAGTCAAAGTCAAAGTCAAAGTCAAAGTCAAAGTCAAAGTCAAAGTCAAAGTCAAAGTCAAAGTCAAAGTCAAAGTCAAAGTCAAGGTCAAAGTCAAGGTCAAAGTCAAAGTCAAAGTCAAAGTCAAAGTCAAAGTCATAGTAAAAGTAAAAGTAAAAGTAAAAGTAAAAGTAAAAGTCAAAGTCAAAGTCAAAGTCAAAGTCAAAGTCAAAGTCAAAGTCAAAGTAAAGGTCAAAGTCAAAGTCAAAGTCAAAGTCAAAGTCAAGGTCAAAGTCAAAGTCAAAGTCAAAGTCAAAGTAAAGGTCAAAGTCAAAGTCAAAGTCAAAGTCAAAGTCAAGGTCAAAGTCAAGGTCAAATTCAAAGTCAAAGTCAAAGTCAAAGTCAAAGTAAAGGTCAAAGCCAAAGTCAAAGTCAAGGTCAAATTCAAGGTCAAAGTCAAAGTCAAAGTCAAAGTCAAAGTCAAAGTCAAAGTCAAGGTCAAAGTCAAAGTCAAAGTCAAAGTCAAGGTCAAATTCAAGGTCAAAGTCAAAGTCAAAGTCAAAGTCAAAGTCAAAGTCAAGGTCAAAGTCAAAGTCAAAGTCAAAGTCAAAGTCAAAGTCAAAGTCAAAGTCAAAGTCAAAGTCAAAGTCAAAGTCAAAGTCAAAGTCAAAGTCAAAGTCATAGTAAAAGTCAAAGTCAAAGTCAAAGTCAAAGTCAAAGTCAAAGTCAAAGTCAAAGTCAAAGTAAAGGTCAAAGTCAAAGTCAAAGTCAAAGTCAAAGTCAAAGTCAAAGTCAAAGTCAAGGTCAAAGTCAAGGTCAAAGTCAAAGTCAAAGTCAAAGTCAAAGTCAAAGTCATAGTAAAATTAAAAGTAAAAGTCAAAGTCAAAGTCAAAGTCAAAGTCAAAGTAAAGGTCAAAGTCAAAGTCAAAGTCAAGGTCAAAGTCAAAGTCAAAGTCAAAGTCAAAGTCAAAGTCAAAGTCAATGTCAAAGGCAAAGTCAAAGTCAAAGTCAAAGTCAAAGTCAAAGTCAAAGTCAAAGTCAAAGTCACAGTCAAAGTCAAAGTCAAAGTCAAAGTCAAGGTCAAAGTCAAGGTCAAAGTCAAATTCAAGGTCAAAGTCAAAGTCAAAGTCAAAGTCAAAGTCAAAGTCAAAGTCAAGGTCAAAGTCAAAGTCAAAGTCAAAGTCAAAGTCAACGTCAAAGTCAAAGTCAAAGTCAAGGTCAAAGTCAAAGTCAAAGTCAAAGTCAAAGTCAAAGTCAAAGTCAAAGTCAAAGTCAAAGTCAAAGTCAAAGTCAAAGTCAAAGTCAAAGTCAAAGTCAAAGTCAAAGTCAAAGTCAAAGTCAAAGTCAAAGTCAAAGTCAAAGTCAAAGTCAAAGTCAAAGTCAAAGTCAAAGTCAAAGTCAAAGTCAAAGTCAAAGTCAAAGTCAAAGTCAAAGTCAAAGTCAAAGTCAATGTCAAAGTCAAAGTCAAAGTCAAAGTCAAAGTCAAAGTCAAAGTCAAAGTCACAGTCACAGTCAAAGTCAAAGTCAAAGTCAAAGTCAAGGTCAAAGTCAAGGTCAAAGTCAAAGTCAAAGTCAAAGTCAAAGTCAAAGTCAAAGTCAAAGTAAAGGTCAAAGTCAAAGTCAAAGTCAAAGTCAAAGTCAAGGTCAAATTCAAGGTCAAAGTCAAAGTCAAAGTCAAAGTCAAAGTCAAAGTCAAAGTCAAAGTCAAAGTCAAAGTCAAAGTCAAAGTCAAAGTCAAAGTCAAAGTCAAAGTCAAAGTCAAGGTCAAAGTCAAAGTCAAAGTCAAAGTCAAAGTCAAAGTCAAAGTCAAAGTCAAAGTCAAAGTCAAAGTCAAAGTCAAAGTCAAAGTCAAAGTCAAAGTCAAAGTCAAAGTCAAAGTCAAAGTCAAAGTCAAAGTCAAAGTCAAAGTCAAAGTCAAGGTCAAAGTCAAAGTCAAAGTCAAAGTCAAAGTAATGGTCAAAGTCAAAGTCAAGGTCAAATTCAAGGTCAAAGTCAAAGTCAAAGTCAAAGTCAAAGTCAAAGTCAAAGTCAAAGTCAATGTCAAAGTCAAAGTCAAAGTCAAAGTCAAAGTCAAAGTCAAAGTCAAAGTCACAGTCAGAGTCAAAGTCAAAGTCAAAGTCAAAGTCAAGGTCAAAGTCAAGGTCAAAGTCAAAGTCAAAGTCAAAGTCAAAGTCAAAGTCAAAGTCAAAGTCAAAGTCAAAGTCAAAGTCAAAGTCAAAGTCAAAGTCAAGGTCAAAGTCAAAGTCAAAGTCAAAGTCAAAGTCAAAGTCAAGGTCAAACTCAAAGTCAAAGTCAAAGTCAAAGTCAAAGTCAAAGTAAAGGTCAAAGTCAAAGTCAAAGTCAAAGTCAAGGTCAAATTCAAGGTCAAAGTCAAAGTCAAAGTCAAAGTCAAAGTCAAAGTCAAAGTCAAGGTCAAAGTCAAAGTCAAAGTCAAAGTCAAAGTCAAAGTCAAAGTCAAAGTAAAAGTCAAAGTCAAAGTCAAAGTCAAAGTCAAAGTCAAAGTCAAAGTCAAAGTCAAAGTCAAAGTCAAAGTCAAGGTCAAAGTCAAGGTCAAAGTCAAAGTCAAAGTCAAAGTCAAAGTCAAAGTCAAAGTCAAAGTCAAAGTCAAAGTCAAAGTCAAAGTCAAAGTCATAGTAAAAGTAAAAGTAAAAGTAAAAGTCAAAGTCAAAGTCAAAGTCAAAGTCAAAGTAAAGGTCAAGGTCAAAGTCAAAGTCAAGGTCAAATTCAAAGTCAAAGTCAAAGTCAAAGTCAAAGTAAAGGTCAAAGTCAAAGTCAAAGTCAAGGTCAAATTCAAGGTCAAAGTCAAAGTCAAAGTCAAAGTCAAAGTCAAAGTCAAGGTCAAAGTCAAAGTCAAAGTCAAAGTCAAAGTCAAAGTCAAAGTCAAAGTCAAAGTCAAAGTAAAAGTCAAAGTCAAAGTCAAAGTCAAAGTCAAAGTCAAAGTAAAAGTAAAAGTCAAAGTCAAGGTCAAAGTCAAGGTCAAAGTCAAAGTCAAAGTCAAAGTCAAAGTCAAAGTCATAGTAAAAGTAAAAGTAAAAGTCAAAGTCAAAGTCAAAGTCAAAGTAAAGGTCAAAGTCAAAGTCAAAGTCAAAGTCAAAGTCAAGGTCAAAGTCAAAGTCAAAGTCAAAGTCAAAGTAAAGGTCAAAGTCAAAGTCAAAGTCAAAGTCAAAGTCAAGGTCAAAGTCAAGGTCAAAGTCAAGGTCAAATTCAAAGTCAAAGTCAAAGTCAAAGTCAAAGTAAAGGTCAAAGTCAAAGTCAAAGTCAAAGTCAAGGTCAAATTCAAGGTCAAAGTCAAAGTCAAAGTCAAAGTCAAAGTCAAAGTCAAAGTCAAAGTCAAGGTCAAAGTCAAAGTCAAAGTCAAAGTCAAAGTCAAGGTCAAATTCAAGGTCAAAGTCAAAGTCAAAGTCAAAGTCAAAGTCAAAGTCAAGGTCAAAGTCAAAGTCAAAGTCAAAGTCAAAGTCAAAGTCAAAGTCAAAGTCAAAGTCAAAGTCAAAGTCAAAGTCAAAGTCAAAGTCAAAGTCAAAGTCAAAGTCAAAGTCAAAGTCAAAGTCAAAGTCAAAGTCAAAGTCAAAGTCAAAGTCAAGGTCAAAGTCAAAGTCAAAGTCAAAGTCAAAGTAAAGGTCAAAGTCAAAGTCAAAGTCAAAGTCAAGGTCAAATTCAAGGTCAAAGTCAAAGTCAAAGTCAAAGTCAAAGTCAAAGTCAAAGTCAAAGTCAAAGTCAAAGTCAAAGTCAAAGTCAAAGTCAAAGTCAAAGTCAAAGTCAAAGTCAATGTCAAAGTCAAAGTCAAAGTCACAGTCAAAGTCAAAGTCAAAGTCAAAGTCAAGGTCAAAGTCAAGGTCAAAGTCAAAGTCAAAGTCAAAGTCAAAGTCAAAGTCAAAGTCAAAGTCAAAGTCAAAGTCAAAGTCAAAGTCAAAGTCAAAGTCAAAGTCAAAGTCAAAGTCAAAGTCAAAGTCAAAGTCAAAGTCAAAGTCAAAGTCAAAGTCAAAGTCAAAGTCAAAGTCAAAGTCATAGTAAAAGTAAAAGTAAAAGTAAAAGTAAAAGTCAAAGTCAAAGTCAAAGTCAAAGTAAAGGTCAAATTCAAGGTCAAAGTCAAAGTCAAAGTCAAAGTCAAAGTCAAAGCCAAAGTCAAAGTCAAAGTCAAAGCCAAAGTCAAAGTCAAAGTCAAAGTCAAAGTCAAAGTCAAAGTCAAAGTCAAGGTCAAAGTCAAAGTCAAAGTCAAAGTCAAAGTCAAAGTCAAAGTCAAAGTCAAAGTCAAAGTCAAAGTCAAAGTCAAAGTCAAAGTCAAAGTCAAAGTCAAAGTCAAAGTCAAGGTCAAAGTCAAAGTCAAAGTCAAAGTCAAAGTCAAAGTCAAAGTCAAAGTAAAGGTCAAAGTCAAAGTCAAAGTCAAAGTCAAAGTCAAGGTCAAATTCAAGGTCAAAGTCAAAGTCAAAGTCAAAGTCAAAGTCAAAGTCAAAGTCAAAGTCAAAGTCAAAGTCAAAGTCAAAGTCAAAGTCAAAGTCAAAGTCAAAGTCAAAGTCAAGGTCAAAGTAAAAGTCAAAGTCAAAGTCAAATTCAAAGTCAAAGTCAAAGTCAAAGTCAAGGTCAAAGTCAAAGTCAAAGTCAAAGTCAAAGTCAAAGTCAAAGTCAAAGTCATAGTAAAAGTAAAAGTCAAAGTCAAAGTCAAAGTCAAAGTCAAAGTCAAAGTCAAAGTCAAAGTCAAAGTCAAAGTCAAAGTCAAAGTCAAAGTCAAGGTCAAAGTCAAAGTCAAAGTCAAAGCCAAAGTCAAAGTCAAAGTCAAAGTCAAAGTCAAAGTCAAAGTCAAAGTCAAAGTCAAAGTAAAGGTCAAAGTCAAAGTCAAGGTCAAAGTAAAGGTCAAGGTCAAAGTCAAAGTCAAAGTCAAAGTCAAAGACAAAGTCAAAGTCAAAGTCAAAGTCAAAGTCAAAGTCAAAGTCAAGGTCAAAGTCAAAGTCAAAGTAAAAGTCAAAGTCAAAGTCAAAGTCAAAGTCAAGGTCAAAGTCAAAGTCAAAGTCAAAGTCAAAGTCAAAGTCAAAGTCAAAGTCAAAGTCAAAGTCAAAGTCAAAGTCAAAGTCAAAGTCAAAGTAAAGGTCAAAGTCAAAGTCAAGGTCAAAGTAAAGGTCAAGGTCAAAGTCAAAGTCAAAGTCAAAGTCAAAGACAAAGTCAAAGTCAAAGTCAAAGTCAAAGCCAAAGTCAAAGTCAAAGTCAAAGCCAAAGTCAAAGTCAAAGTCAAAGTCAAAGTCAAAGTCAAAGTCAAAGTCAAAGTCAAGGTCAAAGTCAAAGTCAAAGTCAAAGTCAAAATCAAAGTCAAAGTCAAAGTCAAAGTCAAAGTCAAAGTCAAAGTCAGAGTCAAGGTCAAAGTCAAAGTCAAAGTCAAAGTCAAAGTCAAAGTCAAAGTCAAAGTCAAAGTCAAAGTCAAAGTCAAAGTCAAAGTCAAAGTCAAAGTCAAAGTCAAAGTCAAAGTCAAAGTCAAAGTCAAAGTCAAAGTCAAAGTCAAAGTCAAAGTCAAAGTCAAAGTCAAAGTCAAAGTCAAAGTCAAAGTCAAAGTCAAAGTCAAAGTCAAAGTCAAAGTCAAAGTCAAGGTCAAAGTCAAAGTCAAAGTCAAAGTCAAAGTCATAGTAAAAGTAAAAGTAAAAGTAAAGGTCAAGGTCAAAGTCAAAGTCAAAGTCAAAGTAAAGGTCAAGGTCAAAGTCAAAGTCAAGGTCAAATTCAAGGTCAAAGTCAAAGTCGAAGTCAAAGTCAAAGTCACAGTCAAAGTCAAAGTCAAAGACAAAGTCAAAGTCAAAGTCAAAGTCAAAGTCAAAGCCAAAGTCAAAGTCAAAGTAAAAGCCAAAGTCAAAGTCAAAGTCAAAGTCAAAGTCATAGTCAAAGTCAAAGTCAAAGTCGAAGTCAAATTCAAAGTCAAAGTCAAAGTCAAAGTCAAAGTCAAAGTCAAAGTCAAAGTCAAAGTCAAAGTCAAAGTCAAAGTCAAAGTCAAAGTCAAAGTCAAAGTCAAAGTCAAAGTCAAAGTCAAAGTCAAAGTCAAAGTCAAAGTCAAAGTCAAAGTCAAAGTCAAAGTCAAAGTCAAAGTCAAAGTCAAGGTCAAAGTCAAAGTCAAAGTCAAAGTCAAAGTCAAAGTCAAAGTCAAAGTCAAAGTCAAAGTCAAAGTCAAGGTCAAAGTCAAAGTCAAAGTCAAAGTCAAAGTCAAAGTCAAAGTCAAAGTCAAAGTCAAAGTCAAAGTCAAAGTCAAAGTCAAAGTCAGAGTCAAAGTCAAAGTCAAAGTCAAAGTCAAAGTCAAAGTCAAGGTCAAAGTGAAAGTCAAAGTCAAAGCCAAAGTCAAAGTCAAAGTCAAAGTCAAAGTCAAAGTCAAAGTCAAAGTCAAAGTCAAAGTCAAAGTCAAAGTCAAAGTCAAAGTCAAAGTCAAAGTCAAAGTCAAAGTCAAAGTCAAAGTCAAAGTCAAAGTCAAGGTCAAAGTCAAAGTCAACGTCAAAGTCAAAGTCAAAGTCAAAGTCAAAGTCAAAGTCAAAGTCAAAGTCAAAGTCAAAGTCAAAGTCAAAGTCAAAGTCAAAGTCAAAGTCAAGGTCAAAGTCAAAGTCAACGTCAAAGTCAAAGTCAAAGTCAAAGTCAAAGTCAAAGTCAAGGTCAAAGTCAAAGTCAAAGTCAAAGTCAAAGTCAAAGTCAAAGTCAAAGTCAAAGTCAAAGTCAAAGTCAAAGTCAAAGTCAAAGTCAAAGTCAAAGTCAAAGTAAAGGTCAAAGTCAAAGTAAAAGTCAAAGTCAAGGTCAAATTCAAGGTCAAAGTCAAAGTCAAAGTCAAAGTCAAAGTCAAGGTCAAAGTCAAAGTCAAAGTCAAAGTCAAAGTCAAAGTCAAAGTCAAAGTCAAAGTAAAAGTCAAAGTAAAAGTCAAAGTCAAAGTCAAAGTCAAAGTCAAAGTCAAAGTCAAAGTCAAAGTCAAAGTCAAAGTCAAAGTCAAGGTCAAATTCAAGGTCAAAGTCAAAGTCAAGGTCAAAGTCAAAGTCAAAGTCAAAGTCAAAGTCAAAGTCAAAGTCAAAGTCAAAGTCAAAGTCAAAGTCAAAGTCAAAGTCAAAGTCAAAGTCAAAGTAAAGGTCAAAGCCAAAGTCAAAGTCAAGGTCAAATTCAAGGTCAAAGTCAAAGTCAAAGTCAAAGTCAAAGTCAAAGTCAAGGTCAAAGTCAAAGTCAAAGTCAAAGTCAAAGTCAAGGTCAAATTCAAGGTCAAAGTCAAAGT
Source organism: Anastrepha obliqua (assembly GCF_027943255.1). Lineage (NCBI taxonomy): Eukaryota > Metazoa > Arthropoda > Insecta > Diptera > Tephritidae > Anastrepha > Anastrepha obliqua. The sequence goes on from NW_026562190.1 coordinate 71,033, forward strand.
CAAAGTCAAAGTCAAAGTCAAAGTCAAAGTCAAAGTCAAGGTCAAAGTAAAAGTCAAAGTCAAAGTCAAATTCAAAGTCAAAGTCAAAGTCAAAGTCAAAGTCAAGGTCAAAGTCAAAGTCAAAGTCAAAGTCAAAGTCAAAGTCAAAGTCAAAGTCAAAGTCAAAGTCAAAGTCAAAGTCAAAGTCAAAGTCAAAGTCAAAGTCAAAGTCAAAGTCAAGGTCAAAGTCAAAGTCAAAGTCAAAGTCAAAGTCAAAGTCAAAGTCAAGGTCAAAGTCAAAGTCAAAGTCAAAGTCAAAGTCAAAGTCAAAGTCAAAGTCAAAGTCAAAGTCAAAGTCAAAGTCAAAGTCAAAGTCAAAGTCAAAGTCAAAGTCAAAGTAAAGGTCAAAGTCAAAGTCAAGGTCAAAGTAAAGGTCAAGGTCAAAGTCAAAGTCAAAGTCAAAGTCAAAGACAAAGTCAAAGTCAAAGTCAAAGTCAAAGTCAAAGTCAAAGTCAAGGTCAAAGTCAAAGTCAAAGTAAAAGTCAAAGTCAAAGTCAAAGTCAAAGTCAAGGTCAAAGTCAAAGTCAAAGTCAAAGTCAAAGTCAAAGTCAAAGTCAAAGTCAAAGTCAAAGTCAAAGTCAAAGTCAAAGTCAAAGTCAAAGTAAAGGTCAAAGTCAAAGTCAAGGTCAAAGTAAAGGTCAAGGTCAAAGTCAAAGTCAAAGTCAAAGCCAAAGTCAAAGTCAAAGTCAAAGCCAAAGTCAAAGTCAAAGTCAAAGTCAAAGTCAAGGTCAAAGTCAAAGTCAAAGTCAAAGTCAAAGTCAAAGTCAAAGTCAAAGTCAAAGTCAAAGTCAAAGTCAAAGTCAAAGTCAAAGTCAGAGTCAAAGTCAAAGTCAAAGTCAAAGTCAAAGTCAAAGTCAAAGTCAAAGTCAAAGTCAAAGTCAAAGTCAAAGTCAAAGTCAAAGTCAAAGTCAAAGTCAAGGTCAAAGTCAAAGTCAAAGTCAAAGTCAAAGTCAAAGTCAAAGTCAAAGTCAAAGTCAAAGTCAAAGTCAAGGTCAAAGTCAAAGTCAAAGTCAAAGTCAAAGTCAAAGTCAAAGTCAAAGTCAAAGTCAAAGTCAAAGTCAAAGTCAAAGTCAAAGTCAAAGTCAAAGTCAGAGTCAAAGTCAAAGTCAAAGTCAAAGTCAAAGTCAAAGTCAAGGTCAAAGTGAAAGTCAAAGTCAAAGCCAAAGTCAAAGTCAAAGTCAAAGTCAAAGTCAAAGTCAAAGTCAAAGTCAAAGTCAAAGTCAAAGTCAAAGTCAAAGTCAAAGTCAAAGTCAAAGTCAAAGTCAAAGTCAAAGTCAAAGTCAAAGTCAAAGTCAAAGTCAAGGTCAAAGTCAAAGTCAACGTCAAAGTCAAAGTCAAAGTCAAAGTCAAAGTCAAAGTCAAAGTCAAAGTCAAAGTCAAAGTCAAAGTCAAAGTCAAAGTCAAAGTCAAAGTCAAGGTCAAAGTCAAAGTCAACGTCAAAGTCAAAGTCAAAGTCAAAGTCAAAGTCAAAGTCAAGGTCAAAGTCAAAGTCAAAGTCAAAGTCAAAGTCAAAGTCAAAGTCAAAGTCAAAGTCAAAGTCAAAGTCAAAGTCAAAGTCAAAGTCAAAGTCAAAGTAAAGGTCAAAGTCAAAGTAAAAGTCAAAGTCAAGGTCAAATTCAAGGTCAAAGTCAAAGTCAAAGTCAAAGTCAAAGTCAAGGTCAAAGTCAAAGTCAAAGTCAAAGTCAAAGTCAAAGTCAAAGTCAAAGTCAAAGTAAAAGTCAAAGTAAAAGTCAAAGTCAAAGTCAAAGTCAAAGTCAAAGTCAAAGTCAAAGTCAAAGTCAAAGTCAAAGTCAAAGTCAAGGTCAAATTCAAGGTCAAAGTCAAAGTCAAGGTCAAAGTCAAAGTCAAAGTCAAAGTCAAAGTCAAAGTCAAAGTCAAAGTCAAAGTCAAAGTCAAAGTCAAAGTCAAAGTCAAAGTCAAAGTCAAAGTAAAGGTCAAAGCCAAAGTCAAAGTCAAGGTCAAATTCAAGGTCAAAGTCAAAGTCAAAGTCAAAGTCAAAGTCAAAGTCAAGGTCAAAGTCAAAGTCAAAGTCAAAGTCAAAGTCAAGGTCAAATTCAAGGTCAAAGTCAAAGTCAAAGTCAAAGTCAAAGTCAAAGTCAAAGTCAAAGTCAAGGTCAAAGTAAAAGTCAAAGTCAAAGTCAAATTCAAAGTCAAAGTCAAAGTCAAAGTCAAAGTCAAGGTCAAAGTCAAAGTCAAAGTCAAAGTCAAAGTCAAAGTCAAAGTCAAAGTCAAAGTCAAAGTCAAAGTCAAAGTCAAAGTCAAAGTCAAAGTCAAAGTCAAAGTCAAGGTCAAAGTCAAAGTCAAAGTCAAAGTCAAAGTCAAAGTCAAAGTCAAGGTCAAAGTCAAAGTCAAAGTCAAAGTCAAAGTCAAAGTCAAAGTCAAAGTCAAAGTCAAAGTCAAAGTCAAAGTCAAAGTCAAAGTCAAAGTCAAAGTCAAAGTCAAAGTCAAAGTCAAGGTCAAAGTCAAAGTCAAAGTCAAAGTCAAAGTCAAAGTCAAAGTCAAGGTCAAAGTCAAAGTCAAAGTCAAAGTCAAAGTCAAAGTCAAAGTAAAGGTCAAAGTCAAAGTCAAAGTCAAAGTCAAGGTCAAATTCAAGGTCAAAGTCAAAGTCAAAGTCAAAGTCAAAGTCAAGGTCAAAGTCAAAGTCAAAGTCAAAGTCAAAGTCAAAGTCAAAGTCAAAGTCAAAGTCAAAGTCAAAGTCAAAGTCAAAGTCAAAGTCAAAGTCAAAGTCAAAGTCAAAGTCAAAGTCAAAGTCAAAGTCAAAGTCAAAGTCAAAGTCAAGGTCAAAGTCAAGGTCAAAGTCAAAGTCAAAGTCAAAGTCAAAGTCAAAGTCAAAGTCAAAGTCAAAGTCAAAGTCAAAGTCAAAGTCAAAGTCAAAGTCAAAGTCAAAGTCATAGTAAAAGTAAAAGTAAAAGTAAAAGTAAAAGTCAAAGTCAAAGTCAAAGTCAAAGTCAAAGTAAAGGTCAAGGTCAAAGTCAAAGTCAAGGTCAAATTCAAAGTCAAAGTCAAAGTCAAAGTCAAAGTAAAGGTCAAAGTCAAAGTCAAAGTCAAGGTCAAATTCAAGGTCAAAGTCAAAGTCAAAGTCAAAGTCAAAGTCAAAGTCAAGGTCAAAGTCAAAGTCAAAGTCAAAGTCAAAGTCAAAGTCAAAGTCAAAGTCAAAGTAAAAGTCAAAGTCAAAGTCAAAGTCAAAGTCAAAGTCAAAGTCAAAGTCAAAGTCAAAGTCAAAGTCAAAGTCAAAGTCAAGGTCAAAGTCAAGGTCAAAGTCAAAGTCAAAGTCAAAGTCAAAGTCAAAGTCATAGTAAAAGTAAAAGTAAAAGTCAAAGTCAAAGTCAAAGTCAAAGTCAAAGTAAAGGTCAAAGTCAAAGTCAAAGTCAAAGTCAAAGTCAAGGTCAAAGTCAAAGTCAAAGTCAAAGTCAAAGTAAAGGTCAAAGTCAAAGTCAAAGTCAAAGTCAAAGTCAAAGTCAAGGTCAAAGTCAAGGTCAAATTCAAAGTCAAAGTCAAAGTCAAAGTCAAAGTAAAGGTCAAAGTCAAAGTCAAAGTCAAAGTCAAGGTCAAACTCAAGGTCAAAGTCAAAGTCAAAGTCAAAGTCAAAGTGAAAGTCAAGGTCAAAGTCAAAGTCAAAGTCAAAGTCAAGGTCAAATTCAAGGTCAAAGTCAAAGTCAAAGTCAAAGTCAAAGTCAAAGTCAAGGTCAAAGTCAAAGTCAAAGTCAAAGTCAAAGTCAAAGTCAAAGTCAAAGTCAAAGTCAAAGTCAAAGTCAAAGTCAAAGTCAAAGTCAAAGTCAAAGTCAAAGTCAAAGTCAAAGTCAAAGTCAAAGTCAAAGTCAAAGTCAAAGTCAAAGTCAAAGTCAAGGTTAAAGTGAAAGTCAAAGTCAAAGTAATGGTCAAAGTCAAAGTCAAGGTCAAATTCAAGGTCAAAGTCAAAGTCAAAGTCAAAGTCAAAGTCAAAGTCAAAGTCAAAGTCAAAGTCAAAGTCAAAGTCAAAGTCAAAGTCAATGTCAAAGTCAAAGTCAAAGTCAAAGTCAAAGTCAAAGTCAAAGTCAAAGTCACAGTCAAAGTCAAAGTCAAAGTCAAAGTCAAAGTCAAAGTCAAGGTCAAAGTCAAGGTCAAAGTCAAAGTCAAAGTCAAGGTCAAAGTCAAAGTCAAAGTCAAAGTCAAAGTCAAAGTCAAAGTCAAAGTCAAAGTCAAAGTCAAAGTCAAAGTCAAAGTCAAAGTCAAAGTCAAAGTCAAAGTCAAAGTCAAGGTCAAAGTCAAAGTCAAAGTCAAAGTCAAAGTCAAAGTCAAGGTCAAAGTCAAAGTCAAAGTCAAAGTCAAAGTCAAAGTCAAAGTAAAGGTCAAAGTCAAAGTCAAAGTCAAAGTCAAGGTCAAATTCAAGGTCAAAGTCAAAGTCAAAGTCAAAGTCAAAGTCAAAGTCAAAGTCAAGGTCAAAGTCAAAGTCAAAGTCAAAGTCAAAGTCAAAGTCAAAGTAAAAGTCAAAGTCAAAGTCAAAGTCAAAGTCAAAGTCAAAGTCAAAGTCAAAGTCAAAGTCAAAGTCAAGGTCAAAGTCAAGGTCAAAGTCAAAGTCAAAGTCAAAGTCAAAGTCAAAGTCAAAGTCAAAGTCAAAGTCAAAGTCAAAGTCAAAGTCAAAGTCAAAGTCAAAGTCAAAGTCAAAGTCAAAGTCATAGTAAAAGTAAAAGTAAAAGTAAAAGTCAAAGTCAAAGTCAAAGTCAAAGTCAAAGTAAAGGTCAAGGTCAAAGTCAAAGTCAAGGTCAAATTCAAAGTCAAAGTCAAAGTCAAAGTCAAAGTAAAGGTCAAAGTCAAAGTCAAAGTCAAGGTCAAATTCAAGGTCAAAGTCAAAGTCAAAGTCAAAGTCAAAGTCAAAGTCAAGGTCAAAGTCAAAGTCAAAGTCAAAGTCAAAGTCAAAGTCAAAGTCAAAGTCAAAGTAAAAGTCAAAGTCAAAGTCAAAGTCAAAGTCAAAGTCAAAGTCAAAGTCAAAGTCAAAGTCAAAGTCAAAGTCAAAGTCAAAGTCAAAGTCAAAGTCAAAGTCAAGGTCAAAGTCAAGGTCAAAGTCAAAGTCAAAGTCAAAGTCAAAGTCAAAGTCAAAGTCAAAGTCATAGTAAAAGTAAAAGTAAAAGTCAAAGTCAAAGTCAAAGTCAAAGTAAAGGTCAAAGTCAAAGTCAAAGTCAAAGTCAAGGTCAAAGTCAAAGTCAAAGTCAAAGTCAAAGTAAAGGTCAAAGTCAAAGTCAAAGTCAAAGTCAAAGTCAAGGTCAAAGTCAAGGTCAAAGTCAAGGTCAAATTCAAAGTCAAAGTCAAAGTCAAAGTCAAAGTAAAGGTCAAAGTCAAAGTCAAAGTCAAAGTCAAGGTCAAATTCAAGGTCAAAGTCAAAGTCAAAGTCAAAGTCAAAGTCAAAGTCAAGGTCAAAGTCAAAGTCAAAGTCAAAGTCAAGGTCAAATTCAAGGTCAAAGTCAAAGTCAAAGTCAAAGTCAAAGTCAAAGTCAAAGTCAAAGTCAAAGTCAAAGTCAAAGTCAAGGTCAAAGTCAAAGTCAAAGTCAAAGTCAAAGTAAAGGTCAAAGTCAAAGTCAAAGTCAAAGTCAAGGTCAAATTCAAGGTCAAAGTCAAAGTCAAAGTCAAAGTCAAAGTCAAAGTCAAAGTCAAAGTCAAAGTCAAAGTCAAAGTCAAAGTCAAAGTCAAAGTCAAAGTCAAAGTCAATGTCAAAGTCAAAGTCAAAGTCAAAGTCAAAGTCAAAGTCAAAGTCACAGTCAAAGTCAAAGTCAAAGTCAAAGTCAAAGTCAAGGTCAAAGTCAAGGTCAAAGTCAAAGTCAAAGTCAAAGTCAAAGTCAAAGTCAAAGTCAAAGTCAAAGTCAAAGTCAAAGTCAAAGTCAAAGTCAAAGTCAAAGTCAAAGTCAAAGTCAAAGTCAAAGTCAAAGTCAAAGTCATAGTAAAAGTAAAAGTAAAAGTAAAAGTAAAAGTCAAAGTCAAAGTCAAAGTCAAAGTAAAGGTCAAATTCAAGGTCAAAGTCAAAGTCAAAGTCAAAGTCAAAGTCAAAGCCAAAGTCAAAGTCAAAGTCAAAGCCAAAGTCAAAGTCAAAGTCAAAGTCAAAGTCAAAGTCAAAGTCAAAGTCAAGGTCAAAGTCAAAGTCAAAGTCAAAGTCAAAGTCAAAGTCAAAGTCAAAGTCAAACTCAAAGTCAAAGTCAAGGTCAAAGTCAAAGTCAAAGTCAAAGTCAAAGTCAAAGTCAAAGTCAAAGTCAAAGTCAAAGTCAAAGTCAAAGTCAAAGTCAAAGTAAAGGTCAAAGTCAAAGTCAAGGTCAAAGTAAAGGTCAAAGTCAAAGTCAAAGTCAAAGTCAAAGTCAAAGACAAAGTCAAAGTCAAAGTCAAAGTCAAAGCCAAAGTCAAAGTCAAAGTCAAAGCCAAAGTCAAAGTCAAGGTCAAAGTCAAAGTCAAAGTCAAAGTCAAAGTCAAAGTCAAAGTCAAAGTCAAAGTCAAAGTCAAAGTCAAAGTCAAAGTCAAAGTCAAAGTCAAAGTCAAAGTCAAAGTCAAAGTCAAAGTCAGAGTCAAGGTCAAAGTCAAAGTCAAAGTCAAAGTCAAAGTCAAAGTCAAAGTCAAAGTCAAAGTCAAAGCCAAAGTCAAAGTCAAAGTCAAAGTCAAAGTCAAAGTCAAAGTCAAAGTCAAAGTCAAAGTCAAAGTCAAAGTCAAAGTCAAGGTCAAAGTCAAAGTCAACGTCAAAGTCAAAGTCAAAGTCAAAGTCAAAGTCAAAGTCAAAGTCAAAGTCAAAGTCAAAGTCAAAGTCAAAGTCAAAGTCAAAGTCAAAGTCAAAGTCAAAGTCAAAGTCAAAGTCAAAGTCAAAGTCAAAGTAAAGGTCAAAGTCAAAGTAAGAGTCAAAGTCAAGGTCAAATTCAAGGTCAAAGTCAAAGTCAAAGTCAAAGTCAAAGTCAAGGTCAAAGTCAAAGTCAAAGTCAAAGTCAAAGTCAAAGTCAAAGTCAAAGTAAAAGTCAAAGTAAAAGTCAAAGTCAAAGTCAAAGTCAAAGTCAAAGTCAAAGTCAAAGTCAAAGTCAAAGTCAAAGTCAAAGTCAAGGTCAAATTCAAGGTCAAAGTCAAAGTCAAAGTCAAAGTCAAAGTCAAAGTCAAGGTCAAAGTCAAAGTCAAAGTCAAAGTCAAAGTCAAAGTCAAAGTCAAAGTCAAAGTCAAAGTCAAAGTCAAAGTCAAAGTCAAAGTCAAAGTCAAAGTCAAAGTAAAGGTCAAAGCCAAAGTCAAAGTCAAGGTCAAATTCAAGGTCAAAGTCAAAGTCAAAGTCAAAGTCAAAGTCAAAGTCAAGGTCAAAGTCAAAGTCAAAGTCAAAGTCAAAGTCAAGGTCAAATTCAAGGTCAAAGTCAAAGTCAAAGTCAAAGTCAAAGTCAAGGTCAAAGTCAAAGTCAAAGTCAAAGTCAAAGTCAAAGTCAAAGTCAAAGTCAAAGTCAAAGTCAAAGTCAAAGTCAAAGTCAAAGTCATAGTAAAAGTCAAAGTCAAAGTCAAAGTCAAAGTCAAAGTCAAAGTCAAAGTCAAAGTCAAAGTCAAAGTCAAAGTCAAAGTCAAAGTCAAAGTCAAAGTCAAAGTCAAAGTCAAAGTCAAAGTCAAAGTCAAAGTAAAGGTCAAAGCCAAAGTCAAAGTCAAGGTCAAATTCAAGGTCAAAGTCAAAGTCAAAGTAAAGGTCAAAGTCAAAGTCAAAGTCAAAGTCAAGGTCAAATTCAAGGTCAAAGTCAAAGTCAAAGTCAAAGTCAAAGTCAAAGTCAAGGTCAAAGTCAAAGTCAAAGTCAAAGTCAAAGTCAAAGTCAAAGTAAAAGTCAAAGTCAAAGTCAAAGTCAAAGTCAAAGTCAAAGTCAAAGTCAAAGTCAAAGTCAAAGTCAAAGTCAAAGTCAAAGTCAAAGTCAAAGTCAAGGTCAAAGCCAAGGTCAAAGTGAAAGTCAAAGTCAAAGTCAAAGTCAAAGTCAAAGTCAAAGTCAAAGTCAAAGTCAAAGTCAAAGTCAAAGTCAAAGTCAAAGTCAAAGTCAAAGTCAAAGTCAAAGTCAAAGTCATAGTAAAAGTAAAAGTAAAAGTAAAAGTAAAAGTCAAAGTCAAAGTCAAAGTCAAAGTCAAAGTCAAAGTCAAAGTAAAGGTCAAGGTCAAAGTCAAAGTCAAGGTCAAATTCAAAGTCAAAGTCAAAGTCAAAGTCAAAGTAAAGGTCAAAGTCAAAGTCAAAGTCAAGGTCAAATTCAAGGTCAAAGTCAAAGTCAAAGTCAAAGTCAAAGTCAAAGTCAAGGTCAAAGTCAAAGTCAAAGTCAAAGTCAAAGTCAAAGTCAAAGTCAAAGTCAAAGTAAAAGTCAAAGTCAAAGTCAAAGTCAAAGTCAAAGTCAAAGTCAAAGTCAAAGTCAAAGTCAAAGTCAAAGTCAAAGTCAAAGTCAAAGTCAAAGTCAAAGTCAAAGTCAAGGTCAAAGTCAAGGTCAAAGTCAAAGTCAAAGTCAAAGTCAAAGTCATAGTAAAAGTAAAAGTAAAAGTCAAAGTCAAAGTCAAAGTCAAAGTCAAAGTAAAGGTCAAAGTCAAAGTCAAAGTCAAAGTCAAAGTCAAAGTCAAGGTCAAAGTCAAGGTCAAATTCAAAGTCAAAGTCAAAGTCAAAGTCAAAGTCAAAGTAAAGGTCAAAGTCAAAGTCAAAGTCAAAGTCAAGGTCAAACTCAAGGTCAAAGTCAAAGTCAAAGTCAAAGTCAAAGTCAAAGTCAAAGTCAAGGTCAAAGTCAAAGTCAAAGTCAAAGTCAAGGTCAAATTCAAGGTCAAAGTCAAAGTCAAAGTCAAAGTCAAAGTCAAAGTCAAGGTAAAAGTCAAAGTCAAAGTCAAAGTCAAAGTCAAAGTCAAAGTCAAAGTCAAAGTCAAAGTCAAAGTCAAAGTCAAAGTCAAAGTCAAAGTCAAAGTCAAAGTCAAAGTCAAAGTCAAAGTCAAAGTCAAAGTCAAAGTCAAAGTCAAAGTCAAGGTCAAAGTCAAAGTCAAAGTCAAAGTCAAAGTAATGGTCAAAGTCAAAGTCAAGGTCAAATTCAAGGTCAAAGTCAAAGTCAAAGTCAAAGTCAAAGTCAAAGTCAAAGTCAAAGTCAAAGTCAAAGTCAAAGTCAAAGTCAAAGTCAATGTCAAAGTCAAAGTCAAAGTCAAAGTCAAAGTCAAAGTCAAAGTCAAAGTCACAGTCAAAGTCAAAGTCAAAGTCAAAGTCAAAGTCAAGGTCAAAGTCAAGGTCAAAGTCAAAGTCAAAGTCAAAGTCAAAGTCAAAGTCAAAGTCAAAGTCAAAGTCAAAGTCAAAGTCAAAGTCAAAGTCAAAGTCAAAGTCAAAGTCAAAGTCAAAGTCAAAGTCAAAGTCAAAGTCAAAGTCAAAGTCAAAGTCAAAGTCAAAGTCAAAGTCAAAGTCAAGGTCAAAGTCAAAGTCAAAGTCAAAGTCAAAGTCAAAGTCAAGGTCAAAGTCAAAGTCAAAGTCAAAGTCAAAGTCAAAGTCAAAGTCAAAGTCAAAGTCAAAGTCAAAGTCAAGGTCAAATTCAAGGTCAAAGTCAAAGTCAAAGTCAAAGTCAAAGTCAAAGTCAAAGTCAAGGCCAAAGTCAAAGTCAAAGTCAAAGTCAAAGTCAAAGTCAAAGTCAAAGTCAAAGTCAAAGTCAAAGTCAAAGTCAAAGTCAAAGTCAAAGTCAAAGTCAAAGTCAAAGTCAAAGTCAAAGTCAAGGTCAAAGTCAAAGTCAAAGTCAAAGTCAAAGTCAAAGTCAAAGTCAAAGTCAAAGTCAAAGTCAAAGTCAAAGTCAAAGTCAAAGTCAAAGTCAAAGTCAAAGTCAAAGTCAAAGTCATAGTAAAAGTAAAAGTAAAAGTAAAAGTCAAAGTCAAAGTCAAAGTCAAAGTCAAAGTAAAGGTCAAGGTCAAAGTCAAAGTCAAGGTCAAATTCAAAGTCAAAGTCAAAGTCAAAGTCAAAGTAAAGGTCAAAGTCAAAGTCAAAGTCAAGGTCAAATTCAAGGTCAAAGTCAAAGTCAAAGTCAAAGTCAAAGTCAAAGTCAAGGTCAAAGTCAAAGTCAAAGTCAAAGTCAAAGTCAAAGTCAAAGTCAAAGTCAAAGTAAAAGTCAAAGTCAAAGTCAAAGTCAAAGTCAAAGTCAAAGTCAAAGTCAAAGTCAAAGTCAAAGTCAAGGTCAAAGTCAAGGTCAAAGTCAAAGTCAAAGTCAAAGTCAAAGTCAAAGTCATAGTAAAAGTAAAAGTAAAAGTCAAAGTCAAAGTCAAAGTCAAAGTAAAGGTCAAAGTCAAAGTCAAAGTCAAAGTCAAGGTCAAAGTCAAAGTCAAAGTCAAAGTCAAAGTAAAGGTCAAAGTCAAAGTCAAAGTCAAAGTCAAAGTCAAAGTCAAGGTCAAAGTCAAGGTCAAAGTCAAGGTCAAATTCAAAGTCAAAGTCAAAGTCAAAGTCAAAGTAAAGGTCAAAGTCAAAGTCAAAGTCAAAGTCAAGGTCAAATTCAAGGTCAAAGTCAAAGTCAAAGTCAAAGTCAAAGTCAAGGTCAAAGTCAAAGTCAAAGTCAAAGTCAAGGTCAAATTCAAGGTCAAAGTCAAAGTCAAAGTCAAAGTCAAAGTCAAAGTCAAGGTCAAAGTCAAAGTCAAAGTCAAAGTCAAAGTCAAAGTCAAAGTCAAAGTCAAAGTCAAAGTCAAAGTCAAAGTCAAAGTCAAAGTCAAAGTCAAAGTCAAAGTCAAAGTCAAAGTCAAGGTCAAAGTCAAAGTCAAAGTCAAAGTCAAAGTAAAGGTCAAAGTCAAAGTCAAAGTCAAAGTCAAGGTCAAATTCAAGGTCAAAGTCAAAGTCAAAGTCAAAGTCAAAGTCAAAGTCAAAGTCAAAGTCAAAGTCAAAGTCAAAGTCAAAGTCAATGTCAAAGTCAAAGTCAAAGTCAAAGTCAAAGTCAAAGTCAAAGTCAAAGTCACAGTCAAAGTCAAAGTCAAAGTCAAAGTCAAAGTCAAGGTCAAAGTCAAGGTCAAAGTCAAAGTCAAAGTCAAAGTCAAAGTCAAAGTCAAAGTCAAAGTCAAAGTCAAAGTCAAAGTCAAAGTCAAAGTCAAAGTCAAAGTCAAAGTCAAAGTCAAAGTCAAAGTCAAAGTCAAAGTCAAAGTCAAAGTCATAGTAAAAGTAAAAGTAAAAGTAAAAGTAAAAGTAAAAGTCAAAGTCAAAGTCAAAGTCAAAGTAAAGGTCAAATTCAAGGTCAAAGTCAAAGTCAAAGTCAAAGTCAAAGTCAAAGCCAAAGTCAAAGTCAAAGTCAAAGCCAAAGTCAAAGTCAAAGTCAAAGTCAAAGTCAAAGTCAAAGTCAAAGTCAAGGTCAAAGTCAAAGTCAAAGTCAAAGTCAAAGTCAAAGTCAAAGTCAAAGTCAAAGTCAAAGTCAAAGTCAAAGTCAAAGTCAAAGTCAAAGTCAAAGTCAAAGTCAAAGTCAAAGTCAAGGTTAAAGTCAAAGTCAAAGTCAAAGTCAAAGTCAAAGTCAAAGTAAAGGTCAAAGTCAAAGTCAAAGTCAAAGTCAAGGTCAAATTCAAGGTCAAAGTCAAAGTCAAAGTCAAAGTCAAAGTCAAAGTCAAAGTCAAAGTCAAAGTCAAAGTCAAAGTCAAAGTCAAAGTCAAAGTCAAGGTCAAAGTAAAAGTCAAAGTCAAAGTCAAATTCAAAGTCAAAGTCAAAGTCAAGGTCAAAGTCAAAGTCAAAGTCAAAGTCAAAGTCAAAGTCAAAGTCAAAGTCAAAGTCAAAGTCAAAGTCAAAGTCAAAGTCAAAGTCAAAGTCAAAGTCAAAGTCAAAGTCAAAGTCAAAGTCAAAGTCAAGGTCAAAGTCAAAGTCAAAGTCAAAGCCAAAGTCAAAGTCAAAGTCAAAGTCAAAGTCAAAGTCAAAGTCAAAGTCAAAGTCAAAGTCAAAGTCAAAGTCAAAGTCAAAGTCAAAGTCAAAGTCAAAGTCAAGGTCAAAGTCAAAGTCAAAGTCAAAGTCAAAGTCAAAGTCAAAGTCAAAGTCAAAGTCAAAGTCAAAGTCAAAGTCAAAGTCAAAGTCAAAGTCAAAGTCAAAGTCAAAGTAAAGGTCAAAGTCAAAGTCAAGGTCAAAGTAAAGGTCAAGGTCAAAGTCAAAGTCAAAGTCAAAGTCAAAGACAAAGTCAAAGTCAAAGTCAAAGTCAAAGCCAAAGTCAAAGTCAAAGTCAAAGCCAAAGTCAAAGTCAAAGTCAGAGTCAAGGTCAAAGTCAAAGTCAAAGTCAAAGTCAAAGTCAAAGTCAAAGTCAAAGTCAAAGTCAAAGTCAAAGTCAAAGTCAAAGTCAAAGTCAAAGTCAAAGTCAAAGTCAAAGTCAAAGTCAAAGTCAAAGTCAAAGTCAAAGTCAAAGTCAAAGTCAAAGTCAAAGTCAAAGTCAAAGTCAAAGTCAAAGTCAAAGTCAAAGTCAAAGTCAAAGTCAAAGTCAAAGTCAAAGTCAAAGTCAAAGTCAAAGTCAAAGTCAAAGTCAAAGTCATAGTAAAAGTAAAAGTAAAAGTAAAGGTCAAGGTCAAAGTCAAAGTCAAAGTCAAAGTAAAGGTCAAGGTCAAAGTCAAAGTCAAGGTCAAATTCAAGGTCAAAGTCAAAGTCGAAGTCAAAGTCAAAGTCACAGTCAAAGTCAAAGTCAAAGACAAAGTCAAAGTCAAAGTCAAAGTCAAAGCCAAAGTCAAAGTCAAAGTAAAAGCCAAAGTCAAAGTCAAAGTCAAAGTCAAAGTCATAGTCAAAGTCAAAGTCAAAGTCGAAGTCAAATTCAAAGTCAAAGTCAAAGTCAAAGTCAAAGTCAAAGTCAAAGTCAAAGTCAAAGTCAAAGTCAAAGTCAAAGTCAAAGTCAAAGTCAAAGTCAAAGTCAAAGTCAAAGTCAAAGTCAAAGTCAAAGTCAAAGTCAAAGTCAAAGTCAAAGTCAAAGTCAAAGTCAAGGTCAAAGTCAAAGTCAAAGTCAAAGTCAAAGTCAAAGTCAAAGTCAAAGTCAAAGTCAAAGTCAAAGTCAAAGTCAAAGTCAAAGTCAGAGTCAAAGTCAAAGTCAAAGTCAAAGTCAAAGTCAAAGTCAAGGTCAAAGTCAAAGTCAAAGTCAAAGCCAAAGTCAAAGTCAAAGTCAAAGTCAAAGTCAAAGTCAAAGTCAAAGTCAAAGTCAAAGTCAAAGTCAAAGTCAAAGTCAAAGTCAAAGTCAAAGTCAAAGTCAAAGTCAAAGTCAAAGTCAAAGTCAAAGTCAAAGTCAAAGTCAAAGTCAAAGTCAAAGTCAAAGTCAAAGTCAAGGTCAAAGTCAAAGTCAACGTCAAAGTCAAAGTCAAAGTCAAAGTCAAAGTCAAAGTCAAAGTCAAAGTCAAAGTCAAAGTCAAAGTCAAAGTCAAGGTCAAAGTCAAAGTCAAAGTCAAAGTCAAAGTCAAAGTCAAAGTCAAAGTCAAAGTCAAAGTCAAAGTCAAAGTCAAAGTCAAAGTCAAAGTCAAAGTCAAAGTAAAGGTCAAAGTCAAAGTAAAAGTCAAAGTCAAGGTCAAATTCAAGGTCAAAGTCAAAGTCAAAGTCAAAGTCAAAGTCAAGGTCAAAGTCAAAGTCAAAGTCAAAGTCAAAGTCAAAGTCAAAGTCAAAGTCAAAGTCAAAGTAAAAGTCAAAGTAAAAGTCAAAGTCAAAGTCAAAGTCAAAGTCAAAGTCAAAGTCAAAGTCAAAGTCAAAGTCAAAGTCAAAGTCAAAGTCAAAGTCAAGGTCAAATTCAAGGTCAAAGTCAAAGTCAAAGTCAAAGTCAAAGTCAAAGTCAAGGTCAAAGTCAAAGTCAAAGTCAAAGTCAAAGTCAAAGTCAAAGTCAAAGTCAAAGTCAAAGTCAAAGTAAAATTCAAGGTCAAAGTCAAAGTCAAAGTCAAAGTCAAAGTCAAGGTCAAAGTCAAAGTCAAAGTCAAAGTCAAAGTCAAAGTCAAAGTCAAAGTCAAAGTCAAAGTCAAAGTCAAAGTCAAAGTCAAAGTCAAAGTCAAAGTCAAAGTCAAAGTCAAAGTCAAAGTCAAAGTCAAAGTCAAAGTCAAGGTCAAAGTCAAAGTCAAAGTCAAAGTCAAAGTAATGGTCAAAGTCAAAGTCAAGGTCAAATTCAAGGTCAAAGTCAAAGTCAAAGTCAAAGTCAAAGTCAAAGTCAAAGTCAAAGTCAAAGTCAAAGTCAATGTCAAAGTCAAAGTCAAAGTCAAAGTCAAAGTCAAAGTCAAAGTCAAAGTCACAGTCAAAGTCAAAGTCAAAGTCAAAGTCAAAGTCAAGGTCAAAGTCAAGGTCAAAGTCAAAGTCAAAGTCAAAGTCAAAGTCAAAGTCAAAGTCAAAGTCAAAGTCAAAGTCAAAGTCAAAGTCAAAGTCAAAGTCAAAGTCAAAGTCAAAGTCAAAGTCAAAGTCAAAGTCAAAGTCAAAGTCAAAGTCAAGGTCAAAGTCAAAGTCAAAGTCAAAGTCAAGGTCAAATTCAAGGTCAAAGTCAAAGTCGAAGTCAAAGTCAAAGTCACAGTCAAAGTCAAAGTCAAAGACAAAGTCAAAGTCAAAGTCAAAGTCAAAGCCAAAGTCAAAGTCAAAGTAAAAGTCAAAGTCAAAGTCAAAGTCATAGTAAAAGTAAAAGTAAAAGTAAAAGTAAAAGTAAAAGTAAAAGTAAAAGTAAAAGTCAAAGTCAAAGTCAAAGTCAAAGTCAAAGTCAAAGTCAAAGTCAAAGCCAAAGTCAAAGTCAAAGTCAAAGTCAAAGTCAAAGTCAAAGTCAAAGTCATAGTAAAAGTAAAAGTAAAAGTAAAAGTCAAAGTCAAAGTCAAAGTCAAAGTCAAAGTAAAGGTCAAGGTCAAAGTCAAAGTCAAGGTCAAATTCAAAGTCAAAGTCAAAGTCAAAGTCAAAGTCAAAGTACAGGTCAAAGTCAAAGTCAAAGTCAAGGTCAAATTCAAGGTCAAAGTCAAAGTCAAAGTCAAAGTCAAAGTCAAAGTCAAAGTCAAGGTCAAAGTCAAAGTCAAAGTCAAAGTCAAAGTCAAAGTCAAAGTCAAAGTCAAAGTCACAGTCAAAGTCAAAGTCAAAGTCAAAGTCAAAGTCAAAGTCAAAGTCAAAGTCAAAGTCAAGGTCAAAGTCAAGGTCAAAGTCAAAGTCAAAGTCAAAGTCAAAGTCAAAGTCATAGTAAAAGTAAAAGTAAAAGTCAAAGTCAAAGTCAAAGTCAAAGTCAAAGTAAAGGTCAAAGTCAAAGTCAAAGTCAAAGTCAAAGTCAAGGTCAAAGTCAAAGTCAAAGTCAAAGTCAAAGTAAAGGTCAAAGTCAAAGTCAAAGTCAAAGTCAAAGTCAAGGTCAAAGTCAAGGTCAAAGTCAAGGTCAAATTCAAAGTCAAAGTCAAAGTCAAAGTCAAAGTAAAGGTCAAAGTCAAAGTCAAAGTCAAAGTCAAGGTCAAATTCAAGGTCAAAGTCAAAGTCAAAGTCAAAGTCAAAGTCAAAGTCAAGGTCAAAGTCAAAGTCAAAGTCAAAGTCAAGGTCAAATTCAAGGTCAAAGTCAGAGTCAAAGTCAAAGTCAAAGTCAAAGTCAAGGTCAAAGTCAAAGTCAAAGTCAAAGTCAAAGTCAAAGTCAAAGTCAAAGTCAAAGTCAAAGTCAAAGTCAAAGTCAAAGTCAAAGTCAAAGTCAAAGTCAAAGTCAAAGTCAAAGTCAAAGTCAAAGTCAAGGTCAAAGTCAAAGTCAAAGTCAAAGTCAAAGTCAAAGTAAAGGTCAAAGTCAAAGTCAAAGTCAAAGTCAAGGTCAAATTCAAGGTCAAAGTCAAAGTCAAAGTCAAAGTCAAAGTCAAAGTCAAGGTCAAAGTCAAAGTCAAAGTCAAAGTCAAAGTCAAAGTCAAAGTCAAAGTCAAAGTAAAATTCAAGGTCAAAGTCAAAGTCAAAGTCAAAGTCAAAGTCAAAGTCAAGGTCAAAGTCAAAGTCAAAGTCAAAGTCAAAGTCAAAGTCAAAGTCAAAGTCAAAGTCAAAGTCAAAGTCAAAGTCAAAGTCAAAGTCAAAGTCAAAGTCAAAGTCAAAGTCAAAGTCAAAGTCAAAGTCAAATTCAAGGTCAAAGTCAAAGTCAAAGTCAAAGTCAAAGTCAAAGTCAAAGTCAAAGTCAAAGTCAAAGTCAAAGTCAATGTCAAAGTCAAAGTCAAAGTCAAAGTCAAAGTCAAAGTCAAAGTCAAAGTCACAGTCAAAGTCAAAGTCAAAGTCAAAGTCAAAGTCAAGGTCAAAGTCAAGGTCAAAGTCAAAGTCAAAGTCAAAGTCAAAGTCAAAGTCAAAGTCAAAGTCAAAGTCAAAGTCAAAGTCAAAGTCAAAGTCAAAGTCAAAGTCAAAGTCAAAGTCAAAGTCAAAGTCAAAGTCAAAGTCAAAGTCAAAGTCAAAGTCAAAGTCAAAGTCAAAGTCAAAGTCAAAGTCAAAGTCAAGGTCAAAGTCAAAGTCAAAGTCAAAGTCAAGGTCAAATTCAAGGTCAAAGTCAAAGTCGAAGTCAAAGTCAAAGTCACAGTCAAAGTCAAAGTCAAAGACAAAGTCAAAGTCAAAGTCAAAGTCAAAGCCAAAGTCAAAGTCAAAGTAAAAGTCAAAGTCAAAGTCAAAGTCATAGTAAAAGTAAAAGTAAAAGTAAAAGTAAAAGTAAAAGTAAAAGTAAAAGTAAAAGTCAAAGTCAAAGTCAAAGTCAAAGTCAAAGTCAAAGTCAAAGCCAAAGTCAAAGTCAAAGTCAAAGTCAAAGTCAAAGTCAAAGTCAAAGTCATAGTAAAAGTAAAAGTAAAAGTAAAAGTAAAAGTCAAAGTCAAAGTCAAAGTCAAAGTCAAAGTAAAGGTCAAGGTCAAAGTCAAAGTCAAGGTCAAATTCAAAGTCAAAGTCAAAGTCAAAGTCAAAGTAAAGGTCAAAGTCAAAGTCAAAGTCAAGGTCAAATTCAAGGTCAAAGTCAAAGTCAAAGTCAAAGTCAAAGTCAAAGTCAAAGTCAAGGTCAAAGTCAAAGTCAAAGTCAAAGTCAAAGTCAAAGTCAAAGTCAAAGTCAAAGTCACAGTCAAAGTCAAAGTCAAAGTCAAAGTCAAAGTCAAAGTCAAAGTCAAAGTCAAAGTCAAAGTCAAAGTCAAGGTCAAAGTCAAGGTCAAAGTCAAAGTCAAAGTCAAAGTCAAAGTCAAAGTCATAGTAAAAGTAAAAGTAAAAGTCAAAGTCAAAGTCAAAGTCAAAGTAAAGGTCAAAGTCAAAGTCAAAGTCAAAGTCAAAGTCAAGGTCAAAGTCAAAGTCAAAGTCAAAGTCAAAGTCAAAGTAAAGGTCAAAGTCAAAGTCAAAGTCAAAGTCAAAGTCAAGGTCAAAGTCAAGGTCAAAGTCAAGGTCAAATTCAAAGTCAAAGTCAAAGTCAAAGTCAAAGTAAAGGTCAAAGTCAAAGTCAAAGTCAAAGTCAAGGTCAAATTCAAGGTCAAAGTCAAAGTCAAAGTCAAAGTCAAAGTCAAAGTCAAGGTCAAAGTCAAAGTCAAAGTCAAAGTCAAGGTCAAATTCAAGGTCAAAGTCAAAGTCAAAGTCAAAGTCAAAGTCAAAGTCAAGGTCAAAGTCAAAGTCAAAGTCAAAGTCAAAGTCAAAGTCAAAGTCAAAGTCAAAGTCAAAGTCAAAGTCAAAGTCAAAGTCAAAGTCAAAGTCAAAGTCAAAGTCAAAGTCAAAGTCAAAGTCAAAGTCAAAGTCAAAGTCAAAGTCAAGGTCAAAGTCAAAGTCAAAGTCAAAGTCAAAGTCAAAGTAAAGGTCAAAGTCAAAGTCAAAGTCAAAGTCAAGGTCAAATTCAAGGTCAAAGTCAAAGTCAAAGTCAAAGTCAAAGTCAAAGTCAAAGTCAAAGTCAAAGTCAAAGTCAAAGTCAAAGTCAAAGTCAATGTCAAAGTCAAAGTCAAAGTCAAAGTCAAAGTCAAAGTCACAGTCAAAGTCAAAGTCAAAGTCAAAGTCAAAGTCAAGGTCAAAGTCAAGGTCAAAGTCAAAGTCAAAGTCAAAGTCAAAGTCAAAGTCAAAGTCAAAGTCAAAGTCAAAGTCAAAGTCAAAGTCAAAGTCAAAGTCAAAGTCAAAGTCAAAGTCAAAGTCAAAGTCAAAGTCAAAGTCAAAGTCAAAGTCAAAGTCAAAGTCAAAGTCAAAGTCATAGTAAAAGTAAAAGTAAAAGTAAAAGTCAAAGTCAAAGTCAAAGTCAAAGTAAAGGTCAAATTCAAGGTCAAAGTCAAAGTCAAAGTCAAAGTCAAAGTCAAAGTCAAAGCCAAAGTCAAAGTCAAAGTCAAAGCCAAAGTCAAAGTCAAAGTCAAAGTCAAAGTCAAAGTCAAAGTCAAAGTCAAAGTCAAGGTCAAAGTCAAAGTCAAAGTCAAAGTCAAAGTCAAAGTCAAAGTCAAAGTCAAAGTCAAAGTCAAAGTCAAAGTCAAAGTCAAAGTCAAAGTCAAAGTCAAGGTCAAAGTCAAACTCAAAGTCAAAGTCAAAGTCAAAGTCAAAGTAAAGGTCAAAGTCAAAGTCAAAGTCAAAGTCAAAGTCAAGGTCAAATTCAAGGTCAAAGTCAAAGTCAAAGTCAAAGTCAAAGTCAAAGTCAAAGTCAAAGTCAAAGTCAAAGTCAAAGTCAAAGTCAAAGTCAAAGTCAAAGTCAAAGTCAAGGTCAAAGTAAAAGTCAAAGTCAAAGTCAAATTCAAAGTCAAAGTCAAAGTCAAAGTCAAGGTCAAAGTCAAAGTCAAAGTCAAAGTCAAAGTCAAAGTCAAAGTCAAAGTCATAGTAAAAGTAAAAGTCAAAGTCAAAGTCAAAGTCAAAGTCAAAGTCAAAGTCAAAGTCAAAGTCAAAGTCAAAGTCAAAGTCAAAGTCAAAGTCAAAGTCAAAGTCAAGGTCAAAGTCAAAGTCAAAGTCAAAGCCAAAGTCAAAGTCAAAGTCAAAGTCAAAGTCAAAGTCAAAGTCAAAGTCAAAGTCAAAGTCAAAGTCAAAGTCAAAGTCAAGGTCAAAGTCAAAGTCAAAGTCAAAGTCAAAGTCAAAGTCAAAGTCAAAGTCAAAGTCAAAGTCAAAGTCAAAGTCAAAGTCAAAGTCAAAGTCAAAGTCAAAGTCAAAGTCAAAGTCACAGTCAAAGTCAAAGTCAAAGACAAAGTCAAAGTCAAAGTCAAAGTCAAAGCCAAAGTCAAAGTCAAAGTCAAAGCCAAAGTCAAAGTCAAAGTCAAAGTCAAAGTCAAAGTCAAAGTCAAAGTCAAAGTCAAGGTCAAAGTCAAAGTCAAAGTCAAAGTCAAAGTCAAAGTCAAAGTCAAAGTCAAAGTCAAAGTCAAAGTCAAAGTCAAAGTCAAAGTCAAAGTCAGAGTCAAGGTCAAAGTCAAAGTCAAAGTCAAAGTCAAAGTCAAAGTCAAAGTCAAAGCCAAAGTCAAAGTCAAAGTAAAAGCCAAAGTCAAAGTCAAAGTCAAAGTCAAAGTCAAAGTCAAAGTCAAGGTCAAAGTCAAAGTCAAAGTCAAAGTCAAAGTCAAGGTCAAAGTCAAAGTCAAGGTCAAAGTCAAAGACAAAGTCAAAGTCAAAGTCAAGGTCAAAGTCAAAGTCAAAGTCAAAGTCAAAGTCAAAGTCAAAGTCAAAGTAAAAGTCAAAGTCAAAGTCAAAGTCAAAGTCAAGGTCAAAGTCAAAGTCAAAGCCAAAGTCAAAGTCAAAGTCAAAGTCAAAGTCAAAGTCAAAGTCAAAGTCAAAGTCAAAGTCAAGGTCAAAGTCAAAGTCAAAGTCAAAGTCAAAGTCAAAGTCAAAGTCAAAGTCAAGGTCAAATTCAAGGTCAAAGTCAAAGTCAAGGTCAAAGTGAAAGTCAAAGTCAAAGTCAAAGTCAAAGTCAAAGTCAAAGTCAAAGTCAAAGTCAAAGTCAAAGTCAAAGTCAAAGTCAAAGTCAAAGTCAAAGTCAAGGTCAAAGTCAAAGTCAAAGTCAAGGTCAAATTAAAGGTCAAAGTCAAAGTCAAAGTCAAAGTCAAAGTCAAAGTCAAAGTCAAAGTCAAAGTCAAAGTCAAAGTCAAAGTCAAAGTCAAAGTCAAAGTCAAAGTCAAAGTCAAAGTCAAAGTCAAAGTCAAGGTCAAAGTCAAAGTCAAAGTCAAAGTCAAAGTCAAAGTCAAAGCCAAAGTCAAAGTCAAAGTCAAAGTCAAAGTCAAAGTCAAAGTCAAAGTCAAAGTCAAAGTCAAAGTCAAAGTCAAAGTCAAGGTCAAAGTCAAAGTCAAAGTCAAAGTCAAAATCAAAGTCAAAGTCAAAGTCAAAGTCAAAGTCAAAGTCAAAGTCAAAGTCAAAGTCAAAGTCAAAGTCAAAGTCAAAGTCAAAGTCAAAGTCAAAGTCAAGGTCAAAGTCAAAGTCAAAGTCAAAGTCAAAGTCAAAGTCAAAGTCAAAGTAAAGGTCAAAGTCAAAGTCAAAGTCAAAGTCAAGGTCAAATTCAAGGTCAAGGTCAAAGTCAAAGTCAAAGTCAAAGTCAAAGTCAAAGTCAAAGTCAAAGTCAAAGTCAAAGTCAAAGTCAAGGTCAAATTCAAGGTCAAAGTCAAAGTCAAAGTCAAAGTCAAAGTCAAAGTCAAAGTCAAAGTCAAAGTCAAAGTCAAAGTCAAAGTCAAAGTCAAAGTCAAAGTCAAAGTCAAAGTCAAAGTCAAAGTCAAAGTCAAAGTCAAAGTCAAGGTCAAAGTCAAAGTCAAAGTCAAGGTCAAAGTCAAAGTCAAAGTCAAAGTCAAAGTCAAAGTCAAAGTCAAAGTCAAAGTCAAAGTCAAAGTCAAAGTCAAAGTCAAAGTCAAAGTCAAAGTCAAAGTCAAAGTCAAAGTCAAAGTCAAAGTCAAAGTCAAAGTCAAAGTCAAAGTCATAGTAAAAGTAAAAGTCAAAGTCAAAGTCAAAGTAAAGGTCAAGGTCAAAGTCAAAGTCAAAGTCAAAGTAAAGGTCAAAGTCAAAGTCAAGGTCAAAGTCAAAGTCAAAGTCAAAGTCAAAGTCAAAGTCAAAGTCAAAGTCAAAGTCAAAGTCAAAGTCAAAGTCAAAGTCAAAGTCAAAGTCAAAGTCAAAGTCAAAGTCAAAGTCAAAGTCAAAGTCAAAGTCAAGGTCACAGTCAAAGTCAAAGTCAAAGTCAAAGTCAAAGTCATAGTAAAAGTAAAAGTAAAAGTAAAAGTCAAAGTCAAAGTCAAAGTCAAGGTCAAAGTCAAAGTCAAAGTCAAAGTCAAAGTCAAAGTCAAAGTCAAAGTCAAAGTCAAAGTCAAAGTCAAAGTCAAAGTCAAAGTCAAAGTCAAAGTCAAAGTCAAGGTCAAAGTCAAAGTCAAAGTCAAAGTCAAAGTCAAAGTCAAAGTCAAAGTCAAAGTAAAGGTCAAAGTCAAAGTCAAAGTCAAAGTCAAGGTCAAATTCAAGGTCAAAGTCAAAGTCAAAGTCAAAGTCAAAGTCAAAGTCAAAGTCAAAGTCAAGGTCAAATTCAAGGTCAAAGTCAAAGTCAAAGTCAAAGTCAAAGTCAAAGTCAAAGTCAAAGTAAAGTCAAAGTCAAAGTCAAAGTCAAAGTCGAAGTCAAAGTCAAAGTCAAGGTCAAAGTCAAAGTCAAAGTCAAAGTCAAAGTCAAAGTCAAAGTCAAAGTCAAAGTCAAAGTCAAAGTCAAAGTCAAAGTCAAGGTCAAAGTCAAAGTCAAAGTCAAAGTCAAAGTCAAAGTCAAAGTCAAAGTCAAAGTCAAAGTCAAAGTAAAAGTCAAAGTCAAAGTCAAAGTCAAAGCCAAAGTCAAAGTCAAAGTCAAAGTCAAAGTCAAAGTCAAAGTCAAGGTCAAAGTCAAAGTCAAAGTCAAAGTCAAAGTCAAAGTCAAGGTCAAAGTCAAGGTCAAAGTCAAAGTCAAAGTCAAAGTCAAAGTCAAAGTCAAAGTCAAAGTAAAGGTCAAAGTCAAAGTCAAAGTCAAAGTCAAAGTCAAAGTCAAAGTCAAAGTCAAGGTCAAATTCAAGGTCAAAGTCAAAGTCAAAGTCAAAGTCAAAGTCAAAGTCAAAGTCAAAGTCAAAGTCAAAGTCAAAGTCAAAGTCAAAGTCAAAGTCAAAGTCAAAGTCATAGTAAAAGTAAAAGTAAAAGTCAAAGTAAAAGTCAAAGTCAAAGTCAAAGTCAAAGTCAAAGTAAAGGTCAAAGTCAAAGTCAAAGTCAAAGTCAAAGCCAAAGTCAAAGTCAAGGTCAAAGTCAAAGTCAAAGTCAAAGTCAAAGTCAAAGTCAAAGTCAAAGTCAAAGTCAAAGTCAAAGTCAAAGTCAAAGTAAAGGTCAAAGTCAAAGTCAAAGTCAAAGTCAAAGTCAAGGTCAAATTCAAGGTCAAAGTCAAAGTCAAAGTCAAAGTCAAAGTCAAAGTCAAAGTCAAAGTCAAAGTCAAAGTCAAAGTCAAAGTCAAAGTCAAAGTCAAAGTCAAAGTCAAAGTCAAAGTAAAAGTAAAAGTAAAAGTCAAAGTAAAAGTCAAAGTCAAAGTCAAAGTCAAAGTCAAAGTAAAGGTCAAAGTCAAAGTCAAAGTCAAAGTCAAAGCCAAAGTCAAAGTCAAGGTCAAAGTCAAAGTCAAAGTCAAAGTCAAAGTCAAAGTCAAAGTCAAAGTCAAAGTCAAAGTCAAAGTCAAAGTCAAAGTAAAGGTCAAAGTCAAAGTCAAAGTCAAAGTCAAAGTCAAGGTCAAATTCAAGGTCAAAGTCAAAGTCAAAGTCAAAGTCAAAGTCAAAGTCAAAGTCAAAGTCAAAGTCAAAGTCAAAGTCAAAGTCAAAGTCAAAGTCAAAGTCAAAGTCAAAGTCAAAGTCAAAGTAAAGGTCAAAGTCAAAGTCAAAGTCAAAGTCAAGGTCAAATTCAAAGTCAAAGTCAAAGTCAAAGTCAAAGTCAAAGTCAAAGTCAAAGTCAAAGTCAAAGTCAAAGTCAAAGTCAAAGTCAAAGTCAAAGTCAAAGTCAAAGTCAAAGTCAAAGTCAAAGTCAAAGTCAAGGTCAAAGTAAAAGTCAAAGTCAAAGTCAAAGTCAAATTCAAAGTCAAAGTCAAAGTCAAAGTCAAGGTCAAAGTCAAGGTCAAGGTAAAAGTCAAAGTCAAAGTCAAAGTCAAAGTCAAAGTCAAAGTCAAAGTCAAAGTCAAAGTCAAAGTCAAAGTCAAAGTCAAAGTCAAAGTCAAAGTCAAAGTCAAGGTCAAATTCAAGGTCAAAGTCAAAGTCAAAGCCAAAGTCAAGGTCAAAGTCAAGGTCAAAATCAAAGTCAAAGTCAAAGTCAAAGTCAAAGTCAAAGTCAAAGTCAAAGTCAAAGTCAAGGTCACAGTCAAAGTCAAAGTCAAAGTCAAAGTCAAAGTCAAG
The DNA here is from genome assembly GCF_027943255.1 of Anastrepha obliqua. Lineage (NCBI taxonomy): Eukaryota > Metazoa > Arthropoda > Insecta > Diptera > Tephritidae > Anastrepha > Anastrepha obliqua. Next base: position 94,196 of record NW_026562190.1, read on the forward strand.
GTCAAAGTCAAGGTCAAAGTCAAAGTCAAAGTCAAAGTCAAAGTCAAGGTCAAATTCAAGGTCAAAGTCAAAGTCAAAGTCAAAGTCAAAGTCAAATTCAAGGTCAAAGTCAAAGTCAAAGTCAAAGTCAAAGTCAAAGTCAAAGTCAAAGTCAAATTCAAAGTCAAAGTCAAATTCAAAGTCAAAGTAAAAGTAAAAGTAAAAGTCAAAGTCAAAGTCAAAGTCAAAGTCAAAGTCAAAGCCAAAGTCAAAGTCAAAGTCAAAGTCAAAGTCAAAGTCAAAGTCAAAGTCAAAGTCAAATTCAAAGTCAAAATCAAAGTCAAAGTCAAAGTCAAAGTCAAAGTCAAAGTCAAAGTCAAAGTCAAAGTCAAAGTCAAAGTCAAAGTCAAAGTCAAAGCCAAAGTCAAAGTCAACGTCAAAGTCAAAGTCAAAGTCAAAGTCAAAGTCAAAGTCAAAGTCAAAGTCAAAGTCAAAGTCAAAGTCAAAGTCAAAGTCAAAGTCAAAGTCAAAGTCAAAGTCAAAGTCAAAGTAAAGGTCAAAGTCAAAGTCAAAGTCAAAGTCAAGGTCAAAGTAAAGGTCAAGGTCAAAGTCAAAGTCAAAGTCAAAGTCAAAGTCAAAGTCAAAGTCACAGTCAAAGTCAAAGTCAAAGACAAAGTCAAAGTCAAAGTCAAAGTCAAAGCCAAAGTCAAAGTCAAAGTCAAAGCCAAAGTCAAAGTCAAAGTCAAAGTCAAAGTCAAAGTCAAAGTCAAAGTCAAAGTCAAAGTCAAGGTCAAAGTCAAAGTCAAAGTCAAAGTCAAAGTCAAAGTCAAAGTCAAAGTCAAAGTCAAAGTCAAAGTCAAAGTCAAAGTCAAGGTCAAAGTCAAAGTCAAAGTCAAAGTCAAAGTCAAGGTCAAAGTCAAAGTCAAAGTCAAAGTCAAAGTCAAAGTCAAAGTCAAAGTCAAAGTCAAAGTCAAAGTCAAAGTCAAAGTCAAAGTCAAAGTCAAAGTCAAAGTCAAAGTCAAAGTCAAAGTCAAAGTCAAAGTCAAAGTCAAAGTCAAAGTCAAAGTCAAAGTCAAAGTCAAAGTCAAAGTCAAAGTCAAAGTCAAAGCCAAAGTCAAAGTCAAAGTCAAAGTCAAAGTCAAAGTCAAAGTCAAAGTCAAAGTCAAAGTCAAAGTCAAAGTCAAAGTCAAAGTCAAGGTCAAAGTCAAAGTCAAAGTCAAGGTCAAGGTCAAATTCAAGGTCAAAGTCAAAGTCAAAGTCAAAGTCAAAGTCAAAGTCAAAGTCAAAGTCAAAGTCAAAGTCAAAATCAAAGTCAAAGTCAAAGTCAGAGTCAAGGTCAAGGTCAAAGTCAAAGTCAAAGTCAAAGTCAAAGTCAAAGTCAAAGTCAAAGCCAAAGTCAAAGTCAAAGTCAAAGTCAAAGTCAAAGTCAAAGTCAAAGTCAAAGTCAAGGTCAAAGTCAAAGTCAAAGTCAAAGTCAAAGTCAAAGTCAAAGTCAAAGTCAAAGTCAAAGTCAAAGTCAAAGTCAAAGTCAAAGTCAAAGTCAAAGTCAAAGTCAAAGTCAAAGTCAAAGTCAAAGTCAAAGTCAAAGTCAAAGTCAAAGTCAAAGTCAAAGTCAAAGTCAAAGTCAAAGTCAAAGTCAAAGTCAAAGTCAAAGTCAAAGTCAAAGTCAAAGTCAAAGTCAAAGTCAAAGTCAAAGTCAAAGTCAAAGTCAAACCCAAAGTCAAAGTCAAAGTCAAAGTCAAAGTCAAAGTCAAAGTCAAAGTCAAAGTCAAAGTCAAAGTCAAAGTCAAAGTAAAGGTCAAAGTCAAAGTCAAGGTCAAAGTAAAGGTCAAGGTCAAAGTCAAAGTCAAAGTCAAAGTCACAGTCAAAGTCAAAGTCAAAGACAAAGTCAAAGTCAAAGTCAAAGTCAAAGCCAAAGTCAAAGTCAAAGTCAAAGCCAAAGTCAAAGTCAAAGTCAAAGTCAAAGTCAAAGTCAAAGTCAAAGTCAAGGTCAAAGTCAAAGTCAAAGTCAAAGTCAAAGTCAAAGTCAAAGTCAAAGTCAAAGTCAAAGTCAAAGTCAGAGTCAAGGTCAAAGTCAAAGTCAAAGTCAAAGTCAAAGTCAAAGTCAAAGTCAAAGTCAAAGTCAAAGTCAAAGTCAAAGTCAAAGTCAAAGTCAAAGTCAAAGTCAAAGTCAAAGTCAAAGTCAAAGTCAAAGTCAAAGTCAAAGTCAAAGTCAAAGTCAAAGTCAAAGTCAAAGTCAAAGTCAAAGTCAAAGTAAAGGTCAAAGTCAAAGTAAAAGTCAAAGTCAAGGTCAAAGTAAAGGTCAAGGTCAAAGTCAAAGTCAAAGTCAAAGTCAAAGTCAAAGTCAAAGTCAAAGTCAAAGTCAAAGTCAAAGTCAAAGTCAAAGTCAAAGTCAAAGTCAAAGTCAAAGTCAAAGTCAAAGTCAAAGTCAAAGTCAAAGTCAAAGTCAAAGTCAAGGTCAAATTCAAGGTCAAAGTCAAAGTCAAAGCCAAAGTCAAGGTCAAAGTCAAGGTCAAAGTCAAAGTCAAAGTCAAAGTCAAAGTCAAAGTCAAAGTCAAAGTCAAAGTCAAAGTCAAGGTCACAGTCAAAGTCAAAGTCAAAGTCAAAGTCAAAGTCAAGGTCAAAGTCAAGGTCAAAGTCAAAGTCAAAGTCAAAGTCAAAGTCAAAGTCAAGGTCAAATTCAAGGTCAAAGTCAAAGTCAAAGTCAAAGTCAAAGTCAAATTCAAGGTCAAAGTCAAAGTCAAAGTCAAAGTCAAAGTCAAAGTCAAAGTCAAAGTCAAAGTCAAATTCAAAGTCAAAGTCAAATTCAAAGTCAAAGTAAAAGTAAAAGTAAAAGTCAAAGTCAAAGTCAAAGTCAAAGTCAAAGTCAAAGTCAAGGTCAAAGTCAAAGTCAAAGTCAAAGTCAAAGTCAAGGTCAAAGTCAAAGTCAAAGTCAAAGTCAAAGTCAAAGTCAAAGTCAAAGTCAAAGTCAAAGTCAAAGTCAAAGTCAAAGTCAAAGTCAAAGTCAAAGTCAAAGTCAAAGTCAAAGTAAAGGTCAAAGTCAAAGTAAAAGTCAAAGTCAAGGTCAAAGTAAAGGTCAAGGTCAAAGTCAAAGTCAAAGTCAAAGTCAAAGTCAAAGTCAAAGTCAAAGTCAAAGTCAAAGTCAAAGTCAAAGTCAAAGTCAAAGTCAAAGTCAAAGTCAAAGTCAAAGTCAAAGTCAAAGTCAAAGTCAAAGTCAAAGTCAAAGTCAAAGCCAAGGTCAAATTCAAGGTCAAAGTCAAAGTCAAAGCCAAAGTCAAGGTCAAAGTCAAGGTCAAAGTCAAAGTCAAAGTCAAAGTCAAAGTCAAAGTCAAAGTCAAAGTCAAAGTCAAAGTCAAAGTCAAAGTCAAAGTCAAGGTCAAAGTCAAGGTCAAAGTCAAAGTCAAAGTCAAAGTCAAAGTCAAAGTCAAAGTCAAAGTCAAAGTCAAGGTCACAGTCAAAGTCAAAGTCAAAGTCAAAGTCAAAGTCAAGGTCAAAGTCAAGGTCAAAGTCAAAGTCAAAGTCAAAGTCAAAGTCAAAGTAAAAGTCAAAGTCAAACCCAAAGTCAAAGTCAAAGTCAAAGTCAAAGTCAAAGTCAAAGTCAAAGTCAAAGTCAAAGTCAAAGTCAAAGTCAAAGTCAAAGTCAAAGTCAAAGTCAAAGTCAAAGTCAAAGTCAAAGTCAAAGTCAAAGTCACAGTCAAAGTCAAAGTCAAAGACAAAGTCAAAGTCAAAGTCAAAGTCAAAGCCAAAGTCAAAGTCAAAGTCAAAGTCAAAGTCAAAGTCAAAGTCAAAGTCAAAGTCAAAGTCAAAGTCAAAGTCAAAGTCAAGGTCAAAGTCAAAGTCAAAGTCAAAGTCAAAGTCAAAGTCAAAGTCAAAGTCAAAGTCAAAGTCAAAGTCAAAGTCAAAGTCAGAGTCAAGGTCAAAGTCAAAGTCAAAGTCAAAGTCAAAGTCAAAGTCAAAGTCAAAGTCAAAGTCAAAGTCAAAGTCAAAGTCAAAGTCAAAGTCAAAGTCAAAGTCAAAGTCAAAGTAAAGGTCAAAGTCAAAGTCAAAGTCAAAGTCAAGGTCAAAGTAAAGGTCAAGGTCAAAGTCAAAGTCAAAGTCAAAGTCAAAGTCACAGTCAAAGTCAAAGTCAAAGACAAAGTCAAAGTCAAAGTCAAAGTCAAAGCCAAAGTCAAAGTCAAAGTCAAAGCCAAAGTCAAAGTCAAAGTCAAAGTCAAAGTCAAAGTCAAAGTCAAAGTCAAAGTCAAAGTCAAAGTCAAAGTCAAGGTCAAAGTCAAAGTCAAAGTCAAAGTCAAAGTCAAAGTCAAAGTCAAAGTCAAAGTCAAAGTCAAAGTCAAAGTCAAAGTCAAAGTCAAGGTCAAAGTCAAAGTCAAAGTCAAAGTCAAAGTCAAGGTCAAAGTCAAAGTCAAAGTCAAAGTCAAAGTCAAAGTCAAAGTCAAAGTCAAAGTCAAAGTCAAAGTCAAAGTCAAAGTCAAAGTCAAAGTCAAAGTCAAAGTCAAAGTCAAAGTCAAAGTCAAAGTCAAAGTCAAAGTCAAAGTCAAGGTCAAAGTCAAAGTCAAAGTCAAAGTCAAAGTCAAAGCCAAAGTCAAAGTCAAAGTCAAAGTCAAAGTCAAAGTCAAAGTCAAAGTCAAAGTCAAAGTCAAAGTCAAAGTCAAAGTCAAAGTCAAGGTCAAAGTCAAAGTCAAAGTCAAGGTCAAGGTCAAATTCAAGGTCAAAGTCAAAGTCAAAGTCAAAGTCAAAGTCAAAGTCAAAGTCAAAGTCAAAGTCAAAGTCAAAGTCAAAGTCAAAATCAAAGTCAAAGTCAAAGTCAGAGTCAAGGTCAAGGTCAAAGTCAAAGTCAAAGTCAAAGTCAAAGTCAAAGTCAAAGTCAAAGTCAAAGCCAAAGTCAAAGTCAAAGTCAAAGTCAAAGTCAAAGTCAAGGTCAAGGTCAAAGTCAAAGTCAAAGTCAAAGTCAAAGTCAAAGTCAAAGTCAAAGTCAAAGTCAAAGTCAAAGTCAAAGTCAAAGTCAAAGTCAAAGTCAAAGTCAAAGTCAAAGTCAAAGTCAAGGTCAAAGTCAAAGTCAAAGTCAAAGTCAAAGTCAAAGTCAAAGTCAAAGTCAAAGTCAAAGTCAAAGTCAAAGTCAAAGTCAAAGTCAAAGTCAAAGTCAAAGTCAAAGTCAAAGTCAAAGTCAAAGTCAAAGTCAAAGTCAAAGTCAAAGTCAAAGTCAAAGTCAAACCCAAAGTCAAAGTCAAAGTCAAAGTCAAAGTCAAAGTCAAAGTCAAAGTCAAAGTCAAAGTCAAAGTCAAAGTCAAAGTCAAAGTCAAAGTCAAAGTCAAAGTCAAAGTCAAAGTAAAGGTCAAAGTCAAAGTCAAGGTCAAAGTAAAGGTCAAGGTCAAAGTCAAAGTCAAAGTCAAAGTCAAAGTCACAGTCAAAGTCAAAGTCAAAGACAAAGTCAAAGTCAAAGTCAAAGTCAAAGCCAAAGTCAAAGTCAAAGTCAAAGTCAAAGTCAAAGTCAAAGTCAAAGTCAAAGTCAAGGTCAAAGTCAAAGTCAAAGTCAAAGTCAAAGTCAAAGTCAAAGTCAAAGTCAAAGTCAAAGTCAAAGTCAAAGTCAAAGTCAAAGTCAGAGTCAAGGTCAAAGTCAAAGTCAAAGTCAAAGTCAAAGTCAAAGTCAAAGTCAAAGTCAAAGTCAAAGTCAAAGTCAAAGTCAAAGTCAAAGTCAAAGTCAAAGTCAAAGTCAAAGTCAAAGTCAAAGTCAAAGTCAAAGTCAAAGTCAAAGTCAAAGTCAAAGTCAAAGTCAAGGTCAAAGTCAAAGTCAAAGTCAAAGTCAAAGTCAAGGTCAAAGTCAAAGTCAAAGTCAAAGTCAAAGTCAAAGTCAAAGTCAAAGTCAAAGTCAAAGTCAAAGTCAAAGTCAAAGTCAAAGTCAAAGTCAAAGTCAAAGTCAAAGTCAAAGTCAAAGTCAAAGTCAAAGTCAAAGTCAAAGTCAAAGTCAAAGTCAAAGTCAAAGTCAAAGTCAAAGTCAAAGTCAAAGTCAAAGTCAAAGTCAAAGTCAAGGTCAAAGTCAAAGTCAAAGTCAAAGTCAAAGTCAAAGTCAAAGTCAAAGTCAAAGTCAAAGTCAAAGTCAAAGTCAAAGTCAAAGTCAAAGTCAAAGTCAAGGTCAAAGTCAAAGTCAAAGTCAAAGTCAAGGTCAAATTCAAGGTCAAAGTCAGAGTCAAAGTCAAAGTCAAAGTCAAAGTCAAGGTCAAAGTCAAAGTCAAAGTCAAAGTCAAAGTCAAAGTCAAAGTCAAAGTCAAAGTCAAAGTCAAAGTCAAAGTCAAAGTCAAAGTCAAAGTCAAAGTCAAAGTCAAAGTCAAAGTCAAAGTCAAAGTCAAGGTCAAAGTCAAAGTCAAAGTCAAAGTCAAAGTCAAAGTAAAGGTCAAAGTCAAAGTCAAAGTCAAAGTCAAGGTCAAATTCAAGGTCAAAGTCAAAGTCAAAGTCAAAGTCAAAGTCAAAGTCAAGGTCAAAGTCAAAGTCAAAGTCAAAGTCAAAGTCAAAGTCAAAGTCAAAGTCAAAGTCAAAGTCAAGGTCAAAGTCAAAGTCAAAGTCAAAGTCAAAGTCAAAGTCAAAGTCAAAGTCAAAGTCAAAGTCAAAGTCAAAGTCAAAGTCAAAGTCAAAGTCAAAGTCAAAGTCAAAGTCAAAGTCAAAGTCAAATTCAAGGTCAAAGTCAAAGTCAAAGTCAAAGTCAAAGTCAAAGTCAAAGTCAAAGTCAAAGTCAAAGTCAAAGTCAATGTCAAAGTCAAAGTCAAAGTCAAAGTCAAAGTCAAAGTCAAAGTCAAAGTCACAGTCAAAGTCAAAGTCAAAGTCAAAGTCAAAGTCAAGGTCAAAGTCAAGGTCAAAGTCAAAGTCAAAGTCAAAGTCAAAGTCAAAGTCAAAGTCAAAGTCAAAGTCAAAGTCAAAGTCAAAGTCAAAGTCAAAGTCAAAGTCAAAGTCAAAGTCAAAGTCAAAGTCAAAGTCAAAGTCAAAGTCAAAGTCAAAGTCAAAGTCAAAGTCAAAGTCAAAGTCAAAGTCAAAGTCAAGGTCAAAGTCAAAGTCAAAGTCAAAGTCAAGGTCAAATTCAAGGTCAAAGTCAAAGTCGAAGTCAAAGTCAAAGTCACAGTCAAAGTCAAAGTCAAAGACAAAGTCAAAGTCAAAGTCAAAGTCAAAGCCAAAGTCAAAGTCAAAGTAAAAGTCAAAGTCAAAGTCAAAGTCATAGTAAAAGTAAAAGTAAAAGTAAAAGTAAAAGTAAAAGTAAAAGTAAAAGTAAAAGTCAAAGTCAAAGTCAAAGTCAAAGTCAAAGTCAAAGTCAAAGCCAAAGTCAAAGTCAAAGTCAAAGTCAAAGTCAAAGTCAAAGTCAAAGTCATAGTAAAAGTAAAAGTAAAAGTAAAAGTAAAAGTCAAAGTCAAAGTCAAAGTCAAAGTCAAAGTAAAGGTCAAGGTCAAAGTCAAAGTCAAGGTCAAATTCAAAGTCAAAGTCAAAGTCAAAGTCAAAGTAAAGGTCAAAGTCAAAGTCAAAGTCAAGGTCAAATTCAAGGTCAAAGTCAAAGTCAAAGTCAAAGTCAAAGTCAAAGTCAAAGTCAAGGTCAAAGTCAAAGTCAAAGTCAAAGTCAAAGTCAAAGTCAAAGTCAAAGTCAAAGTCACAGTCAAAGTCAAAGTCAAAGTCAAAGTCAAAGTCAAAGTCAAAGTCAAAGTCAAAGTCAAAGTCAAAGTCAAGGTCAAAGTCAAGGTCAAAGTCAAAGTCAAAGTCAAAGTCAAAGTCAAAGTCATAGTAAAAGTAAAAGTAAAAGTCAAAGTCAAAGTCAAAGTCAAAGTAAAGGTCAAAGTCAAAGTCAAAGTCAAAGTCAAAGTCAAGGTCAAAGTCAAAGTCAAAGTCAAAGTCAAAGTCAAAGTAAAGGTCAAAGTCAAAGTCAAAGTCAAAGTCAAAGTCAAGGTCAAAGTCAAGGTCAAAGTCAAGGTCAAATTCAAAGTCAAAGTCAAAGTCAAAGTCAAAGTAAAGGTCAAAGTCAAAGTCAAAGTCAAAGTCAAGGTCAAATTCAAGGTCAAAGTCAAAGTCAAAGTCAAAGTCAAAGTCAAAGTCAAGGTCAAAGTCAAAGTCAAAGTCAAAGTCAAGGTCAAATTCAAGGTCAAAGTCAAAGTCAAAGTCAAAGTCAAAGTCAAAGTCAAGGTCAAAGTCAAAGTCAAAGTCAAAGTCAAAGTCAAAGTCAAAGTCAAAGTCAAAGTCAAAGTCAAAGTCAAAGTCAAAGTCAAAGTCAAAGTCAAAGTCAAAGTCAAAGTCAAAGTCAAAGTCAAAGTCAAAGTCAAAGTCAAAGTCAAGGTCAAAGTCAAAGTCAAAGTCAAAGTCAAAGTCAAAGTAAAGGTCAAAGTCAAAGTCAAAGTCAAAGTCAAGGTCAAATTCAAGGTCAAAGTCAAAGTCAAAGTCAAAGTCAAAGTCAAAGTCAAAGTCAAAGTCAAAGTCAAAGTCAAAGTCAAAGTCAAAGTCAATGTCAAAGTCAAAGTCAAAGTCAAAGTCAAAGTCAAAGTCACAGTCAAAGTCAAAGTCAAAGTCAAAGTCAAAGTCAAGGTCAAAGTCAAGGTCAAAGTCAAAGTCAAAGTCAAAGTCAAAGTCAAAGTCAAAGTCAAAGTCAAAGTCAAAGTCAAAGTCAAAGTCAAAGTCAAAGTCAAAGTCAAAGTCAAAGTCAAAGTCAAAGTCAAAGTCAAAGTCAAAGTCAAAGTCAAAGTCAAAGTCAAAGTCAAAGTCAAAGTCATAGTAAAAGTAAAAGTAAAAGTAAAAGTCAAAGTCAAAGTCAAAGTCAAAGTAAAGGTCAAATTCAAGGTCAAAGTCAAAGTCAAAGTCAAAGTCAAAGTCAAAGTCAAAGCCAAAGTCAAAGTCAAAGTCAAAGCCAAAGTCAAAGTCAAAGTCAAAGTCAAAGTCAAAGTCAAAGTCAAAGTCAAAGTCAAGGTCAAAGTCAAAGTCAAAGTCAAAGTCAAAGTCAAAGTCAAAGTCAAAGTCAAAGTCAAAGTCAAAGTCAAAGTCAAAGTCAAAGTCAAAGTCAAAGTCAAGGTCAAAGTCAAACTCAAAGTCAAAGTCAAAGTCAAAGTCAAAGTAAAGGTCAAAGTCAAAGTCAAAGTCAAAGTCAAAGTCAAGGTCAAATTCAAGGTCAAAGTCAAAGTCAAAGTCAAAGTCAAAGTCAAAGTCAAAGTCAAAGTCAAAGTCAAAGTCAAAGTCAAAGTCAAAGTCAAAGTCAAAGTCAAAGTCAAGGTCAAAGTAAAAGTCAAAGTCAAAGTCAAATTCAAAGTCAAAGTCAAAGTCAAAGTCAAGGTCAAAGTCAAAGTCAAAGTCAAAGTCAAAGTCAAAGTCAAAGTCAAAGTCATAGTAAAAGTAAAAGTCAAAGTCAAAGTCAAAGTCAAAGTCAAAGTCAAAGTCAAAGTCAAAGTCAAAGTCAAAGTCAAAGTCAAAGTCAAAGTCAAAGTCAAAGTCAAGGTCAAAGTCAAAGTCAAAGTCAAAGCCAAAGTCAAAGTCAAAGTCAAAGTCAAAGTCAAAGTCAAAGTCAAAGTCAAAGTCAAAGTCAAAGTCAAAGTCAAAGTCAAGGTCAAAGTCAAAGTCAAAGTCAAAGTCAAAGTCAAAGTCAAAGTCAAAGTCAAAGTCAAAGTCAAAGTCAAAGTCAAAGTCAAAGTCAAAGTCAAAGTCAAAGTCAAAGTCAAAGTCACAGTCAAAGTCAAAGTCAAAGACAAAGTCAAAGTCAAAGTCAAAGTCAAAGCCAAAGTCAAAGTCAAAGTCAAAGCCAAAGTCAAAGTCAAAGTCAAAGTCAAAGTCAAAGTCAAAGTCAAAGTCAAAGTCAAGGTCAAAGTCAAAGTCAAAGTCAAAGTCAAAGTCAAAGTCAAAGTCAAAGTCAAAGTCAAAGTCAAAGTCAAAGTCAAAGTCAAAGTCAAAGTCAGAGTCAAGGTCAAAGTCAAAGTCAAAGTCAAAGTCAAAGTCAAAGTCAAAGTCAAAGCCAAAGTCAAAGTCAAAGTAAAAGCCAAAGTCAAAGTCAAAGTCAAAGTCAAAGTCAAAGTCAAAGTCAAGGTCAAAGTCAAAGTCAAAGTCAAAGTCAAAGTCAAGGTCAAAGTCAAAGTCAAGGTCAAAGTCAAAGACAAAGTCAAAGTCAAAGTCAAGGTCAAAGTCAAAGTCAAAGTCAAAGTCAAAGTCAAAGTCAAAGTCAAAGTAAAAGTCAAAGTCAAAGTCAAAGTCAAAGTCAAGGTCAAAGTCAAAGTCAAAGCCAAAGTCAAAGTCAAAGTCAAAGTCAAAGTCAAAGTCAAAGTCAAAGTCAAAGTCAAAGTCAAGGTCAAAGTCAAAGTCAAAGTCAAAGTCAAAGTCAAAGTCAAAGTCAAAGTCAAGGTCAAATTCAAGGTCAAAGTCAAAGTCAAGGTCAAAGTGAAAGTCAAAGTCAAAGTCAAAGTCAAAGTCAAAGTCAAAGTCAAAGTCAAAGTCAAAGTCAAAGTCAAAGTCAAAGTCAAAGTCAAAGTCAAAGTCAAGGTCAAAGTCAAAGTCAAAGTCAAGGTCAAATTAAAGGTCAAAGTCAAAGTCAAAGTCAAAGTCAAAGTCAAAGTCAAAGTCAAAGTCAAAGTCAAAGTCAAAGTCAAAGTCAAAGTCAAAGTCAAAGTCAAAGTCAAAGTCAAAGTCAAAGTCAAAGTCAAGGTCAAAGTCAAAGTCAAAGTCAAAGTCAAAGTCAAAGTCAAAGCCAAAGTCAAAGTCAAAGTCAAAGTCAAAGTCAAAGTCAAAGTCAAAGTCAAAGTCAAAGTCAAAGTCAAAGTCAAAGTCAAGGTCAAAGTCAAAGTCAAAGTCAAAGTCAAAATCAAAGTCAAAGTCAAAGTCAAAGTCAAAGTCAAAGTCAAAGTCAAAGTCAAAGTCAAAGTCAAAGTCAAAGTCAAAGTCAAAGTCAAAGTCAAAGTCAAGGTCAAAGTCAAAGTCAAAGTCAAAGTCAAAGTCAAAGTCAAAGTCAAAGTAAAGGTCAAAGTCAAAGTCAAAGTCAAAGTCAAGGTCAAATTCAAGGTCAAGGTCAAAGTCAAAGTCAAAGTCAAAGTCAAAGTCAAAGTCAAAGTCAAAGTCAAAGTCAAAGTCAAAGTCAAGGTCAAATTCAAGGTCAAAGTCAAAGTCAAAGTCAAAGTCAAAGTCAAAGTCAAAGTCAAAGTCAAAGTCAAAGTCAAAGTCAAAGTCAAAGTCAAAGTCAAAGTCAAAGTCAAAGTCAAAGTCAAAGTCAAAGTCAAAGTCAAGGTCAAAGTCAAAGTCAAAGTCAAGGTCAAAGTCAAAGTCAAAGTCAAAGTCAAAGTCAAAGTCAAAGTCAAAGTCAAAGTCAAAGTCAAAGTCAAAGTCAAAGTCAAAGTCAAAGTCAAAGTCAAAGTCAAAGTCAAAGTCAAAGTCAAAGTCAAAGTCAAAGTCAAAGTCAAAGTCATAGTAAAAGTAAAAGTCAAAGTCAAAGTCAAAGTAAAGGTCAAGGTCAAAGTCAAAGTCAAAGTCAAAGTAAAGGTCAAAGTCAAAGTCAAGGTCAAAGTCAAAGTCAAAGTCAAAGTCAAAGTCAAAGTCAAAGTCAAAGTCAAAGTCAAAGTCAAAGTCAAAGTCAAAGTCAAAGTCAAAGTCAAAGTCAAAGTCAAAGTCAAAGTCAAAGTCAAAGTCAAAGTCAAGGTCACAGTCAAAGTCAAAGTCAAAGTCAAAGTCAAAGTCATAGTAAAAGTAAAAGTAAAAGTAAAAGTCAAAGTCAAAGTCAAAGTCAAGGTCAAAGTCAAAGTCAAAGTCAAAGTCAAAGTCAAAGTCAAAGTCAAAGTCAAAGTCAAAGTCAAAGTCAAAGTCAAAGTCAAAGTCAAAGTCAAAGTCAAAGTCAAGGTCAAAGTCAAAGTCAAAGTCAAAGTCAAAGTCAAAGTCAAAGTCAAAGTCAAAGTAAAGGTCAAAGTCAAAGTCAAAGTCAAAGTCAAGGTCAAATTCAAGGTCAAAGTCAAAGTCAAAGTCAAAGTCAAAGTCAAAGTCAAAGTCAAAGTCAAGGTCAAATTCAAGGTCAAAGTCAAAGTCAAAGTCAAAGTCAAAGTCAAAGTCAAAGTCAAAGTAAAGTCAAAGTCAAAGTCAAAGTCAAAGTCGAAGTCAAAGTCAAAGTCAAGGTCAAAGTCAAAGTCAAAGTCAAAGTCAAAGTCAAAGTCAAAGTCAAAGTCAAAGTCAAAGTCAAAGTCAAAGTCAAAGTCAAGGTCAAAGTCAAAGTCAAAGTCAAAGTCAAAGTCAAAGTCAAAGTCAAAGTCAAAGTCAAAGTCAAAGTAAAAGTCAAAGTCAAAGTCAAAGTCAAAGCCAAAGTCAAAGTCAAAGTCAAAGTCAAAGTCAAAGTCAAAGTCAAGGTCAAAGTCAAAGTCAAAGTCAAAGTCAAAGTCAAAGTCAAGGTCAAAGTCAAGGTCAAAGTCAAAGTCAAAGTCAAAGTCAAAGTCAAAGTCAAAGTCAAAGTAAAGGTCAAAGTCAAAGTCAAAGTCAAAGTCAAAGTCAAAGTCAAAGTCAAAGTCAAGGTCAAATTCAAGGTCAAAGTCAAAGTCAAAGTCAAAGTCAAAGTCAAAGTCAAAGTCAAAGTCAAAGTCAAAGTCAAAGTCAAAGTCAAAGTCAAAGTCAAAGTCATAGTAAAAGTAAAAGTAAAAGTCAAAGTAAAAGTCAAAGTCAAAGTCAAAGTCAAAGTCAAAGTAAAGGTCAAAGTCAAAGTCAAAGTCAAAGTCAAAGCCAAAGTCAAAGTCAAGGTCAAAGTCAAAGTCAAAGTCAAAGTCAAAGTCAAAGTCAAAGTCAAAGTCAAAGTCAAAGTCAAAGTCAAAGTCAAAGTAAAGGTCAAAGTCAAAGTCAAAGTCAAAGTCAAAGTCAAGGTCAAATTCAAGGTCAAAGTCAAAGTCAAAGTCAAAGTCAAAGTCAAAGTCAAAGTCAAAGTCAAAGTCAAAGTCAAAGTCAAAGTCAAAGTCAAAGTCAAAGTCAAAGTCAAAGTCAAAGTAAAAGTAAAAGTAAAAGTCAAAGTAAAAGTCAAAGTCAAAGTCAAAGTCAAAGTCAAAGTAAAGGTCAAAGTCAAAGTCAAAGTCAAAGTCAAAGCCAAAGTCAAAGTCAAGGTCAAAGTCAAAGTCAAAGTCAAAGTCAAAGTCAAAGTCAAAGTCAAAGTCAAAGTCAAAGTCAAAGTCAAAGTCAAAGTCAAAGTAAAGGTCAAAGTCAAAGTCAAAGTCAAAGTCAAAGTCAAGGTCAAATTCAAGGTCAAAGTCAAAGTCAAAGTCAAAGTCAAAGTCAAAGTCAAAGTCAAAGTCAAAGTCAAAGTCAAAGTCAAAGTCAAAGTCAAAGTCAAAGTCAAAGTCAAAGTCAAAGTCAAAGTAAAGGTCAAAGTCAAAGTCAAAGTCAAAGTCAAGGTCAAATTCAAAGTCAAAGTCAAAGTCAAAGTCAAAGTCAAAGTCAAAGTCAAAGTCAAAGTCAAAGTCAAAGTCAAAGTCAAAGTCAAAGTCAAAGTCAAAGTCAAAGTCAAAGTCAAAGTCAAAGTCAAAGTCAAGGTCAAAGTAAAAGTCAAAGTCAAAGTCAAAGTCAAATTCAAAGTCAAAGTCAAAGTCAAAGTCAAGGTCAAAGTCAAGGTCAAGGTAAAAGTCAAAGTCAAAGTCAAAGTCAAAGTCAAAGTCAAAGTCAAAGTCAAAGTCAAAGTCAAAGTCAAAGTCAAAGTCAAAGTCAAAGTCAAAGTCAAAGTCAAAGTCAAGGTCAAATTCAAGGTCAAAGTCAAAGTCAAAGCCAAAGTCAAGGTCAAAGTCAAGGTCAAAATCAAAGTCAAAGTCAAAGTCAAAGTCAAAGTCAAAGTCAAAGTCAAAGTCAAAGTCAAGGTCACAGTCAAAGTCAAAGTCAAAGTCAAAGTCAAAGTCAAGGTCAAAGTCAAGGTCAAAGTCAAAGTCAAAGTCAAAGTCAAAGTCAAGGTCAAATTCAAGGTCAAAGTCAAAGTCAAAGTCAAAGTCAAAGTCAAATTCAAGGTCAAAGTCAAAGTCAAAGTCAAAGTCAAAGTCAAAGTCAAAGTCAAAGTCAAATTCAAAGTCAAAGTCAAATTCAAAGTCAAAGTAAAAGTAAAAGTAAAAGTCAAAGTCAAAGTCAAAGTCAAAGTCAAAGTCAAAGCCAAAGTCAAAGTCAAAGTCAAAGTCAAAGTCAAAGTCAAAGTCAAAGTCAAAGTCAAATTCAAAGTCAAAATCAAAGTCAAAGTCAAAGTCAAAGTCAAAGTCAAAGTCAAAGTCAAAGTCAAAGTCAAAGTCAAAGTCAAAGTCAAAGTCAAAGCCAAAGTCAAAGTCAACGTCAAAGTCAAAGTCAAAGTCAAAGTCAAAGTCAAAGTCAAAGTCAAAGTCAAAGTCAAAGTCAAAGTCAAAGTCAAAGTCAAAGTCAAAGTCAAAGTCAAAGTCAAAGTAAAGGTCAAAGTCAAAGTCAAAGTCAAAGTCAAGGTCAAAGTAAAGGTCAAGGTCAAAGTCAAAGTCAAAGTCAAAGTCAAAGTCAAAGTCAAAGTCACAGTCAAAGTCAAAGTCAAAGACAAAGTCAAAGTCAAAGTCAAAGTCAAAGCCAAAGTCAAAGTCAAAGTCAAAGCCAAAGTCAAAGTCAAAGTCAAAGTCAAAGTCAAAGTCAAAGTCAAAGTCAAAGTCAAAGTCAAGGTCAAAGTCAAAGTCAAAGTCAAAGTCAAAGTCAAAGTCAAAGTCAAAGTCAAAGTCAAAGTCAAAGTCAAAGTCAAAGTCAAGGTCAAAGTCAAAGTCAAAGTCAAAGTCAAAGTCAAGGTCAAAGTCAAAGTCAAAGTCAAAGTCAAAGTCAAAGTCAAAGTCAAAGTCAAAGTCAAAGTCAAAGTCAAAGTCAAAGTCAAAGTCAAAGTCAAAGTCAAAGTCAAAGTCAAAGTCAAAGTCAAAGTCAAAGTCAAAGTCAAAGTCAAAGTCAAAGTCAAAGTCAAAGTCAAAGTCAAAGTCAAAGTCAAAGTCAAAGCCAAAGTCAAAGTCAAAGTCAAAGTCAAAGTCAAAGTCAAAGTCAAAGTCAAAGTCAAAGTCAAAGTCAAAGTCAAAGTCAAAGTCAAGGTCAAAGTCAAAGTCAAAGTCAAGGTCAAGGTCAAATTCAAGGTCAAAGTCAAAGTCAAAGTCAAAGTC
Organism: Anastrepha obliqua; assembly: GCF_027943255.1. Classification (NCBI taxonomy): domain Eukaryota; kingdom Metazoa; phylum Arthropoda; class Insecta; order Diptera; family Tephritidae; genus Anastrepha; species Anastrepha obliqua. The sequence continues at coordinate 109,258 of NW_026562190.1, forward strand.
AAAGTCAAAGTCAAAGTCAAAGTCAAAGTCAAAGTCAAAATCAAAGTCAAAGTCAAAGTCAGAGTCAAGGTCAAGGTCAAAGTCAAAGTCAAAGTCAAAGTCAAAGTCAAAGTCAAAGTCAAAGCCAAAGTCAAAGTCAAAGTCAAAGTCAAAGTCAAAGTCAAAGTCAAAGTCAAAGTCAAGGTCAAAGTCAAAGTCAAAGTCAAAGTCAAAGTCAAAGTCAAAGTCAAAGTCAAAGTCAAAGTCAAAGTCAAAGTCAAAGTCAAAGTCAAAGTCAAAGTCAAAGTCAAAGTCAAAGTCAAAGTCAAAGTCAAAGTCAAAGTCAAAGTCAAAGTCAAAGTCAAAGTCAAAGTCAAAGTCAAAGTCAAAGTCAAAGTCAAAGTCAAAGTCAAAGTCAAAGTCAAAGTCAAAGTCAAAGTCAAAGTCAAAGTCAAAGTCAAAGTCAAACCCAAAGTCAAAGTCAAAGTCAAAGTCAAAGTCAAAGTCAAAGTCAAAGTCAAAGTCAAAGTCAAAGTCAAAGTCAAAGTAAAGGTCAAAGTCAAAGTCAAGGTCAAAGTAAAGGTCAAGGTCAAAGTCAAAGTCAAAGTCAAAGTCACAGTCAAAGTCAAAGTCAAAGACAAAGTCAAAGTCAAAGTCAAAGTCAAAGCCAAAGTCAAAGTCAAAGTCAAAGCCAAAGTCAAAGTCAAAGTCAAAGTCAAAGTCAAAGTCAAAGTCAAAGTCAAGGTCAAAGTCAAAGTCAAAGTCAAAGTCAAAGTCAAAGTCAAAGTCAAAGTCAAAGTCAAAGTCAAAGTCAGAGTCAAGGTCAAAGTCAAAGTCAAAGTCAAAGTCAAAGTCAAAGTCAAAGTCAAAGTCAAAGTCAAAGTCAAAGTCAAAGTCAAAGTCAAAGTCAAAGTCAAAGTCAAAGTCAAAGTCAAAGTCAAAGTCAAAGTCAAAGTCAAAGTCAAAGTCAAAGTCAAAGTCAAAGTCAAAGTCAAAGTCAAAGTCAAAGTAAAGGTCAAAGTCAAAGTAAAAGTCAAAGTCAAGGTCAAAGTAAAGGTCAAGGTCAAAGTCAAAGTCAAAGTCAAAGTCAAAGTCAAAGTCAAAGTCAAAGTCAAAGTCAAAGTCAAAGTCAAAGTCAAAGTCAAAGTCAAAGTCAAAGTCAAAGTCAAAGTCAAAGTCAAAGTCAAAGTCAAAGTCAAAGTCAAAGTCAAGGTCAAATTCAAGGTCAAAGTCAAAGTCAAAGCCAAAGTCAAGGTCAAAGTCAAGGTCAAAGTCAAAGTCAAAGTCAAAGTCAAAGTCAAAGTCAAAGTCAAAGTCAAAGTCAAAGTCAAGGTCACAGTCAAAGTCAAAGTCAAAGTCAAAGTCAAAGTCAAGGTCAAAGTCAAGGTCAAAGTCAAAGTCAAAGTCAAAGTCAAAGTCAAAGTCAAGGTCAAATTCAAGGTCAAAGTCAAAGTCAAAGTCAAAGTCAAAGTCAAATTCAAGGTCAAAGTCAAAGTCAAAGTCAAAGTCAAAGTCAAAGTCAAAGTCAAAGTCAAAGTCAAATTCAAAGTCAAAGTCAAATTCAAAGTCAAAGTAAAAGTAAAAGTAAAAGTCAAAGTCAAAGTCAAAGTCAAAGTCAAAGTCAAAGTCAAGGTCAAAGTCAAAGTCAAAGTCAAAGTCAAAGTCAAGGTCAAAGTCAAAGTCAAAGTCAAAGTCAAAGTCAAAGTCAAAGTCAAAGTCAAAGTCAAAGTCAAAGTCAAAGTCAAAGTCAAAGTCAAAGTCAAAGTCAAAGTCAAAGTCAAAGTAAAGGTCAAAGTCAAAGTAAAAGTCAAAGTCAAGGTCAAAGTAAAGGTCAAGGTCAAAGTCAAAGTCAAAGTCAAAGTCAAAGTCAAAGTCAAAGTCAAAGTCAAAGTCAAAGTCAAAGTCAAAGTCAAAGTCAAAGTCAAAGTCAAAGTCAAAGTCAAAGTCAAAGTCAAAGTCAAAGTCAAAGTCAAAGTCAAAGTCAAAGTCAAAGTCAAAGTCAAAGCCAAGGTCAAATTCAAGGTCAAAGTCAAAGTCAAAGCCAAAGTCAAGGTCAAAGTCAAGGTCAAAGTCAAAGTCAAAGTCAAAGTCAAAGTCAAAGTCAAAGTCAAAGTCAAAGTCAAAGTCAAAGTCAAAGTCAAAGTCAAGGTCAAAGTCAAGGTCAAAGTCAAAGTCAAAGTCAAAGTCAAAGTCAAAGTCAAAGTCAAAGTCAAAGTCAAGGTCACAGTCAAAGTCAAAGTCAAAGTCAAAGTCAAAGTCAAGGTCAAAGTCAAGGTCAAAGTCAAAGTCAAAGTCAAAGTCAAAGTAAAAGTCAAAGTCAAACCCAAAGTCAAAGTCAAAGTCAAAGTCAAAGTCAAAGTCAAAGTCAAAGTCAAAGTCAAAGTCAAAGTCAAAGTCAAAGTCAAAGTCAAAGTCAAAGTCAAAGTCAAAGTCAAAGTCAAAGTCAAAGTCAAAGTCAAAGTCAAAGTCAAAGTAAAGGTCAAAGTCAAAGTCAAGGTCAAAGTAAAGGTCAAGGTCAAAGTCAAAGTCAAAGTCAAAGTCAAAGTCACAGTCAAAGTCAAAGTCAAAGACAAAGTCAAAGTCAAAGTCAAAGTCAAAGCCAAAGTCAAAGTCAAAGTCAAAGTCAAAGTCAAAGTCAAAGTCAAAGTCAAAGTCAAAGTCAAAGTCAAAGTCAAAGTCAAGGTCAAAGTCAAAGTCAAAGTCAAAGTCAAAGTCAAAGTCAAAGTCAAAGTCAAAGTCAAAGTCAAAGTCAAAGTCAAAGTCAGAGTCAAGGTCAAAGTCAAAGTCAAAGTCAAAGTCAAAGTCAAAGTCAAAGTCAAAGTCAAAGTCAAAGTCAAAGTCAAAGTCAAAGTCAAAGTCAAAGTCAAAGTCAAAGTCAAAGTAAAGGTCAAAGTCAAAGTCAAAGTCAAAGTCAAGGTCAAAGTAAAGGTCAAGGTCAAAGTCAAAGTCAAAGTCAAAGTCAAAGTCACAGTCAAAGTCAAAGTCAAAGACAAAGTCAAAGTCAAAGTCAAAGTCAAAGCCAAAGTCAAAGTCAAAGTCAAAGCCAAAGTCAAAGTCAAAGTCAAAGTCAAAGTCAAAGTCAAAGTCAAAGTCAAAGTCAAAGTCAAAGTCAAAGTCAAGGTCAAAGTCAAAGTCAAAGTCAAAGTCAAAGTCAAAGTCAAAGTCAAAGTCAAAGTCAAAGTCAAAGTCAAAGTCAAAGTCAAAGTCAAAGTCAAGGTCAAAGTCAAAGTCAAAGTCAAAGTCAAAGTCAAGGTCAAAGTCAAAGTCAAAGTCAAAGTCAAAGTCAAAGTCAAAGTCAAAGTCAAAGTCAAAGTCAAAGTCAAAGTCAAAGTCAAAGTCAAAGTCAAAGTCAAAGTCAAAGTCAAAGTCAAAGTCAAAGTCAAAGTCAAAGTCAAAGTCAAGGTCAAAGTCAAAGTCAAAGTCAAAGTCAAAGTCAAAGCCAAAGTCAAAGTCAAAGTCAAAGTCAAAGTCAAAGTCAAAGTCAAAGTCAAAGTCAAAGTCAAAGTCAAAGTCAAAGTCAAAGTCAAGGTCAAAGTCAAAGTCAAAGTCAAGGTCAAGGTCAAATTCAAGGTCAAAGTCAAAGTCAAAGTCAAAGTCAAAGTCAAAGTCAAAGTCAAAGTCAAAGTCAAAGTCAAAGTCAAAGTCAAAATCAAAGTCAAAGTCAAAGTCAGAGTCAAGGTCAAGGTCAAAGTCAAAGTCAAAGTCAAAGTCAAAGTCAAAGTCAAAGTCAAAGTCAAAGCCAAAGTCAAAGTCAAAGTCAAAGTCAAAGTCAAAGTCAAGGTCAAGGTCAAAGTCAAAGTCAAAGTCAAAGTCAAAGTCAAAGTCAAAGTCAAAGTCAAAGTCAAAGTCAAAGTCAAAGTCAAAGTCAAAGTCAAAGTCAAAGTCAAAGTCAAAGTCAAAGTCAAGGTCAAAGTCAAAGTCAAAGTCAAAGTCAAAGTCAAAGTCAAAGTCAAAGTCAAAGTCAAAGTCAAAGTCAAAGTCAAAGTCAAAGTCAAAGTCAAAGTCAAAGTCAAAGTCAAAGTCAAAGTCAAAGTCAAAGTCAAAGTCAAAGTCAAAGTCAAAGTCAAAGTCAAAGTCAAACCCAAAGTCAAAGTCAAAGTCAAAGTCAAAGTCAAAGTCAAAGTCAAAGTCAAAGTCAAAGTCAAAGTCAAAGTCAAAGTCAAAGTCAAAGTCAAAGTCAAAGTCAAAGTCAAAGTAAAGGTCAAAGTCAAAGTCAAGGTCAAAGTAAAGGTCAAGGTCAAAGTCAAAGTCAAAGTCAAAGTCAAAGTCACAGTCAAAGTCAAAGTCAAAGACAAAGTCAAAGTCAAAGTCAAAGTCAAAGCCAAAGTCAAAGTCAAAGTCAAAGTCAAAGTCAAAGTCAAAGTCAAAGTCAAAGTCAAGGTCAAAGTCAAAGTCAAAGTCAAAGTCAAAGTCAAAGTCAAAGTCAAAGTCAAAGTCAAAGTCAAAGTCAAAGTCAAAGTCAAAGTCAGAGTCAAGGTCAAAGTCAAAGTCAAAGTCAAAGTCAAAGTCAAAGTCAAAGTCAAAGTCAAAGTCAAAGTCAAAGTCAAAGTCAAAGTCAAAGTCAAAGTCAAAGTCAAAGTCAAAGTCAAAGTCAAAGTCAAAGTCAAAGTCAAAGTCAAAGTCAAAGTCAAAGTCAAAGTCAAGGTCAAAGTCAAAGTCAAAGTCAAAGTCAAAGTCAAGGTCAAAGTCAAAGTCAAAGTCAAAGTCAAAGTCAAAGTCAAAGTCAAAGTCAAAGTCAAAGTCAAAGTCAAAGTCAAAGTCAAAGTCAAAGTCAAAGTCAAAGTCAAAGTCAAAGTCAAAGTCAAAGTCAAAGTCAAAGTCAAAGTCAAAGTCAAAGTCAAAGTCAAAGTCAAAGTCAAAGTCAAAGTCAAAGTCAAAGTCAAAGTCAAAGTCAAGGTCAAAGTCAAAGTCAAAGTCAAAGTCAAAGTCAAAGTCAAAGTCAAAGTCAAAGTCAAAGTCAAAGTCAAAGTCAAAGTCAAAGTCAAAGTCAAAGTCAAGGTCAAAGTCAAAGTCAAGGTCAAATTCAAGGTCAAAGTCAAAGTCAAAGTCAAAGTCAAAGTCAAAGTCAAAGTCAAAGTCAAAGTCAAAGTCAAATTCAAGGTCAAAGTCAAAGTCAAAGTCAAAGTCAAAGTCAAAGTCAAAGTCAAAGTCAAAGTCAAAGTCAAAGTCAAAGTCAAAGTCAAAGTCAAAGTCAAAGTCAAAGTCAAAGTCAAGGTCAAATTAAAGGTCAAAGTCAAAGTCAAAGTCAAAGTCAAAGTCAAAGTCAAAGTCAAAGTAAAGTCAAAGTCAAAGTCAAAGTCAAAGTCGAAGTCAAAGTCAAAGTCAAGGTCAAAGTCAAAGTCAAAGTCAAAGTCAAAGTCAAAGTCAAAGTCAAAGTCAAAGTCAAAGTCAAAGTCAAAGTCAAAGTCAAGGTCAAAGTCAAAGTCAAAGTCAAAGTCAAAGTCAAAGTCAAAGTCAAAGTCAAAGTCAAAGTCAAAGTAAAAGTCAAAGTCAAAGTCAAAGCCAAAGTCAAAGTCAAAGTCAAAGTCAAAGTCAAATTCAAGGTCAAAGTCAAAGTCAAAGTCAAAGTCAAAGTCAAGGTCAAAGTCAAAGTCAAAGTCAAAGTCAAAGTCAAAGTCAAAGTCAAAGTAAAAGTCAAAGTCAAAGTCAAAGTCAAAGTCAAAGTCAAAGTCAAAGTCAAGGTCAAATTCAAGGTCAAAGTCAAAGTCAAAGTCAAAGTCAAAGTCAAAGTCAAAGTCAAAGTCAAAGTCAAAGTCAAAGTCAAAGTCAAAGTCAAAGTCAAAGTCATAGTAAAAGTAAAAGTAAAAGTCAAAGTAAAAGTCAAAGTCAAAGTCAAAGTCAAAGTCAAAGTCAAAGTCAAAGTAAAGGTCAAAGTCAAAGTCAAAGTCAAAGCCAAAGTCAAAGTCAAGGTCAAAGTCAAAGTCAAAGTCAAAGTCAAAGTCAAAGTCAAAGTCAAGGTCAAAGTCAAAGTCAAAGTCAAAGTCAAAGTCAAAGTCAAAGTCAAAGTCAAAGTCAAAGTCAAAGTCAAAGTCAAAGTCAAAGTCAAAGTCAAAGTCAAAGTCGAGGTCAAAGTCAAAGTCAAAGTCAAAGTCAAAGTAAAGGTCAAAGTCAAAGTCAAAGTCAAAGTCAAGGTCAAATTCAAGGTCAAAGTCAAAGTCAAAGTCAAAGTCAAAGTCAAAGTCAAAGTCAAAGTCAAAGTCAAAGTCAAAGTCAAAGTCAAAGTCAAAGTCAATGTCAAAGTCAAAGTCAAAGTCAAAGTCAAAGTCAAAGTCAAAGTCACAGTCAAAGTCAAAGTCAAAGTCAAAGTCAAAGTCAAGGTCAAAGTCAAGGTCAAAGTCAAAGTCAAAGTCAAAGTCAAAGTCAAAGTCAAAGTCAAAGTCAAAGTCAAAGTCAAAGTCAAAGTCAAAGTCAAAGTCAAAGTCAAAGTCAAAGTCAAAGTCAAAGTCAAAGTCAAAGTCAAAGTCAAAGTCAAAGTCAAAGTCAAAGTCATAGTAAAAGTAAAAGTAAAAGTAAAAGTAAAAGTAAAAGTAAAAGTCAAAGTCAAAGTCAAAGTCAAAGTAAAGGTCAAATTCAAGGTCAAAGTCAAAGTCAAAGTCAAAGTCAAAGTCAAAGCCAAAGTCAAAGTCAAAGTCAAAGCCAAAGTCAAAGTCAAAGTCAAAGTCAAAGTCAAAGTCAAAGTCAAAGTCAAAGTCAAGGTCAAAGTCAAAGTCAAAGTCAAAGTCAAAGTCAAAGTCAAAGTCAAAGTCAAAGTCAAAGTCAAAGTCAAAGTCAAAGTCAAAGTCAAAGTCAAAGTCAAAGTCAAAGTCAAAGTCAAAGTCAAGGTCAAAGTCAAAGTCAAAGTCAAAGTCAAAGTCAAAGTCAAAGTCAAAGTAAAGGTCAAAGTCAAAGTCAAAGTCAAAGTCAAAGTCAAGGTCAAATTCAAGGTCAAAGTCAAAGTCAAAGTCAAAGTCAAAGTCAAAGTCAAAGTCAAAGTCAAAGTCAAAGTCAAAGTCAAAGTCAAGGTCAAAGTAAAAGTCAAAGTCAAAGTCAAATTCAAAGTCAAAGTCAAAGTCAAAGTCAAGGTCAAAGTCAAAGTCAAAGTCAAAGTCAAAGTCAAAGTCAAAGTCAAAGTCATAGTAAAAGTAAAAGTCAAAGTCAAAGTCAAAGTCAAAGTCAAAGTCAAAGTCAAAGTCAAAGTCAAAGTCAAAGTCAAAGTCAAAGTCAAAGTCAAAGTCAAGGTCAAAGTCAAAGTCAAAGTCAAAGCCAAAGTCAAAGTCAAAGTCAAAGTCAAAGTCAAAGTCAAAGTCAAAGTCAAAGTCAAAGTCAAAGTCAAAGTCAAAGTCAAAGTCAAAGTCAAAGTCAAAGTCAAGGTCAAAGTCAAAGTCAAAGTCAAAGTCAAAGTCAAAGTCAAAGTCAAAGTCAAAGTCAAAGTCAAAGTCAAAGTAAAGGTCAAAGTCAAAGTCAAGGTCAAAGTAAAGGTCAAGGTCAAAGTCAAAGTCAAAGTCAAAGTCAAAGACAAAGTCAAAGTCAAAGTCAAAGTCAAAGCCAAAGTCAAAGTCAAAGTCAAAGCCAAAGTCAAAGTCAAAGTCAAAGTCAAAGTCAAAGTCAAAGTCAAAGTCAAAGTCAAGGTCAAAGTCAAAGTCAAAGTCAAAGTCAAAGTCAAAGTCAAAGTCAAAGTCAAAGTCAAAGTCAAAGTCAAAGTCAGAGTCAAGGTCAAAGTCAAAGTCAAAGTCAAAGTCAAAGTCAAAGTCAAAGTCAAAGTCAAAGTCAAAGTCAAAGTCAAAGTCAAAGTCAAAGACAAAGTCAAAGTCAAAGTCAAAGTCAAAGTCAAAGTCAAAGTCAAAGTCAAAGTCAAAGTCAAAGTCAAAGTCAAAGTCAAAGTCAAAGTCAAAGTCAAAGTCAAAGTCAAAGTCAAAGTCAAAGTCAAAGTCAAAGTCAAAGTCAAAGTCAAAGTCAAAGTCAAAGTCAAAGTCAAAGTCAAAGTCAAAGTCAAAGTCAAAGTCAAAGTCAAAGTCATAGTAAAAGTAAAAGTAAAAGTAAAGGTCAAGGTCAAAGTCAAAGTCAAAGTCAAAGTAAAGGTCAAGGTCAAAGTCAAAGTCAAGGTCAAATTCAAGGTCAAAGTCAAAGTCGAAGTCAAAGTCAAAGTCACAGTCAAAGTCAAAGTCAAAGACAAAGTCAAAGTCAAAGTCAAAGTCAAAGTCAAAGCCAAAGTCAAAGTCAAAGTAAAAGCCAAAGTCAAAGTCAAAGTCAAAGTCAAAGTCATAGTCAAAGTCAAAGTCAAAGTCGAAGTCAAATTCAAAGTCAAAGTCAAAGTCAAAGTCAAAGTCAAAGTCAAAGTCAAAGTCAAAGTCAAAGTCAAAGTCAAAGTCAAAGTCAAAGTCAAAGTCAAAGTCAAAGTCAAAGTCAAAGTCAAAGTCAAAGTCAAAGTCAAAGTCAAAGTCAAAGTCAAAGTCAAAGTCAAGGTCAAAGTCAAAGTCAAAGTCAAAGTCAAAGTCAAAGTCAAAGTCAAAGTCAAAGTCAAAGTCAAAGTCAAAGTCAAAGTCAAGGTCAAAGTCAAAGTCAAAGTCAAAGTCAAAGTCAAAGTCAAGGTCAAAGTCAAAGTCAAAGTCAAAGTCAAAGTCAAAGTCAAAGTCAAAGTCAAAGTAAAAGTCAAAGTCAAAGTCAAAGCCAAAGTCAAAGTCAAAGTCAAAGTCAAAGTCAAAGTCAAAGTCAAAGTCAAAGTCAAAGTCAAGGTCAAAGTCAAAGTCAAAGTCAAAGCCAAAGTCAAAGTCAAAGTCAAAGTCAAAGTCAAAGTCAAAGTCAAAGTCAAAGTCAAAGTGAAGGTCAAAGTCAAAGTCAAAGTCAAAGTCAAAGTCAAAGTCAAGGTCAAATTCAAGGTCAAATTCAAGGTCAAAGTCAAAGTCAAGGTCAAAGTGAAAGTCAAAGTCAAAGTCAAAGTCAAAGTCAAAGTCAAAGTCAAAGTCAAAGTCAAAGTCAAAGTCAAAGTCAAAGTCAAAGTCAAAGTCAAAGCCAAAGTCAAAGTCAAAGTCAAAGTCAAAGTCAAAGTCAAAGTCAAAGTCAAAGTCAAAGTCAAAGTCAAAGTCAAAGTCAAAGTCAAAGTCAAAGTCAAAGTCAAGGTCAAAGTCAAAGTCAAAGTCAAGGTCAAATTCAAGGTCAAAGTCAAAGTCAAAGTCAAAGTCAAAGTCAAAGTCAAAGTCAAAGTCAAAGTCAAAGTCAAAGTCAAAGTCAAAGTCAAAGTCAAAGTCAAAGTCAAAGTCAAAGTCAAAGTCAAAGTCAAGGTCAAAGTCAAAGTCAAAGTCAAAGTCAAAGTCAAAGTCAAAGCCAAAGTCAAAGTCAAAGTCAAAGTCAAAGTCAAAGTCAAAGTCAAAGTCAAAGTCAAAGTCAAAGTCAAGGTCAAAGTCAAAGTCAAAGTCAAAGTCAAATTCAAGGTCAAAGTCAAAGTCAAAGTCAAAGTCAAAGTCAAAGTCAAAGTCAAAGTCAAAGTCAAAGTCAAAGTCAAAGTCAAAGTCAAAGTCAAAGTCAAAGTCAAAGTCAAAGTCAAGGTCAAAGTCAAAGTCAAAGTCAAAGTCAAAGTCAAAGTCAAAGTCAAAGTCAAAGTCAAAGTAAAGGTCAAAGTCAAAGTCAAAGTCAAAGTCAAGGTCAAATTCAAGGTCAAGGTCAAAGTCAAAGTCAAAGTCAAAGTCAAAGTCAAAGTCAAAGTCAAAGTCAAAGTCAAAGTCAAGGTCAAAGTCAAAGTCAAAGTCAAGGTCAAAGTCAAAGTCAAAGTCAAAGTCCAAGTCAAAGTCAAAGTCAAAGTCAAAGTCAAAGTCAAAGTCAAAGTCAAAGTCAAAGTCAAAGTCAAAGTCAAAGTCAAAGTCAAAGTCAAAGTCAAGGTCAAATTCAAGGTCAAAGTCAAAGTCAAAGTCAAAGTCAAAGTCAAAGTCAAAGTCAAAGTCAAAGTCAAAGTCAAAGTCAAAGTCAAAGTCAAAGTCAAAGTCAAAGTCAAAGTCAAAGTCAAAGTCAAAGTCAAAGTCAAAGTCAAGGTCAAAGTCAAAGTCAAAGTCAAGGTCAAAGTCAAAGTCAAAGTCAAAGTCAAAGTCAAAGTCAAAGTCAAAGTCAAAGTCAAAGTCAAAGTCAAAGTCAAAGTCAAAGTCAAAGTCAAAGTCAAAGTCAAAGTCAAGGTCAAATTCAAAGTCAAAGTCAAAGTCAAAGTCAAAGTAAAGGTCAAAGTCAAAGTCAAAGTCAAGGTCAAATTCAAGGTCAAAGTCAAAGTCAAAGTCAAAGTCAAAGTCAAAGTCAAGGTCAAAGTCAAAGTCAAAGTCAAAGTCAAAGTCAAAGTCAAAGTCAAAGTCAAAGTCAAAGTCAAAGTAAAATACAAGGTCAAAGTCAAAGTCAAAGTCAAAGTCAAAGTCAAAGTCAAAGTCAAGGTCAAAGTCAAAGTCAAAGTCAAGGTCAAAGTCAAGGTCAAAGTCAAAGTCAAAGTCAAAGTCAAAGTCAAAGTCAAAGTCAAAGTCAAAGTCAAAGTCAAAGTCAAGGTCAAAGTCAAAGTCAAAGTCAAAGTCAAGGTCAAATTCAAGGTCAAAGTCAAAGTCGAAGTCAAAGTCAAAGTCACAGTCAAAGTCAAAGTCAAAGACAAAGTCAAAGTCAAAGTCAAAGTCAAAGTCAAAGCCAAAGTCAAAGTCAAAGTAAAAGTCAAAGTCAAAGTCAAAGTCATAGTAAAAGTAAAAGTAAAAGTAAAAGTAAAAGTAAAAGTAAAAGTCAAAGTCAAAGTCAAAGTCAAAGTCAAAGTCAAAGTCAAAGCCAAAGTCAAAGTCAAAGTCAAAGTCAAAGTCAAAGTCAAAGTCAAAGTCATAGTAAAAGTAAAAGTAAAAGTAAAAGTCAAAGTCAAAGTCAAAGTCAAAGTCAAAGTAAAGGTCAAGGTCAAAGTCAAAGTCAAGGTCAAATTCAAAGTCAAAGTCAAAGTCAAAGTCAAAGTAAAGGTCAAAGTCAAAGTCAAAGTCAAGGTCAAATTCAAGGTCAAAGTCAAAGTCAAAGTCAAAGTCAAAGTCAAAGTCAAGGTCAAAGTCAAAGTCAAAGTCAAAGTCAAAGTCAAAGTCAAAGTCAAAGTCAAAGTAAAAGTCAAAGTCAAAGTCAAAGTCAAAGTCAAAGTCAAAGTCAAAGTCAAAGTCAAAGTCAAAGTCAAAGTCAAAGTCAAAGTCAAAGTCAAGGTCAAAGTCAAGGTCAAAGTCAAAGTCAAAGTCAAAGTCAAAGTCAAAGTAAAGGTCAAAGTCAAAGTCAAAGTCAAAGTCAAAGTCAAGGTCAAAGTCAAAGTCAAAGTCAAAGTCAAAGTAAAGGTCAAAGTCAAAGTCAAAGTCAAAGTCAAAGTCAAGGTCAAAGTCAAGGTCAAAGTCAAGGTCAAATTCAAAGTCAAAGTCAAAGTCAAAGTCAAAGTAAAGGTCAAAGTCAAAGTCAAAGTCAAAGTCAAGGTCAAATTCAAGGTCAAAGTCAAAGTCAAAGTCAAAGTCAAAGTCAAAGTCAAAGTCAAGGTCAAAGTCAAAGTCAAAGTCAAAGTCAAGGTCAAATTCAAGGTCAAAGTCAAAGTCAAAGTCAAAGTCAAAGTCAAAGTCAAGGTCAAAGTCAAAGTCAAAGTCAAAGTCAAAGTCAAAGTCAAAGTCAAAGTCAAAGTCAAAGTCAAAGTCAAAGTCAAAGTCAAAGTCAAAGTCAAAGTCAAGGTCAAAGTCAAAGTCAAAGTCAAAGTCAAAGTCAAAGTAAAGGTCAAAGTCAAAGTCAATGTCAAAGTCAAGGTCAAATTCAAGGTCAAAGTCAAAGTCAAAGTCAAAGTCAAAGTCAAAGTCAAAGTCAAAGTCAAAGTCAAAGTCAAAGTCAAAGTCAATGTCAAAGTCAAAGTCAAAGTCAAAGTCAAAGTCAAAGTCAAAGTCAAAGTCACAGTCAAGGTCAAAGTCAAAGTCAAAGTCAAAGTCAAAGTCAAAGTCATAGTAAAAGTAAAAGTAAAAGTAAAAGTCAAAGTCAAAGTCAAAGTCAAGGTCAAAGTCAAAGTCAAAGTCAAAGTCAAAGTCAAAGTCAAAGTTAAAGTCAAAGTCAAAGTCAAAGTAAAAGTAAAAGTAAAAGTAAAAGTAAAAGTAAAAGTAAAAGTAAAAGTAAAAGTAAAAGTAAAAGTAAAAGTCAAGGTCAAAGTCAAGGTCAAAGTCAAGGTCAAGGTCAAAGTCAAGGTCAAAGTCAAAGTCAAAGTCAAAGTCAAAGTCAAAGTCAAAGTCAAAGTCAAAGTCAAAGTCAAAGTCAAAGTCAAAGTCAAAGTCAAAGTCAAAGTCAAAGTAAAGGTCAAAGTCAAAGTCAAAGTCAAAGTCAAAGTCAAAGTCAAAGTCAAAGTCAAAGTCAAAGTCAAAGTCAAAGTCAAAGTCAAAGTTAAAGTAAAGGTCAAAGTCAAAGTCAAAGTCAAAGTCAAAGTCAAAGTAAAGGTCCAAGTCAAAGTCAAAGTCAAAGTCAAAGTCAAAGTCAAAGTCAAAGTCAAAGTCAAAGTCAAAGTCAAAGTCAAAGTCAAAGTCAAAGTCAAAGTCAAAGTCAAAGTCAAAGTCAAAGTCAAAGTCAAAGTCAAAGTCAAAGTCAAAGTCAAAGTCAAAGTCATAGTAAAAGTAAAAGTAAAAGTAAAAGTCAAAGTCAAAGTCAAAGTCAAAGTCAAAGTCAAAGTCAAAGTCAAAGTCAAAGTCAAAGTCAAAGTCAAAGTCAAAGTCAAAGTCAAAGTCAAAGACAAAGTCAAAGTCAAAGTCAAAGTCAAAGTCAAAGTCAAAGTCAAAGTCAAGGTCAAAGTCAAAGTCAAAGTCAAAGTCAAAGTCAAAGTCAAAGTCAAAGTCAAAGTCAAAGTCAAAGTCAAAGTCAAAGTAAAGGTCAAAGTCAAAGTCAAAGTCAAAGTCAAGGTCAAATTCAAGGTCAAAGTCAAAGTCAAAGTCAAAGTCAAAGTCAAAGTCAAAGTCAAAGTAAAGTCAAAGTCAAAGTCAAAGTCAAAGTCAAAGTCGAAGTCAAAGTCAAGGTCAAAGTCAAAGTCAAAGTCAAAGTCAAAGTCAAAGTCAAAGTCAAAGTCAAAGTCAAAGTCAAAGTCAAAGTCAAAGTCAAAGTCAAAGTCAAAGTCAAAGTCAAAGTCAAAGTCAAAGTCAAAGTCAAAGTCAAAGTCAAAGTCAAAGTCAAAGTCATAGTAAAAGTAAAAGTAAAAGTAAAAGTCAAAGTCAAAGTCAAAGTCAAAGTAAAGGTCAAATTCAAGGTCAAAGTCAAAGTCAAAGTCAAAGTCAAAGTCAAAGTCAAAGTCAAAGCCAAAGTCAAAGTCAAAGTCAAAGCCAAAGTCAAAGTCAAAGTCAAAGTCAAAGTCAAAGTCAAAGTCAAAGTCAAAGTCAATGTCAAAGTCAAGGTCAAAGTCAAAGTCAAAGTCAAAGTCAAAGTCAAAGTCAAAGTCAAAGTCAAAGTCAAAGTCAAAGTCAAAGTCAAAGTCAAAGTCAAAGTCAAAGTCAAAGTCAAAGTCAAAGTCAAGGTCAAAGTCAAAGTCAAAGTCAAAGTCAAAGTCAAAGTCAAAGTAAAGGTCAAAGTCAAAGTCAAAGTCAAAGTCAAAGTCAAGGTCAAATTCAAGGTCAAAGTCAAAGTCAAAGTCAAGGTCAAAGTCAAAGTCAAGGTCAAAGTAAAGGTCAAGGTCAAAGTCAAAGTCAAAGTCAAAGTCAAAGTCAAAGTCACAGTCAAAGTCAAAGTCAAAGACAAAGTCAAAGTCAAAGTCAAAGTCAAAGCCAAAGTCAAAGTCAAAGTCAAAGCCAAAGTCAAAGTCAAAGTCAAAGTCAAAGTCAAAGTCAAAGTCAAAGTCAAAGTCAAGGTCAAAGTCAAAGTCAAAGTCAAAGTCAAAGTCAAAGTCAAAGTCAAAGTCAAAGTCAAAGTCAAAGTCAAAGTCAAAGTCAAAGTCAAAGTCAGAGTCAAGGTCAAAGTCAAAGTCAAAGTCAAAGTCAAAGTCAAAGTCAAAGCCAAAGTCAAAGTCAAAGTAAAAGCCAAAGTCAAAGTCAAAGTCAAAGTCAAAGTCAAAGTCAAAGTCAAAGTCAAAGTCAAAGTCAAAGTCAAAGTCAAAGTCAAAGTCAAAGTCAAAGTCAAAGTCAAAGTCAAAGTCAAAGTCAAAGTCAAAGTCAAAGTCAAAGTAAAAGTCAAAGTCAAAGTCAAAGCCAAAGTCAAAGTCAAAGTCAAAGTCAAAGTCAAAGTCAAAGTCAAAGTCAAAGTCAAAGTCAAAGTCAAAGTCAAAGTCAAAGTCAAAGTCAAAGTCAAAGTCAAAGTCAAGGTCAAAGTCAAAGTCAAAGTCAAAGTCAAAGTCAAAGTCAAAGCCAAAGTCAAAGTCAAAGTCAAAGTCAAAGTCAAAGTCAAAGTCAAAGTCAAAGTCAAGGTCAAAGTCAAAGTCAAAGTCAAAGTCAAAGTCAAAGTCAAAGTCAAAGTCAAAGTCAAAGTCAAAGTCAAAGTCAAAGTCAAAGTCAAAGTCAAAGTCATAGTAAAAGTAAAAGTCAAAGTCAAAGTCAAAGTCAAAGTAAAGGTCAAGGTCAAAGTCAAAGTCAAAGTCAAAGTAAAGGTCAAAGTCAAAGTCAAGGTCAAAGTCAAAGTCAAAGTCAAAGCCAAAGTCAAAGTCAAAGTCAAAGTCAAAGTCAAAGTCAAAGTCAAAGTCAAAGTCAAAGTCAAGGTCAAAGTCAAAGTCAAAGTCAAAGTCAAAGTCAAAGTCAAAGTCAAAGTCAAGGTCAAATTCAAGGTCAAAGTCAAAGTCAAAGTCAAAGTCAAAGTCAAAGTCAAAGTCAAAGTGAAAGTCAAAGTCAAAGTCAAAGTCAAAGTCAAAGTCAAAGTCAAAGTCAAAGTCAAAGTCAAAGTCAAAGTCAAGGTCAAAGTCAAAGTCAAAGTCAAGGTCAAAGTCAAAGTCAAAGTCAAAGTCAAAGTCAAAGTCAAAGTCAAAGTCAAAGTCAAAGTCAAAGTCAAAGTCAAAGTCAAAGTCAAAGTCAAAGTCAAAGTCAAAGTCAAAGTCATAGTAAAAGTCAAAGTCAAAGTCAAAGTCAAAGTCAAAGTAAAGGTCAAGGTCAAAGTCAAAGTCAAAGTCAAAGTAAAGGTCAAAGTCAAAGTCAAGGTCAAAGTCAAAGTCAAAGTCAAAGTCAAAGTCAAAGTCAAAGTCAAAGTCAAAGTCAAAGTCAAAGTCAAAGTCAAAGTCAAAGTCAAAGTCAAAGTCAAAGTCAAAGTCAAAGTCAAAGTCAAAGTCAAAGTCAAAGTCAAAGTCAAAGTCAAAGTCATAGTAAAAGTAAAAGTAAAAGTAAAAGTCAAAGTCAAAGTCAAAGTCAAGGTCAAAGTCAAAGTCAAAGTCAAAGTCAAAGTCAAAGTCAAAGTCAAAGTCAAAGTCAAAGTCAAAGTCAAAGTCAAAGTCAAAGTCAAAGTCAAAGTCAAAGTCAAGGTCAAAGTCAAAGTCAAAGTCAAAGTCAAAGTCAAAGTCAAAGTCAAAGTCAAAGTAAAGGTCAAAGTCAAAGTCAAAGTCAAAGTCAAGGTCAAATTCAAGGTCAAAGTCAAAGTCAAAGTCAAAGTCAAAGTCAAAGTCAAAGTCAAAGTAAAGTCAAAGTCAAAGTCAAAGTCAAAGTCGAAGTCAAAGTCAAAGTCAAGGTCAAAGTCAAAGTCAAAGTCAAAGTCAAAGTCAAAGTCAAAGTCAAAGTCAAAGTCAAAGTCAAAGTCAAAGTCAAAGTCAAAGTCAAAGCCAAAGTCAAAGTCAAAGTCAAAGCCAAAGTCAAAGTCAAAGTCAAAGTCAAAGTCAAAGTCAAAGTCAAAGTCAAAGTCAAGGTCAAAGTCAAAGTCAAAGTCAAAGTCAAAGTCAAAGTCAAAGTCAAAGTCAAAGTCAAAGTCAAAGTCAAAGTCAAAGTCAGAGTCAAGGTCAAAGTCAAAGTCAAAGTCAAAGTCAAAGTCAAAGTCAAAGTCAAAGTCAAAGTCAAAGTCAAGGTCAAAGTCAAAGTCAAAGCCAAAGTCAAAGTCAAAGTCAAAGTCAAAGTCAAAGTCAAAGTCAAAGTCAAAGTCAAAGTCAAAGTCAAGGTCAAAGTCAAAGTCAAAGTCAAAGTCAAAGTCAAAGTCAAAGTCAAAGTCAAGGTCAAATTCAAGGTCAAATTCAAGGTCAAAGTCAAAGTCAAGGTCAAAGTGAAAGTCAAAGTCAAAGTCAAAGTCAAAGTCAAAGTCAAAGTCAAAGTCAAAGTCAAAGTCAAAGTCAAAGTCAAAGTCAAAGTCAAAGTCAAAGCCAAAGTCAAAGTCAAAGTCAAAGTCAAAGTCAAAGTCAAAGTCAAAGTCAAAGTCAAAGTCAAAGTCAAAGTCAAAGTCAAAGTCAAGGTCAAAGTCAAAGTCAAAGTCAAGGTCAAATTCAAGGTCAAAGTCAAAGTCAAAGTCAAAGTCAAAGTCAAAGTCAAAGTCAAAGTCAAAGTCAAAGTCAAAGTCAAAGTCAAAGTCAAAGTCAAAGTCAAAGTCAAAGTCAAAGTCAAAGCCAAAGTCAAAGTCAAAGTCAAAGTCAAAGTCAAAGTCAAAGTCAAAGTCAAAGTCAAAGTCAAAGTCAAAGTCAAAGTCAAAGTCAAAGTCAAAGTCAAAGTCAAAGTCAAAGTCAAAGTCAAAGTCAAAGTCAAAGTCAAAGTCAAGGTCAAAGTCAAAGTCAAAGTCAAAGTCAAAGTCAAAGTCAAAGTCAAAGTCAAAGTCAAAGTCAAAGTCAAAGTCAAAGTCAAAGTCAAAGTCAAAGTCAAAGTCAAAGTCAAAGTCAAAGTGAAAGTCAAGGTCAAAGTCAAAGTCAAAGTCAAAGTCAAAGTCAAAGTCAAAGTCAAAGTAAAGGTCAAAGTCAAAGTCAAAGTCAAAGTCAAGGTCAAATTCAAGGTCAAGGTCAAAGTCAAAGTCAAAGTCAAAGTCAAAGTCAAAGTCAAAGTCAAAGTCAAAGTCAAAGTCAAGGTCAAATTCAAGGTCAAAGTCAAAGTCAAAGTCAAAGTCAAAGTCAAAGTCAAAGTCAAAGTCAAAGTCAAAGTCAAAGTCAAAGTCAAAGTCAAAGTCAAAGTCAAAGTCAAAGTCAAAGTCAAAGTCAAAGTCAAAGTCAAGGTCAAAGTCAAAGTCAAAGTCAAGGTCAAAGTCAAAGTCAAAGTCAAAGTCAAAGTCAAAGTCAAAGTCAAAGTCAAAGTCAAAGTCAAAGTCAAAGTCAAAGTCAAAGTCAAAGTCAAAGTCAAAGTCAAAGTCAAAGTCAAAGTCAAAGTCAAAGTCATAGTAAAAGTAAAAGTCAAAGTCAAAGTCAAAGTCAAAGTAAAGGTCAAGGTCAAAGTCAAAGTCAAAGTCAAAGTAAAGGTCAAAGTCAAGGTCAAGGTCAAAGTCAAAGTCAAAGTCAAAGTCAAAGTCAAAGTCAAAGTCAAAGTCAAAGTCAAAGTCAAAGTCAAAGTCAAAGTCAAAGTCAAAGTCAAAGTCAAAGTCAAAGTCAAAGTCAAAGTCAAAGTCAAAGTCAAAGTCAAAGTCATAGTAAAAGTAAAAGTAAAAGTAAAAGTCAAAGTCAAAGTCAAAGTCAAGGTCAAAGTCAAAGTCAAAGTCAAAGTCAAAGTCAAAGTCAAAGTCAAAGTCAAAGTCAAAGTCAAAGTCAAAGTCAAAGTCGAAGTCAAAGTCAAGGTCAAAGTCAAAGTCAAAGTCAAAGTCAAAGTCAAAGTCAAAGTCAAAGTCAAAGTCAAAGTAAAGGTCAAAGTCAAAGTCAAAGTCAAAGTCAAGGTCAAATTCAAGGTCAAAGTCAAAGTCAAAGTCAAAGTCAAAGTCAAAGTCAAAGTCAAAGTCAAAGTCAAAGTCAAAGTCAAAGTCAAAGTCAAAGTCAAAGTCAAAGTCAAAGTCAAGGTCAAATTCAAGGTCAAAGTCAAAGTCAAAGTCAAAGTCAAAGTCAAAGTCAAAGTCAAAGTCAAAGTAAAGTCAAAGTCAAAGTCAAAGTCAAAGTCGAAGTCAAAGTCAAAGTCAAGGTCAAAGTCAAAGTCAAAGTCAAAGTCAAAGTCAAAGTCAAAGTCAAAGTCAAGGTCAAAGTCAAAGTCAAAGTCAAAGTCAAAGTCAAAGTCAAAGTCAAAGTCAAAGTCAAAGTCAAAGTCAAAGTCAAAGTCAAAGTAAAAGTCAAAGTCAAAGTCAAAGCCAAAGTCAAAGTCAAAGTCAAAGTCAAAGTCAAAGTCAAGGTCAAAGTCAAAGTCAAAGTCAAAGTCAAAGTCAAGGTCAAAGTCAAGGTCAAAGTCAAAGTCAAAGTCAAAGTCAAAGTCAAAGTCAAAGTCAAAGTCAAAGTCAAAGTCAAAGTAAAGGTCAAAGTCAAAGTCAAAGTCAAAGTCAAAGTCAAAGTCAAAGTCAAGGTCAAATTCAAGGTCAAAGTCAAAGTCAAAGTCAAAGTCAAAGTCAAAGTCAAAGTCAAAGTCAAAGTCAATGTCAAAGTCAAAGTCAAAGTCAAAGTCAAAGTCAAAGTCAAAGTCAAAGTCAAAGTCAAAGTAAAGGTCAAAGTCAAAGTCAAAGTCAAAGTCAAAGTCAAGGTCAAATTCAAGGTCAAAGTCAAAGTCAAAGTCAAAGTCAAAGTCAAAGTCAAAGTCAAAGTCAAAGTCAAAGTCAAAGTCAAAGTCAAAGTCAAAGTCAAAGTAAAGGTCAAAGTCAAAGTCAAAGTCAAAGTCAAGGTCAAATTCAAAGTCAAAGTCAAAGTCAAAGTCAAAGTCAAAGTCAAAGTCAAAGTCAAAGTCAAAGTCAAAGTCAAAGTCAAAGTCAAAGTCAAAGTCAAAGTCAAAGTCAAAGTCAAAGTCAAAGTCAAAGTCAAAGTCAAAGTCAAGGTCAAAGTAAAAGTCAAAGTCAAAGTCAAAGTCAAATTCAAAGTCAAAGTCAAAGTCAAAGTCAAGGTCAAAGTCAAGGTCAAGGTAAAAGTCAAAGTCAAAGTCAAAGTCAAAGTCAAAGTCAAAGTCAAAGTCAAAGTCAAAGTCAAAGTCAAGGTCAAATTCAAGGTCAAAGTCAAAGTCAAAGCCAAAGTCAAGGTCAAAGTCAAGGTCAAAGTCAAAGTCAAAGTCAAAGTCAAAGTCAAAGTCAAAGTCAAAGTCAAAGTCAAAGTCAAGGTCACAGTCAAAGTCAAAGTCAAAGTCAAAGTCAAAGTCAAGGTCAAAGTCAAGGTCAAAGTCAAAGTCAAAGTCAAAGTCAAAGTCAAGGTCAAATTCAAGGTCAAAGTCAAAGTCAAAGTCAAAGTCAAAGTCAAAGTCAAAGTCAAAGTCAAAGTCAAAGTCAAAGTCAAGGTCAAAGTCAAAGTCAAAGTCAAAGTCAAAGTCAAAGTCAAAGTCAAAGTCAAAGTCAAAGTCAAAGTCAAAGTAAAAGTCAAAGTCAAAGTCAAAGTCAAAGTCAAAGTCAAAGTCAAAGTCAAAGTCAAAGTCAAAGTCAAAGCCAAAGTCAAAGTCAAAGTCAAAGTCAAAGTCAAAGTCAAAGTCAAAGTCAAAGTCAAGGTCAAAGTCAAAGTCAAAGTCAAAGTCAAAGTCAAAGTCAAAGTCAAAGTCAAAGTCAAAGTCAAAGTCAAAGTCAAAGTCAGAGTCAAGGTCAAAGTCAAAGTCAAAGTCAAAGTCAAAGTCAAAGCCAAAGTCAAAGTCAAAGTAAAAGCCAAAGTCAAAGTCAAAGTCAAAGTCAAAGTCAAAGTCAAAGTCAAGGTCAAAGTCAAAGTCAAAGTCAAAGTCAAAGTCAAGGTCAAAGTCAAAGTCAAAGTCAAAGTCAAAGTCAAAGTCAAAGTCAAAGTCAAAGTAAAAGTCAAAGTCAAAGTCAAAGCCAAAGTCAAAGTCAAAGTCAAAGTCAAAGTCAAAGTCAAAGTCAAAGTCAAAGTCAAAGTCAAAGTCAAGGTCAAAGTCAAAGTCAAAGCCAAAGTCAAAGTCAAAGTCAAAGTCAAAGTCAAAGTCAAAGTCAAAGTCAAAGTCAAGGTCAAAGTCAAAGTCAAAGTCAAAGTCAAAGTCAAAGTCAAAGTCAAGGTCAAATTCAAGGTCAAAGTCAAAGTCAAGGTCAAAGTGAAAGTCAAAGTGAAAGTCAAAGTCAAAGTCAAAGTCAAAGTCAAAGTCAAAGTCAAAGTCAAAGTCAAAGTCAAAGTCAAAGTCAAAGTCAAAGTCAAAGTCAAAGTCAAAGCCAAAGTCAAAGTCAAAGTCAAGGTCAAAGTGAAAGTCAAAGTGAAAGTCAAAGTCAAAGTCAAAGTCAAAGTCAAAGTCAAAGTCAAAGTCAAAGTCAAAGTCAAAGTCAAAGTCAAAGTCAAAGTCAAAGTCAAAGTCAAAGCCAAAGTCAAAGCCAAAGCCAAAGTCAAAGTCAAAGTCAAAGTCAAAGTCAAAGTCAAAGTCAAAGTCAAAGTCAAAGTCAAAGTCAAAGTCAAAGTCAAAGTCAAAGTCAAAGTCAAAGTCAAAGTCAAAGTCAAAGTCAAGGTCAAAGTCAAAGTCAAAGCCAAAGTCAAAGTCAAAGTCAAAGTCAAAGTCAAAGTCAAAGTCAAAGTCAAAGTCAAGGTCAAGGTCAAAGTCAAAGTCAAAGTCAAAGTCAAAGTCAAAGTCAAAGTCAAGGTCAAATTCAAGGTCAAAGTCAAAGTCAAGGTCAAAGTGAAAGTCAAAGTGAAAGTCAAAGTCAAAGTCAAAGTCAAAGTCAAAGTCAAAGTCAAAGTCAAAGTCAAAGTCAAAGTCAAAGTCAAAGTCAAAGTCAAAGCCAAAGTCAAAGTCAAAGTCAAAGTCAAAGTCAAAGTCAAAGTCAAAGTCAAAGTCAAAGTCAAAGTCAAAGTCAAAGTCAAAGTCAAAGTCAAAGTCAAGGTCAAAGTCAAAGTCAAAGTCAAGGTCAAATTCAAGGTCAAAGTCAAAGTCAAAGTCAAAGTCAAAGTCAAAGTCAAAGTCAAAGTCAAAGTCAAAGTCAAAGTCAAAGTCAAAGTCAAAGTCAAAGTCAAAGTCAAAGTCAAAGTCAAGGTCAAAGTCAAAGTCAAAGTCAAAGTCAAAGTCAAAGTCAAAGCCAAAGTCAAAGTCAAAGTCAAAGTCAAAGTCAAAGTCAAAGTCAAAGTCAAAGTCAAAGTCAAAGTCAAAGTCAAAGTCAAAGTCAAGGTCAAAGTCAAAGTCAAAGTCAAAGTCAAAGTCAAAGTCAAAGTCAAAGTCAAAGTCAAATTCAAAGTCAAAGTCAAAGTCAAAGTCAAAGTCAAAGTCAAAGTCAAAGTCAAAGTCAAAGTCAAAGTCAAAGTCAAAGTCAAGATCAAAGTCAAAGTCAAAGTCAAAGTCAAAGTCAAAGTCAAAGTCAAAGTAAAGGTCAAAGTCAAAGTCAAAGTCAAAGTCAAGGTCAAATTCAAGGTCAAGGTCAAAGTCAAAGTCAAAGTCAAAGTCAAAGTCAAAGTCAAAGTCAAAGTCAAAGTCAAAGTCAAAGTCAAAGTCAAAGTCAAGGTCAAATTCAAGGTCAAATTCAAGGTCAAAGTCAAAGTCAAAGTCAAAGTCAAAGTCAAAGTCAAAGTCAAAGTCAAAGTCAAAGTCAAAGTCAAAGTCAAAGTCAAAGTCAAAGTCAAAGTCAAGGTCAAAGTCAAAGTCAAAGTCAAGGTCAAAGTCAAAGTCAAAGTCAAAGTCAAAGTCAAAGTCAAAGTCAAAGTCAAAGTCAAAGTCAAAGTCAAAGTCAAAGTCAAAGTCAAAGTCAAAGTCAAAGTCAAAGTCAAAGTCAAAGTCAAAGTCAAAGTCATAGTAAAAGTAAAAGTAAAAGTCAAAGTCAAAGTCAAAGTCAAAGTAAAGGTCAAGGTCAAAGTCAAAGTCAAAGTCAAAGTAAAGGTCAAAGTCAAAGTCAAGGTCAAAGTCAAAGTCAAAGTCAAAGTCAAAGTCAAAGTCAAAGTCAAAGTCAAAGTCAAAGTCAAAGTCAAAGTCAAAGTCAAAGTCAAAGTCAAAGTCAAAGTCAAAGTCAAAGTCAAAGTCAAAGTCAAAGTCAAAGTCAAAGTCAAAGTCAAAGTCAAAGTCATAGTAAAAGTAAAAGTAAAAGTAAAAGTCAAAGTCAAAGTCAAAGTCAAGGTCAAAGTCAAAGTCAAAGTCAAAGTCAAAGTCAAAGTCAAAGTCAAAGTCAAAGTCAAAGTCAAAGTCAAAGTCAAAGTCAAAGTCAAAGTCAAAGTCAAAGTCAAGGTCAAAGTCAAAGTCAAAGTCAAAGTCAAAGTCAAAGTCAAAGTCAAAGTCAAAGTAAAGGTCAAAGTCAAAGTCAAAGTCAAAGTCAAGGTCAAATTCAAGGTCAAAGTCAAAGTCAAAGTCAAAGTCAAAGTCAAAGTCAAAGTCAAAGTCAAAGTCAAAGTCAAAGTCAAAGTCAAAGTCAAGGTCAAATTCAAGGTCAAAGTCAAAGTCAAAGTCAAAGTCAAAGTCAAAGTCAAAGTCAAAGTAAAGTCAAAGTCAAAGTCAAAGTCAAAGTCGAAGTCAAAGTCAAAGTCAAGGTCAAAGTCAAAGTCAAAGTCAAAGTCAAAGTCAAAGTCAAAGTCAAAGTCAAAGTCAAAGTCAAAGTCAAAGTCAAAGTCAAAGTCAAAGTCAAAGTCAAAGTCAAAGTCAAAGTCAAAGTCAAAGTCAAAGTCAAAGCCAAAGTCAAAGTCAAAGCCAAAGTCAAAGTCAAAGTCAAAGTCAAAGTCAAAGTCAAAGTCAAAGTCAAAGTCAAAGTCAAAGTCAAAGTCAAGGTCAAAGTCAAAGTCAAAGTCAAAGTCAAAGTCAAAGTCAAAGTCAAAGTCAAAGTCAAAGTAAAGGTCAAAGGTCAAAGTCAAAGTCAAAGTCAAAGTCAAGGTCAAATTCAAGGTCAAAGTCAAGGTCAAAGTCAAAGTCAAAGTCAAAGTCAAAGTCAAAGTCAAAGCCAAAGTCAAAGTCAAAGTCAAAGTCAAAGTCAAAGTCAAAGTCAAAGTCAAAGTCAAAGTCAAAGTCAAAGTCAAAGTCAAAGTCAAGGTCAAAGTCAAAGTCAAAGTCAAAGTCAAAGTCAAAGTCAAAGTCAAAGTCAAAGTCAAAGTCAAAGTCAAAGTCAAAGTCAAAGTCAAAGTCAAAGTCAAAGTCAAAGTCAAAGTCAAAGTCAAAGTCAAAGTCAAAGTCAAAGTCAAAGTCAAAGTCAAAGTCAAGGTCAAAGTCAAAGTCAAAGTCAAAGTCAAAGTCAAAGTAAAAGTAAAAGTAAAAGTAAAAGTAAAAGTAAAAGTAAAAGTAAAAGTCAAAGTCAAAGTCAAAGTCAAAGTAAAGGTCAAGGTCAAAGTCAAAGTCAAGGTCAAATTCAAGGTCAAAGTCAAAGTCAAAGTCAAAGTCAAAGTCACAGTCAAAGTCAAAGTCAAAGACAAAGTCAAAGTCAAAGTCAAAGTCAAAGTCAAAGTCAAAGCCAAAGTCAAAGTCAAAGCCAAAGTCAAAGTCAAAGTCAAAGTCAAAGTCAAAGTCAAAGTCAAAGTCAAAGTCAAAGTCAAAGTCAAGGTCAAAGTCAAAGTCAAAGTCAAAGTCAAAGTCAAAGTCAAAGTCAAAGTCAAAGTCAAAGTCAAAGTAAAGGTCAAAGTCAAAGTCAAAGTCAAAGTCAAGGTCAAATTCAAGGTCAAAGTCAAAGTCAAAGTCAAAGTCAAAGTCAAAGTCAAAGTCAAAGTCAAAGTCAAAGTCAAAGTCAAAGTCAAAGTCAAAGTCAAAGTCAAAGTCAAAGTCAAAGTCAAAGTCAAGGTCAAAGTCAAGGTCAAAGTCAAAGTCAAAGTCAAAGTCAAAGTCAAAGTCAAAGTCATAGTAAAAGTAAAAGTAAAAGTCAAAGTCAAAGTCAAAGTCAAAGTCAAAGTAAAGGTCAAAGTCAAAGTCAAAGTCAAAGTCAAGGTCAAAGTCAAAGTCAAAGTCAAAGTCAAAGTAAAGGTCAAAGTCAAAGTCAAAGTCAAAGTCAAAGTCAAGGTCAAAGTCAAGGTCAAAGTCAAGGTCAAATTCAAAGGTAAAGTCAAAGTCAAAGTCAAAGTAAAGGTCAAAGTCAAAGTCAAAGTCAAAGTCAAGGTCAAATTCAAGGTCAAAGTCAAAGTCAAAGTCAAAGTCAAAGTCAAGGTCAAAGTCAAAGTCAAAGTCAAAGTCAAGGTCAAATTCAAGGTCAAAGTCAAAGTCAAAGTCAAAGTCAAAGTCAAAGTCAAGGTCAAAGTCAAAGTCAAAGTCAAAGTCAAAGTCAAAGTCAAAGTCAAAGTCAAAGTCAAAGTCAAAGTCAAAGTCAAAGTCAAAGTCAAAGTCAAAGTCAAAGTCAAAGTCAAAGTCAAAGTCAAAGTCAAGGTCAAAGTCAAAGTCAAAGTCAAAGTCAAAGTCAAAGTCAAAGTCAAAGTAAAGGTCAAAGTCAAAGTCAAGGTCAAATTCAAGGTCAAAGTCAAAGTCAAAGTCAAAGTCAAAGTCAAAGTCAAAGTCAAAGTCAAAGTCAAAGTCAAAGTCAAAGTCAAAGTCAAAGTCAATGTCAAAGTCAAAGTCAAAGTCAAAGTCAAAGTCAAAGTCAAAGTCACAGTCAAAGTCAAAGTCAAAGTCAAAGTCAAAGTCAAAGTCAAAGTCAAGGTCAAAGTCAAGGTCAAAGTCAAAGTCAAAGTCAAAGTCAAAGTCAAAGTCAAAGTCAAAGTCAAAGTCAAAGTCAAAGTCAAAGTCAAAGTCAAGGTCAAAGTCAAAGTCAAAGTAAAAGTAAAAGTCAAAGTCAAAGTCAAAGTCAAAGTAAAGGTCAAATTCAAGGTCAAAGTCAAAGTCAAAGTCAGAGTCAAAGTCAAAGTCAAAGCCAAAGTCAAAGTCAAAGTCAAAGCCAAAGTCAAAGTCAAAGTCAAAGTCAAAGTCAAAGTCAAAGTCAAAGTCAAAGTCAAAGTCAAAGTCAAAGTCAAGGTCAAAGTCAAAGTCAAAGTCAAAGTCAAAGTCAAAGTCAAAGTCAAAGTCAAAGTCAAAGTCCAAGTCAAAGTCAAAGTCAAAGTCAAAGTCAAAGTCAAAGTCAAAGTCAAAGTCAAGGTCAAAGTCAAAGTCAAAGTCAAAGTCAAAGTCAAAGTCAAAGTAAAGGTCAAAGTCAAAGTCAAAGTCAAAGTCAAAGTCAAGGTCAAATTCAAGGTCAAAGTCAAAGTCAAAGTCAAAGTCAAAGTCAAAGTCAAAGTCAAAGTCAAAGTCAAAGTCAAAGTCAAAGTCAAAGTCAAAGTCAAAGTCAAAGTCAAGGTCAAAGTAAAAGTCAAAGTCAAAGTCAAATTCAAAGTCAAAGTCAAAGTCAAGGTCAAAGTCAAAGTCAAAGTCAAAGTCAAAGTCAAAGTCAAAGTCAAAGTCATAGTAAAAGTAAAAGTCAAAGTCAAAGTCAAAGTCAAAGTCAAAGTCAAAGTCAAAGTCAAAGTCAAAGTCAAAGTCAAAGTCAAAGTCAAAGTCAAAGTCAAGGTCAAAGTCAAAGTCAAAGTCAAAGCCAAAGTCAAAGTCAAAGTCAAAGTCAAAGTCAAAGTCAAAGTCAAAGTCAAAGTCAAAGTCAAAGTCAAAGTCAAAGTCGAAGTCAAAGTCAAAGTCAAAGTCAAAGTCAAGGTCAAAGTCAAAGTCAAAGTCAAAGTCAAAGTCAAAGTCAAAGTCAAAGTCAAAGTCAAAGTCAAAGTCAAAGTCAAAGTCAAAGTCAAAGTAAAGGTCAAAGTCAAAGTCAAGGTCAAAGTAAAGGTCAAGGTCAAAGTCAAAGTCAAAGTCAAAGTCAAAGTCAAAGTCACAGTCAAAGTCAAAGTCAAAGACAAAGTCAAAGTCAAAGTCAAAGTCAAAGCCA
The DNA here is from genome assembly GCF_027943255.1 of Anastrepha obliqua. Classification (NCBI taxonomy): domain Eukaryota; kingdom Metazoa; phylum Arthropoda; class Insecta; order Diptera; family Tephritidae; genus Anastrepha; species Anastrepha obliqua. Next base: position 134,887 of record NW_026562190.1, read on the forward strand.
AAGTCAAAGTCAAAGTCAAAGCCAAAGTCAAAGTCAAAGTCAAAGTCAAAGTCAAAGTCAAAGTCAAAGTCAAAGTCAAGGTCAAAGTCAAAGTCAAAGTCAAAGTCAAAGTCAAAGTCAAAGTCAAAGTCAAAGTCAAAGTCAAAGTCAGAGTCAAGGTCAAAGTCAAAGTCAAAGTCAAAGTCAAAGTCAAAGTCAAAGCCAAAGTCAAAGTCAAAGTAAAAGCCAAAGTCAAAGTCAAAGTCAAAGTCAAAGTCAAAGTCAAAGTCAAGGTCAAAGTCAAAGTCAAAGTCAAAGTCAAAGTCAAGGTCAAAGTCAAAGTCAAAGTCAAAGTCAAAGTCAAAGTCAAAGTCAAAGTCAAAGTCAAAGTAAAAGTCAAAGTCAAAGTCAAAGCCAAAGTCAAAGTCAAAGTCAAAGTCAAAGTCAAAGTCAAAGTCAAAGTCAAAGTCAAGGTCAAAGTCAAAGTCAAAGCCAAAGTCAAAGTCAAAGTCAAAGTCAAAGTCAAAGTCAAAGTCAAAGTCAAAGTCAAGGTCAAAGTCAAAGTCAAAGTCAAAGTCAAAGTCAAAGTCAAAGTCAAGGTCAAATTCAAGGTCAAAGTCAAAGTCAAGGTCAAAGTGAAAGTCAAAGTGAAAGTCAAAGTCAAAGTCAAAGTCAAAGTCAAAGTCAAAGTCAAAGTCAAAGTCAAAGTCAAAGTCAAAGTCAAAGTCAAAGTCAAAGTCAAAGTCAAAGCAAAAGTCAAAGTCAAAGTCAAAGTCAAAGTCAAAGTCAAAGTCAAAGTCAAAGTCAAAGTCAAAGTCAAAGTCAAAGTCAAAGTCAAAGTCAAAGTCAAGGTCAAAGTCAAAGTCAAAGTCAAGGTCAAATTCAAGGTCAAAGTCAAAGTCAAAGTCAAAGTCAAAGTCAAAGTCAAAGTCAAAGTCAAAGTCAAAGTCAAAGTCAAAGTCAAAGTCAAAGTCAAAGTCAAAGTCAAAGTCAAAGTCAAAGTCAAAGTCAAAGTCAAAGTCAAAGTCAAGGTCAAAGTCAAAGTCAAAGTCAAAGTCAAAGTCAAAGTCAAAGCCAAAGTCAAAGTCAAAGTCAAAGTCAAAGTCAAAGTCAAAGTCAAAGTCAAAGTCAAAGTCAAAGTCAAAGTCAAAGTCAAAGTCAAGGTCAAAGTCAAAGTCAAAGTCAAAGTCAAAGTCAAAGTCAAAGTCAAAGTCAAAGTCAAAGTCAAATTCAAAGTCAAAGTCAAAGTCAAAGTCAAAGTCAAAGTCAAAGTCAAAGTCAAAGTCAAAGTCAAAGTCAAAGTCAAAGTCAAAGTCAAAGTCAAGGTCAAAGTCAAAGTCAAAGCCAAAGTCAAAGTCAAAGTCAAAGTCAAAGTCAAAGTCAAAGTCAAAGTCAAAGTCAAGGTCAAAGTCAAAGTCAAAGTCAAAGTCAAAGTCAAAGTCAAAGTCAAAGTCAAGGTCAAATTCAAGGTCAAAGTCAAAGTCAAGGTCAAAGTGAAAGTCAAAGTGAAAGTCAAAGTCAAAGTCAAAGTCAAAGTCAAAGTCAAAGTCAAAGTCAAAGTCAAAGTCAAAGTCAAAGTCAAAGTCAAAGTCAAAGTCAAAGCCAAAGTCAAAGTCAAAGTCAAAGTCAAAGTCAAAGTCAAAGTCAAAGTCAAAGTCAAAGTCAAAGTCAAAGTCAAAGTCAAAGTCAAAGTCAAAGTCAAGGTCAAAGTCAAAGTCAAAGTCAAGGTCAAATTCAAGGTCAAAGTCAAAGTCAAAGTCAAAGTCAAAGTCAAAGTCAAAGTCAAAGTCAAAGTCAAAGTCAAAGTCAAAGTCAAAGTCAAAGTCAAAGTCAAAGTCAAAGTCAAAGTCAAAGTCAAAGTCAAAGTCAAGGTCAAAGTCAAAGTCAAAGTCAAAGTCAAAGTCAAAGTCAAAGCCAAAGTCAAAGTCAAAGTCAAAGTCAAAGTCAAAGTCAAAGTCAAAGTCAAAGTCAAAGTCAAAGTCAAAGTCAAAGTCAAAGTCAAAGTCAAGGTCAAAGTCAAAGTCAAAGTCAAAGTCAAAGTCAAAGTCAAAGTCAAAGTCAAAGTCAAATTCAAAGTCAAAGTCAAAGTCAAAGTCAAAGTCAAAGTCAAAGTCAAAGTCAAAGTCAAAGTCAAAGTCAAAGTCAAAGTCAAGGTCAAAGTCAAAGTCAAAGTCAAAGTCAAAGTCAAAGTCAAAGTCAAAGTAAAGGTCAAAGTCAAAGTCAAAGTCAAAGTCAAGGTCAAATTCAAGGTCAAGGTCAAAGTCAAAGTCAAAGTCAAAGTCAAAGTCAAGGTCAAAGTCAAAGTCAAAGTCAAGGTCAAAGTCAAAGTCAAAGTCAAAGTCAAAGTCAAAGTCAAAGTCAAAGTCAAAGTCAAAGTCAAAGTCAAAGTCAAAGTCAAAGTCAAAGTCAAAGTCAAAGTCAAAGTCAAAGTCAAAGTCAAAGTCAAAGTCAAAGTCATAGTAAAAGTAAAAGTAAAAGTAAAAGTCAAAGTCAAAGTCAAAGTCAAGGTCAAAGTCAAAGTCAAAGTCAAAGTCAAAGTCAAAGTCAAAGTCAAAGTCAAAGTCAAAGTCAAAGTCAAAGTCAAAGTCAAAGTCAAAGTCAAAGTCAAAGTCAAGGTCAAAGTCAAAGTCAAAGTCAAAGTCAAAGTCAAAGTCAAAGTCAAAGTCAAAGTAAAGGTCAAAGTCAAAGTCAAAGTCAAAGTCAAGGTCAAATTCAAGGTCAAAGTCAAAGTCAAAGTCAAAGTCAAAGTCAAAGTCAAAGTCAAAGTCAAAGTCAAAGTCAAAGTCAAAGTCAAAGTCAACGTCAAGGTCAAATTCAAGGTCAAAGTCAAAGTCAAAGTCAAAGTCAAAGTCAAAGTCAAAGTCAAAGTCAAAGTAAAGTCAAAGTCAAAGTCAAAGTCAAAGTCGAAGTCAAAGTCAAAGTCAAGGTCAAAGTCAAAGTCAAAGTCAAAGTCAAAGTCAAAGTCAAAGTCAAAGTCAAAGTCAAAGTCAAAGTCAAAGTCAAAGTCAAAGTCAAAGTCAAAGTCAAAGTCAAAGTCAAAGTCAAAGTCAAAGCCAAAGTCAAAGTCAAAGCCAAAGTCAAAGTCAAAGTCAAAGTCAAAGTCAAAGTCAAAGTCAAAGTCAAAGTCCAAGTCAAAGTCAAAGTCAAAGTCAAGGTCAAAGTCAAAGTCAAAGTCAAAGTCAAAGTCAAAGTCAAAGTAAAAGTAAAAGTAAAAGTAAAAGTAAAAGTAAAAGTAAAAGTCAAAGTCAAAGTCAAAGTCAAAGTAAAGGTCAAGGTCAAAGTCAAAGTCAAGGTCAAATTCAAGGTCAAAGTCAAAGTCAAAGTCAAAGTCAAAGTCACAGTCAAAGTCAAAGTCAAAGTCAAAGACAAAGTCAAAGTCAAAGTCAAAGTCAAAGTCAAAGCCAAAGTCAAAGTCAAAGCCAAAGTCAAAGTCAAAGTCAAAGTCAAAGTCAAAGTCAAAGTCAAGGTCAAAGTCAAAGTCAAAGTCAAAGTCAAAGTCAAAGTCAAAGTCAAAGTCAAAGTCAAAGTCAAAGTCAAAGTAAAGGTCAAAGTCAAAGTCAAAGTCAAAGTCAAGGTCAAATTCAAGGTCAAAGTCAAAGTCAAAGTCAAAGTCAAAGTCAAAGTCAAAGTCAAAGTCAAAGTCAAAGTCAAAGTCAAAGTCAAAGTCAAAGTAAAGGTCAAAGTCAAAGTCAAAGTCAAGGTCAAATTCAAGGTCAAAGTCAAAGTCAAAGACAAAGTCAAAGTCAAAGTCAAAGACAAAGTCAAAGTCAAAGTCAAAGTCAAAGTCAAAGTCAAAGTCAAAGTCAAAGTCAAAGTCAAAGTCAAAGTCAAAGTCAAAGTCAAAGTCAAAGTCAAAGTCAAAGTCAAGGTCAAAGTCAAAGTCAAAGTCAAAGTCAAAGTCAAAGTAAAAGTAAAAGTAAAAGTAAAAGTAAAAGTAAAAGTAAAAGTAAAAGTCAAAGTCAAAGTCAAAGTCAAAGTAAAGGTCAAGGTCAAAGTCAAAGTCAAGGTCAAATTCAAGGTCAAAGTCAAAGTCAAAGTCAAAGTCAAAGTCAAAGTCACAGTCAAAGTCAAAGTCAAAGTCAAAGACAAAGTCAAAGTCAAAGTCAAAGTCAAAGTCAAAGTCAAAGCCAAAGTCAAAGTCAAAGCCAAAGTCAAAGTCAAAGTCAAAGTCAAAGTCAAAGTCAAAGTCAAGGTCAAAGTCAAAGTCAAAGTCAAAGTCAAAGTCAAAGTCAAAGTCAAAGTCAAAGTCAAAGTCACAGTCAAAGTCAAAGTCAAAGTCAAGGTCAAAGTCAAAGTCAAAGTCAAGGTCAAAGTCAAAGTCAAAGTCAAAGTCAGAGTCAGAGTCAAAATCAAAGTCAAAGTCAAGGTCAAATTCAAGGTCAAAGTCAAAGTCAAAGTCAAAGTCAAAGTCAAAGTCAAAGTCAAAGTCAAAGTCAAAGTCAAAGTCAAAGTCAAAGTCAAAGTCAAAGTCAAAGTCAAAGTCAAAGTCAAAGTCAAAGTCAAAGTCAAAGTCAAAGTCAAAGTCAAAGTCAAAGTCAAAGTGAAAGTCAAAGTCAAAGTCACAGTCACAGTCAAAGTCAAAGTCAAAGTCAAAGTCAAAGTCAAAGTCAAAGTCAAAGTCAAAGTCAAGGTCAAATTCAAGGTCAAAGTCAAAGTCAAAGTCAAAGTCAAAGTCAAAGTAAAAGTCAAAGTCAAAGTCAAAGTCATAGTAAAAGTCAAAGTAAAAGTCGAAGTCAAAGTCAAAGTCAAAGTCAAAGTCAAAGTCAAAGTCAAAGTCAAAGTAAAGGTCAAAGTCAAAGTCAAAGTCAAAGTCAAAGTCAAAGTCAAAGTCAAGGTCAAATTCAAGGTCAAAGTCAAAGTCAAAGTCAAAGTCAAAGTCAAAGTCACAGTCAAAGTCAAAGTCAAAGTCAAAGTCAAAGTCAAAGTCAAAGTCAAAGTCAAAGTCAAAGTCAAAGTCAAAGTCAAAGTCAAAGTCAAAGTCAAAGTCAAAGTCAAAGTCAAAGTCAAAGTCAAAGTCAAAGTCAAAGTCAAAGTCAAAGTCAAAGCCAAAGTCACAGTCAAAGTCAAAGTCAAAGTCAAAGTCAAAGTCAAAGTCATAGTAAAAGTAAAAGTAAAAGTAAAAGTAAAAGTAAAAGTAAAAGTAAAAGTAAAAGTAAAAGTAAAAGTAAAAGTCAAAGTAAAAGTAAAAGTCAAAGTCAAAGTCAAAGTCAAAGTCAAAGTCAAGGTCAAATTCAAGGTCAAAGTCAAAGTCAAAGTCAAAGTCAAAGTCACAGTCAAAGTCAAAGTCAAAGACAAAGTCAAAGTCAAAGTCAAAGTCAAGGTCAAAGTCAAAGTCAAAGTCAAAGTCAAGGTCAAATTCAAGGTCAAAGTCAAAGTCAAAGTCAAAGTCAAAGTCAAGGTCAAATTCAAGGTCAAAGTCAAAGTCAAAGTCAAAGTCAAAGTCACAGTCAAAGTCAAAGTCAAAGACAAAGTCAAAGTCAAAGTCAAAGTCAAAGTCAAAGTCAAAGTCAAAGTCAAAGTCAAAGTCAAAGTCAAAGTCAAAGTCAAAGTCAAAGTCAAAGTCAAAGTCAAAGTAAAGGTCAAAGTCAAAGTCAAAGTCAAAGTCAAAGTCAAAGTCAAAGTCAAAGTCAAGGTCAAGGTCAAAGTCAAAGTCAAAGTCAAAGTCAAGGTCAAAGTCAAGGTCAAAGTCAAAGTCAAAGTCAAAGTCAAAGTCAAAGTCAAAGTCAAAGTCAAAGTCAAAGTCAAAGTCAAAGTCAAAGTCAAAGTCAAAGTCAAGGTCAAAGTCAAAGTCAAAGTCAAGGTCAAAGTCAAAGTCAAAGTCAAAGTCAAAGTCAAAGTCAAAGTCAAAGTCAAAGTCAAAGTCAAAGTCAAAGTCAAAGTCAAAGTCTAAGTCAAAGTCAAAGTAAAGGTCAAAGTCAAAGTCAAAGTCAAAGTCAAAGTCAAAGTCAAGGTCAAATTCAAGGTCAAAGTCAAAGTCAAAGTCAAAGTCAAAGTCAAAGTCAAAGTCAAAGTCAAAGTCAAAGTCAAAGTCAAAGTCAAAGTCAAAGTCAAAGTCATAGTAAAAGTAAAAGTAAAAGTCAAAGTAAAAGTCAAAGTCAAAGTCAAAGTCAAAGTCAAAGTAAAGGTCAAAGTCAAAGTCAAAGTCAAAGTCAAAGTCAAAGTCAAAGTCAAGGTCAAATTCAAGGTCAAAGTCAAAGTCAAAGTCAAAGTCAAAGTCAAGGTCAAATTCAAGGTCAAAGTCAAAGTCAAAGTCAAAGTCAAAGTCAAAGTCAAAGTCAAAGTCAAAGTCAAAGTCAAAGTCAAAGTCAAAGTCAAAGTCAAAGTCAAAGTCAAAGTCAAAGTCAAAGTCATAGTAAAAGTAAAAGTAAAAGTCAAAGTAAAAGTCAAAGTCAAAGTCAAAGTCAAAGTCAAAGTCAAAGTCAAAGTCAAAGTCAAGGTCAAATTCAAGGTCAAAGTCAAAGTCAAAGTCAAAGTCACAGTCACAGTCAAAGTCAAAGTCAAAAACAAAGTCAAAGTCAAAGCCAAAGTCAAAGTCAAAGTCAAAGTCAAAGTCAAAGTCAAAGTCAAAGTCAAAGTCAAAGTCAAAGTCAAAGTCAAAGTCAAAGTCAAAGTCAAAGTCAAAGTCAAAGTCAAAGTCAAAGTCAAAGTCAAAGTCAAAGTCAAAGTCAAAGTCAAAGTCAGAGTCAAGGTCAAAGTCAAAGTCAAAGTCAAAGTCAAAGCCAAAGTCAAAGTCAAAGTCAAAGTCAAAGTCAAAGTCAAAGTCAAAGTCAAAGTCAAAGTCAAGGTCAAAGTCAAAGTCAAAGTCAAAGTCAAAGTCAAAGTCAAAGTCAAAGTCAAAGTCAAAGTCAAAGTCAAAGTCAAGGTCAAAGTCAAAGTCAAAGTCAAGGTCAAAGTCAAAGTCAAAGTCAAAGTCAAAGTCAAAGTCAAAGTCAAAGTCAAAGTCAAAGTCAAAGTCAAAGTCAAAGTCAAAGTCAAAGTCAAAGTCAAAGTCAAAGTCAAAGTCAAAGTCAAAGTCAAAGTCAAAGTCAAAGTCAAAGTCAAAGTCAAAGTCAAAGTCAAAGTCAAAGTCAAGGTCAAATTCAAAGCCAAAGTCAAAGTCAAAGTCAAAGTAAAGGTCAAAGTCAAAGTCAAAGTCAAGGTCAAAGTCAAAGTCAAAGTCAAAGTCAAAGTCAAAGTCAAAGTCAAAGTCAAAGTCAAAGTAAAATTCAAGGTCAAAGTCAAAGTCAAAGTCAAAGGCAAAGTCAAAGTCAAGGTCAAAGTCAAAGTCAAAGTCAAAGTCAAAGTCAAAGTCAAAGTCAAAGTCAAAGTCAAAGTCAAAGTCAAAGTCAAAGTCAAAGTCAAAGTCAAAGTCAAAGTCAAAGTCAAAGTCAAAGTCAAAGTCAAGGTCAAAGTCAAAGTCAAAGTCAAAGTCAAAGTCAAGGTCAAAGTCAAAGTCAAAGTCAAAGTCAAAGTCAAAGTCAAAGTCAAAGTCAAAGTCAAAGTCAAAGTCAAAGTCAAAGTCAAAGTCAATGTCAAAGTCAAAGTCAAAGTCAAAGTCAAAGTCAAAGTCAAAGTCAAAGTCAAAGTCAAAGTCAAAGTCAAAGTCAAGGTCAAAGTCAAAGTCAAAGTCAAAGTCAAAGTCAAAGTAAAAGTAAAAGTAAAAGTCAAAGACAAAGTCAAAGTCAAAGTCAAAGTCAAAGTCAAAGTCAAAGTCAAAGTCAAAGTCAAAGTCAAAGTCAAAGTCAAAGTCAAGGTCAAAGTCAAAGTCAAAGTCAAAGTCAAAGTCAAAGTAAAAGTAAAAGTAAAAGTAAAAGTAAAAGTAAAAGTAAAAGTAAAAGTAAAAGTCAAAGTCAAAGTCAAAGTCAAAGTAAAGGTCAAGGTCAAAGTCAAAGTCAAGGTCAAATTCAAGGTCAAAGTCAAAGTCAAAGTCAAAGTCAAAGTCACAGTCAAAGTCAAAGTCAAAGACAAAGTCAAAGTCAAAGTCAAAGTCAAAGTCAAAGCCAAAGTCAAAGTCAAAGCCAAAGTCAAAGTCAAAGTCAAAGTCAAAGTCAAAGTCAAAGTCAAAGTCAAAGTCAAAGTCAAAGTCAAGGTCAAAGTCAAAGTCAAAGTCAAAGTCAAAGTCAAAGTCAAAGTCAAAGTCAAAGTCAAAGTCAAAGTAAAGGTCAAAGTCAAAGTCAAAGTCAAAGTCAAGGTCAAATTCAAGGTCAAAGTCAAAGTCAAAGTCAAAGTCAAAGTCAAAGTCAAAGTCAAAGTCAAAGTCAAAGTCAAAGTCAAAGTCAAAGTCAAAGTCAAAGTCAAAGTAAAGGTCAAAGTCAAAGTCAAAGTCAAGGTCAAATTCAAGGTCAAAGTCAAAGTCAAAGACAAAGTCAAAGTCAAAGTCAAAGACAAAGTCAAAGTCAAAGTCAAAGTCAAAGTCAAAGCCAAAGTCAAAGTCAAAGTCAAAGTCAAAGTCAAAGTCAAAGTCAAAGTCAAAGTCAAAGTCAAAGTCAAAGTCAAAGTCACAGTCAAAGTCAAAGTCAAAGTCAAGGTCAAAGTCAAAGTCAAAGTCAAGGTCAAAGTCAAAGTCAAAGTCAAAGTCAAAGTCAAAGTCAAAGTCAAAGTCAAAGTCAAAGTCAAAGTCAAAGTCAAAGTCAAAGTCAAAGTCAAAGTCAAAGTCAGAGTCAAAATCAAAGTCAAAGTCAAGGTCAAATTCAAGGTCAAAGTCAAAGTCAAAGTCAAAGTCAAAGTCAAAGTCAAAGTCAAAGTCAAAGTCAAAGTCAAAGTCAAAGTCAAAGTCAAAGTCAAAGTCAAAGTCAAAGTCAAAGTCAAAGTCAAAGTCAAAGTCAAAGTCAAAGTCAAAGTCAAAGTCACAGTCAAAGTCAAAGTCAAAGTCAAAGTCAAAGTCAAAGTCAAAGTCAAAGTCAAAGTCAAGGTCAAATTCAAGGTCAAAGTCAAAGTCAAAGTCAAAGTCAAAGTCAAAGTCAAAGTAAAAGTCAAAGTCAAAGTCAAAGTCATAGTAAAAGTCAAAGTAAAAGTCAAAGTCAAAGTCAAAGTCAAAGTCAAAGTCAAAGTCAAAGTAAAGGTCAAAGTCAAAGTCAAAGTCAAAGTCAAAGTCAAAGTCAAAGTCAAGGTCAAATTCAAGGTCAAAGTCAAAGTCAAAGTCAAAGTCAAAGTCACAGTCAAAGTCAAAGTCAAAGTCAAGGTCAAAGTCAAAGTCAAAGTCAAAGTCAAAGTCAAAGTCAAAGTCAAAGCCAAAGTCACAGTCAAAGTCAAAGTCAAAGTCAAAGTCAAAGTCAAAGTCATAGTAAAAGTAAAAGTAAAAGTAAAAGTAAAAGTAAAAGTAAAAGTAAAAGTAAAAGTAAAAGTCAAAGTAAAAGTAAAAGTCAAAGTCAAAGTCAAAGTCAAAGTCAAAGTCAAGGTCAAATTCAAGGTCAAAGTCAAAGTCAAAGTCAAAGTCAAAGTCACAGTCAAAGTCAAAGTCAAAGACAAAGTCAAAGTCAAAGTCAAAGTCAAGGTCAAAGTCAAAGTCAAAGTCAAAGTCAAGGTCAAATTCAAGGTCAAAGTCAAAGTCAAAGTCAAAGTCAAAGTCAAAGTCAAAGTCAAGGTCAAATTCAAGGTCAAAGTCAAAGTCAAAGTCAAAGTCAAAGTCACAGTCAAAGTCAAAGTCAAAGACAAAGTCAAAGTCAAAGTCAAAGTCAAAGTCAAAGTCAAAGTCAAAGTCAAAGTCAAAGTCAAAGTCAAAGTCAAAGTCAAAGTCAAAGTAAAGGTCAAAGTCAAAGTCAAAGTCAAAGTCAAAGTCAAAGTCAAAGTCAAAGTCAAAGTCAAGGTCAAAGTCAAAGTCAAAGTCAAAGTCAAGGTCAAAGTCAAGGTCAAAGTCAAAGTCAAAGTCAAAGTCAAAGTCAAAGTCAAAGTCAAAGTCAAAGTCAAAGTCAAAGTCAAAGTCAAAGTCAAAGTCAAAGTCAAAGTCAAAGTCAAAGTCAAAGTAAAGGTCAAAGTCAAAGTCAAAGTCAAAGTCAAAGTCAAAGTCAAAGTCAAAGTCAAAGTCAAAGTCAAGGTCAAAGTCAAAGTCAAAGTCAAAGTCAAGGTCAAAGTCAAGGTCAAAGTCAAAGTCAAAGTCAAAGCCAAAGTCAAAGTCAAAGTCAAAGTCAAAGTCAAAGTCAAAGCCAAAGTCAAAGTCAAAGTCAAATTCAAGGTCAAAGTCAAAGTCAAAGTCAAAGTCAAAGTCAAAGTCAAAGTCAAAGTCAAAGTCAAAGTCAAAGTCAAAGTCAAAGTCAAAGTCAAAGTCAAAGTCAAAGTCAAAGTCAAAGTCAAAGTCAAAGTCAAAGTCAAAGTCAAAGTCAAAGTCAAAGTCAAAGTCAAAGTCAAAGTCAAGGTCAAAGTCAAAGTCAAAGTCAAGGTCAAAGTCAAAGTCAAAGTCAAAGTCAAAGTCAAAGTCAAAGTCAAAGTCAAAGTCAAAGTCAAAGTCAAAGTCTAAGTCAAAGTCAAAGTAAAGGTCAAAGTCAAAGTCAAAGTCAAAGTCAAAGTCAAAGTCAAGGTCAAATTCAAGGTCAAAGTCAAAGTCAAAGTCAAAGTCAAAGTCAAAGTCAAAGTCAAAGTCAAAGTCAAAGTCAAAGTCAAAGTCAAAGTCATAGTAAAAGTAAAAGTAAAAGTCAAAGTAAAAGTCAAAGTCAAAGTCAAAGTCAAAGTCAAAGTCAAAGTAAAGGTCAAAGTCAAAGTCAAAGTCAAAGTCAAAGTCAAAGTCAAAGTCAAGGTCAAATTCAAGGTCAAAGTCAAAGTCAAAGTCAAAGTCAAAGTCAAAGTCAAAGTCAAGGTCAAATTCAAGGTCAAAGTCAAAGTCAAAGTCAAAGTCAAAGTCAAAGTCAAGGTCAAAGTCAAAGTCAAAGTCAAAGTCAAAGTCAAAGTCAAAGTCAAAGTCAAAGTCAAAGTCAAAGTCAAAGTCAAAGTCAAAGTCAAAGTCAAAGTCAAGGTCAAAGTCAAAGTCAAAGTCAAAGTCAAAGTCAAAGTCAAAGTCAAAGTCAAGGTCAAAGTCAAAGTCAAAGTCAAAGTCAAAGTCAAAGTCAAAGTAAAGGTCAAAGTCAAAGTCAAAGTCAAAGTCAAGGTCAAATTCAAGGTCAAAGTCAAAGTCAAAGTCAAAGTCAAAGTCAAAGTCAAAGTCAAAGTCAAGGTCAAATTCAAGGTCAAAGTCAAAGTCAAAGTCAAAGTCAAAGTCAAAGTCACAGTCAAAGTCAAAGTCAAAGACAAAGTCAAAGTCAAAGTCAAAGTCAAAGCCAAAGTCAAAGTCAAAGTCAAAGTCAAAGTCAAAGTCAAAGTCAAAGTCAAAGTCAAAGTCAAGGTCAAGGTCAAAGTCAAAGTCAAAGTCAAAGTCAAAGTCAAAGTCAAAGTCAAAGTCAAGGTCAAATTCAAGGTCAAAGTCAAAGTCAAAGTCAAAGTCAAAGTCAAAGTCAAAGTCAAAGTCAAAGTCAAAGTCAAAGCCAAAGTCAAAGTCAAAGTCAAAGTCAAAGTCAAAGTCAAAGTCAAAGTCATAGTAAAAGTAAAAGTAAAAGTAAAAGTAAAAGTAAAAGTAAAAGTCAAAGTAAAAGTAAAAGTCAAAGTCAAAGTCAAAGTCAAAGTCAAAGTCAAGGTCAAAGTCAAAGTCAAAGTCAAAGTCAAAGCCAAAGTCAAAGTCAAAGTCAAAGTCAAAGTCAAAGTCAAAGTCAAAGTCAAAGTCAAAGTCAAAGTCAAAGTCAAAGTCAAAGTCAAGGTCAAAGTCAAAGTCAAAGTCAAAGTCAAAGTCAAAGTCAAATTCAAAGTCAAAGTCAAAGTCAAAGTCAAAGTCAAAGTCAAAGTCAAAGTCAAAGTCAAAGTCAAAGTCAAAGTCAAAGTCAAAGTCAAAGTCAAGGTCAAAGTCAAAGTCAAAGTCAAAGTCAAAGTCAAAGTCAAAGTCAAGGTCAAAGTCAAAGTCAAAGTCAAAGTCAAAGTCAAGGTCAAATTCAAGGTCAAGGTCAAAGTCAAAGTCAAAGTCAAAGTCAAAGTCAAAGTCAAAGTCAAAGTCAAAGTCAAAGTCAAAGTCAAGGTCAAATTCAAGGTCAAAGTCAAAGTCAAAGTCAAAGTCAAAGTCAAAGTCAAAGTCAAAGTCAAAGTCAAAGTCAAAGTCAAAGTCAAAGTCAAAGTCAAAGTCAAAGTCAAAGTCAAAGTCAAGGTCAAAGTCAAAGTCAAAGTCAAGGTCAAAGTCAAAGTCAAAGTCAAAGTCAAAGTCAAAGTCAAAGTCAAAGTCAAAGTCAAAGTCAAAGTCAAAGTCAAAGTCAAAGTCAAAGTCAAAGTCAAAGTCAAAGTCAAAGTCAAAGTCAAAGTCATAGTAAAAGTAAAAGTCAAAGTCAAAGTCAAAGTCAAAGTAAAGGTCAAGGTCAAAGTCAAAGTCAAAGTCAAAGTAAAGGTCAAAGTCAAAGTCAAGGTCAAAGTCAAAGTCAAAGTCAAAGTCAAAGTCAAAGTCAAAGTCAAAGTCAAAGTCAAAGTCAAAGTCAAAGTCAAAGTCAAAGTCAAAGTCAAAGTCAAAGTCAAAGTCAAAGTCAAAGTCAAAGTCAAAGTCAAAGTCAAAGTCAAAGTCAAAGTCAAAGTCAAAGTCAAAGTCAAAGTCAAAGTCATAGTAAAAGTAAAAGTAAAAGTAAAAGTCAAAGTCAAAGTCAAAGTCAAGGTCAAAGTCAAAGTCAAAGTCAAAGTCAAAGTCAAAGTCAAAGTCAAAGTCAAAGTCAAAGTCAAAGTCAAAGTCAAAGTCAAAGTCAAAGTCAAAGTCATAGTAAAAGTAAAAGTAAAAGTAAAAGTCAAAGTCAAAGTCAAAGTCAAGGTCAAAGTCAAAGTCAAAGTCAAAGTCAAAGTCAAAGTCAAAGTCAAAGTCAAAGTCAAAGTCAAAGTCAAAGTCAAAGTCAAAGTCAAAGTCAAAGTCAAAGTCAAAGTCAAGGTCAAAGTCAAAGTCAAAGTCAAAGTCAAAGTCAAATTCAAAGTCAAAGTCAAAGTAAAGGTCAAAGTCAAAGTCAAAGTCAAAGTCAAAGTCAAAGTCAAAGTCAAGGTCAAAGTCAAAGTCAAAGTCAAAGTCAAGGTCAAAGTCAAAGTCAAAGTCAAAGTCAAAGTCAAAGTCAAAGTCAAAGTCAAAGTCAAAGTCAAAGTCAAGGTCAAAGTCAAAGTCAAAGTCAAAGTCAAAGTCAAAGTCAAAGTCAAAGTCAAGGTCAAAGTCAAAGTCAAAGTCAAAGTCAAAGTCAAAGTCAAAGTCAAAGTCAAAGTCAAAGTCAAAGTCAAAGTCAAAGTCAAAGTCAAAGTCAAAGTCAAAGTCAAAGTCAAAGTCAAAGTCAAAGTCAAAGTCAAAGTCAAAGTCAAAGTCAAAGTCAAAGTCAAGGTCAAAGTCAAAGTCAAAGTCAAAGTCAAAGTCAAAGTCAAAGTAAAAGTAAAAGTAAAAGTAAAAGTAAAAGTAAAAGTAAAAGTAAAAGTAAAAGTAAAAGTAAAAGTCAAAGTCAAAGTCAAAGTAAAGGTCAAGGTCAAAGTCAAAGTCAAGGTCAAATTCAAGGTCAAAGTCAAAGTCAAAGTCAAAGTCAAAGTCACAGTCAAAGTCAAAGTCAAAGTCAAAGACAAAGTCAAAGTCAAAGTCAAAGTCAAAGCCAAAGTCAAAGTCAAAGCCAAAGTCAAAGTCAAAGTCAAAGTCAAAGTCAAAGTCAAAGTCAAGGTCAAAGTCAAAGTCAAAGTCAAAGTCAAAGTCAAAGTCAAAGTCAAAGTCAAAGTCAAAGTCAAAGTAAAGGTCAAAGTCAAAGTCAAAGTCAAAGTCAAGGTCAAATTCAAGGTCAAAGTCAAAGTCAAAGTCAAAGTCAAAGTCAAAGTCAAAGTCAAAGTCAAAGTCAAAGTCAAAGTCAAAGTCAAAGTAAAGGTCAAAGTCAAAGTCAAAGTCAAGGTCAACTTCAAGGTCAAAGTCAAAGTCAAAGACAAAGTCAAAGTCAAAGTCAAAGACAAAGTCAAAGTCAAAGTCAAAGTCAAAGTCAAAGCCAAAGTCAAAGTCAAAGTCAAAGTCAAAGTCAAAGTCAAAGTCAAAGTCAAAGTCAAAGTCAAAGTCAAAGTCACAGTCAAAGTCAAAGTCAAAGTCAAGGTCAAAGTCAAAGTCAAAGTCAAGGTCAAAGTCAAAGTCAAAGTCAAAGTCAAAGTCAAAGTCAAAGTCAAAGTCAAAGTCAAAGTCAAAGTCAAAGTCAAAGTCAAAGTCAAAGTCAAAGTCAAAGTCAAAGTCAGAGTCAAAATCAAAGTCAAAGTCAAGGTCAAATTCAAGGTCAAAGTCAAAGTCAAAGTCAAAGTCAAAGTCAAAGTCAAAGTCAAAGTCAAAGTCAAAGTCAAAGTCAAAGTCAAAGTCAAAGTCAAAGTCAAAGTCAAAGTCAAAGTCAAAGTCAAAGTCAAAGTCAAAGTCAAAGTCAAAGTCACAGTCAAAGTCAAAGTCAAAGTCAAAGTCAAAGTCAAAGTCACAGTCAAAGTCAAAGTCAAGGTCAAATTCAAGGTCAAAGTCAAAGTCAAAGTCAAAGTCAAAGTCAAAGTCAAAGTAAAAGTCAAAGTCAAAGTCAAAGTCATAGTAAAAGTCAAAGTAAAAGTCAAAGTCAAAGTCAAAGTCAAAGTCAAAGTCAAAGTCAAAGTCAAAGTACAGGTCAAAGTCAAAGTCAAAGTCAAAGTCAAAGTCAAAGTCAAAGTCAAGGTCAAATTCAAGGTCAAAGTCAAAGTCAAAGTCAAAGTCAAAGTCACAGTCAAAGTCAAAGTCAAAGTCAAAGTCAAAGTCAAAGTCAAAGTCAAAGTCAAAGTCAAAGTCAAAGTCAAAGTCAAAGTCAAAGTCAAAGTCAAAGTCAAAGTCAAAGTCAAAGTCAAAGTGAAAGTCAAAGTCAAAGCCAAAGTCACAGTCAAAGTCAAAGTCAAAGTCAAAGTCAAAGTCAAAGTCATAGTAAAAGTAAAAGTAAAAGTAAAAGTAAAAGTAAAAGTAAAAGTAAAAGTAAAAGTAAAAGTAAAAGTCAAAGTAAAAGTAAAAGTCAAAGTCAAAGTCAAAGTCAAAGTCAAAGTCAAGGTCAAATTCAAGGTCAAAGTCAAAGTCAAAGTCAAAGTCAAAGTCACAGTCAAAGTCAAAGTCAAAGACAAAGTCAAAGTCAAAGTCAAAGTCAAGGTCAAAGTCAAAGTCAAAGTCAAAGTCAAGGTCAAATTCAAGGTCAAAGTCAAAGTCAAAGTCAAAGTCAAAGTCAAGGTCAAATTCAAGGTCAAAGTCAAAGTCAAAGTCAAAGTCAAAGTCACAGTCAAAGTCAAAGTCAAAGACAAAGTCAAAGTCAAAGTCAAAGTCAAAGTCAAAGTCAAAGTCAAAGTCAAAGTCAAAGTCAAAGTCAAAGTCAAAGTCAAAGTAAAGGTCAAAGTCAAAGTCAAAGTCAAAGTCAAAGTCAAAGTCAAAGTCAAAGTCAAAGTCAAGGTCAAAGTCAAAGTCAAAGTCAAGGTCAAAGTCAAGGTCAAAGTCAAAGTCAAAGTCAAAGCCAAAGTCAAAGTCAAAGCCAAAGTCAAAGTCAAAGTCAAATTCAAGGTCAAAGTCAAAGTCAAAGTCAAAGTCAAGGTCAAAGTCAAGGTCAAAGTCAAAGTCAAAGTCAAAGTCAAAGTCAAAGTCAAAGTCAAAGTCAAAGTCAAAGTCAAAGTCAAAGTCAAAGTCAAAGTCAAAGTCAAAGTCAAAGTCAAAGTCAAAGTCAAAGTCACAGTCAAAGTCAAAGTCAAAGTCAAAGTCAAAGTCAAAGTCAAAGTCAAAGTCAAAGTCAAAGTCAAAGTCAAAGTCAAAGTCAAAGTCAAAGTCAAGGTCAAAGTCAAAGTCAAAGTCAAGGTCAAAGTCAAAGTCAAAGTCAAAGTCAAAGTCAAAGTCAAAGTCAAAGTCAAAGTCAAAGTCAAAGTCAAAGTCAAAGTCAAAGTCTAAGTCAAAGTCAAAGTAAAGGTCAAAGTCAAAGTCAAAGTCAAAGTCAAAGTCAAAGTCAAGGTCAAATTCAAGGTCAAAGTCAAAGTCAAAGTCAAAGTCAAAGTCAAAGTCAAAGTCAAAGTCAAAGTCAAAGTCAAAGTCAAAGTCATAGTAAAAGTAAAAGTAAAAGTCAAAGTAAAAGTCAAAGTCAAAGTCAAAGTCAAAGTCAAGGTCAAATTCAAGGTCAAAGTCAAAGTCAAAGTCAAAGTCAAAGTCACAGTCAAAGTCAAAGTCAAAGACAAAGTCAAAGTCAAAGTCAAAGTCAAAGTCAAAGTCAAAGTCAAAGTCAAAGTCAAAGTCAAGGTCAAATTCAAGGTCAAAGTCAAAGTCAAAGTCAAAGTCAAAGTCAAAGTCAAGGTCAAATTCAAGGTCAAAGTCAAAGTCAAAGTCAAAGTCAAAGTCACAGTCAAAGTCAAAGAAAAAGACAAAGTCAAAGTCAAAGTCAAAGTCAAAGTCAAAGTCAAAGTCAAAGTCAAAGTCAAAGTCAAAGTCAAAGTCAAAGTAAAGGTCAAAGTCAAAGTCAAAGTCAAAGTCAAAGTCAAAGTCAAAGTCAAAAACAAAGTCAAAGTCAAAGCCAAAGTCTAAGTCAAAGTCAAAGTCAAAGTCAAAGTCAAAGTCAAAGTCAAAGTCAAAGTCAAGGTCAAAGTCAAAGTCAAAGTCAAAGTCAAAGTCAAAGTCAAAGTCGAAGTCAAAGTCAAAGTCAAAGTCAAAGTCAAAGTCAAAGTCAAAGTCAGAGTCAAGGTCAAAGTCAAAGTCAAAGTCAAAGTCAAAGCCAAAGTCAAAGTCAAAGTCAAAGTCAAAGTCAAAGTCAAAGTCAAAGTCAAAGTCAAGGTCAAAGTCAAAGTCAAAGTCAAAGTCAAAGTCAAAGTCAAAGTCAAAGTCAAAGTCAAAGTCAAAGTCAAAGTCAAAGTCAAAGTCAAAGTCAAAGTCAAAGTCAAGGTCAAAGTCAAAGTCAAAGTCAAAGTCAAAGTCAAAGTCAAGGTCAAAGTCAAAGTCAAAGTCAAAGTCAAAGTCAAAGTCAAAGTAAAGGTCAAAGTCAAAGTCAAAGTCAAAGTCAAGGTCAAATTCAAGGTCAAAGTCAAAGTCAAAGTCAAAGTCAAAGTCAAAGTCAAAGTCAAAGTCAAAGTCAAAGTCAAAGTCAAAGTCAAGGTCAAATTCAAGGTCAAAGTCAAAGTCAAAGTCAAAGTCAAAGTCAAAGTCAAAGTCAAAGTCACAGTCAAAGTCAAAGTCAAAGACAAAGTCAAAGTCAAAGTCAAAGTCAAAGCCAAAGTCAAAGTCAAAGTCAAAGTCAAAGTCAAAGTCAAAGTCAAAGTCAAAGTCAAAGTCAAGGTCAAGGTCAAAGTCAAAGTCAAAGTCAAAGTCAAAGTCAAAGTCAAAGTCAAAGTCAAGGTCAAATTCAAGGTCAAAGTCAAAGTCAAAGTCAAAGTCAAAGTCAAAGTCAAAGTCAAAGTCAAAGTCAAAGTCAAAGTCAAAGTCAAAGTCAAAGTCAAAGTCAAAGCCAAAGTCAAAGTCAAAGTCAAAGCCAAAGTCAAAGTCAAAGTCAAAGTCAAAGTCAAAGTCAAAGTCAAAGTCAAAGTCAAGGTCAAAGTCAAAGTCAAAGTCAAAGTCAAAGTCAAAGTCAAAGTCAAAGTCAGAGTCAAGGTCAAAGTCAAAGTCAAAGTCAAAGTCAAAGTCAAAGTCAAAGTCAAAGTCAAAGTCAAAGTCAAAGTCAAAGTCAAAGTCAAAGTCAAAGTCAAAGTCAAAGTCAAAGTCAAAGTCAAAGTCAAAGCCAAAGTCAAAGTCAAAGTCAAAGTCAAAGTCAAAGTCAAAGTCAAAGTCAAAGTCAAAGTCAAAGTCAAAGTCAAAGTCAAAGTCAAAGTCAAAGTCAAAGTCAAAGTCAAAGTCAAAGTCAAAGTCAAAGTCAAAGTCAAAGTCAAAGTCATAGTAAAAGTAAAAGTCAAAGTCAAAGTCAAAGTCAAAGTCATGGTCAAATTCAAGGTCAAAGTCAAAGTCAAAGTCAAGGTCAAATTCAAGGTCAAAGTCAAAGTCGAAGTCAAAGTCAAAGTCACAGTCAAAGTCAAAGTCAAAGACAAAGTCAAGGTCAAATTCAAGGTCAAAGTCAAAGTCAAAGTCAAAGTCAAAGTCAAAGTCAAAGTCAAAGTCAAAGTCAAAGTCAAAGTCAAAGTCAAAGTCAAAGTCAAAGTCAAAGTCAAAGTCAAAGTCAAAGTCAAAGTCAAGGTCAAAGTCAAAGTCAAAGTCAAAGTCAAAGTCAAAGTCAAAGCCAAAGTCAAAGTCAAAGTCAAAGTCAAAGTCAAAGTCAAAGTCAAAGTCAAAGTCAAAGTCAAAGTCAAAGTCAAAGTCAAAGTCAAAGTCAAAGTCAAGGTCAAAGTCAAAGTCAAAGTCAAAGTCAAAGTCAAAGTCAAAGTCAAAGTCAAAGTCAAAGTCAAAGTCAAAGTCAAAGTCAAAGTCAAAGTCAAAGTCAAAGTCAAAGTCAAAGTCAAAGTCAAGGTCAAGGTCAAAGTCAAAGTCAAAGTCAAAGTCAAAGTCAAAGTCAAAGTCAAAGTAAAGGTCAAAGTCAAAGTCAAAGTCAAAGTCAAGGTCAAATTCAAGGTCAAGGTCAAAGTCAAAGTCAAAGTCAAAGTCAAAGTCAAAGTCAAAGTCAAAGTCAAAGTCAAAGTCAAAGTCAAAGTCAAAGTCAAAGTCAAGGTCAAATTCAAGGTCAAAGTCAAAGTCAAAGTCAAAGTCAAAGTCAAAGTCAAAGTCAAAGTCAAAGTCAAAGTCAAAGTCAAAGTCAAAGTCAAAGTCAAAGTCAAAGTCAAAGTCAAAGTCAAAGTCAAAGTCAAAGTCAAAGTCAAAGTCAAAGTCAAGGTCAAAGTCAAAGTCAAAGTCAAGGTCAAAGTCAAAGTCAAAGTCAAAGTCAAAGTCAAAGTCAAAGTCAAAGTCAAAGTCAAAGTCAAAGTCAAAGTCAAAGTCAAAGTCAAAGTCAAAGTCAAAGTCAAAGTCAAAGTCAAAGTCAAAGTCAAAGTCAAAGTCAAAGTCAAAGTCAAAGTCAAAGTCAAAGTCAAAGTCAAAGTCAAAGTCAAAGTCAAGGTCAAATTCAAAGTCAAAGTCAAAGTCAAAGTCAAAGTAAAGGTCAAAGTCAAAGTCAAAGTCAAGGTCAAATTCAAGGTCAAAGTCAAAGTCAAAGTCAAAGTCAAATTCAAGGTCAAAGTCAAAGTCAAAGTCAAAGTCAAAGTCAAAGTCAAAGTCAAAGTCAAAGTCAAAGTCAAAGTCAAAGTCAAAGTCAAAGTCAAAGTGAAAGTCAAGGTCAAAGTCAAAGTCAAAGTCAAAGTCAAAGTCAAAGTCAAAGTCAAAGTCAAAGTCAAAGTCAAAGTCAAAGTCAAAGTCAAAGTCAAAGTCAAAGTCAAAGTCAAGGTCAAAGTCAAAGTCAAAGTCAAAGTCAAAGTCAAAGTCAAAGTCAAAGTCAAAGTCAAAGTCAAAGTCAAAGTCAAAGTCAAAGTCAAAGTCAAAGTCAAAGTCAAGGTCAAAGTCAAAGTCAAAGTCAAAGTCAAAGTCAAAGTCAAAGTCAAGGTCAAATTCAAGGTCAAATTCAAGGTCAAAGTCAAAGTCAAAGTCAAAGTCAAAGTCAAAGTCAAAGTCAAGGTCAAAGTCAAAGTCAAAGTCAAAGTCAATGTCAAAGTCAAAGTCAAAGTCAAAGTCAAAGTCAAAGTCAAAGTCAAAGTCACAGTCAAAGTCAAAGTCAAAGTCAAAGTCAAAGTCAAGGTCAAAGTCAAAGTCAAAGTCAAAGTCAAAGTCAAAGTCAAAGTCAAAGTCAAAGTCAAAGTCAAAGTCAAAGTCAAAGTCAAAGTCAAAGTCAAAGTCAAAGTCAAAGTCAAAGTCAAAGTCAAAGTCAAAGTCAAAGTCAAAGTCAAAGTCAAGGTCAAAGTCAAAGTCAAAGTCAAAGTCAAAGTCAAAGTAAAAGTAAAAGTAAAAGTCAAAGACAAAGTCAAAGTCAAAGTCAAAGTCAAAGTCAAAGTCAAAGTCAAAGTCAAAGTCAAAGTCAAAGTCAAAGTCAAAGTCAAGGTCAAAGTCAAAGTCAAAGTCAAAGTCAAAGTCAAAGTCAAAGTAAAAGTAAAAGTAAAAGTAAAAGTAAAAGTAAAAGTAAAAGTAAAAGTAAAAGTAAAAGTAAAAGTCAAAGTCAAAGTCAAAGTCAAAGTAAAGGTCAAGGTCAAAGTCAAAGTCAAGGTCAAATTCAAGGTCAAAGTCAAAGTCAAAGTCAAAGTCAAAGTCACAGTCAAAGTCAAAGTCAAAGACAAAGTCAAAGTCAAAGTCAAAGTCAAAGTCAAAGCCAAAGTCAAAGTCAAAGCCAAAGTCAAAGTCAAAGTCAAAGTCAAAGTCAAAGTCAAAGTCAAAGTCAAAGTCAAAGTCAAAGTCAAGGTCAAAGTCAAAGTCAAAGTCAAAGTCAAAGTCAAAGTCAAAGTCAAAGTCAAAGTCAAAGTAAAGGTCAAAGTCAAAGTCAAAGTCAAAGACAAGGTCAAATTCAAGGTCAAAGTCAAAGTCAAAGTCAAAGTCAAAGTCAAAGTCAAAGTCAAAGTCAAAGTCAAAGTCAAAGTCAAAGTCAAAGTCAAAGTCAAAGTAAAGGTCAAAGTCAAAGTCAAAGTCAAGGTCAAATTCAAGGTCAAAGTCAAAGTCAAAGACAAAGTCAAAGTCAAAGTCAAAGACAAAGTCAAAGTCAAAGTCAAAGTCAAAGTCAAAGCCAAAGTCAAAGTCAAAGTCAAAGTCAAAGTCAAAGTCAAAGTCAAAGTCAAAGTCAAAGTCAAAGTCAAAGTCAAAGTCACAGTCAAAGTCAAAGTCAAAGTCAAGGTCAAAGTCAAAGTCAAAGTCAAGGTCAAAGTCAAAGTCAAAGTCAAAGTCAAAGTCAAAGTCAAAGTCAAAGTCAAAGTCAAAGTCAAAGTCAAAGTCAAAGTCAAAGTCAGAGTCAAAATCAAAGTCAAAGTCAAGGTCAAATTCAAGGTCAAAGTCAAAGTCAAAGTCAAAGTCAAAGTCAAAGTCAAAGTCAAAGTCAAAGTCAAAGTCAAAGTCAAAGTCAAAGTCAAAGTCAAAGTCAAAGTCAAAGTCAAAGTCAAAGTCAAAGTCAAAGTCAAAGTCAAAGTCAAAGTCAAAGTCAAAGTCAAAGTCAAAGTCAAAGTCAAAGTCAAAGTCAAAGTCAAAGTCAAGGTCAAATTCAAGGTCAAAGTCAAAGTCAAAGTCAAAGTCAAAGTCAAAGTCAAAGTAAAAGTCAAAGTCAAAGTCAAAGTCATAGTAAAAGTCAAAGTAAAAGTCAAAGTCAAAGTCAAAGTCAAAGTCAAAGTCAAAGTCAAAGTCAAAGTAAAGGTCAAAGTCAAAGTCAAAGTCAAAGTCAAAGTCAAAGTCAAAGTCAAGGTCAAATTCAAGGTCAAAGTCAAAGTCAAAGTCAAAGTCAAAGTCACAGTCAAAGTCAAAGTCAAAGTCAAAGTCAAAGTCAAAGTCAAAGTCAAAGTCAAAGTCAAAGTCAAAGTCAAAGTCAAAGTCAAAGTCAAAGTCAAAGTCAAAGTCAAAGTCAAAGTCAAAGTCAAAGCCAAAGTCACAGTCAAAGTCAAAGTCAAAGTCAAAGTCAAAGTCAAAGTCATAGTAAAAGTAAAAGTAAAAGTAAAAGTAAAAGTAAAAGTAAAAGTCAAAGTAAAAGTAAAAGTCAAAGTCAAAGTCAAAGTCAAAGTCAAAGTCAAGGTCAAATTCAAGGTCAAAGTCAAAGTCAAAGTCAAAGTCAAAGTCACAGTCAAAGTCAAAGTCAAAGACAAAGTCAAAGTCAAAGTCAAAGTCAAGGTCAAAGTCAAAGTCAAAGTCAAAGTCAAGGTCAAATTCAAGGTCAAAGTCAAAGTCAAAGTCAAAGTCAAAGTCAAGGTCAAATTCAAGGTCAAAGTCAAAGTCAAAGTCAAAGTCAAAGTCAGAGTCAAAGTCAAAGTCAAAGACAAAGTCAAAGTCAAAGTCAAAGTCAAAGTCAAAGTCAAAGTCAAAGTCAAAGTCAAAGTCAAAGTCAAAGTCAAAGTCAAAGTCAAAGTAAAGGTCAAAGTCAAAGTCAAAGTCAAAGTCAAAGTCAAAGTCAAAGTCAAAGTCAAAGTCAAAGTCAAGGTCAAAGTCAAAGTCAAAGTCAAAGTCAAGGTCAAAGTCAAGGTCAAAGTCAAAGTCAAAGTCAAAGCCAAAGTCAAAGTCAAAGTCAAATTCAAGGTCAAAGTCAAAGTCAAAGTCAAAGTCAAGGTCAAAGTCAAGGTCAAAGTCAAAGTCAAAGTCAAAGTCAAAGTCAAAGTCAAAGTCAAAGTCAAAGTCAAAGTCAAAGTCAAAGTCAAAGTCAAAGTCAAAGTCAAAGTCAAAGTCAAAGTCAAAGTCAAAGTCAAAGTCACAGTCAAAGTCAAAGTCAAAGTCAAAGTCAAAGTCAAAGTCAAAGTCAAAGTCAAAGTCAAAGTCAAAGTCAAAGTCAAAGTCAAAGTCAAAGTCAAGGTCAAAGTCAAAGTCAAAGTCAAGGTCAAAGTCAAAGTCAAAGTCAAAGTCAAAGTCAAAGTCAAAGTCAAAGTCAAAGTCAAAGTCAAAGTCAAAGTCAAAGTCTAAGTCAAAGTCAAAGTAAAGGTCAAAGTCAAAGTCAAAGTCAAAGTCAAAGTCAAAGTCAAGGTCAAATTCAAGGTCAAAGTCAAAGTCAAAGTCAAAGTCAAAGTCAAAGTCAAAGTCAAAGTCAAAGTCAAAGTCAAAGTCAAAGTCAAAGTCAAAGTCAAAGTCATAGTAAAAGTAAAAGTAAAAGTCAAAGTAAAAGTCAAAGTCAAAGTCAAAGTCAAAGTCAAAGTCAAAGTAAAGGTCAAAGTCAAAGTCAAAGTCAAAGTCAAAGTCAAAGTCAAGGTCAAATTCAAGGTCAAAGTCAAAGTCAAAGTCAAAGTCAAAGTCAAAGTCAAGGTTAAATTCAAGGTCAAAGTCAAAGTCAAAGTCAAAGTCAAAGTCAAAGTCAAAGTCAAAGTCAAAGTCAAAGTCAAAGTCAAAGTCAAAGTCAAAGTCAAAGTCAAAGTCAAAGTCAAAGTCATAGTAAAAGTAAAAGTAAAAGTCAAAGTAAAAGTCAAAGTCAAAGTCAAAGTCAAAGTCAAAGTCAAAGTCAAAGTCAAAGTCAAAGTCAAAGTCAAGGTCAAATTCAAGGTCAAAGTCAAAGTCAAAGTCAAAGTCACAGTCACAGTCAAAGTCAAAGTCAAAAACAAAGTCAAAGTCAAAGCCAAAGTCAAAGTCAAAGTCAAAGTCAAAGTCAAAGTCAAAGTCAAAGTCAAAGTCAAAGTCAAAGTCAAAGTCAAAGTCAAAGTCAAAGTCAAAGTCAAAGTCAAAGTCAAAGTCAAAGTCAAAGTCAAAGTCAGAGTCAAGGTCAAAGTCAAAGTCAAAGTCAAAGTCAAAGCCAAAGTCAAAGTCAAAGTCAAAGTCAAAGTCAAAGTCAAAGTCAAAGTCAAAGTCAAGGTCAAAGTCAAAGTCAAAGTCAAAGTCAAAGTCAAAGTCAAAGTCAAAGTCAAAGTCAAAGTCAAAGTCAAAGTCAAAGTCAAAGTCAAAGTCAAAGTCAAAGTCAAGGTCAAAGTCAAAGTCAAAGTCAAAGTCAAAGTCAAAGTCAAATTAAAGGTCAAAGTCAAAGTCAAAGTCAAAGTCAAGGTCAAATTCAAGGTCAAAGTCAAAGTCAAAGTCAAAGTCAAAGTCAAAGTCAAAGTCAAAGTCAAAGTCAAAGTCAAAGTCAAGGTCAAATTCAAGGTCAAAGTCAAAGTCAAAGTCAAAGTCAAAGTCAAAGTCAAAGTCACAGTCAAAGTCAAAGTCAAAGACAAAGTCAAAGTCAAAGTCAAAGTCAAAGTCAAAGTCAAAGTCAAAGTCAAGGTCAAGGTCAAAGTCAAAGTCAAAGTCAAAGTCAAAGTCAAAGTCAAAGTCAAAGTCAAAGTCAAGGTCAAATTCAAGGTCAAAGTCAAAGTCAAAGTCAAAGTCAAAGTCAAAGTCAAAGTCAAAGTCAAAGTCAAAGTCAAAGTCAAAGTCAAAGTCAAAGTCAAAGCCAAAGTCAAAGTCAAAGTCAAAGCCAAAGTCAAAGTCAAAGTCAAAGTCAAAGTCAAAGTCAAAGTCAAAGTCAAGGTCAAAGTCAAAGTCAAAGTCAAAGTCAAAGTCAAAGTCAAAGTCAAAGTCAGAGTCAAGGTCAAAGTCAAAGTCAAAGTCAAAGTCAAAGTCAAAGTCAAAGTCAAAGTCAAAGTCAAAGTCAAAGTCAAAGTCAAAGTCAAAGTCAAAGTCAAAGTCAAAGTCAAAGTCAAAGTCAAAGTCAAAGTCAAAGTCAAAGTCAAAGTCAAAGTCAAAGTCAAAGTCAAAGTCAAAGTCAAAGTCAAAGTCAAAGTCAAAGTCAAAGTCAAAGTCAAAGTCAAAGTCAAAGTCAAAGTCAAAGTCAAAGTCAAAGTCAAAGTCAAGGTCAAATTCAAGGTCAAAGTCAAAGTCAAAGTCAAAGTCACAGTCACAGTCAAAGTCAAAGTCAAAGTCAAAGTCAAAGTCAAGGTCAAATTCAAGGTCAAAGTCAAAGTCAAAGACAAGGTCAAATTCAAGGTCAAAGTCAAAGTCAAAGTCAAAGTCAAAGTCAAAGTCAAAGTCAAAGTCAAAGTCAAAGTCAAAGTCAAAGTCAAAGTCAAAGTCAAAGTAAAGGTCAAAGTCAAAGTCAAAGTCAAGGTCAAATTCAAGGTCAAAGTCAAAGTCAAAGACAAAGTCAAAGTCAAAGTCAAAGACAAAGTCAAAGTCAAAGTCAAAGTCAAAGTCAAAGTCAAAGTCAAAGTCAAAGTCAAAGTCAAAGTCAAAGTCAAAGTCAAAGTCAAAGTCAAAGTCAAAGTAAAGGTCAAAGTCAAAGTCAAAGTCAAGGTCAAATTCAAGGTCAAAGTCAAAGTCAAAGACAAAGTCAAAGTCAAAGTCAAAGACAAAGTCAAAGTCAAAGTCAAAGTCAAAGTCAAAGCCAAAGTCAAAGTCAAAGTCAAAGTCAAAGTCAAAGTCAAAGTCAAAGTCAAAGTCAAAGTCAAAGTCAAAGTCACAGTCAAAGTCAAAGTCAAAGTCAAGGTCAAAGTCAAAGTCAAAGTCAAGGTCAAAGTCAAAGTCAAAGTCAAAGTCAAAGTCAAAGTCAAAGTCAAAGTCAAAGTCAAAGTCAAAGTCAAAGTCAAAGTCAAAGTCAAAGTCAGAGTCAAAATCAAAGTCAAAGTCAAGGTCAAATTCAAGGTCAAAGTCAAAGTCAAAGTCAAAGTCAAAGTCAAAGTCAAAGTCAAAGTCAAAGTCAAAGTCAAAGTCAAAGTCAAAGTCAAAGTCAAAGTCAAAGTCAAAGTCAAAGTCAAAGTCAAAGTCAAAGTCAAAGTCAAAGTCAAAGTCAAAGTCAAAGTCAAAGTCAAAGTCAAAGTCAAAGTCAAAGTCAAAGTCAAAGTCAAAGTCAAAGTCAAAGTCAAGGTCAAATTCAAGGTCAAAGTCAAAGTCAAAGTCAAAGTCAAAGTCAAAGTCAAAGTAAAAGTCAAAGTCAAAGTCAAAGTCATAGTAAAAGTCAAAGTAAAAGTCAAAGTCAAAGTCAAAGTCAAAGTCAAAGTCAAAGTCAAAGTCAAAGTAAAGGTCAAAGTCAAAGTCAAAGTCAAAGTCAAAGTCAAAGTCAAAGTCAAGGTCAAATTCAAGGTCAAAGTCAAAGTCAAAGTCAAAGTCAAAGTCACAGTCAAAGTCAAAGTCAAAGTCAAAGTCAAAGTCAAAGTCAAAGTCAAAGTCAAAGTCAAAGTCAAAGTCAAAGTCAAAGTCAAAGTCAAAGTCAAAGTCAAAGTCAAAGTCAAAGTCAAAGTCAAAGTCAAAGCCAAAGTCACAGTCAAAGTCAAAGTCAAAGTCAAAGTCAAAGTCAAAGTCATAGTAAAAGTAAAAGTAAAAGTAAAAGTAAAAGTAAAAGTAAAAGTCAAAGTAAAAGTAAAAGTCAAAGTCAAAGTCAAAGTCAAAGTCAAAGTCAAGGTCAAATTCAAGGTCAAAGTCAAAGTCAAAGTCAAAGTCAAAGTCACAGTCAAAGTCAAAGTCAAAGACAAAGTCAAAGTCAAAGTCAAAGTCAAGGTCAAAGTCAAAGTCAAAGTCAAAGTCAAGGTCAAATTCAAGGTCAAAGTCAAAGTCAAAGTCAAAGTCAAAGTCAAGGTCAAATTCAAGGTCAAAGTCAAAGTCAAAGTCAAAGTCAAAGTCAGAGTCAAAGTCAAAGTCAAAGACAAAGTCAAAGTCAAAGTCAAAGTCAAAGTCAAAGTCAAAGTCAAAGTCAAAGTCAAAGTCAAAGTCAAAGTCAAAGTCAAAGTCAAAGTCAAAGTAAAGGTCAAAGTCAAAGTCAAAGTCAAAGTCAAAGTCAAAGTCAAAGTCAAAGTCAAAGTCAAAGTCAAGGTCAAAGTCAAAGTCAAAGTCAAAGTCAAGGTCAAAGTCAAGGTCAAAGTCAAAGTCAAAGTCAAAGCCAAAGTCAAAGTCAAAGTCAAAGTCAAATTCAAGGTCAAAGTCAAAGTCAAAGTCAAAGTCAAGGTCAAAGTCAAGGTCAAAGTCAAAGTCAAAGTCAAAGTCAAAGTCAAAGTCAAAGTCAAAGTCAAAGTCAAAGTCAAAGTCAAAGTCAAAGTCAAAGTCAAAGTCAAAGTCAAAGTCAAAGTCAAAGTCAAAGTCACAGTCAAAGTCAAAGTCAAAGTCAAAGTCAAAGTCAAAGTCAAAGTCAAAGTCAAAGTCAAAGTCAAAGTCAAAGTCAAAGTCAAAGTCAAGGTCAAAGTCAAAGTCAAAGTCAAGGTCAAAGTCAAAGTCAAAGTCAAAGTCAAAGTCAAAGTCAAAGTCAAAGTCAAAGTCAAAGTCAAAGTCAAAGTCAAAGTCTAAGTCAAAGTCAAAGTAAAGGTCAAAGTCAAAGTCAAAGTCAAAGTCAAAGTCAAAGTCAAGGTCAAATTCAAGGTCAAAGTCAAAGTCAAAGTCAAAGTCAAAGTCAAAGTCAAAGTCAAAGTCAAAGTCAAAGTCAAAGTCAAAGTCAAAGTCAAAGTCATAGTAAAAGTAAAAGTAAAAGTCAAAGTAAAAGTCAAAGTCAAAGTCAAAGTCAAAGTCAAAGTCAAAGTAAAGGTCAAAGTCAAAGTCAAAGTCAAAGTCAAAGTCAAAGTCAAGGTCAAATTCAAGGTCAAAGTCAAAGTCAAAGTCAAAGTCAAAGTCAAGGTTAAATTCAAGGTCAAAGTCAAAGTCAAAGTCAAAGTCAAAGTCAAAGTCAAAGTCAAAGTCAAAGTCAAAGTCAAAGTCAAAGTCAAAGTCAAAGTCAAAGTCAAAGTCAAAGTCATAGTAAAAGTAAAAGTAAAAGTCAAAGTAAAAGTCAAAGTCAAAGTCAAAGTCAAAGTCAAAGTCAAAGTCAAAGTCAAAGTCAAAGTCAAGGTCAAATTCAAGGTCAAAGTCAAAGTCAAAGTCAAAGTCACAGTCACAGTCAAAGTCAAAGTCAAAAACAAAGTCAAAGTCAAAGCCAAAGTCAAAGTCAAAGTCAAAGTCAAAGTCAAAGTCAAAGTCAAAGTCAAAGTCAAAGTCAAAGTCAAAGTCAAAGTCAAAGTCAAAGTCAAAGTCAAAGTCAAAGTCAAAGTCAAAGTCAAAGTCAAAGTCAGAGTCAAGGTCAAAGTCAAAGTCAAAGTCAAAGTCAAAGCCAAAGTCAAAGTCAAAGTCAAAGTCAAAGTCAAAGTCAAAGTCAAAGTCAAAGTCAAGGTCAAAGTCAAAGTCAAAGTCAAAGTCAAAGTCAAAGTCAAAGTCAAAGTCAAAGTCAAAGTCAAAGTCAAAGTCAAAGTCAAAGTCAAAGTCAAAGTCAAAGTCAAGGTCAAAGTCAAAGTCAAAGTCAAAGTCAAAGTCAAAGTCAAATTAAAGGTCAAAGTCAAAGTCAAAGTCAAAGTCAAGGTCAAATTCAAGGTCAAAGTCAAAGTCAAAGTCAAAGTCAAAGTCAAAGTCAAAGTCAAAGTCAAAGTCAAAGTCAAAGTCAAGGTCAAATTCAAGGTCAAAGTCAAAGTCAAAGTCAAAGTCAAAGTCAAAGTCAAAGTCACAGTCAAAGTCAAAGTCAAAGACAAAGTCAAAGTCAAAGTCAAAGTCAAAGTCAAAGTCAAAGTCAAAGTCAAGGTCAAGGTCAAAGTCAAAGTCAAAGTCAAAGTCAAAGTCAAAGTCAAAGTCAAAGTCAAAGTCAAGGTCAAATTCAAGGTCAAAGTCAAAGTCAAAGTCAAAGTCAAAGTCAAAGTCAAAGTCAAAGTCAAAGTCAAAGTCAAAGTCAAAGTCAAAGTCAAAGTCAAAGCCAAAGTCAAAGTCAAAGTCAAAGCCAAAGTCAAAGTCAAAGTCAAAGTCAAAGTCAAAGTCAAAGTCAAAGTCAAGGTCAAAGTCAAAGTCAAAGTCAAAGTCAAAGTCAAAGTCAAAGTCAAAGTCAGAGTCAAGGTCAAAGTCAAAGTCAAAGTCAAAGTCAAAGTCAAAGTCAAAGTCAAAGTCAAAGTCAAAGTCAAAGTCAAAGTCAAAGTCAAAGTCAAAGTCAAAGTCAAAGTCAAAGTCAAAGTCAAAGTCAAAGTCAAAGTCAAAGTCAAAGTCAAAGTCAAAGTCAAAGTCAAAGTCAAAGTCAAAGTCAAAGTCAAAGTCAAAGTCAAAGTCAAAGTCAAAGTCAAAGTCAAAGTCAAAGTCAAAGTCAAAGTCAAAGTCAAAGTCAAAGTCAAAGTCAAAGTCAAAGTCAAAGTCAAAGTCAAAGTCAAAGTCAAAGTCAAAGTCAAAGTCAAAGTCAAAGTCATAGTAAAAGTAAAAGTAAAAGTAAAGGTCAAGGTCAAAGTCAAAGTCAAAGTCAAAGTAAAGGTCAAGGTCAAAGTCAAAGTCAAGGTCAAATTCAAGGTCAAAGTCAAAGTCGAAGTCAAAGTCAAAGTCACAGTCAAAGTCAAAGTCAAAGACAAAGTCAAGGTCAAATTCAAGGTCAAAGTCAAAGTCAAAGTCAAAGTCAAAGTCAAAGTCAAAGTCAAAGTCAAAGTCAAAGTCAAAGTCAAAGTCAAAGTCAAAGTCAAAGTCAAAGTCAAAGTCAAAGTCAAGGTCAAAGTCAAAGTCAAAGTCAAAGTCAAAGTCAAAGTCAAAGTCAAAGCCAAAGTCAAAGTCAAAGTCAAAGTCAAAGTCAAAGTCAAAGTCAAAGTCAAAGTCAAAGTCAAAGTCAAAGTCAAAGTCAAAGTCAAAGTCAAGGTCAAAGTCAAAGTCAAAGTCAAAGTCAAAGTCAAAGTCAAAGTCAAAGTCAAAGTCAAAGTCAAAGTCAAAGTCAAAGTCAAAGTCAAAGTCAAAGTCAAAGTCAAAGTCAAAGTCAAAGTCAAAGTCAAAGTCAAGGTCAAAGTCAAAGTCAAAGTCAAAGTCAAAGTCAAAGTCAAAGTCAAAGTAAAGGTCAAAGTCAAAGTCAAAGTCAAAGTCAAGGTCAAATTCAAGGTCAAGGTCAAAGTCAAAGTCAAAGTCAAAGTCAAAGTCAAAGTCAAAGTCAAAGTCAAAGTCAAAGTCAAAGTCAAGGTCAAATTCAAGGTCAAAGTCAAAGTCAAAGTCAAAGTCAAAGTCAAAGTCAAAGTCAAAGTCAAAGTCAAAGTCAAAGTCAAAGTCAAAGTCAAAGTCAAAGTCAAAGTCAAAGTCAAAGTCAAAGTCAAAGTCAAAGTAAAGGTCAAAGTCAAAGTCAAAGTCAAGGTCAAATTCAAGGTCAAAGTCAAAGTCAAAGTCAAAGTCAAAGTCAAAGTCAAGGTCAAAGTCAAAGTCAAAGTCAAAGTCAAAGTCAAAGTCAAAGTCAAAGTCAAAGTCAAAGTAAAATTCAAGGTCAAAGTCAAAGTCAAAGTCAAAGGCAAAGTCAAAGTCAAGGTCAAAGTCAAAGTCAAAGTCAAAGTCAAAGTCAAAGTCAAAGTCAAAGTCAAAGTCAAAGTCAAAGTCAAAGTCAAGGTCAAAGTCAAAGTCAAAGTCAAAGTCAAAGTCAAAGTCAAAGTCAAGGTCAAAGTCAAAGTCAAAGTCAAAGTCAAAGTCAAAGTCAAGGTCAAAGTCAAAGTCAAAGTCAAAGTCAAAGTCAAAGTCAAAGTCAAAGTCAAAGTCAAAGTCAAAGTCAAAGTCAAAGTCAATGTCAAAGTCAAAGTCAAAGTCAAAGTCAAAGTCAAAGTCAAAGTCAAAGTCACAGTCAAAGTCAAAGTCAAAGTCAAAGTCAAAGTCAAGGTCAAAGTCAAGGTCAAAGTCAAAGTCAAAGTCAAAGTCAAAGTCAAAGTCAAAGTCAAAGTCAAAGTCAAAGTCAAAGTCAAAGTCAAAGTCAAAGTCAAAGTCAAAGTCAAAGTCAAAGTCAAAGTCAAAGTCAAGGTCAAAGTCAAAGTCAAAGTCAAAGTCAAGGTCAAATTCAAGGTCAAAGTCAAAGTCGAAGTCAAAGTCAAAGTCACAGTCAAAGTCAAAGTCAAAGACAAAGTCAAAGTCAAAGTCAAAGTCAAAGTCAAAGCCAAAGTCAAAGTCAAAGTAAAAGTCAAAGTCAAAGTCAAAGTCATAGTAAAAGTAAAAGTAAAAGTAAAAGTAAAAGTAAAAGTAAAAGTAAAAGTAAAAGTAAAAGTCAAAGTCAAAGTCAAAGTCAAAGCCAAAGTCAAAGCCAAAGTCAAAGTCAAAGTCAAAGTCAAAGTCAAAGTCAAAGTCATAGTAAAAGTAAAAGTAAAAGTAAAAGTCAAAGTCAAAGTCAAAGTCAAAGTAAAGGTCAAGGTCAAAGTCAAAGTCAAGGTCAATTTCAAAGTCAAAGTCAAAGTCAAAGTCAAAGTCAAAGTCTAAGTCAAAGTCAAAGTAAAGGTCAAAGTCAAAGTCAAAGTCAAAGTCAAAGTCAAAGTCAAGGTCAAATTCAAGGTCAAAGTCAAAGTCAAAGTCAAAGTCAAAGTCAAAGTCAAAGTCAAAGTCAAAGTCAAAGTCAAAGTCAAAGTCAAAGTCATAGTAAAAGTAAAAGTAAAAGTCAAAGTAAAAGTCAAAGTCAAAGTCAAAGTCAAAGTCAAAGTCAAAGTAAAGGTCAAAGTCAAAGTCAAAGTCAAAGTCAAAGTCAAAGTCAAGGTCAAATTCAAGGTCAAAGTCAAAGTCAAAGTCAAAGTCAAAGTCAAAGTCAAGGTCAAATTCAAGGTCAAAGTCAAAGTCAAAGTCAAAGTCAAAGTCAAAGTCAAAGTCAAGGTCAAAGTCAAAGTCAAAGTCAAAGTCAAAGCCAAAGTCAAAGTCAAAGTCAAAGTCAAAGTCAAAGTCAAAGTCAAAGTCAAAGTCAAGGTCAAAGTCAAAGTCAAAGTCAAAGTCAAAGTCAAAGTCAAAGTCAAAGTCAAAGTCAAAGTCAAAGTCAAAGTCAAAGTCAAAGTCAAAGTCAAAGTCAAAGTCAAAGTCAAGGTCAAAGTCAAAGTCAAAGTCAAAGTCAAAGTCAAAGTCAAATTAAAGGTCAAAGTCAAAGTCAAAGTCAAAGTCAAGGTCAAATTCAAGGTCAAAGTCAAAGTCAAAGTCAAAGTCAAAGTCAAAGTCAAAGTCAAAGTCAAAGTCAAAGTCAAAGTCAAGGTCAAATTCAAGGTCAAAGTCAAAGTCAAAGTCAAAGTCAAAGTCAAAGTCAAAGTCACAGTCAAAGTCAAAGTCAAAGACAAAGTCAAAGTCAAAGTCAAAGTCAAAGTCAAAGTCAAAGTCAAAGTCAAGGTCAAGGTCAAAGTCAAAGTCAAAGTCAAAGTCAAAGTCAAAGTCAAAGTCAAAGTCAAAGTCAAGGTCAAATTCAAGGTCAAAGTCAAAGTCAAAGTCAAAGTCAAAGTCAAAGTCAAAGTCAAAGTCAAAGTCAAAGTCAAAGTCAAAGTCAAAGTCAAAGTCAAAGTCAAAGTCAAAGCCAAAGTCAAAGTCAAAGTCAAAGCCAAAGACAAAGTCAAAGTCAAAGTCAAAGTCAAAGTCAAAGTCAAAGTCAAAGTCAAGGTCAAGGTCAAAGTCAAAGTCAAAGTCAAAGTCAAAGTCAAAGTCAAAGTCAAAGTCAAAGTCAAGGTCAAATTCAAGGTCAAAGTCAAAGTCAAAGTCAAAGTCAAAGTCAAAGTCAAAGTCAAAGTCAAAGTCAAAGTCAAAGTCAAAGTCAAAGTCAAAGTCAAAGTCAAAGTCAAGGTCAAATTCAAGGTCAAAGTCAAAGTCAAAGTCAAAGTCAAAGTCAAAGTCAAAGTCAAAGTCAAAGTCAAAGTCAAAGTCAAAGTCAAAGTCAAAGCCAAAGTCAAAGTCAAAGTCAAAGTCAAAGTCAAGGTCAAAGTCAAAGTCAAAGTCAAAGTCAAAGTCAAAGTCAAAGTCAAAGTCAAAGTCAAAGTCAAAGTCAAAGTCAAAGTCAAAGTCAAAGTCAAAGTCAAAGTCAAAGTCAAAGTCAAGGTCAAAGTCAAAGTCAAAGTCAAAGTTAAAGTCAAAGTAAAATTAATGGTCAAAGTCAAAGTCAAAGTCAAAGTCAAGGTCAAATTCAAGGTCAAAGTCAAAGTCAAAGTCAAAGTCAAAGTCAAAGTCAAAGTCAAAGTCAAAGTCAAAGTCAAAGTCAAAGTCAAAGTCAAGGTCAAATTCAAGGTCAAAGTCAAAGTCAAAGTCAAAGTCAAAGTCAAAGTCAAAGTCACAGTCAAAGTCAAAGTCAAAGACAAAGTCAAAGTCAAAGTCAAAGTCAAAGTCAAAGTCAAAGTCAAAGTCAAGGTCAAGGTCAAAGTCAAAGTCAAAGTCAAAGTCAAAGTCAAAGTCAAAGTCAAAGTCAAAGTCAAAGTCAAGGTCAAATTCAAGGTCAAAGTCAAAGTCAAAGTCAAAGTCAAAGTCAAAGTCAAAGTCAAAGTCAAAGTCAAAGTCAAAGTCAAAGTCAAAGTCAAAGCCAAAGTCAAAGTCAAAGTCAAAGCCAAAGTCAAAGTCAAAGTCAAAGTCAAAGTCAAAGTCAAAGTCAAAGTCAAGGTCAAAGTCAAAGTCAAAGTCAAAGTCAAAGTCAAAGTCAAAGTCAGAGTCAAGGTCAAAGTCAAAGTCAAAGTCAAAGTCAAAGTCAAAGTCAAAGTCAAAGTCAAAGTCAAAGTCAAAGTCAAAGTCAAAGTCAAAGTCAAAGTCAAAGTCAAAGTCAAAGTCAAAGTCAAAGTCAAAGTCAAAGTCAAAGTCAAAGTCAAAGTCAAAGTCAAAGTCAAAGTCAAAGTCAAAGTCAAAGTCAAAGTCAAAGTCAAAGTCAAAGTCAAGGTCAAATTCAAGGTCAAAGTCAAAGTCGAAGTCAAAGTCAAAGTCACAGTCAAAGTCAAAGTCAAAGACAAAGTCAAGGTCAAATTCAAGGTCAAAGTCAAAGTCAAAGTCAAAGTCAAAGTCAAAGTCAAAGTCAAAGTCAAAGTCAAAGTCAAAGTCAAAGTCAAAGTCAAAGTCAAAGTCAAAGTCAAAGTCAAAGTCAAAGTCAAGGTCAAAGTCAAAGTCAAAGTCAAAGTCAAAGTCAAAGTCAAAGTCAAAGTCAAAGCCAAAGTCAAAGTCAAAGTCAAAGTCAAAGTCAAAGTCAAAGTCAAAGTCAAAGTCAAAGTCAAAGTCAAAGTCAAAGTCAAAGTCAAAGTCAAAGTCAAGGTCAAAGTCAAAGTCAAAGTCAAAGTCAAAGTCAAAGTCAAAGTCAAAGTCAAAGTCAAAGTCAAAGTCAAAGTCAAAGTCAAAGTCAAAGTCAAGGTCAAAGTCAAAGTCAAAGTCAAAGTCAAAGTCAAAGTCAAAGTCAAAGTAAAGGTCAAAGTCAAAGTCAAAGTCAAAGTCAAGGTCAAATTCAAGGTCAAGGTCAAAGTCAAAGTCAAAGTCAAAGTCAAAGTCAAAGTCAAAGTCAAAGTCAAAGTCAAAGTCAAAGTCAAAGTCAAAGTCAAGGTCAAATTCAAGGTCAAAGTCAAAGTCAAAGTCAAAGTCAAAGTCAAAGTCAAAGTCAAAGTCAAAGTCAAAGTCAAAGTCAAAGTCAAAGTCAAAGTCAAAGTCAAAGTCAAAGTCAAAGTCAAAGTCAAAGTCAAAGTCAAAGTCAAGGTCAAAGTCAAAGTCAAAGTCAAGGTCAAAGTCAAAGTCAAAGTCAAAGTCAAAGTCAAAGTCAAAGTCAAAGTCAAAGTCAAAGTCAAAGTCAAAGTCAAAGTCAAAGTCAAAGTCAAAGTCAAAGTCAAAGTCAAAGTCAAAGTCAAAGTCAAAGTCAAGGTCAAATTCAAAGTCAAAGTCAAAGTCAAAGTCAAAGTAAAGGTCAAAGTCAAAGTCAAAGTCAAGGTCAAATTCAAGGTCAAAGTCAAAGTCAAAGTCAAAGTCAAAGTCAAAGTCAAGGTCAAAGTCAAAGTCAAAGTCAAAGTCAAAGTCAAAGTCAAAGTCAAAGTCAAAGTCAAAGTAAAATTCAAGGTCAAAGTCAAAGTCAAAGTCAAAGGCAAAGTCAAAGTCAAGGTCAAAGTCAAAGTCAAAGTCAAAGTCAAAGTCAAAGTCAAAGTCAAAGTCAAAGTCAAAGTCAAAGTCAAAGTCAAGGTCAAAGTCAAAGTCAAAGTCAAAGTCAAAGTCAAAGTCAAAGTCAAGGTCAAAGTCAAAGTCAAAGTCAAAGTCAAAGTTAAAGTCAAAGTCAAAGTCAAAGTAAAGGTCAAAGTCAAAGTCAAAGTCAAAGTCAAAGTCAAGGTCAAATTCAAGGTCAAAGTCAAAGTCAAAGTCAAAGTCATAGTAAAAGTAAAAGTCAAAGTCAAAGTCAAAGTCAAAGTCAAAGTCAAAGTCAAAGTCAAAGTCAAAGTCAAAGTCAAAGTCAAAGTCAAAGTCAAAGTCAAAGTCAAAGTCAAAGTCAAAGTCAAGGTCAAAGTCAAAGTCAAAGTCAAAGCCAAAGTCAAAGTCAAAGTCAAAGTCAAAGTCAAAGTCAAAGTCAAAGTCAAAGTCAAAGTCAAAGTCAAAGTCAAAGTCAAAGTCAAAGTCAAAGTCAAAGTCAAAGTCAAGGTCAAAGTCAAAGTCAAAGTCAAAGTCAAAGTCAAAGTCAAAGTCAAAGTCAAAGTCAAAGTCAAAGTCAAAGTCAAAGTCAAAGTCAAAGTCAAAGTAAAGGTCAAAGTCAAAGTCAAGGTCAAAGTAAAGGTCAAGGTCAAAGTCAAAGTCAAAGTCAAAGTCAAAGTCACAGTCAAAGTCAAAGTCAAAGACAAAGTCAAAGTCAAAGTCAAAGTCAAAGCCAAAGTCAAAGTCAAAGTCAAAGCCAAAGTCAAAGTCAAAGTCAAAGTCAAAGTCAAAGTCAAAGTCAAAGTCAAAGTCAAGGTCAAAGTCAAAGTCAAAGTCAAAGTCAAAGTCAAAGTCAAAGTCAAGGTCAAAGTCAAAGTCAAAGTCAAAGCCAAAGTCAAAGTCAAAGTCAAAGTCAAAGTCAAAGTCAAAGTCAAAGTCAAAGTCAAAGTCAAAGTCAAAGTCAAAGTCAAAGTCAAAGTCAAAGTCAAAGTCAAGGTCAAAGTCAAAGTCAAAGTCAAAGCCAAAGTCAAAGTCAAAGTCAAAGTCAAAGTCAAAGTCAAAGTCAAAGTCAAAGTCAAAGTCAAAGTCAAAGTCAAAGTCAAAGTCAAAGTCAAAGTCAAAGTCAAAGTCAAAGTCAAGGTCAAAGTCAAAGTCAAAGTCAAAGTCAAAGTCAAAGTCAAAGTCAAAGTCAAAGTCAAAGTCAAAGTCAAAGTCAAAGTCAAAGTCAAAGTCAAAGTCAAAGTAAAGGTCAAAGTCAAAGTCAAGGTCAAAGTAAAGGTCAAGGTCAAAGTCAAAGTCAAAGTCAAAGTCAAAGTCACAGTCAAAGTCAAAGTCAAAGACAAAGTCAAAGTCAAAGTCAAAGTCAAAGCCAAAGTCAAAGTCAAAGTCAAAGCCAAAGTCAAAGTCAAAGTCAAAGTCAAAGTCAAAGTCAAAGTCAAAGTCAAAGTCAAGGTCAAAGTCAAAGTCAAAGTCAAAGTCAAAGTCAAAGTCAAAGTCAAAGTCAAAGTCAAAGTCAAAGTCAAAGTCAGAGTCAAGGTCAAAGTCAAAGTCAAAGTCAAAGTCAAAGTCAAAGTCAAAGCCAAAGTCAAAGTCAAAGTAAAAGCCAAAGTCAAAGTCAAAGTCAAAGTCAAAGTCAAAGTCAAAGTCAAGGTCAAAGTCAAAGTCAAAGTCAAAGTCAAAGTCAAGGTCAAAGTCAAAGTCAAAGTCAAAGTCAAAGTCAAAGTCAAAGTCAAAGTCAAAGTAAAAGTCAAAGTCAAAGTCAAAGCCAAAGTCAAAGTCAAAGTCAAAGTCAAAGTCAAAGTCAAAGTCAAAGTCAAAGTCAAAGTCAAAGTCAAAGTCAAGGTCAAAGTCAAAGTCAAAGCCAAAGTCAAAGTCAAAGTCAAAGTCAAAGTCAAAGTCAAAGTCAAAGTCAAAGTCAAAGTCAAAGTCAAGGTCAAAGTCAAAGTCAAAGTCAAAGTCAAAGTCAAAGTCAAAGTCAAAGTCAAAGTCAAAGTCAAGGTCAAATTCAAGGTCAAAGTCAAAGTCAAGGTCAAAGTGAAAGTCAAAGTCAAAGTCAAAGTCAAAGTCAAAGTCAAAGTCAAAGTCAAAGTCAAAGTCAAAGTCAAAGTCAAAGTCAAAGTCAAGGTCAAAGTCAAAGTCAAAGTCAAAGTCAAAGTCAAGGTCAAAGTCAAAGTCAAAGTCAAAGTCAAAGTCAAAGTCAAAGTCAAAGTCAAAGTCAAAGTCAAAGTCAAAGTCAAAGTCAATGTCAAAGTCAAAGTCAAAGTCAAAGTCAAAGTCAAAGTCAAAGTCAAAGTCACAGTCAAAGTCAAAGTCAAAGTCAAAGTCAAAGTCAAAGTCAAAGTCAAAGTCAAAGTCAAGGTCAAGGTCAAAGTCAAAGTCAAAGTCAAAGTCAAAGTCAAAGTCAAAGTCAAAGTCAAAGTCAAGGTCAAATTCAAGGTCAAAGTCAAAGTCAAAGTCAAAGTCAAAGTCAAAGTCAAAGTCAAAGTCAAAGTCAAAGTCAAAGTCAAAGTCAAAGTCAAAGCCAAAGTCAAAGTCAAAGTCAAAGCCAAAGTCAAAGTCAAAGTCAAAGTCAAAGTCAAAGTCAAAGTCAAAGTCAAGGTCAAAGTCAAAGTCAAAGTCAAAGTCAAAGTCAAAGTCAAAGTCAGAGTCAAGGTCAAAGTCAAAGTCAAAGTCAAAGTCAAAGTCAAAGTCAAAGTCAAAGTCAAAGTCAAAGTCAAAGTCAAAGTCAAAGTCAAAGTCAAAGTCAAAGTCAAAGTCAAAGTCAAAGTCAAAGTCAAAGTCAAAGTCAAAGTCAAAGTCAAAGTCAAAGTCAAAGTCAAAGTCAAAGTCAAAGTCAAAGTCAAAGTCAAAGTCAAAGTCAAAGTCAAAGTCAAAGTCAAAGTCAAAGTCAAAGTCAAAGTCAAAGTCAAAGTCAAAGTCAAAGTCAAAGTCAAAGTCAAAGTCAAAGTCAAAGTCAAAGTCAAAGTCAAAGTCATAGTAAAAGTAAAAGTAAAAGTAAAGGTCAAGGTCAAAGTCAAAGTCAAAGTCAAAGTAAAGGTCAAGGTCAAAGTCAAAGTCAAGGTCAAATTCAAGGTCAAAGTCAAAGTCGAAGTCAAAGTCAAAGTCACAGTCAAAGTCAAAGTCAAAGACAAAGTCAAGGTCAAATTCAAGGTCAAAGTCAAAGTCAAAGTCAAAGTCAAAGTCAAAGTCAAAGTCAAAGTCAAAGTCAAAGTCAAAGTCAAAGTCAAAGTCAAAGTCAAAGTCAAAGTCAAAGTCAAGGTCAAAGTCAAAGTCAAAGTCAAAGTCAAAGTCAAAGTCAAAGTCAAAGCCAAAGTCAAAGTCAAAGTCAAAGTCAAAGTCAAAGTCAAAGTCAAAGTCAAAGTCAAAGTCAAAGTCAAAGTCAAAGTCAAAGTCAAAGTCAAAGTCAAGGTCAAAGTCAAAGTCAAAGTCAAAGTCAAAGTCAAAGTCAAAGTCAAAGTCAAAGTCAAAGTCAAAGTCAAAGTCAAAGTCAAAGTCAAAGTCAAAGTCAAAGTCAAAGTCAAAGTCAAGGTCAAAGTCAAAGTCAAAGTCAAAGTCAAAGTCAAAGTCAAAGTCAAAGTAAAGGTCAAAGTCAAAGTCAAAGTCAAAGTCAAGGTCAAATTCAAGGTCAAGGTCAAAGTCAAAGTCAAAGTCAAAGTCAAAGTCAAAGTCAAAGTCAAAGTCAAAGTCAAAGTCAAAGTCAAAGTCAAAGTCAAGGTCAAATTCAAGGTCAAAGTCAAAGTCAAAGTCAAAGTCAAAGTCAAAGTCAAAGTCAAAGTCAAAGTCAAAGTCAAAGTCAAAGTCAAAGTCAAAGTCAAAGTCAAAGTCAAAGTCAAAGTCAAAGTCAAAGTCAAAGTCAAAGTCAAAGTCAAAGTCAAAGTCAAAGTCAAAGTCAAGGTCAAAGTCAAAGTCAAAGTCAAGGTCAAAGTCAAAGTCAAAGTCAAAGTCAAAGTCAAAGTCAAAGTCAAAGTCAAAGTCAAAGTCAAAGTCAAAGTCAAAGTCAAAGTCAAAGTCAAAGTCAAAGTCAAAGTCAAAGTCAAAGTCAAGGTCAAATTCAAAGTCAAAGTCAAAGTCAAAGTCAAAGTAAAGGTCAAAGTCAAAGTCAAAGTCAAGGTCAAATTCAAGGTCAAAGTCAAAGTCAAAGTCAAAGTCAAAGTCAAAGTCAAGGTCAAAGTCAAAGTCAAAGTCAAAGTCAAAGTCAAAGTCAAAGTCAAAGTCAAAGTCAAAGTAAAATTCAAGGTCAAAGTCAAAGTCAAAGTCAAAGGCAAAGTCAAAGTCAAGGTCAAAGTCAAAGTCAAAGTCAAAGTCAAAGTCAAAGTCAAAGTCAAAGTCAAAGTCAAAGTCAAAGTCAAAGTCAAGGTCAAAGTCAAAGTCAAAGTCAAAGTCAAAGTCAAAGTCAAAGTCAAGGTCAAAGTCAAAGTCAAAGTCAAAGTCAAAGTCAAGGTCAAAGTCAAAGTCAAAGTCAAAGTCAAAGTCAAAGTCAAAGTCAAAGTCAAAGTCAAAGTCAAAGTCAAAGTCAAAGTCAATGTCAAAGTCAAAGTCAAAGTCAAAGTCAAAGTCAAAGTCAAAGTCAAAGTCAAAGTCAAGGTCAAATTCAAGGTCAAAGTCAAAGTCAAGGTCAAAGTCAAGGTCAAAGTCAAAGTCAAAGTCAAAGTCAAAGTCAAAGTCAAAGTCAAAGTCAAAGTCAAAGTCAAAGTCAAAGTCAAAGTCAAAGTCAAAGTCAAAGTCAAAGTCAAAGTCAAAGTCAAAGTCAAAGTCAAAGTCAAAGTCAAGGTCAAAGTCAAAGTCAAAGTCAAAGTCAAGGTCAAATTCAAGGTCAAAGTCAAAGTCGAAGTCAAAGTCAAAGTCACAGTCAAAGTCAAAGTCAAAGACAAAGTCAAAGTCAAAGTCAAAGTCAAAGTCAAAGCCAAAGTCAAAGTCAAAGTAAAAGTCAAAGTCAAAGTCAAAGTCATAGTAAAAGTAAAAGTAAAAGTAAAAGTAAAAGTAAAAGTAAAAGTAAAAGTAAAAGTAAAAGTCAAAGTCAAAGTCAAAGTCAAAGTCAAAGTCAAAGTCAAAGCCAAAGTCAAAGTCAAAGTCAAAGTCAAAGTCAAAGTCAAAGTCAAAGTCATAGTAAAAGTAAAAGTAAAAGTAAAAGTCAAAGTCAAAGTCAAAGTCAAAGTAAAGGTCAAGGTCAAAGTCAAAGTCAAGGTCAATTTCAAAGTCAAAGTCAAAGTCAAAGTCAAAGTAAAGGTCAAAGTCAAAGTCAAAGTCAAGGTCAAATTCAAGGTCAAAGTCAAAGTCAAAGTCAAAGTCAAAGTCAAAGTCAAAGTCAAAGTCAAGGTCAAAGTCAAAGTCAAAGTCAAAGTCAAAGTCAAAGTCAAAGTCAAAGTCAAAGTAAAAGTCAAAGTCAAAGTCAAAGTCAAAGTCAAAGTCAAAGTCAAAGTCAAAGTCAAAGTCAAAGTCAAAGTCAAAGTCAAAGTCAAAGTCAAGGTCAAAGTCAAGGTCAAAGTCAAAGTCAAAGTCAAAGTCAAAGTCAAAGTCATAGTAAAAGTAAAAGTAAAAGTCAAAGTCAAAGTCAAAGTCAAAGTAAAGGTCAAAGTCAAAGTCAAAGTCAAAGTCAAGGTCAAAGTCAAAGTCAAAGTCAAAGTCAAAGTAAAGGTCAAAGTCAAAGTCAAAGTCAAAGTCAAAGTCAAGGTCAAAGTCAAGGTCAAAGTCAAGGTCAAATTCAAAGGTAAAGTCAAAGTCAAAGTCAAAGTAAAGGTCAAAGTCAAAGTCAAAGTCAAAGTCAAGGTCAAATTCAAGGTCAAAGTCAAAGTCAAAGTCAAAGTCAAAGTCAAAGTCAAGGTCAAAGTCAAAGTCAAAGTCAAAGTCAAAGTCAAGGTCAAATTCAAGGTCAAAGTCAAAGTCAAAGTCAAAGTCAAAGTCAAAGTCAAGGTCAAAGTCAAAGTCAAAGTCAAAGTCAAAGTCAAAGTCAAAGTCAAAGTCAAAGTCAAAGTCAAAGTCAAAGTCAAAGTCAAAGTCAAAGTCAAAGTCAAAGTCAAAGTCAAAGTCAAAGTCAA
This sequence comes from Anastrepha obliqua, assembly GCF_027943255.1. Classification (NCBI taxonomy): domain Eukaryota; kingdom Metazoa; phylum Arthropoda; class Insecta; order Diptera; family Tephritidae; genus Anastrepha; species Anastrepha obliqua. The sequence continues at coordinate 175,195 of NW_026562190.1, forward strand.
AGTCAAAGTCAAAGTCAAGGTCAAAGTCAAAGTCAAAGTCAAAGTCAAAGTAAAGGTCAAAGTCAAAGTCAAAGTCAAAGTCAAGGTCAAATTCAAGGTCAAAGTCAAAGTCAAAGTCAAAGTCAAAGTCAAAGTCAAAGTCAAAGTCAAAGTCAAAGTCAAAGTCAAAGTCAAAGTCAAAGTCAATGTCAAAGTCAAAGTCAAAGTCAAAGTCAAAGTCAAAGTCAAAGTCACAGTCAAAGTCAAAGTCAAAGTCAAAGTCAAAGTCAAAGTCAAGGTCAAAGTCAAAGTCAAAGTCAAAGTCAAAGTCAAAGTCAAAGTCAAAGTCAAAGTCAAAGTCAAAGTCAAAGTCAAAGTCAAAGTCAAAGTCAAAGTCAAAGTCAAAGTCAAAGTCAAAGTCAAAGTCAAGGTCAAAGTCAAAGTCAAAGTAAAAGTAAAAGTCAAAGTCAAAGTCAAAGTCAAAGTAAAGGTCAAATTCAAGGTCAAAGTCAAAGTCAAAGTCAGAGTCAAAGTCAAAGTCAAAGCCAAAGTCAAAGTCAAAGTCAAAGCCAAAGTCAAAGTCAAAGTCAAAGTCAAAGTCAAAGTCAAAGTCAAGGTCAAAGTCAAAGTCAAAGTCAAAGTCAAAGTCAAAGTCAAAGTCAAAGTCAAAGTCAAAGTCCAAGTCAAAGTCAAAGTCAAAGTCAAAGTCAAAGTCAAAGTCAAAGTCAAGGTCAAAGTCAAAGTCAAAGTTAAAGTCAAAGTCAAAGTCAAAGTAAAGGTCAAAGTCAAAGTCAAAGTCAAAGTCAAAGTCAAGGTCAAATTCAAGGTCAAAGTCAAAGTCAAAGTCAAAGTCAAAGTCAAAGTCAAAGTCAAAGTCAAAGTCAAAGTCAAAGTCAAAGTCAAAGTCAAAGTCAAAGTCAAAGTCAGAGTCAAGGTCAAAGTAAAAGTCAAAGTCAAAGTCAAATTCAAAGTCAAAGTCAAAGTCAAAGTCAAGGTCAAAGTCAAAGTCAAAGTCAAAGTCAAAGTCAAAGTCAAAGTCATAGTAAAAGTAAAAGTCAAAGTCAAAGTCAAAGTCAAAGTCAAAGTCAAAGTCAAAGTCAAAGTCAAAGTCAAAGTCAAAGTCAAAGTCAAAGTCAAAGTCAAAGTCAAAGTCAAAGTCAAAGTCAAGGTCAAAGTCAAAGTCAAAGTCAAAGCCAAAGTCAAAGTCAAAGTCAAAGTCAAAGTCAAAGTCAAAGTCAAAGTCAAAGTCAAAGTCAAAGTCAAAGTCAAAGTCAAAGTCAAAGTCAAAGTCAAAGTCAAAGTCAAAGTCAAGGTCAAAGTCAAAGTCAAAGTCAAAGTCAAAGTCAAAGTCAAAGTCAAAGTCAAAGTCAAAGTCAAAGTCAAAGTCAAAGTCAAAGTCAAAGTAAAGGTCAAAGTCAAAGTCAAGGTCAAAGTAAAGGTCAAGGTCAAAGTCAAAGTCAAAGTCAAAGTCAAAGTCACAGTCAAAGTCAAAGTCAAAGACAAAGTCAAAGTCAAAGTCAAAGTCAAAGCCAAAGTCAAAGTCAAAGTCAAAGCCAAAGTCAAAGTCAAAGTCAAAGTCAAAGTCAAAGTCAAAGTCAAAGTCAAAGTCAAGGTCAAAGTCAAAGTCAAAGTCAAAGTCAAAGTCAAAGTCAAAGTCAAAGTCAAAGTCAAAGTCAAAGTCAAAGTCAGAGTCAAGGTCAAAGTCAAAGTCAAAGTCAAAGTCAAAGTCAAAGTCAAAGCCAAAGTCAAAGTCAAAGTAAAAGCCAAAGTCAAAGTCAAAGTCAAAGTCAAAGTCAAAGTCAAAGTCAAGGTCAAAGTCAAAGTCAAAGTCAAAGTCAAAGTCAAGGTCAAAGTCAAAGTCAAAGTCAAAGTCAAAGTCAAAGTCAAAGTCAAAGTCAAAGTAAAAGTCAAAGTCAAAGTCAAAGCCAAAGTCAAAGTCAAAGTCAAAGTCAAAGTCAAAGTCAAAGTCAAAGTCAAAGTCAAAGTCAAAGTCAAGGTCAAAGTCAAAGTCAAAGCCAAAGTCAAAGTCAAAGTCAAAGTCAAAGTCAAAGTCAAAGTCAAAGTCAAAGTCAAAGTCAAGGTCAAAGTCAAAGTCAAAGTCAAAGTCAAAGTCAAAGTCAAAGTCAAAGTCAAAGTCAAAGTCAAGGTCAAATTCAAGGTCAAAGTCAAAGTCAAGGTCAAAGTGAAAGTCAAAGTCAAAGTCAAAGTCAAAGTCAAAGTCAAAGTCAAAGTCAAAGTCAAAGTCAAAGTCAAAGTCAAAGTCAAAGTCAAAGTCAAGGTCAAAGTCAAAGTCAAAGTCAAAGTCAAAGTCAAGGTCAAAGTCAAAGTCAAAGTCAAAGTCAAAGTCAAAGTCAAAGTCAAAGTCAAAGTCAAAGTCAAAGTCAAAGTCAAAGTCAATGTCAAAGTCAAAGTCAAAGTCAAAGTCAAAGTCAAAGTCAAAGTCAAAGTCACAGTCAAAGTCAAAGTCAAAGTCAAAGTCAAAGTCAAAGTCAAAGTCAAAGTCAAAGTCAAGGTCAAGGTCAAAGTCAAAGTCAAAGTCAAAGTCAAAGTCAAAGTCAAAGTCAAAGTCAAAGTCAAAGTCAAGGTCAAATTCAAGGTCAAAGTCAAAGTCAAAGTCAAAGTCAAAGTCAAAGTCAAAGTCAAAGTCAAAGTCAAAGTCAAAGTCAAAGTCAAAGTCAAAGCCAAAGTCAAAGTCAAAGTCAAAGCCAAAGTCAAAGTCAAAGTCAAAGTCAAAGTCAAAGTCAAAGTCAAGGTCAAAGTCAAAGTCAAAGTCAAAGTCAAAGTCAAAGTCAAAGTCAGAGTCAAGGTCAAAGTCAAAGTCAAAGTCAAAGTCAAAGTCAAAGTCAAAGTCAAAGTCAAAGTCAAAGTCAAAGTCAAAGTCAAAGTCAAAGTCAAAGTCAAAGTCAAAGTCAAAGTCAAAGTCAAAGTCAAAGTCAAAGTCAAAGTCAAAGTCAAAGTCAAAGTCAAAGTCAAAGTCAAAGTCAAAGTCAAAGTCAAAGTCAAAGTCAAAGTCAAAGTCAAAGTCAAAGTCAAAGTCAAAGTCAAAGTCAAAGTCAAAGTCAAAGTCAAAGTCAAAGTCAAAGTCAAAGTCAAAGTCAAAGTCAAAGTCAAAGTCAAAGTCAAAGTCAAAGTCAAAGTCAAAGTCATAGTAAAAGTAAAAGTAAAAGTAAAGGTCAAGGTCAAAGTCAAAGTCAAAGTCAAAGTAAAGGTCAAGGTCAAAGTCAAAGTCAAGGTCAAATTCAAGGTCAAAGTCAAAGTCGAAGTCAAAGTCAAAGTCACAGTCAAAGTCAAAGTCAAAGACAAAGTCAAGGTCAAATTCAAGGTCAAAGTCAAAGTCAAAGTCAAAGTCAAAGTCAAAGTCAAAGTCAAAGTCAAAGTCAAAGTCAAAGTCAAAGTCAAAGTCAAAGTCAAAGTCAAAGTCAAAGTCAAAGTCAAAGTCAAAGTCAAAGTCAAAGTCAAGGTCAAAGTCAAAGTCAAAGTCAAAGTCAAAGTCAAAGTCAAAGTCAAAGTCAAAGTCAAAGTCAAAGTCAAAGTCAAAGTCAAAGTCAAAGTCAAAGTCAAAGTCAAAGTCAAAGTCAAAGTCAAAGTCAAAGTCAAAGTCAAAGTCAAGGTCAAAGTCAAAGTCAAAGTCAAAGTCAAAGTCAAAGTCAAAGTAAAAGTCAAAGTCAAAGTCAAAGTCAAAGTCAAAGTCAAAGTCAAAGTCAAAGTCAAAGTCAAAGTCAAAGTCAAAGTCAAAGTCAAAGTCAAGGTCAAAGTCAAAGTCAAAGTCAAAGTCAAAGTCAAAGTCAAAGTCAAAGTAAAGGTCAAAGTCAAAGTCAAAGTCAAAGTCAAGGTCAAATTCAAGGTCAAGGTCAAAGTCAAAGTCAAAGTCAAAGTCAAAGTCAAAGTCAAAGTCAAAGTCAAAGTCAAAGTCAAAGTCAAAGTAAAGGTCAAGGTCAAAGTCAAAGTCAAAGTCAAGGTCAAAGTCAAAGTCAAAGTCAAAGTCAAAGTCAAAGTCAAAGTCAAAGTCAAAGTCAAAGTCAAAGTCAAAGTCAAAGTCAAAGTCAAAGTCAAGGTCAAAGTCAAAGTCAAAGTCAAAGTCAAAGTCAAAGTCAAAGTCAAAGTAAAGGTCAAAGTCAAAGTCAAAGTCAAAGTCAAGGTCAAATTCAAGGTCAAAGTCAAAGTCAAAGTCAAAGTCAAAGTCAAAGTCAAAGTCAAAGTCAAAGTCAAAGTCAAAGTCAAAGTCAAGGTCAAATTCAAGGTCAAAGTCAAAGTCAAAGTCAAAGTCAAAGTCAAAGTCAAAGTCAAAGTCAAAGTCAAAGTCAAAGTAAAGTCAAAGTCAAAGTCAAAGTCAAAGTCGAAGTCAAAGTCAAAGTCAAGGTCAAAGTCAAAGTCAAAGTCAAAGTCAAAGTCAAAGTCAAAGTCAAAGTCAAAGTCAAAGTCAAAGTCAAAGTCAAGGTCAAAGTCAAAGTCAAAGTCAAAGTCAAAGTCAAAGTCAAAGTCAAAGTCAAGGTCAAAGTCAAAGTCAAAGTCAAAGTCAAAGTCAAAGTCAAAGTCAAAGTCAAAGTCAAAGTCAAAGTCAAAGTCAAAGTCAAAGTCAAAGTCAAAGTCAAAGTCAAAGTCAAAGTCAAAGTCAAAGTCATAGTAAAAGTAAAAGTAAAAGTCAAAGTAAAAGTCAAAGTCAAAGTCAAAGTCAAAGTCAAAGTCAAAGTAAAGGTCAAAGTCAAAGTCAAAGTCAAAGTCAAAGTCAAAGTCAAAGTCAAGGTCAAATTCAAGGTCAAAGTCAAAGTCAAAGTCAAAGTCAAAGTCAAGGTCAAATTCAAGGTCAAAGTCAAAGTCAAAGTCAAAGTCAAAGTCAAAGTCAAAGTCAAAGTCAAAGTCAAAGTCAAAGTCAAAGTCAAAGTCAAAGTCAAAGTCATAGTAAAAGTAAAAGTAAAAGTCAAAGTAAAAGTCAAAGTCAAAGTCAAAGTCAAAGTCAAAGTCAAGGTCAAATTCAGGGTCAAAGTCAAAGTCAAAGTCAAAGTCACAGTCACAGTCAAAGTCAAAGTCAAAAACAAAGTCAAAGTCAAAGCCAAAGTCAAAGTCAAAGTCAAAGTCAAAGTCAAAGTCAAAGTCAAAGTCAAAGTCAAAGTCAAAGTCAAAGTCAAAGTCAAAGTCAAAATCAAAGTCAAAGTCAAAGTCAAAGTCAAAGTCAAAGTCAAAGTCAAAGTCAGAGTCAAGGTCAAAGTCAAAGTCAAAGTCAAAGTCAAAGCCAAAGTCAAAGTCAAAGTCAAAGTCAAAGTCAAAGTCAAAGTCAAAGTCAAAGTCAAGGTCAAAGTCAAAGTCAAAGTCAAAGTCAAAGTCAAAGTCAAAGTCAAAGTCAAAGTCAAAGTCAAAGTCAAAGTCAAAGTCAAAGTCAAAGTCAAAGTCAAAGTCAAGGTCAAAGTCAAAGTCAAAGTCAAAGTCAAAGTCAAAGTCAAAGTCAAAGTCAAAGTCAAGGTCAAATTCAGGGTCAAAGTCAAAGTCAAAGTCAAAGTCACAGTCACAGTCAAAGTCAAAGTCAAAAACAAAGTCAAAGTCAAAGCCAAAGTCAAAGTCAAAGTCAAAGTCAAAGTCAAAGTCAAAGTCAAAGTCAAAGTCAAAGTCAAAGTCAAAGTCAAAGTCAAAGTCAAAGTCAAAGTCAAAGTCAAAGTCAAAGTCAAAGTCAAAGTCAAAGTCAAAGTCAAAGTCAAAGTCAAAGTCAGAGTCAAGGTCAAAGTCAAAGTCAAAGTCAAAGTCAAAGCCAAAGTCAAAGTCAAAGTCAAAGTCAAAGTCAAAGTCAAAGTCAAAGTAAAGGTCAAAGTCAAAGTCAAAGTCAAAGTCAAGGTCAAATTCAAGGTCAAAGTCAAAGTCAAAGTCAATGTCAAAGTCAAAGTCAAAGTCAAAGTCAAAGTCAAAGTCAAAGTCAAAGTCAAAGTCAAAGTCAAGGTCAAATTCAAGGTCAAAGTCAAAGTCAAAGTCAAAGTCAAAGTCAAAGTCAAAGTCAAAGTCAAAGTCAAAGTCAAAGTCAAAGTCAAAGTCAAAGTCATAGTAAAAGTAAAAGTAAAAGTAAAAGTCAAAGTAAAAGTCAAAGTCAAAGTCAAAGTCAAAGTCAAAGTCAAAGTCAAAGTCAAAGTCAAAGTCAAGGTCAAATTCAAGGTCAAAGTCAAAGTCAAAGTCAAAGTCAAAGTCAAAGTCAAAGTCAAAGTCAAAGTCAAAGTCAAAGTCAAAGTCAAAGTCAAAGTCATAGTAAAAGTAAAAGTAAAAGTAAAAGTCAAAGTAAAAGTCAAAGTCAAAGTCAAAGTCAAAGTCAAAGTCAAAGTCAAAGTAAAGGTCAAAGTCAAAGTCAAAGTCAAAGTCAAAGTCAAAGTCAAAGTCAAAGTCAAAGTCAAATTCAAGGTCAAAGTCAAAGTCAAAGTCAAAGTCAAAGTCAAGGTCAAATTCAAGGTCAAAGTCAAAGTCAAAGTCAAAGTCAAAGTCAAAGTCAAAGTCAAAGTCAAAGTCAAAGTCAAAGTCAAAGTCAAAGTCAAAGTCAAAGTCAAAGTCAAGGTCAAATTCAAGGTCAAAGTCAAAGTCAAAGTCAAAGTCAAAGTCAAAGTCAAAGTCAAAGTCAAAGTCAAAGTCAAAGTCAAAGTCATAGTAAAAGTAAAAGTAAAAGTAAAAGTCAAAGTAAAAGTCAAAGTCAAAGTCAAAGTCAAAGTCAAAGTCAAAGTCAAAGTAAAGGTCAAAGTCAAAGTCAAAGTCAAAGTCAAAGTCAAAGTCAAAGTCAAAGTCAAAGTCAAATTCAAGGTCAAAGTCAAAGTCAAAGTCAAAGTCAAAGTCAAGGTCAAATTCAAGGTCAAAGTCAAAGTCAAAGTCAAAGTCAAAGTCAAAGTCAAAGTCAAAGTCAAAGTCAAAGTCAAAGTCAAAGTCAAAGTCAAAGTCAAAGTCAAAGTCATAGTAAAAGTAAAAGTAAAAGTCAAAGTAAAAGTCAAAGTCAAAGTCAAAGTCAAAGTCAAAGTCAAAGTCAAGGTCAAATTCAGGGTCAAAGTCAAAGTCAAAGTCAAAGTCACAGTCACAGTCAAAGTCAAAGTCAAAAACAAAGTCAAAGTCAAAGCCAAAGTCAAAGTCAAAGTCAAAGTCAAAGTCAAAGTCAAAGTCAAAGTCAAAGTCAAAGTCACAGTCAAAGTCAAAGTCAAAGTCAAAGTCAAAGTCAAAGTCAAAGTCAAAGTCAAAGTCAGAGTCAAGGTCAAAGTCAAAGTCAAAGTCAAAGTCAAAGCCAAAGTCAAAGTCAAAGTCAAAGTCAAAGTCAAAGACAAAGTCAAAGTCAAAGTCAAGGTCAAATTCAAGGTCAAAGTCAAAGTCAAAGTCAAAGTCAAAGTCAAGGTCAAATTCAAGGTCAAAGTCAAAGTCAAAGTCAAAGTCAAAGTCAAAGTCAAAGTCAAAGTCAAAGTCAAAGTCAAAGTCAAAGTCAAAGTCAAAGTCATAGTAAAAGTAAAAGTAAAAGTCAAAGTAAAAGTCAAAGTCAAAGTCAAAGTCAAAGTCAAAGTCAAAGTCAAGGTCAAATTCAGGGTCAAAGTCAAAGTCAAAGTCAAAGTCACAGTCACAGTCAAAGTCAAAGTCAAAAACAAAGTCAAAGTCAAAGCCAAAGTCAAAGTCAAAGTCAAAGTCAAAGTCAAAGTCAAAGTCAAAGTCAAAGTCAAAGTCAAAGTCAAAGTCAAAGTCAAAGTCAAAGTCAAAGTCAAAGTCAAAGTCAAAGTCAAAGTCAAAGTAAAGGTCAAGGTCAAAGTCAAAGTCAAAGTCAAAGTCAAAGTCAAAGTCAAAGTCACAGTCAAAGTCAAAGTCAAAGACAAAGTCAAAGTCAAAGTCAAAGTCAAAGCCAAAGTCAAAGTCAAAGTCAAAGCCAAAGTCAAAGTCAAAGTCAAAGTCAAAGTCAAAGTCAAAGTCAAAGTCAAAGTCAAAGTCAAAGTCAAGGTCAAAGTCAAAGTCAAAGTCAAAGTCAAAGTCAAAGTCAAAGTCAAAGTCAAAGTCAAAGTCAAAGTCAAAGTCAAGGTCAAAGTCAAAGTCAAAGTCAAAGTCAAAGTCAATGTCAAAGTCAAAGTCAAAGTCAAAGTCAAAGTCAAAGTCAAAGTCAAAGTCAAAGTCAAAGTCAAAGTCAAAGTCAAAGTCAAAGTCAAAGTCAAAGTCAAAGTCAAAGTCAAAGTCAAAGTCAGAGTCAAGGTCAAGGTCAAAGTCAAAGTCAAAGTCAAAGTCAAAGTCAAAGTCAAAGTCAAAGTCAATGTCAAAGTCAAAGTCAAAGTCAAAGTCAAAGTCAAAGTCAAAGTCAAAGTCAAAGTCAAAGTCAAAGTCAAAGTCAAAGTCAAAGTCAAAGTCAAAGTCAAAGTCAAAGTCAAAGTCAAGGTCAAAGTCAAAGTCAAAGTCAAAGTCAAAGTCAATGTCAAAGTCAAAGTCAAAGTCAAAGTCAAAGTCAAAGTCAAAGTCAAAGTCAAAGTCAAAGTCAAAGTCAAAGTCAAAGTCAAAGTCAAAGTCAAAGTCAAAGTCAAAGTCAAAGTCAAAGTCAAAGTCAAAGTCAAAGTCAAAGTCAAAGTCAAAGTCAAAGCCAAAGTCAAAGTCAAAGTCAAAGTCAAAGTCAAAGTCAAAGTCACAGTCAAAGTCAAAGTCAAAGACAAAGTCAAAGTCAAAGTCAAAGTCAAAGTCAAAGCCAAAGTCAAAGTCAAAGTCAAAGCCAAAGTCAAAGTCAAAGTCAAAGTCAAAGTCAAAGTCAAAGTCAAAGTCAAAGTCAAAGTCAAAGTCAAAGTCAAAGTCAAAGTCAAAGTCAAAGTCAAAGTCAAAGTCAAAGTCAAAGTCAAAGTCAAAGTCAAAGTCAAAGTCAAAGTCAAGGTCAAAGTCAAAGTCAAAGTCAAAGTCAATGTCAAAGTCAAAGTCAAAGTCAAAGTCAAAGTCAAAGTCAAAGTCAAAGTCAAAGTCAAAGTCAAAGTCAAAGTCAAAGTCAAAGTCAAAGTCAAAGTCAAAGTCAAAGTCAAAGTCAAAGTCAAAGTCAAAGTCAAAGTCAAAGTCAAAGTCAAAGTCAAAGTCAAATTCAAAGTCAAAGCCAAAGTCAAAGTCAAAGTCAAAGTCAAAGTCAAAGTCAAAGTCAAAGTCAAAGTCAAAGTCAAAGTCAAAGTCAAAGTCAAGGTCAAAGTCAAAGTCAAAGTCAAGGTCAAGGTCAAATTCAAGGTCAAAGTCAAAGTCAAAGTCAAAGTCAAAGTCAAAGTCAAAGTCAAAGTCAAAGTCAAAGTCAAAATCAAAGTCAAAGTCAAAGTCAGAGTCAAGGTCAAGGTCAAAGTCAAAGTCAAAGTCAAAGTCAAAGTCAAAGTCAAAGTCAAAGTCAAAGCCAAAGTCAAAGTCAAAGTCAAAGTCAAAGTCAAAGTCAAGGTCAAAGTCAAAGTCAAAGTCAAAGTCAAAGTCAAAGTCAAAGTCAAAGTCAAAGTCAAAGTCAAAGTCAAAGTCAAAGTCAAAGTCAAAGTCAAAGTCAAAGTCAAAGTCAAAGTCAAAGTCAAAGTCAAAGTCAAAGTCAAAGTCAAAGTCAAAGTCAAGGTCAAAGTCAAGGTCAAGGTCAAAGTCAAAGTCAAAGTCAAAGTCAAAGTCAAAGTCAAAGTCAAAGTCAAAGTCAAAGTCAAAGTCAAAGTCAAAGTCAAAGTCAAAGTCAAAGTCAAAGTCAAAGTCAAAGTCAAAGTCAAAGTCAAAGTCAAAGTCAAAGTCAAAGTCAAAGTCAAAGTCAAAGTCAAAGTCAAAGTCAAAGTCAAAGTCAAAGTCAAAGTCAAAGTCAAAGTCAAACCCAAAGTCAAAGTCAAAGTCAAAGTCAAAGTCAAAGTCAAAGTCAAAGTCAAAGTCAAAGTCAAAGTCAAAGTCAAAGTCAAAGTAAAGGTCAAAGTCAAAGTCAAGGTCAAAGTAAAGGTCAAGGTCAAAGTCAAAGTCAAAGTCAAAGTCAAAGTCACAGTCAAAGTCAAAGACAAAGTCAAAGTCAAAGTCAAAGTCAAAGCCAAAGTCAAAGTCAAAGTCAAAGCCAAAGTCAAAGTCAAAGTCAAAGTCAAAGTCAAAGTCCAAGTCAAAGTCAAAGTCAAGGTCAAAGTCAAAGTCAAAGTCAAAGTCAAAGTCAAAGTCAAAGTCAAAGTCAAAGTCAAAGTCAAAGTCAAAGTCAAAGTCAGAGTCAAGGTCAAAGTCAAAGTCAAAGTCAAAGTCAAAGTCAAAGTCAAAGTCAAAGTCAAAGTCAAAGTCAAAGTCAAAGTCAAAGTCAAAGTCAAAGTCAAAGTCAAAGTCAAAGTCAAAGTCAAAGTCAAAGTCAAAGTCAAAGTCAAAGTCAAAGTCAAAGTCAAAGTCAATGTCAAAGTCAAAGTCAAAGTCAAAGTCAAAGTCAAAGTCAAGGTCAAAGTCAAAGTCAAAGTCAAAGTCAAAGTCAAAGTCAAAGTCAAAGTCAAAGTCAAAGTCAAAGTCAAAGTCAAAGTCAAAGTCAAAGTCAAGGTCAAAGTCAAAGTCAAAGTCAAAGTCAAAGTCAATGTCAAAGTCAAAGTCAAAGTCAAAGTCAAAGTCAAAGTCAAGGTCAAAGTCAAAGTCAAAGTCAAAGTCAAAGTCAAAGTCAAAGTCAAAGTCAAAGTCAAAGTCAAAGTCAAAGTCAAAGTCAAAGTCAAAGTCAAAGTCAAAGTCAAAGTCAAAGTCAAAGTCAAAGTCAAAGTCAAAGTCAAAGTCAAAGTCAAAGTCAAAGTCAAAGTCACAGTCAAAGTCAAAGTCAAAGTCAAAGTCAAAGTCAAAGTCAAGGTCAAAGTCAAAGTCAAAGTCAAAGTCAAAGTCAAAGTCAAAGTCAAAGTCAAAGTCAAAGTCAAAGTCAAAGTAAAAGTAAAAGTAAAAGTAAAAGTAAAAGTAAAAGTAAAAGTAAACGTAAAAGTAAAAGTAAAAGTAAAAGTAAAAGTAAAAGTAAAAGTAAAAGTAAAAGTAAAAGTAAAAGTAAAAGTAAAAGTAAAAGTAAAAGTAAAAGTAAAAGTAAAAGTAAAAGTAAAAGTAAAAGTAAAAGTAAAAGTAAAAGTAAAAGTAAAAGTAAAAGTAAAAGTAAAAGTAAAAGTAAAAGTAAAAGTAAAAAAAAAAGTCAAAGTCAAAGTTAAAGTCAAAGTCAAAGTCAAGGTCAAAGTCAAAGTCAAAGTCAAAGTCAAAGTCAAAGTCAAAGTCAAAGTCAAAGTCAAAGTCAAGGTCAAAGTCAAAGTCAAAGTCAAAGTCAAGGTCAAATTCAAGGTCAAAGTCAAAGTCAAAGTCAAAGTCAAAGTCAAAGTCAAAGTCAAAGTCAAAGTCAAAGTCAAAGTCAAAGTCAAAGTCAAAGTCAAAGTAAAGGTCAAAGTCAAAGTCAAAGTCAAGGTCAAATTCAAGGTCAAAGTCAAAGTCAAAGACAAAGTCAAAGTCAAAGTCAAAGACAAAGTCAAAGTCAAAGTCAAAGTCAAAGCCAAAGTCAAAGTCAAAGTCAAAGTCAAAGTCAAAGTCAAAGTCAAAGTCAAAGTCAAAGTCAAAGTCAAAGTCAAAGTCACAGTCAAAGTCAAAGTCAAAGTCAAGGTCAAAGTCAAAGTCAAAGTCAAGGTCAAAGTCAAAGTCAAAGTCAAAGTCAAAGTCAAAGTCAAAGTCAAAGTCAAAGTCAAAGTCAAAGTCAAAGTCAAAGTCAAAGTCAAAGTCAAAGTCAAAGTCAGAGTCAAAATCAAAGTCAAAGTCAAGGTCAAAGTCAAAGTCAAAGTCAAAGTCAAAGTCAAAGTCAAAGTCAAAGTCAAAGTCAAAGTCAAAGTCAAAGTCAGAGTCAAAATCAAAGTCAAAGTCAAAGTCAAAGTCAAAGTCAAAGTCAAAGTCAAAGTCAAAGTCAAAGTCAAAGTCAAAGTCAAAGTCAAAGTCAAAGTCAAAGTCAAAGTCAAAGTCAAAGTCAAAGTCAAAGTCAAGGTCAAATTCAAGGTCAAAGTCAAAGTCAAAGTCAAAGTCAAAGTCAAAGTCAAAGTAAAAGTCAAAGTCAAAGTCAAAGTCATAGTGAAAGTCAAAGTAAAAGTCAAAGTCAAAGTCAAAGTCAAAGTCAAAGTCAAAGTCAAAGTAAAGGTCAAAGTCAAAGTCAAAGTCAAAGTCAAAGTCAAAGTCAAAGTCAAGGTCAAATTCAAGGTCAAAGTCAAAGTCAAAGTCAAAGTCAAAGTCACAGTCAAAGTCAAAGTCAAAGTCAAAGTCAAAGTCAAAGTCAAAGTCAAAGTCAAAGTCAAAGTCAAAGTCAAAGTCAAAGTCAAAGTCAAAGTCAAAGTCAAAGTCAAAGTCAAAGTCAAAGTCAAAGCCAAAGTCACAGTCAAAGTCAAAGTCAAAGTCAAAGTCAAAGTCAAAGTCATAGTAAAAGTAAAAGTAAAAGTAAAAGTAAAAGTAAAAGTAAAAGTCAAAGTAAAAGTAAAAGTCAAAGTCAAAGTCAAAGTCAAAGTCAAAGTCAAGGTCAAATTCAAGGTCAAAGTCAAAGTCAAAGTCAAAGTCAAAGTCACAGTCAAAGTCAAAGTCAAAGACAAAGTCAAAGTCAAAGTCAAAGTCAAGGTCAAAGTCAAAGTCAAAGTCAAAGTCAAGGTCAAATTCAAGGTCAAAGTCAAAGTCAAAGTCAAAGTCAAAGTCAAGGTCAAATTCAAGGTCAAAGTCAAAGTCAAAGTCAAAGTCAAAGTCACAGTCAAAGTCAAAGTCAAAGACAAAGTCAAAGTCAAAGTCAAAGTCAAAGTCAAAGTCAAAGTCAAAGTCAAAGTCAAAGTCAAAGTCAAAGTCAAAGTCAAAGTCAAAGTCAAAGTCAAAGTCAAAGTAAAGGTCAAAGTCAAAGTCAAAGTCAAAGTCAAAGTCAAAGTCAAAGTCAAAGTCAAAGTCAAAGTCAAAGTCAAAGTCAAAGTCAAAGTCAAAGTCAAAGTCAAAGTCAAGGTCAAAGTCAAAGTCAAAGTCAAAGTCAAAGTCAAAGTCAAAGTCAAAGTCAAAGTCAAAGTCAAAGTCAAAGTCAAAGTCAAAGTCAAAGTCAAAGTCAAAGTCAAGGTCAAAGTCAAAGTCAACGTCAAAGTCAAAGTCAAAGTCAAAGTCAAAGTCAAAGTCAAAGTCAAAGTCAAAGTCAAAGTCAAGGTCAAAGTCAAAGTCAAAGTCAAAGTCAAAGTCAAAGTCAAAGTCAAAGTCAAAGTCAAAGTCAAAGTAAAGGTCAAAGTCAAAGTAAAAGTCAAAGTCAAGGTCAAATTCAAGGTCAAAGTCAAAGTCAAAGTCAAAGTCAAAGTCAAGGTCAAAGTCAAAGTCAAAGTCAAAGTCAAAGTCAAAGTCAAAGTCAAAGTAAAAGTCAAAGTAAAAGTCAAAGTCAAAGTCAAAGTCAAAGTCAAAGTCAAAGTCAAAGTCAAAGTCAAAGTCAAAGTCAAAGTCAAAGTCAAAGTCAAAGTCAAAGTCAAAGTCAAAGTCAAAGTCAAAGTCAAAGTCAAAGTCAAAGTCAAAGTCAAAGTCAAGGTCAAAGTCAAAGTCAAAGTCAAAGTCAAAGTAAAAGTCAAAGTCAAAGTCAAAGTCAAAGCCAAAGTCAAAGTCAAAGTCAAAGTCAAAGTCAAAGTCAAAGTCAAAGTCAAAGTCAAAGTCAAGGTCAAAGTCAAAGTCAAAGCCAAAGTCAAAGTCAAAGTCAAAGTCAAAGTCAAAGTCAAAGTCAAAGTCAAAGTCAAGGTCAAAGTCAAAGTCAAAGTCAAAGTCAAAGTCAAAGTCAAAGTCAAAGTCAAAGTCAAAGTCAAGGTCAAATTCAAGGTCAAATTCAAGGTCAAAGTCAAAGTCAAGGTCAAAGTGAAAGTCAAAGTCAAAGTCAAAGTCAAAGTCAAAGTCAAAGTCAAAGTCAAAGTCAAAGTCAAAGTCAAAGTCAAAGTCAAAGTCAAAGTCAAAGTCAAAGTCAAAGTCAAAGTCAAAGTCAAAGTCAAAGTCAAAGTCAAAGTCAAAGTCAAAGTCAAAGTCAAGGTCAAAGTCAAAGTCAAAGTCAAAGTCAAAGTCAAAGTCAAAGCCAAAGTCAAAGTCAAAGTCAAAGTCAAAGTCAAAGTCAAAGTCAAAGTCAAAGTCAAAGTCAAAGTCAAAGTCAAAGTCAAAGTCAAAGTCAAAGTCAAAGTCAAAGTCAAGGTCAAAGTCAAAGTCAAAGTCAAAGTCAAAGTCAAAGTCAAAGTCAAAGTCAAAGTCAAAGTCAAAGTCAAAGTCAAAGTCAAAGTCAAAGTCAAAGTCAAAGTCAAAGTCAAGGTCAAAGTCAAAGTCAAAGTCAAAGTCAAAGTCAAAGTCAAAGTCAAAGTAAAGGTCAAAGTCAAAGTCAAAGTCAAAGTCAAGGTCAAATTCAAGGTCAAGGTCAAAGTCAAAGTCAAAGTCAAAGTCAAAGTCAAAGTCAAAGTCAAAGTCAAAGTCAAAGTCAAAGTCAAAGTCAAAGTCAAAGTCAAAGTCAAGGTCAAATTCAAGGTCAAAGTCAAAGTCAAAGTCAAAGTCAAAGTCAAAGTCAGAGTCAAAGTCAAAGTCAAAGTCAAAGTCAAAGTCAAAGTCAAAGTCAAAGTCATAGTAAAAGTAAAAGTCAAAGTCAAAGTCAAAGTCAAAGTAAAGGTCAAGGTCAAAGTCAAAGTCAAAGTCAAAGTAAAGGTCAAAGTAAAGGTCAAAGTCAAAGTCAAAGTCAAAGTCAAAGTCAAAGTCAAAGTCAAAGTCAAAGTCAAAGTCAAAGTCAAAGTCAAAGTCAAAGTCAAAGTCAAAGTCAAAGTCAAAGTCAAAGTCAAAGTCAAAGTCAAAGTCAAAGTCAAAGTCAAAGTCAAAGTCAAAGTCAAAGTCATAGTAAAAGTAAAAGTAAAAGTAAAAGTCAAAGTCAAAGTCAAAGTCAAGGTCAAAGTCAAAGTCAAAGTCAAAGTCAAAGTCAAAGTCAAAGTCAAAGTCAAAGTCAAAGTCAAAGTCAAGGTCAAAGTCAAAGTCAAAGTCAAAGTCAAAGTCAAAGTCAAAGTCAAAGTCAAAGTAAAGGTCAAAGTCAAAGTCAAAGTCAAAGTCAAGGTCAAATTCAAGGTCAAAGTCAAAGTCAAAGTCAAAGTCAAAGTCAAAGTCAAAGTCAAAGTCAAAGTCAAAGTCAAAGTCAAAGTCAGAGTCAAAGTCAAAGTCAAGGTCAAAGTCAAAGTCAAAGTCAAAGTCAAAGTCAAAGTCAAAGTCAAAGTCAAAGTCAAAGTCAAAGTAAAGTCAAAGTCAAAGTCAAAGTCAAAGTCGAAGTCAAAGTCAAAGTCAAGGTCAAAGTCAAAGTCAAAGTCAAAGTCAAAGTCAAAGTCAAAGTCAAAGTCAAAGTCAAAGTCAAAGTCAAAGTCAAGGTCAAAGTCAAAGTCAACGTCAAAGTCAAAGTCAAAGTAAAGGTCAAGGTCAAAGTCAAAGTCAAGGTCAAATTCAAAGTCAAAGTCAAAGTCAAAGTCAAAGTAAAGGTCAAAGTCAAAGTCAAAGTCAAGGTCAAATTCAAGGTCAAAGTCAAAGTCAAAGTCAAAGTCAAAGTCAAAGTCAAGGTCAAAGTCAAAGTCAAAGTCAAAGTCAAAGTCAAAGTCAAAGTCAAAGTCAAAGTAAAAGTCAAAGTCAAAGTCAAAGTCAAATTCAAGGTCAAAGTCAAAGTCAAAGTCAAAGTCAAAGTAAAGGTCAAAGTCAAAGTCAAAGTCAAAGTCAAAGTAAAGGTCAAAGTCAAAGTCAAAGTCAAAGTCAAGGTCAAATTCAAGGTCAAAGTCAAAGTCAAAGTCAAAGTCAAAGTCAAAGTCAAAGTCAAAGTCAAAGTCAAAGTCAAAGTCAAAGTCAAAGTCAAAGTCAAGGTCAAATTCAAGGTCAAAGTCAAAGTCAAAGTCAAAGTCAAAGTCAAAGTCAAAGTCAAAGTCAAAGTAAAGTCAAAGTCAAAGTCAAAGTCAAAGTCGAAGTCAAAGTCAAAGTCAAGGTCAAAGTCAAAGTCAAAGTCAAAGTCAAAGTCAAAGTCAAAGTCATAGTAAAAGTAAAAGTAAAAGTAAAAGTAAAAGTAAAAGTAAAAGTCAAAGTCAAAGTCAAAGTCAAAGTCAAAGTAAAGGTCAAGGTCAAAGTCAAAGTCAAGGTCAAATTCAAAGTCAAAGTCAAAGTCAAAGTCAAAGTAAAGGTCAAAGTCAAAGTCAAAGTCAAGGTCAAATTCAAGGTCAAAGTCAAAGTCAAAGTCAAAGTCAAAGTCAAAGTCAAGGTCAAAGTCAAAGTCAAAGTCAAAGTCAAAGTCAAAGTCAAAGTCAAAGTCAAAGTAAAAGTAAAAGTCAAAGTCAAAGTCAAAGTCAAATTCAAGGTCAAAGTCAAAGTCAAAGTCAAAGTCAAAGTAAAGGTCAAAGTCAAAGTCAAAGTCAAAGTCAAAGTCAAAGTCAAAGTCAAAGTCAAAGCCAAAGTCAAAGTCAAAGTCAAAGTCAAAGTCAAAGTCAAAGTCAAAGTCAAAGTCAAAGTCAAAGTCAAAGTCAAAGTCAAAGTCAAAGTCAAAGTCAAAGTCAAGGTCAAAGTCAAAGTCAAAGTCAAGGTCAAATTCAAGGTCAAAGTCAAAGTCAAAGTCAAAGTCAAAGTCAAAGTCAAAGTCAAAGTCAAAGTCAAAGTCAAAGTCAAAGTCAAAGTCAAAGTCAAAGTCAAAGTCAAGGTCACAGTCAAAGTCAAAGTCAAAGTCAAAGTCAAAGTCAAGGTCAAAGTCAAAGTCAAAGTCAAAGTCAAAGTCAAAGTCAAAGTAAAGGTCAAAGTCAAAGTCAAAGTCAAAGTCAAGGTCAAATTCAAGGTCAAAGTCAAAGTCAAAGTCAAAGTCAAAGTCAAAGTCAAGGTCAAAGTCAAAGTCAAGGTCAAAGTCAAAGTCAAAGTCAAAGTCAAAGTCAAAGTCAAAGTAAAAGTCAAAGTCAAAGTCAAAGTCAAAGTCAAAGTCAAAGTCAAAGTCAAAGTCAAAGTCAAAGTCAAAGTCAAGGTCAAAGTCAAGGTCAAAGTCAAAGTCAAAGTCAAAGTCAAAGTCAAAGTCAAAGTCAAAGTCAAAGTCAAAGTCAAAGTCAAAGTCAAAGTCAAAGTCAAAGTCAAAGTCAAAGTCATAGTAAAAGTAAAAGTAAAAGTAAAAGTAAAAGTAAAAGTAAAAGTCAAAGTCAAAGTCAAAGTCAAAGTCAAAGTCAAAGTAAAGGTCAAGGTCAAAGTCAAAGTCAAGGTCAAATTCAAAGTCAAAGTCAAAGTCAAAGTCAAAGTAAAGGTCAAAGTCAAAGTCAAAGTCAAGGTCAAATTCAAGGTCAAAGTCAAAGTCAAAGTCAAAGTCAAAGTCAAAGTCAAGGTCAAAGTCAAAGTCAAAGTCAAAGTCAAAGTCAAAGTCAAAGTCAAAGTAAAAGTCAAAGTCAAAGTCAAAGTCAAATTCAAGGTCAAAGTCAAAGTCAAAGTCAAAGTCAAAGTAAAGGTCAAAGTCAAAGTCAAGGTCAAAGTCAAAGTCAAAGTCAAAGTCAAAGTCAAAGTCAAAGTCAAAGTCAAAGTCAAAGTCAAAGTCAAAGTCAAAGTCAAAGTCAAAGTCAAGGTCAAAGTCAAAGTCAAAGCCAAAGTCAAAGTCAAAGTCAAAGTCAAAGTCAAGGTCAAGGTCAAAGTCAAAGTCAAAGTCAAAGTCAAAGTCAAATTCAAGGTCAAAGTCAAAGTCAAAGTCAAAGTCAAAGTCAAAGTCAAAGTCAAAGTCAAAGTCAAAGTCAAAGTCAAAGTCAAAGTCAAAGTCAAAGTCAAAGTCAAAGTCAAAGTCAAAGTCATAGTAAAAGTAAAAGTAAAAGTAAAAGTAAAAGTAAAAGTAAAAGTCAAAGTCAAAGTCAAAGTCAAAGTCAAAGTAAAGGTCAAGGTCAAAGTCAAAGTCAAGGTCAAATTCAAAGTCAAAGTCAAAGTCAAAGTCAAAGTCAAAGTCAAAGTCAAGGTCAAATTCAAGGTCAAAGTCAAAGTCAAAGTCAAAGTCAAAGTCAAAGTCAAAGTCAAGGTCAAAGTCAAAGTCAAAGTCAAAGTCAAAGTCAAAGTCAAAGTCAAATTCAAGGTCAAAGTCAAAGTCAAAGTCAAAGTCAAAGTCAAAGTCAAAGTCAAAGTCAAAGTCATAGTAAAAGTAAAAGTAAAAGTCAAAGTCAAAGTCAAAGTAAAAGTCAAAGTCAAAGTCAAAGTCAAAGTCAAAGTAAAGGTCAAGGTCAAAGTCAAAGTCAAGGTCAAATTCAAAGTCAAAGTCAAAGTCAAAGTCAAAGTAAAGGTCAAAGTCAAAGTCAAAGTCAAGGTCAAATTCAAGGTCAAAGTCAAAGTCAAAGTCAAAGTCAAAGTCAAGGTCAAAGTCAAAGTCAAAGTCAAAGTCAAAGTCAAAGTCAAAGTCAAAGTCAAAGTCAAAGTCAAGGTCAAAGTCAAAGTCAACGTCAAAGTCAAAGTCAAAGTCAAAGTCAAAGTCAAAGTCAAAGTCAAAGTCAAAGTCAAAGTCAAAGTCAAAGTCAAAGTCAAAGTCAAAGTCAAAGTCAAAGTCAAAGTCAAAGTCAAAGTCAAAGTAAAGGTCAAAGTCAAAGTAAAAGTCAAAGTCAAGGTCAAATTCAAATTCAAGGTCAAAGTCAAAGTCAAAGTCAAAGTCAAAGTCAAAGTCATAGTCAAAGTCAAAGTCAAAGTCAAAGTCAAAGTCAAAGTCAAAGTCAAAGTCAAAGTCAAAGTCAAGGTCAAAGTCAAAGTAAAAGTCAAAGTCAAGGTCAAATTCAAATTCAAGGTCAAAGTCAAAGTCAAAGTCAAAGTCAAAGTAAAAGTCAAAGTCAAGGTCAAATTCAAATTCAAGGTCAAAGTCAAAGTCAAAGTCAAAGTCAAAGTCAAAGTCAAGGTCAAAGTCAAAGTCAAAGCCAAAGTCAAAGTCAAAGTCAAAGTCAAAGTCAAAGTCAAGGTCAAAGTCAAAGTCAAAGTCAAAGTCAAAGTCAAATTCAAGGTCAAAGTCAAAGTCAAAGTCAAAGTCAAAGTCAAAGTCAAAGTCAAAGTCAAAGTCAAAGTCAAAGTCAAAGTCAAAGTCAAAGTCAAGGTCACAGTCAAAGTCAAAGTCAAAGTCAAAGTCAAAGTCAAGGTCAAAGTCAAAGTCAAAGTCAAAGTCAAAGTCAAAGTCAAAGTAAAGGTCAAAGTCAAAGTCAAAGTCAAAGTCAAGGTCAAATTCAAGGTCAAAGTCAAAGTCAAAGTCAAAGTCAAAGTCAAAGTCAAGGTCAAAGTCAAAGTCAAGGTCAAAGTCAAAGTCAAAGTCAAAGTCAAAGTCAAAGTCAAAGTAAAAGTCAAAGTCAAAGTCAAAGTCAAAGTCAAAGTCAAAGTCAAAGTCAAAGTCAAAGTCAAAGTCAAAGTCAAGGTCAAAGTCAAGGTCAAAGTCAAAGTCAAAGTCAAAGTCAAAGTCAAAGTCAAAGTCAAAGTCAAAGTCAAAGTCAAAGTCAAAGTCAAAGTCAAAGTCAAAGTCAAAGTCATAGTAAAAGTAAAAGTAAAAGTAAAAGTAAAAGTAAAAGTAAAAGTCAAAGTCAAAGTCAAAGTCAAAGTCAAAGTCAAAGTCAAAGTAAAGGTCAAGGTCAAAGTCAAAGTCAAGGTCAAATTCAAAGTCAAAGTCAAAGTCAAAGTCAAAGTAAAGGTCAAAGTCAAAGTCAAAGTCAAGGTCAAATTCAAGGTCAAAGTCAAAGTCAAAGTCAAAGTCAAAGTCAAAGTCAAGGTCAAAGTCAAAGTCAAAGTCAAAGTCAAAGTCAAAGTCAAAGTCAAAGTAAAAGTCAAAGTCAAAGTCAAAGTCAAATTCAAGGTCAAAGTCAAAGTCAAAGTCAAAGTCAAAGTAAAGGTCAAAGTCAAAGTCAAGGTCAAAGTCAAAGTCAAAGTCAAAGTCAAAGTCAAAGTCAAAGTCAAAGTCAAAGTCAAAGTCAAAGTCAAAGTCAAAGTCAAAGTCAAAGTCAAAGTCAAAGTCAAGGTCAAAGTCAAAGTCAAAGCCAAAGTCAAAGTCAAAGTCAAAGTCAAAGTCAAGGTCAAAGTCAAAGTCAAAGTCAAAGTCAAAGTCAAATTCAAGGTCAAAGTCAAAGTCAAAGTCAAAGTCAAAGTCAAAGTCAAAGTCAAAGTCAAAGTCAAAGTCAAAGTCAAAGTCAAAGTCAAAGTCAAAGTCAAAGTCAAAGTCAAAGTCAAAGTCAAAGTCAAAGTCATAGTAAAAGTAAAAGTAAAAGTAAAAGTAAAAGTAAAAGTAAAAGTCAAAGTCAAAGTCAAAGTCAAAGTCAAAGTAAAGGTCAAGGTCAAAGTCAAAGTCAAGGTCAAATTCAAAGTCAAAGTCAAAGTCAAAGTCAAAGTCAAAGTCAAAGTCAAGGTCAAATTCAAGGTCAAAGTCAAAGTCAAAGTCAAAGTCAAAGTCAAAGTCAAAGTCAAGGTCAAAGTCAAAGTCAAAGTCAAATTCAAAGTCAAAGTCAAAGTCAAAGTCAAAGTCAAGGTCAAAGTCAAAGTCAAGGTCAAAGTCAAAGTCAAAGCCAAAGTCAAAGTCAAAGTCAAAGTCAAGGTCAAAGTCAAAGTCAAAGTCAAAGTCAAAGTCAAAGTCAAAGTCAAAGTCAAAGTCAAAGTCAAAGTCAAAGTCAAAGTCAAGGTCAAAGTCAAAGTCAAAGTCAAAGTCAAAGTCAAAGTCAAAGTCAAAGTCAAGGTCAAAGTCAAAGTCAAAGTCAAAGTCAAAGTCAAATTCAAGGTCAAAGTCAAAGTCAAAGTCAAAGTCAAAGTCAAAGTCAAAGTCAAAGTCAAAGTCAAAGTCAAAGTCAAAGTCAAGGTCAAAGTCAAAGTCAAAGTCAAGGTCAAATTCAAGGTCAAAGTCAAAGTCAAAGTCAAAGTCAAAGTCAAAGTCAAAGTCAAAGTCAAAGTCAAAGTCAAAGTCAAAGTCAAAGTCAAAGTCAAAGTCAAAGTCAAAGTCAAGGTCACAGTCAAAGTCAAAGTCAAAGTCAAAGTCAAAGTCAAGGTCAAAGTCAAAGTCAAAGTCAAAGTCAAAGTCAAAGTCAAAGTAAAGGTCAAAGTCAAAGTCAAAGTCAAAGTCAAGGTCAAATTCAAGGTCAAAGTCAAAGTCAAAGTCAAAGTCAAAGTCAAAGTCAAGGTCAAAGTCAAAGTCAAGGTCAAAGTCAAAGTCAAAGTCAAAGTCAAAGTCAAAGTCAAAGTAAAAGTCAAAGTCAAAGTCAAAGTCAAAGTCAAAGTCAAAGTCAAAGTCAAAGTCAAAGTCAAAGTCAAAGTCAAGGTCAAAGTCAAGGTCAAAGTCAAAGTCAAAGTCAAAGTCAAAGTCAAAGTCAAAGTCAAAGTCAAAGTCAAAGTCAAAGTCAAAGTCAAAGTCAAAGTCAAAGTCAAAGTCAAAGTCATAGTAAAAGTAAAAGTAAAAGTAAAAGTAAAAGTAAAAGTAAAAGTCAAAGTCAAAGTCAAAGTCAAAGTCAAAGTCAAAGTAAAGGTCAAGGTCAAAGTCAAAGTCAAGGTCAAATTCAAAGTCAAAGTCAAAGTCAAAGTCAAAGTAAAGGTCAAAGTCAAAGTCAAAGTCAAGGTCAAATTCAAGGTCAAAGTCAAAGTCAAAGTCAAAGTCAAAGTCAAAGTCAAGGTCAAAGTCAAAGTCAAAGTCAAAGTCAAAGTCAAAGTCAAAGTCAAAGTAAAAGTCAAAGTCAAAGTCAAAGTCAAATTCAAGGTCAAAGTCAAAGTCAAAGTCAAAGTCAAAGTAAAGGTCAAAGTCAAAGTCAAGGTCAAAGTCAAAGTCAAAGTCAAAGTCAAAGTCAAAGTCAAAGTCAAAGTCAAAGTCAAAGTCAAAGTCAAAGTCAAAGTCAAAGTCAAAGTCAAGGTCAAAGTCAAAGTCAAAGCCAAAGTCAAAGTCAAAGTCAAAGTCAAAGTCAAGGTCA
Organism: Anastrepha obliqua; assembly: GCF_027943255.1. Lineage (NCBI taxonomy): Eukaryota > Metazoa > Arthropoda > Insecta > Diptera > Tephritidae > Anastrepha > Anastrepha obliqua. Next base: position 196,971 of record NW_026562190.1, read on the forward strand.
AGGTCAAAGTCAAAGTCAAAGTCAAAGTCAAAGTCAAATTCAAGGTCAAAGTCAAAGTCAAAGTCAAAGTCAAAGTCAAAGTCAAAGTCAAAGTCAAAGTCAAAGTCAAAGTCAAAGTCAAAGTCAAAGTCAAAGTCAAAGTCAAAGTCAAAGTCAAAGTCATAGTAAAAGTAAAAGTAAAAGTAAAAGTAAAAGTAAAAGTAAAAGTAAAAGTAAAAGTCAAAGTCAAAGTCAAAGTCAAAGTCAAAGTAAAGGTCAAGGTCAAAGTCAAAGTCAAGGTCAAATTCAAAGTCAAAGTCAAAGTCAAAGTCAAAGTCAAAGTCAAAGTCAAGGTCAAATTCAAGGTCAAAGTCAAAGTCAAAGTCAAAGTCAAAGTCAAAGTCAAAGTCAAGGTCAAAGTCAAAGTCAAAGTCAAATTCAAAGTCAAAGTCAAAGTCAAAGTCAAAGTCAAGGTCAAAGTCAAAGTCAAGGTCAAAGTCAAAGTCAAAGCCAAAGTCAAAGTCAAAGTCAAAGTCAAGGTCAAAGTCAAAGTCAAAGTCAAAGTCAAAGTCAAAGTCAAAGTCAAAGTCAAAGTCAAAGTCAAAGTCAAAGTCAAAGTCAAGGTCAAAGTCAAAGTCAAAGTCAAAGTCAAAGTCAAAGTCAAAGTCAAAGTCAAGGTCAAAGTCAAAGTCAAAGTCAAAGTCAAAGTCAAATTCAAGGTCAAAGTCAAAGTCAAAGTCAAAGTCAAAGTCAAAGTCAAAGTCAAAGTCAAAGTCAAAGTCAAAGTCAAAGTCAAAGTCAAAGTCAAAGTCAAAGTCAAAGTCAAAGTCAAAGTCAAAGTCAAGGTCAAAGTCAAAGTCAAAGTCAAAGTCAAAGTCAAAGTCAAGGTCAAAGTCAAAGTCAAAGTCAAAGTCAAAGTCAAAGTCAAAGTAAAGGTCAAAGTCAAAGTCAAAGTCAAAGTCAAGGTCAAATTCAAGGTCAAAGTCAAAGTCAAAGTCAAAGTCAAAGTCAAAGTCAAGGTCAAAGTCAAAGTCAAAGTCAAAGTCAAAGTCAAAGTCAAAGTCAAAGTCAAAGTCAAAGTCAAGGTCAAAGTCAAGGTCAAAGTCAAAGTCAAAGTCAAAGTCAAAGTCAAAGTCAAAGTCAAGGTCAAAGTCAAAGTCAAAGTCAAGGTCAAAGTAAAAGTCAAAGTCAAATTCAAAGTCAAAGTCAAAGTCAAAGTCAAGGTCAAAGTCAAGGTCAAAGTCAAAGTCAAAGTCAAAGTCAAAGTCAAAGTCAAAGTCAAAGTCATAGTAAAAGTAAAAGTAAAAGTCAAAGTCAAAGTCAAAGTCAAAGTCAAAGTCAAAGTCAAAGTCAAAGTCAAAGTCAAAGTCAAAGTCAAAGTCAAAGTCAAAGTCAAAGTCAAAGTCAGAGTCAAAGTCAAAGTCAAAGTCAAAGTCAAAGTCAAGGTCAAAGTCAAAGTCAAAGTCAAAGCCAAAGTCAAAGTCAAAGTCAAAGTCAAAGTCAAAGTCAAAGTCAAAGTCAAAGTCAAAGTCAAAGTCAAAGTCAAAGTCAAGGTCAAAGTCAAAGTCAAAGTCAAAGTCAAAGTCAAAGTCAAAGTCAAAGTCAAGGTCAAAGTCAAAGTCAAAGTCAAAGTCAAAGTCAAATTCAAGGTCAAAGTCAAAGTCAAAGTCAAAGTCAAAGTCAAAGTCAAAGTCAAAGTCAAAGTCAAAGTCAAAGTCAAAGTCAAAGTCAAAGTCAAAGTCAAAGTCAAAGTCAAAGTCAAAGTCAGAGTCAAAGTCAAAGTCAAAGTCAAAGTCAAAGTCAAGGTCAAAGTCAAAGTCAAAGTCAAAGCCAAAGTCAAAGTCAAAGTCAAAGTCAAAGTCAAAGTCAAAGTCAAAGTCAAAGTCAAAGTCAAAGTCAAAGTCAAAGTCAAGGTCAAAGTCAAAGTCAAAGTCAAAGTCAAAGTCAAAGTCAAAGTCAAAGTCAAGGTCAAAGTCAAAGTCAAAGTCAAAGTCAAAGTCAAAGTCAAGGTCAAAGTCAAAGTCAAAGTCAAAGTCAAAGTCAAAGTCAAAGTCAAAGTCAAGGTCAAAGTCAAAGTCAAAGTCAAAGTCAAAGTCAAATTCAAGGTCAAAGTCAAAGTCAAAGTCAAAGTCAAAGTCAAAGTCAAAGTCAAAGTCAAAGTCAAAGTCAAAGTCAAAGTCAAAGTCAAAGTCAAAGTCAAAGTCAAAGTCAAAGTCAAAGTCAAAGTCAAAGTCAAAGTCAAGGTCAAAGTCAAAGTCAAAGTCAAAGTCAAAGTCAAAGTCAAGGTCAAAGTCAAAGTCAAAGTCAAAGTCAAAGTCAAAGTCAAAGTAAAGGTCAAAGTCAAAGTCAAAGTCAAAGTCAAGGTCAAATTCAAGGTCAAAGTCAAAGTCAAAGTCAAAGTCAAAGTCAAAGTCAAGGTCAAAGTCAAAGTCAAAGTCAAAGTCAAAGTCAAAGTCAAAGTCAAAGTCAAAGTCAAGGTCAAAGTCAAGGTCAAAGTCAAAGTCAAAGTCAAAGTCAAAGTCAAAGTCAAAGTCAAAGTCAAAGTCAAAGTCAAAGTCAAAGTCAAAGTCAAAGTCAAGGTCAAAGTCAAAGTCAAAGTCAAAGTCAAAGTCAAAGTCAAAGTCAAAGTCAAAGTCAAAGTCAAAGTCAAAGTCAAAGTCAAGGTCAAAGTCAAAGTCAAAGTCAAAGTCAAAGTCAAATTCAAGGTCAAAGTCAAAGTCAAAGTCAAAGTCAAAGTCAAAGTCAAAGTCAAAGTCAAAGTCAAAGTCAAAGTCAAAGTCAAAGTCAAATTCAAGGTCAAAGTCAAAGTCAAAGTCAAAGTCAAAGTCAAAGTCAAAGTCAAAGTCAAAGTCAAGGTCAAAGTCAAAGTCAAAGTCAAAGTCAAAGTCAAATTCAAGGTCAAAGTCAAAGTCAAAGTCAAAGTCAAAGTCAAAGTCAAAGTCAAAGTCAAAGTCAAAGTCAAAGTCAAAGTCAAAGTCAAAGTCAAAGTCAAAGTCAAAGTCAAAGTCATAGTAAAAGTAAAAGTAAAAGTAAAAGTAAAAGTAAAAGTAAAAGTAAAAGTAAAAGTCAAAGTCAAAGTCAAAGTCAAAGTCAAAGTAAAGGTCAAGGTCAAAGTCAAAGTCAAGGTCAAATTCAAAGTCAAAGTCAAAGTCAAAGTCAAAGTCAAAGTCAAAGTCAAGGTCAAATTCAAGGTCAAAGTCAAAGTCAAAGTCAAAGTCAAAGTCAAAGTCAAGGTCAAAGTCAAAGTCAAAGTCAAAGTCAAATTCAAAGTCAAAGTCAAAGTCAAAGTCAAAGTCAAGGTCAAAGTCAAAGTCAAGGTCAAAGTCAAAGTCAAAGCCAAAGTCAAAGTCAAAGTCAAAGTCAAGGTCAAAGTCAAAGTCAAAGTCAAAGTCAAAGTCAAAGTCAAAGTCAAAGTCAAAGTCAAAGTCAAAGTCAAAGTCAAAGTCAAAGTCAAAGTCAAGGTCAAAGTCAAAGTCAAAGTCAAAGTCAAAGTCAAAGTCAAAGTCAAAGTCAAGGTCAAAGTCAAAGTCAAAGTCAAAGTCAAAGTCAAATTCAAGGTCAAAGTCAAAGTCAAAGTCAAAGTCAAAGTCAAAGTCAAAGTCAAAGTCAAAGTCAAAGTCAAAGTCAAAGTCAAAGTCAAAGTCAAAGTCAAAGTCAAAGTCAAGGTCAAAGTCAAAGTCAAAGTCAAAGTCAAAGTCAAAGTCAAGGTCAAAGTCAAAGTCAAAGTCAAAGTCAAAGTCAAAGTCAAAGTAAAGGTCAAAGTCAAAGTCAAAGTCAAAGTCAAGGTCAAATTCAAGGTCAAAGTCAAAGTCAAAGTCAAAGTCAAAGTCAAAGTCAAGGTCAAAGTCAAAGTCAAAGTCAAAGTCAAAGTCAAAGTCAAAGTCAAAGTCAAAGTCAAGGTCAAAGTCAAGGTCAAAGTCAAAGTCAAAGTCAAAGTCAAAGTCAAAGTCAAGGTCAAAGTCAAAGTCAAGGTCAAAGTAAAAGTCAAAGTCAAATTCAAAGTCAAAGTCAAAGTCAAAGTCAAGGTCAAAGTCAAGGTCAAAGTCAAAGTCAAAGTCAAAGTCAAAGTCAAAGTCATAGTAAAAGTAAAAGTAAAAGTCAAAGTCAAAGTCAAAGTCAAAGTCAAAGTCAAAGTCAAAGTCAAAGTCAAAGTCAAAGTCAAAGTCAAAGTCAAAGTCAAAGTCAGAGTCAAAGTCAAAGTCAAAGTCAAAGTCAAAGTCAAGGTCAAAGTCAAAGTCAAAGTCAAAGCCAAAGTCAAAGTCAAAGTCAAAGTCAAAGTCAAAGTCAAAGTCAAAGTCAAAGTCAAAGTCAAAGTCAAAGTCAAAGTCAAAGTCAAAGTCAAAGTCAAAGTCAAAGTCAAAGTCAAAGTCAAAGTCAAAGTCAAGGTCAAAGTCAAAGTCAACGTCAAAGTCAAAGTCAAAGTCAAAGTCAAAGTCAAAGTCAAAGTCAAAGTCAAAGTCAAGGTCAAAGTCAAAGTCAAAGTCAAAGTCAAAGTCAAAGTCAAAGTCAAAGTCAAAGTCAAAGTCAAAGTCAAAGTCAAAGTAAAGGTCAAAGTCAAAGTAAAAGTCAAAGTCAAGGTCAAATTCAAGGTCAAAGTCAAAGTCAAAGTCAAAGTCAAAGTCAAGGTCAAAGTCAAAGTCAAAGTCAAAGTCAAAGTCAAAGTCAAAGTCAAAGTAAAAGTCAAAGTAAAAGTCAAAGTCAAAGTCAAAGTCAAAGTCAAAGTCAAAGTCAAGGTCAAAGTCAAAGTCAAAGTCAAGGTCAAAGTAAAAGTCAAAGTCAAAGTCAAATTCAAAGTCAAAGTCAAAGTCAAAGTCAAGGTCAAAGTCAAGGTCAAAGTCAAAGTCAAAGTCAAAGTCAAAGTCAAAGTCAAAGTCAAAGTCATAGTAAAAGTAAAAGTAAAAGTCAAAGTCAAAGTCAAAGTCAAAGTCAAAGTCAAAGTCAAAGTCAAAGTCAAAGTCAAAGTCAAAGTCAAAGTCAAAGTCAAAGTCAAAGTCAAAGTCAGAGTCAAAGTCAAAGTCAAAGTCAAAGTCAAAGTCAAGGTCAAAGTCAAAGTCAAAGTCAAAGCCAAAGTCAAAGTCAAAGTCAAAGTCAAAGTCAAAGTCAAAGTCAAAGTCAAAGTCAAAGTCAAAGTCAAAGTCAAAGTCAAGGTCAAAGTCAAAGTCAAAGTCAAAGTCAAAGTCAAAGTCAAAGTCAAGGTCAAAGTCAAAGTCAAAGTCAAAGTCAAAGTCAAATTCAAGGTCAAAGTCAAAGTCAAAGTCAAAGTCAAAGTCAAAGTCAAAGTCAAAGTCAAAGTCAAATTCAAGGTCAAAGTCAAAGTCAAAGTCAAAGTCAAAGTCAAAGTCAAAGTCAAAGTCAAAGTCATAGTAAAAGTAAAAGTAAAAGTCAAAGTCAAAGTCAAAGTAAAAGTCAAAGTCAAAGTCAAAGTCAAAGTCAAAGTAAAGGTCAAGGTCAAAGTCAAAGTCAAGGTCAAATTCAAAGTCAAAGTCAAAGTCAAAGTCAAAGTAAAGGTCAAAGTCAAAGTCAAAGTCAAGGTCAAATTCAAGGTCAAAGTCAAAGTCAAAGTCAAAGTCAAAGTCAAAGTCAAGGTCAAAGTCAAAGTCAAAGTCAAAGTCAAAGTCAAAGTCAAAGTCAAAGTCAAAGTCAAAGTCAAGGTCAAAGTCAAAGTCAACGTCAAAGTCAAAGTCAAAGTCAAAGTCAAAGTCAAAGTCAAAGTCAAAGTCAAAGTCAAAGTCAAAGTCAAAGTCAAAGTCAAAGTCAAAGTCAAAGTCAAAGTCAAAGTCAAAGTCAAAGTCAAAGTCAAAGTCAAAGTAAAGGTCAAAGTCAAAGTAAAAGTCAAAGTCAAGGTCAAATTCAAATTCAAGGTCAAAGTCAAAGTCAAAGTCAAAGTCAAAGTCAAAGTCAAAGTCAAAGTCAAAGTCAAAGTCAAAGTCAAAGTCAAAGTCAAAGTCAAAGTCAAGGTCAAAGTCAAAGTAAAAGTCAAAGTCAAGGTCAAATTCAAATTCAAGGTCAAAGTCAAAGTCAAAGTCAAAGTCAAAGTAAAAGTCAAAGTCAAGGTCAAATTCAAATTCAAGGTCAAAGTCAAAGTCAAAGTCAAGGTCAAAGTCAAAGTCAAAGTCAAAGTCAAAGTCAAAGTCAAAGTCAAAGTAAAAGTCAAAGTAAAAGTCAAAGTCAAAGTCAAAGTCAAAGTCAAAGTCAAAGTCAAAGTCAAAGTCAAAGTCAAAGTCAAAGTCAAAGTCAAAGTCAAAGTCAAAGTCAAGGTCAAATTCAAGGTCAAAGTCAAAGTCAAAGTCAAAGTCAAAGTCAAAGTCAAGGTCAAATTCAAATTCAAGGTCAAAGTCAAAGTCAAAGTCAAAGTCAAAGTCAAAGTCAAGGTCAAAGTCAAAGTAAAAGTCAAAGTCAAGGTCAAATTCAAATTCAAGGTCAAAGTCAAAGTCAAAGTCAAAGTCAAAGTAAAAGTCAAAGTCAAGGTCAAATTCAAATTCAAGGTCAAAGTCAAAGTCAAAGTCAAAGTCAAAGTCAAAGTCAAAGTCAAAGTCAAAGTCAAAGTCAAAGTCAAAGTCAAAGTCAAAGTCAAAGTCAAAGTCAAAGTCAAAGTCAAAGTCAAAGTCAAAGCCAAAGTCACAGTCAAAGTCAAAGTCAAAGTCAAAGTCAAAGTCAAAGTCATAGTAAAAGTAAAAGTAAAAGTAAAAGTAAAAGTAAAAGTAAAAGTCAAAGTAAAAGTAAAAGTCAAAGTCAAAGTCAAAGTCAAAGTCAAAGTCAAGGTCAAATTCAAGGTCAAAGTCAAAGTCAAAGTCAAAGTCAAAGTCACAGTCAAAGTCAAAGTCAAAGTCAAAGACAAAGTCAAAGTCAAAGTCAAAGTCAAGGTCAAAGTCAAAGTCAAAGTCAAAGTCAAGGTCAAATTCAAGGTCAAAGTCAAAGTCAAAGTCAAAGTCAAAGTCAAGGTCAAATTCAAGGTCAAAGTCAAAGTCAAAGTCAAAGTCAAAGTCACAGTCAAAGTCAAAGTCAAAGACAAAGTCAAAGTCAAAGTCAAAGTCAAAGTCAAAGTCAAAGTCAAAGTCAAAGTCAAAGTCAAAGTCAAAGTCAAAGTCAAAGTCAAAGTCAAAGTCAAAGTCAAAGTAAAGGTCAAAGTCAAAGTCAAAGTCAAAGTCAAAGTCAAAGTCAAAGTCAAAGTCAAAGTCAAAGTCAAAGTCAAAGTCAAAGTCAAAGTCAAAGTCAAAGTCAAAGTCAAAGTCAAGGTCAAAGTCAAAGTCAAAGTCAAAGTCAAAGTCAAAGTCAAAGTCAAAGTCAAAGTCAAAGTCAAAGTCAAAGTCAAAGTCAAAGTCAAAGTCAAAGTCAAGGTCAAAGTCAAAGTCAACGTCAAAGTCAAAGTCAAAGTCAAAGTCAAAGTCAAAGTCAAAGTCAAAGTCAAAGTCAAGGTCAAAGTCAAAGTCAAAGTCAAAGTCAAAGTCAAAGTCAAAGTCAAAGTCAAAGTCAAAGTCAAAGTAAAGGTCAAAGTCAAAGTAAAAGTCAAAGTCAAGGTCAAATTCAAGGTCAAAGTCAAAGTCAAAGTCAAAGTCAAAGTCAAAGTCAAAGTCAAGGTCAAAGTCAAAGTCAAAGTCAAAGTCAAAGTCAAAGTCAAAGTCAAAGTAAAAGTCAAAGTAAAAGTCAAAGTCAAAGTCAAAGTCAAAGTCAAAGTCAAAGTCAAAGTCAAAGTCAAAGTCAAAGTCAAAGTCAAAGTCAAAGTCAAAGTCAAAGTCAAAGTCAAAGTCAAAGTCAAAGTCAAAGTCAAAGTCAAAGTCAAAGTCAAAGTCAAGGTCAAAGTCAAAGTCAAAGTCAAAGTCAAAGTAAAAGTCAAAGTCAAAGTCAAAGTCAAAGCCAAAGTCAAAGTCAAAGTCAAAGTCAAAGTCAAAGTCAAAGTCAAAGTCAAAGTCAAAGTCAAGGTCAAAGTCAAAGTCAAAGCCAAAGTCAAAGTCAAAGTCAAAGTCAAAGTCAAAGTCAAAGTCAAAGTCAAAGTCAAGGTCAAAGTCAAAGTCAAAGTCAAAGTCAAAGTCAAAGTCAAAGTCAAAGTCAAAGTCAAAGTCAAGGTCAAATTCAAGGTCAAATTCAAGGTCAAAGTCAAAGTCAAGGTCAAAGTGAAAGTCAAAGTCAAAGTCAAAGTCAAAGTCAAAGTCAAAGTCAAAGTCAAAGTCAAAGTCAAAGTCAAAGTCAAAGTCAAAGTCAAAGTCAAAGTCAAAGTCAAAGTCAAAGTCAAAGTCAAAGTCAAAGTCAAAGTCAAAGTCAAAGTCAAAGTCAAAGTCAAAGTCAAAGTCAAAGTCAAAGTCAAAGTCAAAGTCAAAGTCAAAGTCAAGGTCAAAGTCAAAGTCAAAGTCAAAGTCAAAGTCAAAGTCAAAGCCAAAGTCAAAGTCAAAGTCAAAGTCAAAGTCAAAGTCAAAGTCAAAGTCAAAGTCAAAGTCAAAGTCAAAGTCAAAGTCAAAGTCAAAGTCAAAGTCAAAGTCAAAGTCAAGGTCAAAGTCAAAGTCAAAGTCAAAGTCAAAGTCAAAGTCAAAGTCAAAGTCAAAGTCAAAGTCAAAGTCAAAGTCAAAGTCAAAGTCAAAGTCAAAGTCAAGGTCAAAGTCAAAGTCAAAGTCAAAGTCAAAGTCAAAGTCAAAGTCAAAGTAAAGGTCAAAGTCAAAGTCAAAGTCAAAGTCAAGGTCAAATTCAAGGTCAAGGTCAAAGTCAAAGTCAAAGTCAAAGTCAAAGTCAAAGTCAAAGTCAAAGTCAAAGTCAAAGTCAAAGTCAAAGTCAAAGTCAAAGTCAAGGTCAAATTCAAGGTCAAAGTCAAAGTCAAAGTCAAAGTCAAAGTCAAAGTCAAAGTCAAAGTCAAAGTCAAAGTCAAAGTCAAAGTCAAAGTCAAAGTCAAAGTCAAAGTCAAAGTCATAGTAAAAGTAAAAGTCAAAGTCAAAGTCAAAGTCAAAGTAAAGGTCAAGGTCAAAGTCAAAGTCAAAGTCAAAGTAAAGGTCAAAGTAAAGGTCAAAGTCAAAGTCAAAGTCAAAGTCAAAGTCAAAGTCAAAGTCAAAGTCAAAGTCAAAGTCAAAGTCAAAGTCAAAGTCAAAGTCAAAGTCAAAGTCAAAGTCAAAGTCAAAGTCAAAGTCAAAGTCAAAGTCAAAGTCATAGTAAAAGTAAAAGTAAAAGTAAAAGTAAAAGTCAAAGTCAAAGTCAAAGTCAAGGTCAAAGTCAAAGTCAAAGTCAAAGTCAAAGTCAAAGTCAAAGTCAAAGTCAAAGTCAAAGTCAAAGTCAAGGTCAAAGTCAAAGTCAAAGTCAAAGTCAAAGTCAAAGTCAAAGTCAAAGTCAAAGTAAAGGTCAAAGTCAAAGTCAAAGTCAAAGTCAAGGTCAAATTCAAGGTCAAAGTCAAAGTCAAAGTCAAAGTCAAAGTCAAAGTCAAAGTCAAAGTCAAAGTCAAAGTCAGAGTCAAAGTCAAAGTCAAGGTCAAATTCAAGGTCAAAGTCAAAGTCAAAGTCAAAGTCAAAGTCAAAGTCAAAGTCAAAGTCAAAGTAAAGTCAAAGTCAAAGTCAAAGTCAAAGTCGAAGTCAAAGTCAAAGTCAAGGTCAAAGTCAAAGTCAAAGTCAAAGTCAAAGTCAAAGTCAAAGTCAAAGTCAAAGTCAAAGTCAAAGTCAAAGTCAAGGTCAAAGTCAAAGTCAACGTCAAAGTCAAAGTCAAAGTAAAGGTCAAGGTCAAAGTCAAAGTCAAGGTCAAATTCAAAGTCAAAGTCAAAGTCAAAGTCAAAGTAAAGGTCAAAGTCAAAGTCAAAGTCAAGGTCAAATTCAAGGTCAAAGTCAAAGTCAAAGTCAAAGTCAAAGTCAAAGTCAAGGTCAAAGTCAAAGTCAAAGTCAAAGTCAAAGTCAAAGTCAAAGTCAAAGTCAAAGTAAAAGTCAAAGTCAAAGTCAAAGTCAAATTCAAGGTCAAAGTCAAAGTCAAAGTCAAAGTCAAAGTAAAGGTCAAAGTCAAAGTCAAAGTCAAAGTCAAAGTAAAGGTCAAAGTCAAAGTCAAAGTCAAAGTCAAGGTCAAATTCAAGGTCAAAGTCAAAGTCAAAGTCAAAGTCAAAGTCAAAGTCAAAGTCAAAGTCAAAGTCAAAGTCAAAGTCAAAGTCAAAGTCAAAGTCAAGGTCAAATTCAAGGTCAAAGTCAAAGTCAAAGTCAAAGTCAAAGTCAAAGTCAAAGTCAAAGTCAAAGTAAAGTCAAAGTCAAAGTCAAAGTCAAAGTCGAAGTCAAAGTCAAAGTCAAGGTCAAAGTCAAAGTCAAAGTCAAAGTCAAAGTCAAAGTCAAAGTCATAGTAAAAGTAAAAGTAAAAGTAAAAGTAAAAGTAAAAGTAAAAGTCAAAGTCAAAGTCAAAGTCAAAGTCAAAGTAAAGGTCAAGGTCAAAGTCAAAGTCAAGGTCAAATTCAAAGTCAAAGTCAAAGTCAAAGTCAAAGTAAAGGTCAAAGTCAAAGTCAAAGTCAAGGTCAAATTCAAGGTCAAAGTCAAAGTCAAAGTCAAAGTCAAAGTCAAAGTCAAGGTCAAAGTCAAAGTCAAAGTCAAAGTCAAAGTCAAAGTCAAAGTCAAAGTCAAAGTAAAAGTCAAAGTCAAAGTCAAAGTCAAATTCAAGGTCAAAGTCAAAGTCAAAGTCAAAGTCAAAGTAAAGGTCAAAGTCAAAGTCAAAGTCAAAGTCAAAGTCAAAGTCAAAGTCAAAGTCAAAGCCAAAGTCAAAGTCAAAGTCAAAGTCAAAGTCAAAGTCAAAGTCAAAGTCAAAGTCAAAGTCAAAGTCAAAGTCAAAGTCAAAGTCAAAGTCAAAGTCAAAGTCAAGGTCAAAGTCAAAGTCAAAGTCAAGGTCAAATTCAAGGTCAAAGTCAAAGTCAAAGTCAAAGTCAAAGTCAAAGTCAAAGTCAAAGTCAAAGTCAAAGTCAAAGTCAAAGTCAAAGTCAAAGTCAAAGTCAAAGTCAAAGTCAAAGTCAAGGTCACAGTCAAAGTCAAAGTCAAAGTCAAAGTCAAAGTCAAGGTCAAAGTCAAAGTCAAAGTCAAAGTCAAAGTCAAAGTCAAAGTAAAGGTCAAAGTCAAAGTCAAAGTCAAAGTCAAGGTCAAATTCAAGGTCAAAGTCAAAGTCAAAGTCAAAGTCAAAGTCAAAGTCAAGGTCAAAGTCAAAGTCAAGGTCAAAGTCAAAGTCAAAGTCAAAGTCAAAGTCAAAGTCAAAGTAAAAGTCAAAGTCAAAGTCAAAGTCAAAGTCAAAGTCAAAGTCAAAGTCAAAGTCAAAGTCAAAGTCAAAGTCAAGGTCAAAGTCAAGGTCAAAGTCAAAGTCAAAGTCAAAGTCAAAGTCAAAGTCAAAGTCAAAGTCAAAGTCAAAGTCAAAGTCAAAGTCAAAGTCAAAGTCAAAGTCAAAGTCATAGTAAAAGTAAAAGTAAAAGTAAAAGTAAAAGTAAAAGTAAAAGTCAAAGTCAAAGTCAAAGTCAAAGTCAAAGTCAAAGTCAAAGTAAAGGTCAAGGTCAAAGTCAAAGTCAAGGTCAAATTCAAAGTCAAAGTCAAAGTCAAAGTCAAAGTAAAGGTCAAAGTCAAAGTCAAAGTCAAGGTCAAATTCAAGGTCAAAGTCAAAGTCAAAGTCAAAGTCAAAGTCAAAGTCAAGGTCAAAGTCAAAGTCAAAGTCAAAGTCAAAGTCAAAGTCAAAGTCAAAGTAAAAGTCAAAGTCAAAGTCAAAGTCAAATTCAAGGTCAAAGTCAAAGTCAAAGTCAAAGTCAAAGTAAAGGTCAAAGTCAAAGTCAAGGTCAAAGTCAAAGTCAAAGTCAAAGTCAAAGTCAAAGTCAAAGTCAAAGTCAAAGTCAAAGTCAAAGTCAAAGTCAAAGTCAAAGTCAAAGTCAAAGTCAAAGTCAAGGTCAAAGTCAAAGTCAAAGCCAAAGTCAAAGTCAAAGTCAAAGTCAAAGTCAAGGTCAAAGTCAAAGTCAAAGTCAAAGTCAAAGTCAAATTCAAGGTCAAAGTCAAAGTCAAAGTCAAAGTCAAAGTCAAAGTCAAAGTCAAAGTCAAAGTCAAAGTCAAAGTCAAAGTCAAAGTCAAAGTCAAAGTCAAAGTCAAAGTCAAAGTCAAAGTCAAAGTCAAAGTCATAGTAAAAGTAAAAGTAAAAGTAAAAGTAAAAGTAAAAGTAAAAGTCAAAGTCAAAGTCAAAGTCAAAGTCAAAGTAAAGGTCAAGGTCAAAGTCAAAGTCAAGGTCAAATTCAAAGTCAAAGTCAAAGTCAAAGTCAAAGTCAAAGTCAAAGTCAAGGTCAAATTCAAGGTCAAAGTCAAAGTCAAAGTCAAAGTCAAAGTCAAAGTCAAAGTCAAGGTCAAAGTCAAAGTCAAAGTCAAATTCAAAGTCAAAGTCAAAGTCAAAGTCAAAGTCAAGGTCAAAGTCAAAGTCAAGGTCAAAGTCAAAGTCAAAGCCAAAGTCAAAGTCAAAGTCAAAGTCAAGGTCAAAGTCAAAGTCAAAGTCAAAGTCAAAGTCAAAGTCAAAGTCAAAGTCAAAGTCAAAGTCAAAGTCAAAGTCAAAGTCAAGGTCAAAGTCAAAGTCAAAGTCAAAGTCAAAGTCAAAGTCAAAGTCAAAGTCAAGGTCAAAGTCAAAGTCAAAGTCAAAGTCAAAGTCAAATTCAAGGTCAAAGTCAAAGTCAAAGTCAAAGTCAAAGTCAAAGTCAAAGTCAAAGTCAAAGTCAAAGTCAAAGTCAAAGTCAAAGTCAAAGTCAAAGTCAAAGTCAAAGTCAAAGTCAAAGTCAAAGTCAAAGTCAAAGTCAAAGTCAAGGTCAAAGTCAAAGTCAAAGTCAAAGTCAAAGTCAAAGTCAAGGTCAAAGTCAAAGTCAAAGTCAAAGTCAAAGTCAAAGTCAAAGTAAAGGTCAAAGTCAAAGTCAAAGTCAAAGTCAAGGTCAAATTCAAGGTCAAAGTCAAAGTCAAAGTCAAAGTCAAAGTCAAAGTCAAGGTCAAAGTCAAAGTCAAAGTCAAAGTCAAAGTCAAAGTCAAAGTCAAAGTCAAAGTCAAAGTCAAGGTCAAAGTCAAGGTCAAAGTCAAAGTCAAAGTCAAAGTCAAAGTCAAAGTCAAAGTCAAAGTCAAAGTCAAAGTCAAAGTCAAAGTCAAAGTCAAAGTCAAGGTCAAAGTCAAAGTCAAAGTCAAAGTCAAAGTCAAAGTCAAAGTCAAAGTCAAAGTCAAAGTCAAAGTCAAAGTCAAGGTCAAAGTCAAAGTCAAAGTCAAAGTCAAAGTCAAATTCAAGGTCAAAGTCAAAGTCAAAGTCAAAGTCAAAGTCAAAGTCAAAGTCAAAGTCAAAGTCAAAGTCAAAGTCAAAGTCAAAGTCAAGGTCAAAGTCAAAGTCAAAGCCAAAGTCAAAGTCAAAGTCAAAGTCAAAGTCAAAGTCAAGGTCAAAGTCAAAGTCAAAGTCAAAGTCAAAGTCAAATTCAAGGTCAAAGTCAAAGTCAAAGTCAAAGTCAAAGTCAAAGTCAAAGTCAAAGTCAAAGTCAAAGTCAAAGTCAAAGTCAAAGTCAAAGTCAAAGTCAAAGTCAAAGTCAAAGTCATAGTAAAAGTAAAAGTAAAAGTAAAAGTAAAAGTAAAAGTAAAAGTAAAAGTCAAAGTCAAAGTCAAAGTCAAAGTCAAAGTAAAGGTCAAGGTCAAAGTCAAAGTCAAGGTCAAATTCAAAGTCAAAGTCAAAGTCAAAGTCAAAGTCAAAGTCAAAGTCAAGGTCAAATTCAAGGTCAAAGTCAAAGTCAAAGTCAAAGTCAAAGTCAAAGTCAAGGTCAAAGTCAAAGTCAAAGTCAAAGTCAAATTCAAAGTCAAAGTCAAAGTCAAAGTCAAAGTCAAGGTCAAAGTCAAAGTCAAGGTCAAAGTCAAAGTCAAAGCCAAAGTCAAAGTCAAAGTCAAAGTCAAGGTCAAAGTCAAAGTCAAAGTCAAAGTCAAAGTCAAAGTCAAAGTCAAAGTCAAAGTCAAAGTCAAAGTCAAAGTCAAAGTCAAAGTCAAAGTCAAGGTCAAAGTCAAAGTCAAAGTCAAAGTCAAAGTCAAAGTCAAAGTCAAAGTCAAGGTCAAAGTCAAAGTCAAAGTCAAAGTCAAAGTCAAATTCAAGGTCAAAGTCAAAGTCAAAGTCAAAGTCAAAGTCAAAGTCAAAGTCAAAGTCAAAGTCAAAGTCAAAGTCAAAGTCAAAGTCAAAGTCAAAGTCAAAGTCAAAGTCAAAGTCAAGGTCAAAGTCAAAGTCAAAGTCAAAGTCAAAGTCAAAGTCAAGGTCAAAGTCAAAGTCAAAGTCAAAGTCAAAGTCAAAGTCAAAGTAAAGGTCAAAGTCAAAGTCAAAGTCAAAGTCAAGGTCAAATTCAAGGTCAAAGTCAAAGTCAAAGTCAAAGTCAAAGTCAAAGTCAAGGTCAAAGTCAAAGTCAAAGTCAAAGTCAAAGTCAAAGTCAAAGTCAAAGTCAAAGTCAAGGTCAAAGTCAAGGTCAAAGTCAAAGTCAAAGTCAAAGTCAAAGTCAAAGTCAAGGTCAAAGTCAAAGTCAAGGTCAAAGTAAAAGTCAAAGTCAAATTCAAAGTCAAAGTCAAAGTCAAAGTCAAGGTCAAAGTCAAGGTCAAAGTCAAAGTCAAAGTCAAAGTCAAAGTCAAAGTCAAAGTCATAGTAAAAGTAAAAGTAAAAGTCAAAGTCAAAGTCAAAGTCAAAGTCAAAGTCAAAGTCAAAGTCAAAGTCAAAGTCAAAGTCAAAGTCAAAGTCAAAGTCAAAGTCAGAGTCAAAGTCAAAGTCAAAGTCAAAGTCAAAGTCAAGGTCAAAGTCAAAGTCAAAGTCAAAGCCAAAGTCAAAGTCAAAGTCAAAGTCAAAGTCAAAGTCAAAGTCAAAGTCAAAGTCAAAGTCAAAGTCAAAGTCAAAGTCAAAGTCAAAGTCAAAGTCAAAGTCAAAGTCAAAGTCAAAGTCAAAGTCAAGGTCAAAGTCAAAGTCAACGTCAAAGTCAAAGTCAAAGTCAAAGTCAAAGTCAAAGTCAAAGTCAAAGTCAAAGTCAAGGTCAAAGTCAAAGTCAAAGTCAAAGTCAAAGTCAAAGTCAAAGTCAAAGTCAAAGTCAAAGTCAAAGTCAAAGTCAAAGTAAAGGTCAAAGTCAAAGTAAAAGTCAAAGTCAAGGTCAAATTCAAGGTCAAAGTCAAAGTCAAAGTCAAAGTCAAAGTCAAGGTCAAAGTCAAAGTCAAAGTCAAAGTCAAAGTCAAAGTCAAAGTCAAAGTAAAAGTCAAAGTAAAAGTCAAAGTCAAAGTCAAAGTCAAAGTCAAAGTCAAAGTCAAGGTCAAAGTCAAAGTCAAAGTCAAGGTCAAAGTAAAAGTCAAAGTCAAAGTCAAATTCAAAGTCAAAGTCAAAGTCAAAGTCAAGGTCAAAGTCAAGGTCAAAGTCAAAGTCAAAGTCAAAGTCAAAGTCAAAGTCAAAGTCAAAGTCATAGTAAAAGTAAAAGTAAAAGTCAAAGTCAAAGTCAAAGTCAAAGTCAAAGTCAAAGTCAAAGTCAAAGTCAAAGTCAAAGTCAAAGTCAAAGTCAAAGTCAAAGTCAAAGTCAAAGTCAGAGTCAAAGTCAAAGTCAAAGTCAAAGTCAAAGTCAAGGTCAAAGTCAAAGTCAAAGTCAAAGCCAAAGTCAAAGTCAAAGTCAAAGTCAAAGTCAAAGTCAAAGTCAAAGTCAAAGTCAAAGTCAAAGTCAAAGTCAAAGTCAAAGTCAAGGTCAAAGTCAAAGTCAAAGTCAAAGTCAAAGTCAAAGTCAAAGTCAAAGTCAAGGTCAAAGTCAAAGTCAAAGTCAAAGTCAAAGTCAAATTCAAGGTCAAAGTCAAAGTCAAAGTCAAAGTCAAAGTCAAAGTCAAAGTCAAAGTCAAAGTCAAATTCAAGGTCAAAGTCAAAGTCAAAGTCAAAGTCAAAGTCAAAGTCAAAGTCAAAGTCAAAGTCATAGTAAAAGTAAAAGTAAAAGTCAAAGTCAAAGTCAAAGTAAAAGTCAAAGTCAAAGTCAAAGTCAAAGTCAAAGTAAAGGTCAAGGTCAAAGTCAAAGTCAAGGTCAAATTCAAAGTCAAAGTCAAAGTCAAAGTCAAAGTAAAGGTCAAAGTCAAAGTCAAAGTCAAGGTCAAATTCAAGGTCAAAGTCAAAGTCAAAGTCAAAGTCAAAGTCAAAGTCAAGGTCAAAGTCAAAGTCAAAGTCAAAGTCAAAGTCAAAGTCAAAGTCAAAGTCAAAGTCAAAGTCAAGGTCAAAGTCAAAGTCAACGTCAAAGTCAAAGTCAAAGTCAAAGTCAAAGTCAAAGTCAAAGTCAAAGTCAAAGTCAAAGTCAAAGTCAAAGTCAAAGTCAAAGTCAAAGTCAAAGTCAAAGTCAAAGTCAAAGTCAAAGTCAAAGTCAAAGTCAAAGTCAAAGTAAAGGTCAAAGTCAAAGTAAAAGTCAAAGTCAAGGTCAAATTCAAATTCAAGGTCAAAGTCAAAGTCAAAGTCAAAGTCAAAGTCAAAGTCAAAGTCAAAGTCAAAGTCAAAGTCAAAGTCAAAGTCAAAGTCAAAGTCAAGGTCAAAGTCAAAGTAAAAGTCAAAGTCAAGGTCAAATTCAAATTCAAGGTCAAAGTCAAAGTCAAAGTCAAAGTCAAAGTAAAAGTCAAAGTCAAGGTCAAATTCAAATTCAAGGTCAAAGTCAAAGTCAAAGTCAAGGTCAAAGTCAAAGTCAAAGTCAAAGTCAAAGTCAAAGTCAAAGTCAAAGTAAAAGTCAAAGTAAAAGTCAAAGTCAAAGTCAAAGTCAAAGTCAAAGTCAAAGTCAAAGTCAAAGTCAAAGTCAAAGTCAAAGTCAAAGTCAAAGTCAAAGTCAAGGTCAAATTCAAGGTCAAAGTCAAAGTCAAAGTCAAAGTCAAAGTCAAAGTCAAGGTCAAATTCAAATTCAAGGTCAAAGTCAAAGTCAAAGTCAAAGTCAAAGTCAAAGTCAAGGTCAAAGTCAAAGTAAAAGTCAAAGTCAAGGTCAAATTCAAATTCAAGGTCAAAGTCAAAGTCAAAGTCAAAGTCAAAGTAAAAGTCAAAGTCAAGGTCAAATTCAAATTCAAGGTCAAAGTCAAAGTCAAAGTCAAAGTCAAAGTCAAAGTCAAAGTCAAAGTCAAAGTCAAAGTCAAAGTCAAAGTCAAAGTCAAAGTCAAAGTCAAAGTCAAAGTCAAAGTCAAAGTCAAAGTCAAAGCCAAAGTCACAGTCAAAGTCAAAGTCAAAGTCAAAGTCAAAGTCAAAGTCATAGTAAAAGTAAAAGTAAAAGTAAAAGTAAAAGTAAAAGTAAAAGTCAAAGTAAAAGTAAAAGTCAAAGTCAAAGTCAAAGTCAAAGTCAAAGTCAAGGTCAAATTCAAGGTCAAAGTCAAAGTCAAAGTCAAAGTCAAAGTCACAGTCAAAGTCAAAGTCAAAGTCAAAGACAAAGTCAAAGTCAAAGTCAAAGTCAAGGTCAAAGTCAAAGTCAAAGTCAAAGTCAAGGTCAAATTCAAGGTCAAAGTCAAAGTCAAAGTCAAAGTCAAAGTCAAGGTCAAATTCAAGGTCAAAGTCAAAGTCAAAGTCAAAGTCAAAGTCACAGTCAAAGTCAAAGTCAAAGACAAAGTCAAAGTCAAAGTCAAAGTCAAAGTCAAAGTCAAAGTCAAAGTCAAAGTCAAAGTCAAAGTCAAAGTCAAAGTCAAAGTCAAAGTCAAAGTCAAAGTAAAGGTCAAAGTCAAAGTCAAAGTCAAAGTCAAAGTCAAAGTCAAAGTCAAAGTCAAAGTCAAAGTCAAAGTCAAAGTCAAAGTCAAAGTCAAAGTCAAAGTCAAAGTCAAAGTCAAGGTCAAAGTCAAAGTCAAAGTCAAAGTCAAAGTCAAAGTCAAAGTCAAAGTCAAAGTCAAAGTCAAAGTCAAAGTCAAAGTCAAAGTCAAAGTCAAAGTCAAGGTCAAAGTCAAAGTCAACGTCAAAGTCAAAGTCAAAGTCAAAGTCAAAGTCAAAGTCAAAGTCAAAGTCAAAGTCAAGGTCAAAGTCAAAGTCAAAGTCAAAGTCAAAGTCAAAGTCAAAGTCAAAGTCAAAGTCAAAGTCAAAGTAAAGGTCAAAGTCAAAGTAAAAGTCAAAGTCAAGGTCAAATTCAAGGTCAAAGTCAAAGTCAAAGTCAAAGTCAAAGTCAAGGTCAAAGTCAAAGTCAAAGTCAAAGTCAAAGTCAAAGTCAAAGTCAAAGTAAAAGTCAAAGTAAAAGTCAAAGTCAAAGTCAAAGTCAAAGTCAAAGTCAAAGTCAAAGTCAAAGTCAAAGTCAAAGTCAAAGTCAAAGTCAAAGTCAAAGTCAAAGTCAAAGTCAAAGTCAAAGTCAAAGTCAAAGTCAAAGTCAAAGTCAAAGTCAAAGTCAAAGTCAAGGTCAAAGTCAAAGTCAAAGTCAAAGTCAAAGTAAAAGTCAAAGTCAAAGTCAAAGTCAAAGCCAAAGTCAAAGTCAAAGTCAAAGTCAAAGTCAAAGTCAAAGTCAAAGTCAAAGTCAAAGTCAAAGTCAAGGTCAAAGTCAAAGTCAAAGCCAAAGTCAAAGTCAAAGTCAAAGTCAAAGTCAAAGTCAAAGTCAAAGTCAAAGTCAAGGTCAAAGTCAAAGTCAAAGTCAAAGTCAAAGTCAAAGTCAAAGTCAAAGTCAAAGTCAAAGTCAAGGTCAAATTCAAGGTCAAATTCAAGGTCAAAGTCAAAGTCAAGGTCAAAGTGAAAGTCAAAGTCAAAGTCAAAGTCAAAGTCAAAGTCAAAGTCAAAGTCAAAGTCAAAGTCAAAGTCAAAGTCAAAGTCAAAGTCAAAGTCAAAGTCAAAGTCAAAGTCAAAGTCAAAGTCAAAGTCAAAGTCAAAGTCAAAGTCAAAGTCAAAGTCAAAGTCAAAGTCAAAGTCAAAGTCAAAGTCAAAGTCAAGGTCAAAGTCAAAGTCAAAGTCAAAGTCAAAGTCAAAGTCAAAGTCAAAGTCAAAGTCAAAGTCAAAGTCAAAGTCAAAGTCAAAGTCAAAGTCAAAGTCAAAGTCAAAGTCAAAGTCAAAGTCAAAGTCAAAGTCAAAGTCAAAGTCAAAGTCAAGGTCAAAGTCAAAGTCAAAGTCAAAGTCAAAGTCAAAGTCAAAGTCAAAGTCAAAGTCAAAGTCAAAGTCAAAGTCAAAGTCAAAGTCAAGGTCAAAGTCAAAGTCAAAGTCAAAGTCAAAGTCAAAGTAAAGGTCAAAGTCAAAGTCAAAGTCAAAGTCAAGGTCAAATTCAAGGTCAAGGTCAAAGTCAAAGTCAAAGTCAAAGTCAAAGTCAAAGTCAAAGTCAAAGTCAAAGTCAAAGTCAAAGTCAAAGTCAAAGTCAAAGTCAAGGTCAAATTCAAGGTCAAAGTCAAAGTCAAAGTCAAAGTCAAAGTCAAAGTCAAAGTCAAAGTCAAAGTCAAAGTCAAAGTCAAAGTCAAAGTCAAAGTCATAGTAAAAGTAAAAGTCAAAGTCAAAGTCAAAGTCAAAGTAAAGGTCAAGGTCAAAGTCAAAGTCAAAGTCAAAGTAAAGGTCAAAGTAAAGGTCAAAGTCAAAGTCAAAGTCAAAGTCAAAGTCAAAGTCAAAGTCAAAGTCAAAGTCAAAGTCAAAGTCAAAGTCAAAGTCAAAGTCAAAGTCAAAGTCAAAGTCAAAGTCAAAGTCAAAGTCAAAGTCAAAGTCAAAGTCATAGTAAAAGTAAAAGTAAAAGTAAAAGTCAAAGTCAAAGTCAAAGTCAAGGTCAAAGTCAAAGTCAAAGTCAAAGTCAAAGTCAAAGTCAAAGTCAAAGTCAAAGTCAAAGTCAAAGTCAAGGTCAAAGTCAAAGTCAAAGTCAAAGTCAAAGTCAAAGTCAAAGTCAAAGTCAAAGTAAAGGTCAAAGTCAAAGTCAAAGTCAAAGTCAAGGTCAAATTCAAGGTCAAAGTCAAAGTCAAAGTCAAAGTCAAAGTCAAAGTCAAAGTCAAAGTCAAAGTCAAAGTCAGAGTCAAAGTCAAAGTCAAGGTCAAATTCAAGGTCAAAGTCAAAGTCAAAGTCAAAGTCAAAGTCAAAGTCAAAGTCAAAGTCAAAGTAAAGTCAAAGTCAAAGTCAAAGTCAAAGTCGAAGTCAAAGTCAAAGTCAAGGTCAAAGTCAAAGTCAAAGTCAAAGTCAAAGTCAAAGTCAAAGTCAAAGTCAAAGTCAAAGTCAAAGTCAAAGTCAAGGTCAAAGTCAAAGTCAACGTCAAAGTCAAAGTCAAAGTAAAGGTCAAGGTCAAAGTCAAAGTCAAGGTCAAATTCAAAGTCAAAGTCAAAGTCAAAGTCAAAGTAAAGGTCAAAGTCAAAGTCAAAGTCAAGGTCAAATTCAAGGTCAAAGTCAAAGTCAAAGTCAAAGTCAAAGTCAAAGTCAAGGTCAAAGTCAAAGTCAAAGTCAAAGTCAAAGTCAAAGTCAAAGTCAAAGTCAAAGTAAAAGTCAAAGTCAAAGTCAAAGTCAAATTCAAGGTCAAAGTCAAAGTCAAAGTCAAAGTCAAAGTAAAGGTCAAAGTCAAAGTCAAAGTCAAAGTCAAAGTAAAGGTCAAAGTCAAAGTCAAAGTCAAAGTCAAGGTCAAATTCAAGGTCAAAGTCAAAGTCAAAGTCAAAGTCAAAGTCAAAGTCAAAGTCAAAGTCAAAGTCAAAGTCAAAGTCAAAGTCAAAGTCAAAGTCAAGGTCAAATTCAAGGTCAAAGTCAAAGTCAAAGTCAAAGTCAAAGTCAAAGTCAAAGTCAAAGTCAAAGTAAAGTCAAAGTCAAAGTCAAAGTCAAAGTCGAAGTCAAAGTCAAAGTCAAGGTCAAAGTCAAAGTCAAAGTCAAAGTCAAAGTCAAAGTCAAAGTCATAGTAAAAGTAAAAGTAAAAGTAAAAGTAAAAGTAAAAGTCAAAGTCAAAGTCAAAGTCAAAGTCAAAGTAAAGGTCAAGGTCAAAGTCAAAGTCAAGGTCAAATTCAAAGTCAAAGTCAAAGTCAAAGTCAAAGTAAAGGTCAAAGTCAAAGTCAAAGTCAAGGTCAAATTCAAGGTCAAAGTCAAAGTCAAAGTCAAAGTCAAAGTCAAAGTCAAGGTCAAAGTCAAAGTCAAAGTCAAAGTCAAAGTCAAAGTCAAAGTCAAAGTCAAAGTAAAAGTCAAAGTCAAAGTCAAAGTCAAATTCAAGGTCAAAGTCAAAGTCAAAGTCAAAGTCAAAGTAAAGGTCAAAGTCAAAGTCAAAGTCAAAGTCAAAGTCAAAGTCAAAGTCAAAGTCAAAGTCAAAGCCAAAGTCAAAGTCAAAGTCAAAGTCAAAGTCAAAGTCAAAGTCAAAGTCAAAGTCAAAGTCAAAGTCAAAGTCAAAGTCAAAGTCAAAGTCAAAGTCAAAGTCAAAGTCAAGGTCAAAGTCAAAGTCAAAGTCAAGGTCAAATTCAAGGTCAAAGTCAAAGTCAAAGTCAAAGTCAAAGTCAAAGTCAAAGTCAAAGTCAAAGTCAAAGTCAAAGTCAAAGTCAAAGTCAAAGTCAAAGTCAAAGTCAAAGTCAAAGTCAAGGTCACAGTCAAAGTCAAAGTCAAAGTCAAAGTCAAAGTCAAGGTCAAAGTCAAAGTCAAAGTCAAAGTCAAAGTCAAAGTCAAAGTAAAGGTCAAAGTCAAAGTCAAAGTCAAAGTCAAGGTCAAATTCAAGGTCAAAGTCAAAGTCAAAGTCAAAGTCAAAGTCAAAGTCAAGGTCAAAGTCAAAGTCAAGGTCAAAGTCAAAGTCAAAGTCAAAGTCAAAGTCAAAGTCAAAGTAAAAGTCAAAGTCAAAGTCAAAGTCAAAGTCAAAGTCAAAGTCAAAGTCAAAGTCAAAGTCAAAGTCAAAGTCAAGGTCAAAGTCAAGGTCAAAGTCAAAGTCAAAGTCAAAGTCAAAGTCAAAGTCAAAGTCAAAGTCAAAGTCAAAGTCAAAGTCAAAGTCAAAGTCAAAGTCAAAGTCAAAGTCATAGTAAAAGTAAAAGTAAAAGTAAAAGTAAAAGTAAAAGTAAAAGTAAAAGTCAAAGTCAAAGTCAAAGTCAAAGTCAAAGTCAAAGTCAAAGTAAAGGTCAAGGTCAAAGTCAAAGTCAAGGTCAAATTCAAAGTCAAAGTCAAAGTCAAAGTCAAAGTAAAGGTCAAAGTCAAAGTCAAAGTCAAGGTCAAATTCAAGGTCAAAGTCAAAGTCAAAGTCAAAGTCAAAGTCAAAGTCAAGGTCAAAGTCAAAGTCAAAGTCAAAGTCAAAGTCAAAGTCAAAGTCAAAGTAAAAGTCAAAGTCAAAGTCAAAGTCAAATTCAAGGTCAAAGTCAAAGTCAAAGTCAAAGTCAAAGTAAAGGTCAAAGTCAAAGTCAAGGTCAAAGTCAAAGTCAAAGTCAAAGTCAAAGTCAAAGTCAAAGTCAAAGTCAAAGTCAAAGTCAAAGTCAAAGTCAAAGTCAAAGTCAAAGTCAAAGTCAAAGTCAAGGTCAAAGTCAAAGTCAAAGCCAAAGTCAAAGTCAAAGTCAAAGTCAAAGTCAAGGTCAAAGTCAAAGTCAAAGTCAAAGTCAAAGTCAAATTCAAGGTCAAAGTCAAAGTCAAAGTCAAAGTCAAAGTCAAAGTCAAAGTCAAAGTCAAAGTCAAAGTCAAAGTCAAAGTCAAAGTCAAAGTCAAAGTCAAAGTCAAAGTCAAAGTCAAAGTCAAAGTCAAAGTCATAGTAAAAGTAAAAGTAAAAGTAAAAGTAAAAGTAAAAGTAAAAGTCAAAGTCAAAGTCAAAGTCAAAGTCAAAGTAAAGGTCAAGGTCAAAGTCAAAGTCAAGGTCAAATTCAAAGTCAAAGTCAAAGTCAAAGTCAAAGTCAAAGTCAAAGTCAAGGTCAAATTCAAGGTCAAAGTCAAAGTCAAAGTCAAAGTCAAAGTCAAAGTCAAAGTCAAGGTCAAAGTCAAAGTCAAAGTCAAATTCAAAGTCAAAGTCAAAGTCAAAGTCAAAGTCAAGGTCAAAGTCAAAGTCAAGGTCAAAGTCAAAGTCAAAGTCAAAGTCAAGGTCAAAGTCAAAGTCAAAGTCAAAGTCAAAGTCAAAGTAAAGGTCAAAGTCAAAGTCAAAGTCAAAGTCAAGGTCAAATTCAAGGTCAAAGTCAAAGTCAAAGTCAAAGTCAAAGTCAAAGTCAAGGTCAAAGTCAAAGTCAAAGTCAAAGTCAAAGTCAAAGTCAAAGTCAAAGTCAAAGTCAAGGTCAAAGTCAAGGTCAAAGTCAAAGTCAAAGTCAAAGTCAAAGTCAAAGTCAAGGTCAAAGTCAAAGTCAAAGTCAAAGTCAAAGTCAAAGTCAAAGTCAAAGTCAAAGTCAAAGTCAAAGTCAAAGTCAAAGTCAAAGTCAAAGTCAAAGTCAAAGTCAAGGTCAAAGTCAAAGTCAACGTCAAAGTCAAAGTCAAAGTCAAAGTCAAAGTCAAAGTCAAAGTCAAAGTCAAGGTCAAAGTCAAAGTCAAAGTCAAAGTCAAAGTCAAAGTCAAAGTCAAAGTCAAAGTCAAAGTCAAAGTCAAAGTCAAAGTAAAGGTCAAAGTCAAAGTAAAAGTCAAAGTCAAGGTCAAATTCAAGGTCAAAGTCAAAGTCAAAGTCAAAGTCAAAGTCAAGGTCAAAGTCAAAGTCAAAGTCAAAGTCAAAGTCAAAGTCAAAGTCAAAGTAAAAGTCAAAGTAAAAGTCAAAGTCAAAGTCAAAGTCAAAGTCAAAGTCAAAGTCAAAGTCAAAGTCAAAGTCAAAGTCAAAGTCAAAGTCAAAGTCAAAGTCAAAGTCAAAGTCAAAGTCAAGGTCAAAGTCAAAGTCAAAGTCAAAGTCAAAGTAAAAGTCAAAGTCAAAGTCAAAGCCAAAGTCAAAGTCAAAGTCAAAGTCAAAGTCAAAGTCAAAGTCAAAGTCAAAGTCAAAGTCAAAGTCAAGGTCAAAGTCAAAGTCAAAGCCAAAGTCAAAGTCAAAGTCAAAGTCAAAGTCAAAGTCAAAGTCAAAGTCAAAGTCAAAGTCAAGGTCAAAGTCAAAGTCAAAGTCAAAGTCAAAGTCAAAGTCAAAGTCAAAGTCAAAGTCAAAGTCAAGGTCAAATTCAAGGTCAAATTCAAGGTCAAAGTCAAAGTCAAGGTCAAAGTGAAAGTCAAAGTCAAAGTCAAAGTCAAAGTCAAAGTCAAAGTCAAAGTCAAAGTCAAAGTCAAAGTCAAAGTCAAAGCCAAAGTCAAAGTCAAAGTCAAAGTCAAAGTCAAAGTCAAAGTCAAAGTCAAAGTCAAAGTCAAAGTCAAAGTCAAAGTCAAAGTCAAGGTCAAAGTCAAAGTCAAAGTCAAGGTCAAATTCAAGGTCAAAGTCAAAGTCAAAGTCAAAGTCAAAGTCAAAGTCAAAGTCAAAGTCAAAGTCAAAGTCAAAGTCAAAGTCAAAGTCAAAGTCAAAGTCAAAGTCAAAGTCAAAGTCAAAGTCAAAGTCAAAGTCAAAGTCAAAGTCAAAGTCAAGGTCAAAGTCAAAGTCAAAGTCAAAGTCAAAGTCAAAGTCAAAGTCAAAGTCAAAGTCAAAGTCAAAGTCAAAGTCAAAGTAAAAGTCAAAGTCAAAGTCAAAGTCAAAGTCAAAGTCAAAGTCAAAGTCAAAGTCAAAGTCAAAGTCAAAGTCAAAGTCAAAGTCAAGGTCAAAGTCAAGGTCAAAGTCAAAGTCAAAGTCAAAGTCAAAGTCAAAGTCAAAGTCAAAGTCAAAGTCAAAGTCAAAGTCAAAGTCAAAGTCAAAGTCAAAGTCAAAGTCATAGTAAAAGTAAAAGTAAAAGTAAAAGTAAAAGTAAAAGTCAAAGTCAAAGTCAAAGTCAAAGTCAAAGTAAAGGTCAAGGTCAAAGTCAAAGTCAAGGTCAAATTCAAAGTCAAAGTCAAAGTCAAAGTCAAGGTCAAATTCAAGGTCAAAGTCAAAGTCAAAGTCAAAGTCAAAGTCAAAGTCAAAGTCAAGGTCAAAGTCAAAGTCAAAGTCAAAGTCAAAGTCAAAGTCAAAGTCAAAGTCAAAGTAAAAGTCAAAGTCAAAGTCAAAGTCAAATTCAAGGTCAAAGTCAAAGTCAAAGTCAAAGTCAAAGTAAAGGTCAAAGTCAAAGTCAAAGTCAAAGTCAAAGTCAAAGTCAAAGTCAAAGTCAAAGCCAAAGTCAAAGTCAAAGTCAAAGTCAAAGTCAAAGTCAAAGTCAAAGTCAAAGTCAAAGTCAAAGTCAAAGTCAAAGTCAAAGTCAAAGTCAAAGTCAAAGTCAAGGTCAAAGTCAAAGTCAAAGTCAAGGTCAAATTCAAGGTCAAAGTCAAAGTCAAAGTCAAAGTCAAAGTCAAAGTCAAAGTCAAAGTCAAAGTCAAAGTCAAAGTCAAAGTCAAAGTCAAAGTCAAAGTCAAAGTCAAAGTCAAGGTCAAAGTCAAAGTCAAAGTCAAAGTCAAAGTCAAAGTCAAAGTCAAGGTCAAAGTCAAAGTCAAAGTCAAAGTCAAAGTCAAAGTCAAAGTAAAGGTCAAAGTCAAAGTCAAAGTCAAAGTCAAGGTCAAATTCAAGGTCAAAGTCAAAGTCAAAGTCAAAGTCAAAGTCAAAGTCAAGGTCAAAGTCAAAGTCAAGGTCAAAGTCAAAGTCAAAGTCAAAGTCAAAGTCAAAGTCAAAGTAAAAGTCAAAGTCAAAGTCAAAGTCAAAGTCAAAGTCAAAGTCAAAGTCAAAGTCAAAGTCAAAGTCAAAGTCAAAGTCAAAGTCAAGGTCAAAGTCAAGGTCAAAGTCAAAGTCAAAGTCAAAGTCAAAGTCAAAGTCAAAGTCAAAGTCAAAGTCAAAGTCAAAGTCAAAGTCAAAGTCAAAGTCAAAGTCAAAGTCATAGTAAAAGTAAAAGTAAAAGTAAAAGTAAAAGTAAAAGTAAAAGTAAAAGTCAAAGTCAAAGTCAAAGTCAAAGTCAAAGTCAAAGTAAAGGTCAAGGTCAAAGTCAAAGTCAAGGTCAAATTCAAAGTCAAAGTCAAAGTCAAAGTCAAAGTAAAGGTCAAAGTCAAAGTCAAAGTCAAGGTCAAATTCAAGGTCAAAGTCAAAGTCAAAGTCAAAGTCAAAGTCAAAGTCAAGGTCAAAGTCAAAGTCAAAGTCAAAGTCAAAGTCAAAGTCAAAGTCAAAGTCAAAGTAAAAGTCAAAGTCAAAGTCAAAGTCAAATAGTCAAAGTCAAAGTCAAAGTCAAAGTCAAAGTCAAAGTCAAAGTCAAAGTCAAAGTAAAAGTCAAAGTCAAAGTCAAAGTCAAATAGTCAAAGTCAAAGTCAAAGTCAAAGTCAAAGTCAAAGTCAAAGTCAAAGTCAAAGTCAAAGTCAAGGTCAAAGTCAAAGTCAAAGTCAAAGTCAAAGTCAAAGTCAAAGTCAAAGTCAAAGTCAAAGTCAAAGTCAAAGTCAAAGTCAAAGTCAAAGCCAAAGTCAAAGTCAAAGTCAAAGTCAAAGTCAAAGTCAAGGTCAAAGTCAAAGTCAAAGTCAAAGTCAAAGTCAAGGCCAAAGTCAAGGTCAAAGTCAAAGTCAAAGTCAAAGTCAAAGTCAAAGTCAAAGTCAAAGTCAAAGTCAAAGTCAAAGTCAAAGTCAAAGTCAAAGTCAAAGTCAAAGTCAAAGTCAAAGTCAAAGTCAAAGTCAAAGTCAAAGTCAAAGTCAAAGTCAAAGTCAAGGTCAAAGTCAAAGTCAAAGTCAAAGTCAAAATCAAAGTCAAAGTCAAAGTCAAAGTCAAAGTCAAAGTCAAAGTCAAAGTCAAAGTCAAAGTAAAGTTCAAAGTCAAAGTCAAAGTCAAAGTCAAGGTCAAATTCAAGGTCAAAGTCAAAGTCAAAGTCAAAGTCAAAGTCAAGGTCAAAGTCAAAGTCAAGGTCAAAGTCAAAGTCAAAGTCAAAGTCAAAGTCAAAGTCAAAGTCAAAGTCAAAGTCAAAGTCAAAGTCAAAGTCAAAGTCAAAGCCAAAGTCAAAGTCAAAGTCAAAGTCAAAGTCAAAGTCAAAGTCAAAGTCAAAGTCAAAGTCAAAGTCAAAGTCAAAGTCAAAGTCAAAGTCAAAGTCAAAGTCAAAGTCAAAGTCAAAGTCAAAGTCAAGGTCAAAGTCAAAGTCAAAG
This sequence comes from Anastrepha obliqua, assembly GCF_027943255.1. Classification (NCBI taxonomy): domain Eukaryota; kingdom Metazoa; phylum Arthropoda; class Insecta; order Diptera; family Tephritidae; genus Anastrepha; species Anastrepha obliqua. Next base: position 223,818 of record NW_026562190.1, read on the forward strand.
TCAAAGTCAAAGTCAAAGTCAAAGTCAAAGTCAAAGTCAAAGTCAAAGTCAAAGTCAAGGTCAAAGTCAAAGTCAAAGTCAAAGTCAAAGTAAAGGTCAAAGTCAAAGTCAAAGTCAAAGTCAAAGTCAAAGTCAAAGTCATAGTAAAAGTAAAAGTAAAGGTCAAAGTCAAAGTCAAAGTCAAAGTCAAAGTCAAAGTCAAAGTCAAAGTCAAAGTCAAAGTCAAAGTCAAAGTCAAGGTCAAAGTCAAAGTCAAAGTCAAAGCCAAAGTCAAAGTCAAAGTCAAAGTCAAAGTCAAAGTCAAAGTCAAAGTCAAAGTCAAAGTCAAAGTCAAAGTCAAAGTCAAAGTCAAAGTCAAAGTCAAAGTCAAAGTCATAGTAAAAGTAAAAGTAAAAGTAAAAGTCAAAGTCAAAGTCAAAGTCAAGGTCAAAGTCAAAGTCAAAGTCAAAGTCAAAGTCAAAGTCAAAGTCAAAGTCAAAGTCAAAGTCAAAGTCAAAGTCAAAGTCAAGGTCAAAGTCAAAGTCAAAGTCAAAGTCAAAGTCAAAGTCAAAGTCAAAGTAAAGGTCAAAGTCAAAGTCAAAGTCAAAGTCAAGGTCAAATTCAAGGTCAAAGTCAAAGTCAAAGTCAAAGTCAAAGTCAAAGTCAAAGTCAAAGTCAAAGTCAAAGTCAAAGTCAAAGTCAAAGTCAAAGTCAAAGTCAAAGTCAAGGTCAAATTCAAGGTCAAAGTCAAAGTCAAAGTCAAAGTCAAAGTCAAAGTCAAAGTCAAAGTCAAAGTCAAAGTAAAGTCAAAGTCAAAGTCAAAGTCGAAGTCAAAGTCAAGGTCAAAGTCAAAGTCAAAGTCAAAGTCAAAGTCAAAGTCAAAGTCAAAGTCAAAGTCAAAGTCAAAGTCAAAGTCAAAGTCAAAGTCAAGGTCAAAGTCAAAGTCAAAGTCAAAGTCAAAGTCAAAGTCAAAGTCAAAGTCAAAGTCAAAGTCAAAGTCAAAGTCAAAGTCAAAGTCAAAGTCAAAGCCAAAGTCAAAGTCAAAGTCAAAGTCAAAGTCAAAGTCAAGGTCAAAGTCAAAGTCAAAGTCAAAGTCAAAGTCAAGGCCAAAGTCAAGGTCAAAGTCAAAGTCAAAGTCAAAGTCAAAGTCAAAGTCAAAGTCAAAGTCAAAGTCAAAGTCAAAGTCAAAGTCAAAGTCAAAGTCAAAGTCAAAGTCAAAGTCAAAGTCAAAGTCAAAGTCAAAGTCAAAGTCAAAGTCAAAGTCAAAGTCAAAGTCAAAGTCAAAGTCAAAGTCAAAGTCAAAGTCAAAGTCAAGGTCAAAGTCAAAGTCAAAGTCAAAGTCAAAATCAAAGTCAAAGTCAAAGTCAAAGTCAAAGTCAAAGTCAAAGTCAAAGTCAAAGTCAAAGTAAAGTTCAAAGTCAAAGTTAAAGTCAAAGTCAAGGTCAAATTCAAGGTCAAAGTCAAAGTCAAAGTCAAAGTCAAGGTCAAAGTCAAAGTCAAGGTCAAAGTCAAAGTCAAAGTCAAAGTCAAAGTCAAAGTCAAAGTCAAAGTCAAAGTCAAAGTCAAAGTCAAAGTCAAAGTCAAAGCCAAAGTCAAAGTCAAAGTCAAAGTCAAAGTCAAAGTCAAAGTCAAAGTCAAAGTCAAAGTCAAAGTCAAAGTCAAAGTCAAAGTCAAAGTCAAAGTCAAAGTCAAGGTCAAAGTCAAAGTCAAAGTCAAAGTCAAAGTCAAAGTCAAAGTCAAAGTCAAAGTCAAAGTCAAAGTCAAAGTCAAAGTCAAGGTCAAAGTCAAAGTCAAAGTCAAAGTCAAAGTAAAGGTCAAAGTCAAAGTCAAAGTCAAAGTCAAAGTCAAAGTCAAAGTCATAGTAAAAGTAAAAGTAAAGGTCAAAGTCAAAGTCAAAGTCAAAGTCAAAGTCAAAGTCAAAGTCAAAGTCAAAGTCAAAGTCAAGGTCAAAGTCAAAGTCAAAGTCAAAGCCAAAGTCAAAGTCAAAGTCAAAGTCAAAGTCAAAGTCAAAGTCAAAGTCAAAGTCAAAGTCAAAGTCAAAGTCAAAATCAAAGTCAAAGTCAAAGTCAAAGTCAAAGTCAAAGTCAAAGTCAAGGTCAAAGTCAAAGTCAAAGTCAAAGTCAAAGTCAAAGTCAAAGTCAAGGTCAAAGTCAAAGTCAAAGTCAAAGTCAAAGTCAAAGTCAAAGTCAAAGTCAAAGTCAAAGTCAAAGTCAAGGTCAAATTCAAGGTCAAAGTCAAAGTCAAAGTCAAAGTCAAAGTCAAAGTCAAAGTCAAAGTCAAAGTCAAAGTCAAAGTCAAAGTCAAAGTCAAAGTCAAAGTCAAAGTCAAAGTCAAAGTCAAAGTCAAAGTCAAAGTCAAAGTCAAGGTCAAAGTAAAAGTCAAAGTCAAATTCAAAGTCAAAGTCAAAGTCAAAGTCAAGGTCAAAGTCAAGGTCAAAGTCAAAGTCAAAGTCAAAGTCAAAGTCAAAGTCAAAGTCATAGTAAAAGTAAAAGTAAAAGTCAAAGTCAAAGTCAAAGTCAAAGTCAAAGTCAAAGTCAAAGTCAAAGTCAAAGTCAAAGTCAAAGTCAAAGTCAAAGTCAAAGTCAAAGTCAAAGTCAGAGTCAAAGTCAAAGTCAAAGTCAAAGTCAAAGTCAAGGTCAAAGTCAAAGTCAAAGTCAAAGCCAAAGTCAAAGTCAAAGTCAAAGTCAAAGTCAAAGTCAAAGTCAAAGTCAAAGTCAAAGTCAAAGTCAAAGTCAAAGTCAAAGTCAAAGTCAAAGTCAAAGTCAAAGTCAAAGTCAAAGTCAAAGTCAAAGTCAAGGTCAAAGTAAAAGTCAAAGTCAAATTCAAAGTCAAAGTCAAGATCAAAGTCAAAGTCAAAGTCAAAGTCAAAGTCAAAGTCAAAGTCAAAGTCAAAGTCAAAGTCAAAGTCAAAGTCAAAGTCAAAGTCAAGGTCAAAGTCAAAGTCAAAGTCAAAGTCAAAGTCAAAGTCAAGGTCAAAGTCAAAGTCAAAGTCAAAGTCAAAGTCAAAGTCAAAGTCAAAGTCAAAGTCAAAGCCAAAGTCAAAGTCAAAGTCAAAGTCAAAGTCAAAGTCAAAGTCAAGGTCAAAGTCAAAGTCAAAGTCAAAGTCAAAGTCAAAGTCAAAGTCAAGGTCAAAGTCAAAGTCAAAGTCAAAGTCAAAGTCAAAGTCAAAGTAAAGGTCAAAGTCAAAGTCAAAGTCAAAGTCAAGGTCAAATTCAAGGTCAAAGTCAAAGTCAAAGTCAAAGTCAAAGTCAAAGTCAAGGTCAAAGTCAAAGTCAAAGTCAAAGTCAAAGTCAAAGTAAAAGTCAAAGTCAAAGTCAAAGTCAAAGTCAAAGTCAAAGTCAAAGTCAAAGTCAAAGTCAAAGTCAAAGTCAAGGTCAAAGTCAAGGTCAAAGTCAAAGTCAAAGTCAAAGTCAAAGTCAAAGTCAAAGTCAAAGTCAAAGTCAAAGTCAAAGTCAAAGTCAAAGTCAAAGTCAAAGTCAAAGTCAAAGTCAAAGTCAAAGTCATAGTAAAAGTAAAAGTAAAAGTAAAAGTCAAAGTCAAAGTCAAAGTCAAAGTCAAAGTAAAGGTCAAGGTCAAAGTCAAAGTCAAGGTCAAATTCAAAGTCAAAGTCAAAGTCAAAGTCAAAGTAAAGGTCAAAGTCAAAGTCAAAGTCAAGGTCAAATTCAAGGTCAAAGTCAAAGTCAAAGTCAAAGTCAAAGTCAAGGTCAAAGTCAAAGTCAAAGTCAAAGTCAAAGTCAAAGTCAAAGTCAAAGTCAAAGTAAAAGTCAAAGTCAAAGTCAAAGTCAAATTCAAGGTCAAAGTCAAAGTCAAAGTCAAAGTCAAAGTAAAGGTCAAAGTCAAAGTCAAGGTCAAAGTCAAAGTCAAAGTCAAAGTCAAAGTCAAAGTCACAGTCAAAGTCAAAGTCAAGGTCAAAGTCAAAGTCAAAGTCAAAGTCAAGGTCAAAGTCAAAGTCAAAGTCAAAGTCAAAGTCAAAGTCAAAGTCAAAGTCAAGGTCAAAGTCAAAGTCAAAGTCAAAGTCAAAGTCAAAGTCAAAGTCAAAGTAAAGGTCAAAGTCAAAGTCAAAGTCAAAGTCAAGGTCAAATTCAAGGTCAAAGTCAAAGTCAAAGTCAAAGTCAAAGTCAAAGTCAAGGTCAAAGTCAAAGTCAAAGTCAAAGTCAAAGTCAAAGTCAAAGTCAAAGTCAAAGTCAAAGTAAAAGTCAAAGTCAAAGTCAAAGTCAAATTCAAGGTCAAAGTCAAAGTCAAAGTCAAAGTCAAAGTAAAGGTCAAAGTCAAAGTCAAGGTCAAAGTCAAAGTCAAAGTCAAAGTCAAAGTCAAAGTCACAGTCAAAGTCAAAGTCAAGGTCAAAGTCAAAGTCAAAGTCAAAGTCAAGGTCAAAGTCAAAGTCAAAGTCAAAGTCAAAGTCAAAGTCAAAGTCAAAGTCAATGTCAAAGTCAAAGTCAAAGTCAAAGTCAAAGTCAAAGTCAAAGTCAAAGTCAAAGTCAAAGTCAAGGTCAAAGTAAAGGTCAAAGTCAAAGTCAAAGTCAAGGTCAAATTCAAGGTCAAAGTCAAAGTCAAAGTCAAAGTCAAAGTCAAAGTCAAAGTCAAAGTCAAAGTCAAAGTCAAAGTCAAAGTCAAAGTCAAAGTCAAAGTCAAAGTCAAAGTCAAAGTCAAAGTCAAAGTCAAAGTCAAAGTCAAAGTCAAAGTCAAAGTCAAAGTCAAAGTCAAAGTCAAAGTCAAAGTCAAAGTCAAAGTCAAAGTCAAAGTCAAAGTCAAAGTCAAAGTCAAAGTCAAAGTCAAAGTCAAAGTCAAGGTCAAAGTCAAAGTCAAAGTCAAAGTCAAAGTCAAAGTCAAGGTCAAAGTCAAAGTCAAAGTCAAAGTCAAAGTCAAAGTCAAAGTAAAGGTCAAAGTCAAAGTCAAAGTCAAAGTCAAGGTCAAATTCAAGGTCAAAGTCAAAGTCAAAGTCAAAGTCAAAGTCAAAGTCAAAGTCAAAGTCAAAGTCAAAGTCAAAGTCAAAGTCAAGGTCAAAGTCAAAGTCAAAGTCAAAGTCAAAGTCAAAGTCAAAGTAAAAGTCAAAGTCAAAGTCAAAGTCAAAGTCAAAGTCAAAGTCAAAGTCAAAGTCAAAGTCAAAGTCAAAGTCAAAGTCAAAGTCAAAGTCAAAGTCAAGGTCAAAGTCAAAGTCAAAGTCAAAGTCAAAGTCAAAGTCAAAGTCAAAGTCAAAGTCAAAGTCAAAGTCAAAGTCAAAGTCAAAGTCAAAGTCAAAGTCAAAGTCAAAGTCAAAGTCATAGTAAAAGTAAAAGTAAAAGTAAAAGTAAAAGTAAAAGTAAAAGTAAAAGTCAAAGTCAAAGTCAAAGTCAAAGTCAAAGTAAAGGTCAAGGTCAAAGTCAAAGTCAAGGTCAAATTCAAGGTCAAAGTCAAAGTCAAAGTCAAAGTCAAAGTCAAAGTCAAGGTCAAAGTCAAAGTCAAAGTCAAAGTCAAAGTCAAAGTCAAAGTCAAAGTCAAATTCAAAGTCAAAGTCAAAGTCAAAGTCAAGGTCAAAGTCAAGGTCAAAGTCAAAGTCAAAGTCAAAGTCAAGGTCAAAGTCAAAGTCAAAGTCAAAGTCAAAGTCAAAGTCAAGGTCAAAGTCAAAGTCAAAGTCAAAGTCAAAGTCAAAGTCAAAGTCAAAGTAAAGGTCAAAGTCAAAGTCAAAGTCAAAGTCAAGGTCAAATTCAAGGTCAAAGTCAAAGTCAAAGTCAAAGTCAAAGTCAAAGTCAAGGTCAAAGTCAAAGTCAAAGTCAAAGTCAAAGTCAAAGTCAAAGTAAAAGTCAAAGTCAAAGTCAAAGTCAAAGTCAAAGTCAAAGTCAAAGTCAAAGTCAAAGTCAAAGTCAAGGTCAAAGTCAAGGTCAAAGTCAAAGTCAAGGTCAAAGTCAAAGTCATAGTCAAAGTCAAAGTCAAAGTCAAAGTCAAAGTAAAAGTCAAAGTCAAAGTCATAGTAAAAGTAAAAGTAAAAGTAAAAGTCAAAGTCAAAGTCAAAGTCAAAGTCAAAGTCAAAGTCAAAGTCAAAGTAAAGGTCAAGGTCAAAGTCAAAGTCAAGGTCAAATTCAAAGTCAAAGTCAAAGTCAAAGTCAAAGTAAAGGTCAAAGTCAAAGTCAAGGTCAAATTCAAGGTCAAAGTCAAAGTCAAAGTCAAAGTCAAAGTCAAAGTCAAGGTCAAAGTCAAAGTCAAAGTCAAAGTCAAAGTAAAAGTCAAAGTCAAAGTCAAAGTCAAAGTCAAAGTCAAAGTCAAAGTCAAAGTCAAAGTCAAAGTCAAAGTCAAAGTCAAAGTCAAGGTCAAAGTCAAGGTCAAAGTCAAAGTCAAAGTCAAAGTCAAAGTCAAAGTCATAGTAAAAGTAAAAGTAAAAGTAAAAGTCAAAGTCAAAGTCAAAGTCAAAGTCAAAGTCAAAGTAAAGGTCAAAGTCAAAGTCAAAGTCAAAGTCAAAGTCAAGGTCAAAGTCAAAGTCAAAGTCAAAGTCAAAGTAAAGGTCAAAGTCAAAGTCAAAGTCAAAGTCAAAGTCAAGGTCAAAGTCAAGGTCAAATTCAAAGTCAAAGTCAAAGTCAAAGTCAAAGTAAAGGTCAAAGCCAAAGTCAAAGTCAAGGTCAAATTCAAGGTCAAAGTCAAAATCAAAGTCAAAGTCAAAGTCAAAGTCAAAGTCAAGGTCAAAGTCAAAGTCAAAGTCAAAGTCAAGGTCAAATTCAAGGTCAAAGTCAAAGTCAAAGTCAAAGTCAAAGTCAAAGTCAAAGTCAAGGTCAAAGTCAAAGTCAAAGTCAAAGTCAAAGTCAAAGTCAAAGTCAAAGTCAAAGTCAAAGTCAAAGTCAAAGTCAAAGTCAAAGTCAAAGTCAAAGTCAAAGTCATAGTAAAAGTCAAAGTCAAAGTCAAAGTCAAAGTCAAAGTCAAAGTCAAAGTCAAAGTAAAAGTCAAAGTCAAAGTCAAAGTCAAAGTCAAAGTCAAAGTCAACGTCAAAGTCAAAGTCAAAGTCAAAGTCAAAGTCAAAGTCAAAGTCAAAGTCAAAGTCAAAGTAAAGGTCAAAGTCAAAGTCAAAGTCAAGGTCAAAGTCAAAGTCAAAGTCAAAGTCAAAGTCAAAGTCAATGTCAAAGGCAAAGTCAAAGTCAAAGTCAAAGTCAAAGTCAAAGTCAAAGTCAAAGTCACAGTCACAGTCAAAGTCAAAGTCAAAGTCAAAGTCAAGGTCAAAGTCAAGGTCAAAGTCAAAGTCAAAGTCAAAGTCAAAGTCAAAGTCAAAGTCAAAGTCAAGGTCAAAGTCAAAGTCAAAGTCAAAGTCAAAGTCAAAGTCAAGGTCAAATTCAAGGTCAAATTCAAGGTCAAAGTCAAAGTCAAAGTCAAAGTCAAAGTCAAAGTCAAAGTCAAAGTCAAAGTCAAAGTCAAAGTCAAAGTCAAAGTCAAAGTCAAAGTCAAAGTCAAAGTCAAAGTCAAAGTCAAGGTCAAAGTCAAAGTCAAAGTGAAAGTCAAGGTCAAAGTCAAAGTCAAAGTCAAAGTCAAAGTCAAAGTCAAAGTCAAAGTCAAAGTCAAAGTCAAGGTCAAAGTCAAAGTCAAAGTCAAAGTCAAGGTCAAAGTCGAAGTCAATGTCAAAGTCAAAGTCAAAGTCAAAGTCAAAGTCAAAGTCACAGTCAAAGTCAAAGTCAAAGTCAAAGTCAAGGTCAAAGTCAAGGTCAAAGTCAAAGTCAAAGTCAAAGTCAAAGTCAAAGTCAAAGTCAAAGTAAAGGTCAAAGTCAAAGTCAAAGTCAAAGTCAAAGTCAAAGTAAAGGTCAAAGTCAAAGTCAAAGTCAAAGTCAAAGTCAAGGTCAAAGTCAAAGTCAAAGTCAAAGTCAAAGTAAAGGTCAAAGTCAAAGTCAAAGTCAAAGTCAAAGTCAAGGTCAAAGTCAAGGTCAAATTCAAAGTCAAAGTCAAAGTCAAAGTCAAAGTAAAGGTCAAAGCCAAAGTCAAAGTCAAGGTCAAATTCAAGGTCAAAGTCAAAGTCAAAGTCAAAGTCAAAGTAAAGGTCAAAGTCAAAGTCAAAGTCAAAGTCAAAGTCAAGGTCAAAGTCAAGGTCAAATTCAAAGTCAAAGTCAAAGTCAAAGTCAAAGTAAAGGTCAAAGCCAAAGTCAAAGTCAAGGTCAAATTCAAGGTCAAAGCCAACGTCAAAGTCAAAGTCAAAGTCAAAGTCAAAGTCAAAGTCAAAGTCAAAGTAAAGGTCAAAGTCAAAGTCAAAGTCAAGGTCAAAGTCAAAGTCAAAGTCAAAGTCAAAGTCAAAGTCAATGTCAAAGGCAAAGTCAAAGTCAAAGTCAAAGTCAAAGTCAAAGTCAAAGTCAAAGTCAAAGTCAAAGTCAAAGTCAAAGTCAAAGTCAAAGTCAAAGTCAAAGTCAAAGTCAAAGTCAAAGTCATAGTAAAAGTCAAAGTCAAAGTCAAAGTCAAAGTCAAAGTCAAAGTCAAAGTCAACGTCAAAGTCAAAGTCAAAGTCAAAGTCAAAGTCAAAGTCAAAGTCAAAGTCAAGGTCAAAGTCAAAGTCAAAGTCAAAGTAAAGGTCAAAGCCAAAGTCAAAGTCAAGGTCAAATTCAAGGTCAAAGTCAAAGTCAAAGTCAAAGTCAAAGTCAAAGTCAAAGTCAAAGTCAAAGTCAAAGTCAAAGTCAAAGTCAAGGTCAAAGTCAAAGTCAAAGTCAAAGTCAAAGTCAAAGTCAAAGTCAAAGTCAAAGTCAAAGTCAAAGTCAAAGTCATAGTAAAAGTCAAAGTCAAAGTCAAAGTCAAAGTCAAAGTCAAGGTCAAAGTAAAAGTCAAAGTCAAAGTCAAATTCAAAGTCAAAGTCAAAGTCAAAGTCAAAGTCAAGGTCAAAGTCAAAGTCAAAGTCAAAGTCAAAGTCAAAGTCAAAGTCAAAGTCAAAGTCAAAGTCAAAGTCAAAGTCAAAGTCAAAGTCAAAGTCAAAGTCAAAGTCAAAGTCAAAGTCAAGGTCAAAGTCAAAGTCAAAGTCAAAGTCAAAGTCAAAGTCAAGGTCAAAGTCAAAGTCAAAGTCAAAGTCAAAGTCAAAGTCAAAGTCAAAGTCAAAGTCAAAGTCAAAGTCAAAGTCAAAGTCAAAGTCAAAGTCAAAGTCAAAGTCAAAGTCAAAGTCAAAGTCAAGGTCAAAGTCAAAGTCAAAGTCAAAGTCAAAGTCAAAGTCAAAGTCAAGGTCAAAGTCAAAGTCAAAGTCAAAGTCAAAGTCAAAGTCAAAGTAAAGGTCAAAGTCAAAGTCAAAGTCAAAGTCAAGGTCAAATTCAAGGTCAAAGTCAAAGTCAAAGTCAAAGTCAAGGTCAAAGTCAAAGTCAAAGTCAAAGTCAAAGTCAAAGTCAAAGTAAAAGTCAAAGTCAAAGTCAAAGTCAAAGTCAAAGTCAAAGTCAAAGTCAAAGTCAAAGTCAAAGTCAAAGTCAAAGTCAAGGTCAAAGTCAAGGTCAAAGTCAAAGTCAAAGTCAAAGTCAAAGTCAAAGTCAAAGTCAAAGTCAAAGTCAAAGTCAAAGTCAAAGTCAAAGTCAAGGTCAAATTCAAAGTCAAAGTCAAAGTCAAAGTCAAAGTAAAGGTCAAAGTCAAAGTCAAAGTCAAGGTCAAATTCAAGGTCAAAGTCAAAGTCAAAGTCAAAGTCAAAGTCAAAGTCAAGGTCAAAGTCAAAGTCAAAGTCAAAGTCAAAGTCAAAGTCAAAGTCAAAGTAAAAGTCAAAGTCAAAGTCAAAGTCAAAGTCAAAGTCAAAGTCAAAGTCAAAGTCAAAGTCAAAGTCAAAGTCAAAGTCAAAGTCAAAGTCAAAGTCAAGGTCAAAGTCAAGGTCAAAGTCAAAGTCAAAGTCAAAGTCAAAGTCAAAGTCATAGTAAAAGTAAAAGTAAAAGTAAAAGTAAAAGTAAAAGTCAAAGTCAAAGTCAAAGTCAAAGTAAAGGTCAAAGTCAAAGTCAAAGTCAAAGTCAAAGTCAAGGTCAAAGTCAAAGTCAAAGTCAAAGTCAAAGTAAAGGTCAAAGTCAAAGTCAAAGTCAAAGTCAAAGTCAAGGTCAAAGTCAAGGTCAAATTCAAAGTCAAAGTCAAAGTCAAAGTCAAAGTAAAGGTCAAAGTCAAAGTCAAAGTCAAAGTCAAGGTCAAACTCAAGGTCAAAGTCAAAGTCAAAGTCAAAGTCAAAGTCAAAGTCAAAGTCAAGGTCAAAGTCAAAGTCAAAGTCAAAGTCAAGGTCAAATTCAAGGTCAAAGTCAAAGTCAAAGTCAAAGTCAAAGTCAAAGTCAAGGTCAAAGTCAAAGTCAAAGTCAAAGTCAAAGTCAAGGTCAAAGTCAAAGTCAAAGTCAAAGTCAAAGTAATGGTCAAAGTCAAAGTCAAGGTCAAATTCAAGGTCAAAGTCAAAGTCAAAGTCAAAGTCAAAGTCAAAGTCAAAGTCAAAGTCAAAGTCAAAGTCAAAGTCAAAGTCAATGTCAAAGTCAAAGTCAAAGTCAAAGTCAAAGTCAAAGTCAAAGTCAAAGTCAAAGTCACAGTCAAAGTCAAAGTCAAAGTCAAAGTCAAGGTCAAAGTCAAGGTCTAAGTCAAAGTCAAAGTCAAAGTCAAAGTCAAAGTCAAAGTCAAAGTCAAAGTCAAAGTCAAAGTCAAAGTCAAAGTCAAAGTCAAAGTCAAAGTCAAAGTCAAAGTCAAAGTCAAGGTCAAAGTCAAAGTCAAAGTCAAAGTCAAAGTCAAAGTCAAGGTCAAAGTCAAAGTCAAAGTCAAAGTCAAAGTCAAAGTCAAAGTAAAGGTCAAAGTCAAAGTCAAAGTCAAAGTCAAGGTCAAATTCAAGGTCAAAGTCAAAGTCAAAGTCAAAGTCAAAGTCAAAGTCAAAGTCAAGGTCAAAGTCAAAGTCAAAGTCAAAGTCAAAGTCAAAGTCAAAGTCAAAGTCAAAGTCAAAGTCAAAGTCAAAGTCAAAGTCAAAGTCAAAGTCAAAGTCAAAGTCAAAGTCAAAGTCAAAGTCAAAGTCAAGGTCAAAGTCAAGGTCAAAGTCAAAGTCAAAGTCAAAGTCAAAGTCAAAGTCAAAGTCAAAGTCAAAGTCAAAGTCAAAGTCAAAGTCAAAGTCAAAATCAAAGTCATAGTAAAAGTAAAAGTAAAAGTAAAAGTCAAAGTCAAAGTCAAAGTCAAAGTCAAAGTAAAGGTCAAGGTCAAAGTCAAAGTCAAGGTCAAATTCAAAGTCAAAGTCAAAGTCAAAGTCAAAGTAAAGGTCAAAGTCAAAGTCAAAGTCAAGGTCAAATTCAAGGTCAAAGTCAAAGTCAAAGTCAAAGTCAAAGTCAAAGTCAAAGTCAAGGTCAAAGTCAAAGTCAAAGTCAAAGTCAAAGTCAAAGTCAAAGTCAAAGTCAAAGTAAAAGTCAAAGTCAAAGTCAAAGTCAAAGTCAAAGTCAAAGTCAAAGTCAAAGTCAAAGTCAAAGTCAAGGTCAAAGTCAAGGTCAAAGTCAAAGTCAAAGTCAAAGTCAAAGTCAAAGTCATAGTAAAAGTAAAAGTAAAAGTCAAAGTCAAAGTCAAAGTCAAAGTAAAGGTCAAAGTCAAAGTCAAAGTCAAAGTCAAAGTCAAGGTCAAAGTCAAAGTCAAAGTCAAAGTCAAAGTAAAGGTCAAAGTCAAAGTCAAAGTCAAAGTCAAAGTCAAAGTCAAGGTCAAAGTCAAGGTCAAAGTCAAGGTCAAATTCAAAGTCAAAGTCAAAGTCAAAGTAAAGGTCAAAGTCAAAGTCAAAGTCAAAGTCAAGGTCAAATTCAAGGTCAAAGTCAAAGTCAAAGTCAAAGTCAAAGTCAAAGTCAAGGTCAAAGTCAAAGTCAAAGTCAAAGTCAAGGTCAAATTCAAGGTCAAAGTCAAAGTCAAAGTCAAAGTCAAAGTCAAGGTCAAAGTCAAAGTCAAAGTCAAAGTCAAAGTCAAAGTCAAAGTCAAAGTCAAAGTCAAAGTCAAAGTCAAAGTCAAAGTCAAAGTCAAAGTCAAAGTCGAAGTCAAAGTCAAAGTCAATGTCTAAGTCAAAGTCAAAGTCAAAGTCAAAGTCAAAGTCAAAGTCACAGTCAAAGTCAAAGTCAAAGTCAAAGTCAAGGTCAAAGTCAAGGTCAAAGTCAAAGTCAAAGTCAAGGTCAAATTCAAGGTCAAAGTCAAAGTCAAAGTCACAGTCAAAGTCAAAGTCAAAGTCAAAGTCAAGGTCAAAGTCAAGGTCTAAGTCAAAGTCAAAGTCAAAGTCAAAGTCAAAGTCAAAGTCAAAGTCAAAGTCAAAGTCAAAGTCAAAGTCAAAGTCAAAGTCAAAGTCAAAGTCAAAGTCAAAGTCAAAGTCAAGGTCAAAGTCAAAGTCAAAGTCAAAGTCAAAGTCAAAGTCAAAGTCAAGGTCAAAGTCAAAGTCAAAGTCAAAGTCAAAGTCAAAGTCAAAGTAAAGGTCAAAGTCAAAGTCAAAGTCAAAGTCAAGGTCAAATTCAAGGTCAAAGTCAAAGTCAAAGTCAAAGTCAAAGTCAAAGTCAAAGTCAAGGTCAAAGTCAAAGTCAAAGTCAAAGTCAAAGTCAAAGTCAAAGTCAAAGTCAAAGTCAAAGTCAAAGTCAAAGTCAAAGTCAAAGTCAAAGTCAAAGTCAAAGTCAAAGTCAAAGTCAAAGTCAAAGTCAAAGTCAAAGTCAAAGTCAAAGTCAAAGTCAAAGTCAAAGTCAAAGTCAAAGTCAAAGTCAAAGTCAAAGTCAAGGTCAAAGTCAAAGTCAAAGTCAAAGTCAAAGTCAAAGTCAAGGTCAAAGTCAAAGTCAAAGTCAAAGTCAAAGTCAAAGTCAAAGTAAAGGTCAAAGTCAAAGTCAAGGTCAAAGTCAAAGTCAAAGTCAAAGTCAAAGTCAAAGTCAAAGTAAAGGTCAAAGTCAAAGTCAAAGTCAAAGTCAAGGTCAAATTCAAGGTCAAAGTCAAAGTCAAAGTCAAAGTCAAGGTCAAAGTCAAAGTCAAAGTCAAAGTCAAAGTCAAAGTCAAAGTCAAAGTCAAAGTCAAAGTCAAAGTCAAAGTCAAAGTCAAAGTCAAGGTCAAAGTCAAAGTCAAAGTCAAAGTCAAAGTCAAAGTCAAAGTCAAAGTCAAAGTCAAAGTAAAGGTCAAAGTCAAAGTCAAAGTCAAAGTCAAGGTCAAATTCAAGGTCAAAGTCAAAGTCAAAGTCAAAGTCAAAGTCAAAGTCAAGGTCAAAGTCAAAGTCAAAGTCAAAGTCAAAGTCAAAGTCAAAGTCAAAGTCAAAGTCAAAGTAAAAGTCAAAGTCAAAGTCAAAGTCAAATTCAAGGTCAAAGTCAAAGTCAAAGTCAAAGTCAAAGTAAAGGTCAAAGTCAAAGTCAAGGTCAAAGTCAAAGTCAAAGTCAAAGTCAAAGTCAAAGTCACAGTCAAAGTCAAAGTCAAGGTCAAAGTCAAAGTCAAAGTCAAAGTCAAGGTCAAAGTCAAAGTCAAAGTCAAAGTCAAAGTCAAAGTCAAAGTCAAAGTCAATGTCAAAGTCAAAGTCAAAGTCAAAGTCAAAGTCAAAGTCAAAGTCAAAGTCAAAGTCAAAGTCAAGGTCAAAGTAAAGGTCAAAGTCAAAGTCAAAGTCAAGGTCAAATTCAAGGTCAAAGTCAAAGTCAAAGTCAAAGTCAAAGTCAAAGTCAAAGTCAAAGTCAAAGTCAAAGTCAAAGTCAAAGTCAAAGTCAAAGTCAAAGTCAAAGTCAAAGTCAAAGTCAAAGTCAAAGTCAAAGTCAAAGTCAAAGTCAAAGTCAAAGTCAAAGTCAAAGTCAAAGTCAAAGTCAAAGTCAAAGTCAAAGTCAAAGTCAAAGTCAAAGTCAAAGTCAAAGTCAAAGTCAAAGTCAAAGTCAAAGTCAAGGTCAAAGTCAAAGTCAAAGTCAAAGTCAAAGTCAAAGTCAAGGTCAAAGTCAAAGTCAAAGTCAAAGTCAAAGTCAAAGTCAAAGTAAAGGTCAAAGTCAAAGTCAAAGTCAAAGTCAAGGTCAAATTCAAGGTCAAAGTCAAAGTCAAAGTCAAAGTCAAAGTCAAAGTCAAAGTCAAAGTCAAAGTCAAAGTCAAAGTCAAAGTCAAGGTCAAAGTCAAAGTCAAAGTCAAAGTCAAAGTCAAAGTCAAAGTAAAAGTCAAAGTCAAAGTCAAAGTCAAAGTCAAAGTCAAAGTCAAAGTCAAAGTCAAAGTCAAAGTCAAAGTCAAAGTCAAAGTCAAAGTCAAAGTCAAGGTCAAAGTCAAAGTCAAAGTCAAAGTCAAAGTCAAAGTCAAAGTCAAAGTCAAAGTCAAAGTCAAAGTCAAAGTCAAAGTCAAAGTCAAAGTCAAAGTCAAAGTCAAAGTCAAAGTCATAGTAAAAGTAAAAGTAAAAGTAAAAGTAAAAGTAAAAGTAAAAGTAAAAGTCAAAGTCAAAGTCAAAGTCAAAGTCAAAGTAAAGGTCAAGGTCAAAGTCAAAGTCAAGGTCAAATTCAAGGTCAAAGTCAAAGTCAAAGTCAAAGTCAAAGTCAAGGTCAAAGTCAAAGTCAAAGTCAAAGTCAAAGTCAAAGTCAAAGTCAAAGTCAAATTCAAAGTCAAAGTCAAAGTCAAAGTCAAGGTCAAAGTCAAGGTCAAAGTCAAAGTCAAAGTCAAAGTCAAGGTCAAAGTCAAAGTCAAAGTCAAAGTCAAAGTCAAAGTCAAGGTCAAAGTCAAAGTCAAAGTCAAAGTCAAAGTCAAAGTCAAAGTCAAAGTAAAGGTCAAAGTCAAAGTCAAAGTCAAAGTCAAGGTCAAATTCAAGGTCAAAGTCAAAGTCAAAGTCAAAGTCAAAGTCAAAGTCAAGGTCAAAGTCAAAGTCAAAGTCAAAGTCAAAGTCAAAGTCAAAGTAAAAGTCAAAGTCAAAGTCAAAGTCAAAGTCAAAGTCAAAGTCAAAGTCAAAGTCAAAGTCAAAGTCAAGGTCAAAGTCAAGGTCAAAGTCAAAGTCAAGGTCAAAGTCAAAGTCATAGTCAAAGTCAAAGTCAAAGTCAAAGTCAAAGTAAAAGTCAAAGTCAAAGTCATAGTAAAAGTAAAAGTAAAAGTAAAAGTCAAAGTCAAAGTCAAAGTCAAAGTCAAAGTCAAAGTCAAAGTCAAAGTAAAGGTCAAGGTCAAAGTCAAAGTCAAGGTCAAATTCAAAGTCAAAGTCAAAGTCAAAGTCAAAGTAAAGGTCAAAGTCAAAGTCAAGGTCAAATTCAAGGTCAAAGTCAAAGTCAAAGTCAAAGTCAAAGTCAAAGTCAAGGTCAAAGTCAAAGTCAAAGTCAAAGTCAAAGTAAAAGTCAAAGTCAAAGTCAAAGTCAAAGTCAAAGTCAAAGTCAAAGTCAAAGTCAAAGTCAAAGTCAAAGTCAAAGTCAAAGTCAAGGTCAAAGTCAAGGTCAAAGTCAAAGTCAAAGTCAAAGTCAAAGTCAAAGTCATAGTAAAAGTAAAAGTAAAAGTAAAAGTCAAAGTCAAAGTCAAAGTCAAAGTCAAAGTCAAAGTAAAGGTCAAAGTCAAAGTCAAAGTCAAAGTCAAAGTCAAGGTCAAAGTCAAAGTCAAAGTCAAAGTCAAAGTAAAGGTCAAAGTCAAAGTCAAAGTCAAAGTCAAAGTCAAGGTCAAAGTCAAGGTCAAATTCAAAGTCAAAGTCAAAGTCAAAGTCAAAGTAAAGGTCAAAGCCAAAGTCAAAGTCAAGGTCAAATTCAAGGTCAAAGTCAAAATCAAAGTCAAAGTCAAAGTCAAAGTCAAAGTCAAGGTCAAAGTCAAAGTCAAAGTCAAAGTCAAGGTCAAATTCAAGGTCAAAGTCAAAGTCAAAGTCAAAGTCAAAGTCAAAGTCAAAGTCAAGGTCAAAGTCAAAGTCAAAGTCAAAGTCAAAGTCAAAGTCAAAGTCAAAGTCAAAGTCAAAGTCAAAGTCAAAGTCAAAGTCAAAGTCAAAGTCAAAGTCAAAGTCAAAGTCAAAGTCATAGTAAAAGTCAAAGTCAAAGTCAAAGTCAAAGTCAAAGTCAAAGTCAAAGTCAAAGTAAAAGTCAAAGTCAAAGTCAAAGTCAAAGTCAAAGTCAAAGTCAACGTCAAAGTCAAAGTCAAAGTCAAAGTCAAAGTCAAAGTCAAAGTCAAAGTCAAAGTCAAAGTAAAGGTCAAAGTCAAAGTCAAAGTCAAGGTCAAAGTCAAAGTCAAAGTCAAAGTCAAAGTCAAAGTCAATGTCAAAGGCAAAGTCAAAGTCAAAGTCAAAGTCAAAGTCAAAGTCAAAGTCAAAGTCACAGTCACAGTCAAAGTCAAAGTCAAAGTCAAAGTCAAGGTCAAAGTCAAGGTCAAAGTCAAAGTCAAAGTCAAAGTCAAAGTCAAAGTCAAAGTCAAAGTCAAGGTCAAAGTCAAAGTCAAAGTCAAAGTCAAAGTCAAAGTCAAGGTCAAATTCAAGGTCAAATTCAAGGTCAAAGTCAAAGTCAAAGTCAAAGTCAAAGTCAAAGTCAAAGTCAAAGTCAAAGTCAAAGTCAAAGTCAAAGTCAAAGTCAAAGTCAAAGTCAAAGTCAAAGTCAAAGTCAAAGTCAAGGTCAAAGTCAAAGTCAAAGTGAAAGTCAAGGTCAAAGTCAAAGTCAAAGTCAAAGTCAAAGTCAAAGTCAAAGTCAAAGTCAAAGTCAAAGTCAAGGTCAAAGTCAAAGTCAAAGTCAAAGTCAAGGTCAAAGTCGAAGTCAATGTCAAAGTCAAAGTCAAAGTCAAAGTCAAAGTCAAAGTCACAGTCAAAGTCAAAGTCAAAGTCAAAGTCAAGGTCAAAGTCAAGGTCAAAGTCAAAGTCAAAGTCAAAGTCAAAGTCAAAGTCAAAGTCAAAGTAAAGGTCAAAGTCAAAGTCAAAGTCAAAGTCAAAGTCAAAGTAAAGGTCAAAGTCAAAGTCAAAGTCAAAGTCAAAGTCAAGGTCAAAGTCAAAGTCAAAGTCAAAGTCAAAGTAAAGGTCAAAGTCAAAGTCAAAGTCAAAGTCAAAGTCAAGGTCAAAGTCAAGGTCAAATTCAAAGTCAAAGTCAAAGTCAAAGTCAAAGTAAAGGTCAAAGCCAAAGTCAAAGTCAAGGTCAAATTCAAGGTCAAAGTCAAAGTCAAAGTCAAAGTCAAAGTAAAGGTCAAAGTCAAAGTCAAAGTCAAAGTCAAAGTCAAGGTCAAAGTCAAGGTCAAATTCAAAGTCAAAGTCAAAGTCAAAGTCAAAGTAAAGGTCAAAGCCAAAGTCAAAGTCAAGGTCAAATTCAAGGTCAAAGCCAACGTCAAAGTCAAAGTCAAAGTCAAAGTCAAAGTCAAAGTCAAAGTCAAAGTAAAGGTCAAAGTCAAAGTCAAAGTCAAGGTCAAAGTCAAAGTCAAAGTCAAAGTCAAAGTCAAAGTCAATGTCAAAGGCAAAGTCAAAGTCAAAGTCAAAGTCAAAGTCAAAGTCAAAGTCAAAGTCAAAGTCAAAGTCAAAGTCAAAGTCAAAGTCAAAGTCAAAGTCAAAGTCAAAGTCAAAGTCAAAGTCATAGTAAAAGTCAAAGTCAAAGTCAAAGTCAAAGTCAAAGTCAAAGTCAAAGTCAACGTCAAAGTCAAAGTCAAAGTCAAAGTCAAAGTCAAAGTCAAAGTCAAAGTCAAGGTCAAAGTCAAAGTCAAAGTCAAAGTAAAGGTCAAAGCCAAAGTCAAAGTCAAGGTCAAATTCAAGGTCAAAGTCAAAGTCAAAGTCAAAGTCAAAGTCAAAGTCAAAGTCAAAGTCAAAGTCAAAGTCAAAGTCAAAGTCAAGGTCAAAGTCAAAGTCAAAGTCAAAGTCAAAGTCAAAGTCAAAGTCAAAGTCAAAGTCAAAGTCAAAGTCAAAGTCATAGTAAAAGTCAAAGTCAAAGTCAAAGTCAAAGTCAAAGTCAAGGTCAAAGTAAAAGTCAAAGTCAAAGTCAAATTCAAAGTCAAAGTCAAAGTCAAAGTCAAAGTCAAGGTCAAAGTCAAAGTCAAAGTCAAAGTCAAAGTCAAAGTCAAAGTCAAAGTCAAAGTCAAAGTCAAAGTCAAAGTCAAAGTCAAAGTCAAAGTCAAAGTCAAAGTCAAAGTCAAAGTCAAGGTCAAAGTCAAAGTCAAAGTCAAAGTCAAAGTCAAAGTCAAGGTCAAAGTCAAAGTCAAAGTCAAAGTCAAAGTCAAAGTCAAAGTCAAAGTCAAAGTCAAAGTCAAAGTCAAAGTCAAAGTCAAAGTCAAAGTCAAAGTCAAAGTCAAAGTCAAAGTCAAAGTCAAGGTCAAAGTCAAAGTCAAAGTCAAAGTCAAAGTCAAAGTCAAAGTCAAGGTCAAAGTCAAAGTCAAAGTCAAAGTCAAAGTCAAAGTCAAAGTAAAGGTCAAAGTCAAAGTCAAAGTCAAAGTCAAGGTCAAATTCAAGGTCAAAGTCAAAGTCAAAGTCAAAGTCAAGGTCAAAGTCAAAGTCAAAGTCAAAGTCAAAGTCAAAGTCAAAGTAAAAGTCAAAGTCAAAGTCAAAGTCAAAGTCAAAGTCAAAGTCAAAGTCAAAGTCAAAGTCAAAGTCAAAGTCAAAGTCAAGGTCAAAGTCAAGGTCAAAGTCAAAGTCAAAGTCAAAGTCAAAGTCAAAGTCAAAGTCAAAGTCAAAGTCAAAGTCAAAGTCAAAGTCAAAGTCAAGGTCAAATTCAAAGTCAAAGTCAAAGTCAAAGTCAAAGTAAAGGTCAAAGTCAAAGTCAAAGTCAAGGTCAAATTCAAGGTCAAAGTCAAAGTCAAAGTCAAAGTCAAAGTCAAAGTCAAGGTCAAAGTCAAAGTCAAAGTCAAAGTCAAAGTCAAAGTCAAAGTCAAAGTAAAAGTCAAAGTCAAAGTCAAAGTCAAAGTCAAAGTCAAAGTCAAAGTCAAAGTCAAAGTCAAAGTCAAAGTCAAAGTCAAAGTCAAAGTCAAAGTCAAGGTCAAAGTCAAGGTCAAAGTCAAAGTCAAAGTCAAAGTCAAAGTCAAAGTCATAGTAAAAGTAAAAGTAAAAGTAAAAGTAAAAGTAAAAGTCAAAGTCAAAGTCAAAGTCAAAGTAAAGGTCAAAGTCAAAGTCAAAGTCAAAGTCAAAGTCAAGGTCAAAGTCAAAGTCAAAGTCAAAGTCAAAGTAAAGGTCAAAGTCAAAGTCAAAGTCAAAGTCAAAGTCAAGGTCAAAGTCAAGGTCAAATTCAAAGTCAAAGTCAAAGTCAAAGTCAAAGTAAAGGTCAAAGTCAAAGTCAAAGTCAAAGTCAAGGTCAAACTCAAGGTCAAAGTCAAAGTCAAAGTCAAAGTCAAAGTCAAAGTCAAAGTCAAGGTCAAAGTCAAAGTCAAAGTCAAAGTCAAGGTCAAATTCAAGGTCAAAGTCAAAGTCAAAGTCAAAGTCAAAGTCAAAGTCAAGGTCAAAGTCAAAGTCAAAGTCAAAGTCAAAGTCAAAGTCAAAGTCAAAGTCAAAGTCAAAGTCAAAGTCAAAGTCAAAGTCAAAGTCAAAGTCAAAGTCAAAGTCAAAGTCAAAGTCAAAGTCAAAGTCAAAGTCAAAGTCAAAGTCAAAGTCAAAGTCAAAGTCAAGGTCAAAGTCAAAGTCAAAGTCAAAGTCAAAGTAATGGTCAAAGTCAAAGTCAAGGTCAAATTCAAGGTCAAAGTCAAAGTCAAAGTCAAAGTCAAAGTCAAAGTCAAAGTCAAAGTCAAAGTCAAAGTCAAAGTCAAAGTCAATGTCAAAGTCAAAGTCAAAGTCAAAGTCAAAGTCAAAGTCAAAGTCAAAGTCAAAGTCACAGTCAAAGTCAAAGTCAAAGTCAAAGTCAAGGTCAAAGTCAAGGTCTAAGTCAAAGTCAAAGTCAAAGTCAAAGTCAAAGTCAAAGTCAAAGTCAAAGTCAAAGTCAAAGTCAAAGTCAAAGTCAAAGTCAAAGTCAAGGTCAAAGTCAAAGTCAAAGTCAAAGTCAAAGTCAAAGTCAAGGTCAAAGTCAAAGTCAAAGTCAAAGTCAAAGTCAAAGTCAAAGTAAAGGTCAAAGTCAAAGTCAAAGTCAAAGTCAAGGTCAAATTCAAGGTCAAAGTCAAAGTCAAAGTCAAAGTCAAAGTCAAAGTCAAAGTCAAGGTCAAAGTCAAAGTCAAAGTCAAAGTCAAAGTCAAAGTCAAAGTCAAAGTCAAAGTCAAAGTCAAAGTCAAAGTCAAAGTCAAAGTCAAAGTCAAAGTCAAAGTCAAAGTCAAAGTCAAAGTCAAAGTCAAGGTCAAAGTCAAGGTCAAAGTCAAAGTCAAAGTCAAAGTCAAAGTCAAAGTCAAAGTCAAAGTCAAAGTCAAAGTCAAAGTCAAAGTCAAAGTCAAAATCAAAGTCATAGTAAAAGTAAAAGTAAAAGTAAAAGTCAAAGTCAAAGTCAAAGTCAAAGTCAAAGTAAAGGTCAAGGTCAAGGTCAAAGTCAAAGTCAAGGTCAAATTCAAAGTCAAAGTCAAAGTCAAAGTCAAAGTAAAGGTCAAAGTCAAAGTCAAAGTCAAGGTCAAATTCAAGGTCAAAGTCAAAGTCAAAGTCAAAGTCAAAGTCAAAGTCAAAGTCAAGGTCAAAGTCAAAGTCAAAGTCAAAGTCAAAGTCAAAGTCAAAGTCAAAGTCAAAGTCAAAGTAAAAGTCAAAGTCAAAGTCAAAGTCAAAGTCAAAGTCAAAGTCAAAGTCAAAGTCAAAGTCAAAGTCAAGGTCAAAGTCAAGGTCAAAGTCAAAGTCAAAGTCAAAGTCAAAGTCAAAGTCATAGTAAAAGTAAAAGTAAAAGTCAAAGTCAAAGTCAAAGTCAAAGTAAAGGTCAAAGTCAAAGTCAAAGTCAAAGTCAAAGTCAAGGTCAAAGTCAAAGTCAAAGTCAAAGTCAAAGTAAAGGTCAAAGTCAAAGTCAAAGTCAAAGTCAAAGTCAAAGTCAAGGTCAAAGTCAAGGTCAAAGTCAAGGTCAAATTCAAAGTCAAAGTCAAAGTCAAAGTAAAGGTCAAAGTCAAAGTCAAAGTCAAAGTCAAGGTCAAATTCAAGGTCAAAGTCAAAGTCAAAGTCAAAGTCAAAGTCAAAGTCAAGGTCAAAGTCAAAGTCAAAGTCAAAGTCAAGGTCAAATTCAAGGTCAAAGTCAAAGTCAAAGTCAAAGTCAAAGTCAAGGTCAAAGTCAAAGTCAAAGTCAAAGTCAAAGTCAAAGTCAAAGTCAAAGTCAAAGTCAAAGTCAAAGTCAAAGTCAAAGTCAAAGTCAAAGTCAAAGTCGAAGTCAAAGTCAAAGTCAATGTCTAAGTCAAAGTCAAAGTCAAAGTCAAAGTCAAAGTCAAAGTCACAGTCAAAGTCAAAGTCAAAGTCAAAGTCAAGGTCAAAGTCAAGGTCAAAGTCAAAGTCAAAGTCAAGGTCAAATTCAAGGTCAAAGTCAAAGTCAAAGTCACAGTCAAAGTCAAAGTCAAAGTCAAAGTCAAGGTCAAAGTCAAGGTCTAAGTCAAAGTCAAAGTCAAAGTCAAAGTCAAAGTCAAAGTCAAAGTCAAAGTCAAAGTCAAAGTCAAAGTCAAAGTCAAAGTCAAAGTCAAAGTCAAAGTCAAAGTCAAAGTCAAGGTCAAAGTCAAAGTCAAAGTCAAAGTCAAAGTCAAAGTCAAAGTCAAGGTCAAAGTCAAAGTCAAAGTCAAAGTCAAAGTCAAAGTCAAAGTAAAGGTCAAAGTCAAAGTCAAAGTCAAAGTCAAGGTCAAATTCAAGGTCAAAGTCAAAGTCAAAGTCAAAGTCAAAGTCAAAGTCAAAGTCAAGGTCAAAGTCAAAGTCAAAGTCAAAGTCAAAGTCAAAGTCAAAGTCAAAGTCAAAGTCAAAGTCAAAGTCAAAGTCAAAGTCAAAGTCAAAGTCAAAGTCAAAGTCAAAGTCAAAGTCAAAGTCAAAGTCAAAGTCAAAGTCAAAGTCAAAGTCAAAGTCAAAGTCAAAGTCAATGTCTAAGTCAAAGTCAAAGTCAAAGTCAAAGTCAAAGTCAAAGTCACAGTCAAAGTCAAAGTCAAAGTCAAAGTCAAGGTCAAAGTCAAGGTCAAAGTCAAAGTCAAAGTCAAAGTCAAAGTAAAGGTCAAGGTCAAAGTCAAAGTCAAGGTCAAATTCAAAGTCAAAGTCAAAGTCAAAGTCAAAGTAAAGGTCAAAGTCAAAGTCAAAGTCAAGGTCAAATTCAAGGTCAAAGTCAAAGTCAAAGTCAAAGTCAAAGTCAAAGTCAAAGTCAAGGTCAAAGTCAAAGTCAAAGTCAAAGTCAAAGTCAAAGTCAAAGTCAAAGTCAAAGTAAAAGTCAAAGTCAAAGTCAAAGTCAAAGTCAAAGTCAAAGTCAAGGTCAAAGTCAAAGTCAAAGTCAAAGTCAAGGTCAAATTCAAGGTCAAAGTCAAAGTCAAAGTCAAAGTCAAAGTCAAGGTCAAAGTCAAAGTCAAAGTCAAAGTCAAAGTCAAAGTCAAAGTCAAAGTCAAAGTCAAAGTCAAAGTCAAAGTCAAAGTCAAAGTCAAAGTCAAAGTAAAGGTCAAAGTCAAAGTCAAAGTCAAAGTCAAGGTCAAATTCAAGGTCAAAGTCAAAGTCAAAGTCAAAGTCAAAGTCAAAGTCAAAGTCAAAGTCAAAGTCAAAGTCAAAGTCAAAGTCAAAGTCAAAGTCAAAGTCAATGTCTAAGTCAAAGTCAAAGTCAAAGTCAAAGTCAAAGTCAAAGTCACAGTCAAAGTCAAAGTCAAAGTCAAAGTCAAGGTCAAAGTCAAGGTCAAAGTCAAAGTCAAAGTCAAAGTCAAAGTCAAAGTCAAAGTCAAAGTCAAAGTCAAAGTCAAAGTCAAAGTCAAAGTCAAAGTCAAAGTCAAAGTCAAAGTCAAAGTCAAAGTCAAAGTCAAAGTCACAGTCAAAGTCATAGTAAAAGTAAAAGTAAAAGTAAAAGTAAAAGTCAAAGTCAAAGTCAAAGTCAAAGTAAAGGTCAAAGTCAAAGTCAAAGTCAAAGTCAAGGTCAAACTCAAGGTCAAAGTCAAAGTCAAAGTCAAAGTCAAAGTCAAAGTCAAGGTCAAAGTCAAAGTCAAAGTCAAAGTCAAGGTCAAATTCAAGGTCAAAGTCAAAGTCAAAGTCAAAGTCAAAGTCAAAGTCAAAGTCAAAGTCAAAGTCAAAGTCAAAGTCAAAGTCAAAGTCAAAGTCAAAGTCAAAGTCAAAGTCAAGGTCAAAGTCAAAGTCAAAGTCAAAGTCAAAGTCAAAGTCAAAGTGAAGGTCAAAGTCAAAGTCAAAGTCAAAGTCAAAGTCAAGGTCAAATTCAAGGTCAAAGTCAAAGTCAAAGTCAAAGTCAAAGTCAAAGTCAAAGTCAAAGTCAAAGTCAAGGTCAAAGTCAAAGTCAAAGTCAAAGTCAAAGTCAAAGTCAAAGTCAAAGTCAAAGTCAAGGTCAAAGTCAAAGTCAAGGTCAAATTCAAGGTCAAAGTCAAAGTCAAAGTCAAAGTCAAAGTCAAAGTCAAAGTCAAAGTCAAAGTCAAAGTCAAAGTCAAAGTCAAAGTCAAAGTCAAAGTCAAAGTCAAAGTCAAAGTCAAAGTCAAAGTCAAAGTCAAAGTCAAAGTCAAAGTCAAAGTCAAAGTCAAGGTCAAATTCAAGGTCAAAGTCAAAGTCAAAGTCAAAGTCAAAGTCAAAGTCAAAGTCAAAGTCAAAGTCAAAGTCAAAGTCAAAGTCAAAGTCAAAGTCAAAGTCAAAGTCAAAGTCAAAGTCAAAGTCAAAGTCAAGGTCAAAGTCAAAGTCAAAGTGAAGGTCAAAGTCAAAGTCAAAGTCAAAGTCAAGGTCAAATTCAAAGTCAAAGTCAAAGCCAAAGTCAAAGTCAAAGTCAAAGCCAAAGTCAAAGTCAAAGTCAAAGTCAAAGTCAAAGTCAAAGTCAAAGTCAAAGTCAAAGTCAAAGTCAAAGTCAAAGTCAAAGTCAAAGTCAAAGTCAAAGTCAAAGTCAAAGTCAAAGTCAAAGTCAAGGTCAAAGTCAAAGTCAAAGTCAAAGTCAAAGTCAAAGTCAAAGTGAAGGTCAAAGTCAAAGTCAAAGTCAAAGTCAAAGTCAAGGTCAAATTCAAGGTCAAAGTCAAAGTCAAAGTCAAAGTCAAAGTCAAAGTCAAAGTCAAAGTCAAAGTCAAGGTCAAAGTCAAAGTCAAAGTCAAAGTCAAAGTCAAAGTCAAAGTCAAAGTCAAGGTCAAATTCAAAGTCAAAGTCAAAGTCAAAGTCAAAGTCAAAGTCAAAGTCAAAGTCAAAGTCAAAGTCAAAGTCAAAGTCAAAGTCAAAGTCAAAGTCAAAGTCAAAGTCAAAGTCAAAGTCAAGGTCAAAGTCAAAGTCAAAGTCAAAGCCAAAGTCAAAGTCAAAGTCAAAGTCAAAGTCAAAGTCAAAGTCAAAGTCAAAGTCAAAGTCAAAGTCAAAGTCAAAGTCAAAGTCAAAGTCAAGGTCAAAGTCAAAGTCAAAGTCAAAGTCAAAGTCAAAGTCAAAGTCAAGGTCAAAGTCAAAGTCAAAGTCAAGGTCAAAGTCAAGGTCAAAGTCAAAGTCAAAGTCAAAGTCAAAGTCAAGGTCAAATTCAAGGTCAAAGTCAAAGTCAAAGTCAAGGTCAAAGTCAAAGTCAAAGTCAAAGTCAAAGTCAAAGTCAAAGTCAAAGTAAAGGTCAAAGTCAAAGTCAAAGTCAAGGTCAAATTCAAGGTCAAGGTCAAAGTCAAAGTCAAAGTCAAAGTCAAAGTCAAAGTCAAAGTCAAAGTCAAAGTCAAAGTCAAGGTCAAATTCAAGGTCAAAGTCAAAGTCAAAGTCAAAGTCAAAGTCAAAGTCAAAGTCAAAGTCAAAGTCAAAGTCAAAGTCAAAGTCAAAGTCAAAGTCAAAGTCAAAGTCAAAGTCAAAGTCAAAGTCAAAGTCAAAGTCAAAGTCAAAGTCAAGGTCAAAGTCAAAGTCAAAGTCAAAGTAAAGGTCAAAGTCAAAGTCAAAGTCAAAGTCAAAGTCATAGTAAAAGTAAAAGTCAAAGTCAAAGTCAAAGTCAAAGTAAAGGTCAAGGTCAAAGTCAAAGTCAAAGTCAAAGTAAAGGTCAAAGTCAAAGTCAAGGTCAAAGTCAAAGTCAAAGTCAAAGTCAAAGTCAAAGTCAAAGTCAAAGTCAAAGTCAAAGTCAAAGTCAAAGTCAAAGTCAAAGTCAAAGTCAAAGTCAAAGTCAAAGTCAAAGTCACAGTCAAAGTCAAAGTCAAAGTCAAAGTCAAAGTCAAAGTCAAAGTCAAGGTCAAAGTCAAAGTCAAAGTCAAAGTCAAAGTCAAAGTCAAAGTCAAAGTCAAAGTCAAAGTCAAAGTCAAAGTAAAAGTAAAAGTAAAAGTAAAAGTAAAAGTAAAAGTAAAAGTAAAAGTAAAAGTAAAAGTAAAAGTAAAAGTAAAAGTAAAAGTAAAAGTAAAAGTAAAAGTAAAAGTAAAAGTAAAAGTAAAAGTAAAAGTAAAAGTAAAAGTAAAAGTAAAAGTAAAAGTAAAAGTAAAAGTAAAAGTAAAAGTAAAAGTAAAAGTAAAAGTAAAAGTAAAAGTAAAAGTAAAAGTAAAAGTCAAAGTCAAAGTCAAAGTCAAAGTAAAGGTCAAGGTCAAAGTCAAAGTCAAGGTCAAATTCAAGGTCAAAGTCAAAGTCAAAGTCAAAGTCAAAGTCACAGTCAAAGTCAAAGTCAAAGACAAAGTCAAAGTCAAAGTCAAAGTCAAAGTCAAAGAGAAAGTCAAAGTCAAAGCCAAAGTCAAAGTCAAAGTCAAAGTCAAAGTCAAAGTCAAAGTCAAAGTCAAAGTAAAGGTCAAAGTCAAAGTCAAAGTCAAGGTCAAATTCAAGGTCAAAGTCAAAGTCAAAGACAAAGTCAAAGTCAAAGTCAAAGACAAAGTCAAAGTCAAAGTCAAAGTCAAAGCCAAAGTCAAAGTCAAAGTCAAAGTCAAAGTCAAAGTCAAAGTCAAAGTCAAACTCAAAGTCAAAGTCAAAGTCACAGTCAAAGTCAAAGTCAAAGTCAAGGTCAAAGTCAAAGTCAAAGTCAAGGTCAAAGTCAAAGTCAAAGTCAAAGTCAAAGTCAAAGTCAAAGTCAAAGTCAAAGTCAAAGTCAAAGTCAAAGTCAAAGTCAAAGTCAAAGTCAAAGTCAAAGTCAGAGTCAAAATCAAAGTCAAAGTCAAGGTCAAATTCAAGGTCAAAGTCAAAGTCAAAGTCAAAGTCAAAGTCAAAGTCAAAGTCAAAGTCAAAGTCAAAGTCAAAGTCAAAGTCAAAGTCAAAGTCAAAGTCAAAGTCAAAGTCAAAGTCAAAGTCAAAGTCAAAGTCAAAGTCAAAGTCAAAGTCAAAGTCACAGTCAAAGTCAAAGTCAAAGTCAAAGTCAAAGTCAAAGTCAAAGTCAAAGTCAAAGTCAAAGTCAAAGTCAAGGTCAAATTCAAGGTCAAAGTCAAAGTCAAAGTCAAAGTCAAAGTCAAAGTCAAAGTAAAAGTCAAAGTCAAAGTCAAAGTCATAGTAAAAGTCAAAGTAAAAGTCAAAGTCAAAGTCAAAGTCAAAGTCAAAGTCAAAGTCAAAGTCAAAGTAAAGGTCAAAGTCAAAGTCAAAGTCAAAGTCAAAGTCAAAGTCAAAGTCAAGGTCAAATTCAAGGTCAAAGTCAAAGTCAAAGTCAAAGTCAAAGTCAAAGTCAAAGTAAAAGTCAAAGTCAAAGTCAAAGTCAAATTCAAAGTCAAAGTCAAAGTCAAAGTCAAGGTCAAAGTCAAGGTCAAAGTCAAAGTCAAAGTCAAAGTCAAAGTCAAAGTCAAGGTCAAATTCAAGGTCAAAGTCAAAGTCAAAGTCAAAGTCAAAGTCAAATTCAAGGTCAAAGTCAAAGTCAAAGTCAAAGTCAAAGTCAAAGTCAAAGTCAAAGTCAAAGTCAAATTCAAAGTCAAAGTCAAATTCAAAGTCAAAGTAAAAGTAAAAGTAAAAGTAAAAGTCAAAGTCAAAGTCAAAGTCAAAGCCAAAGTCAAAGTCAAAGTCAAAGTCAAAGTCAAAGTCAAAGTCAAAGTCAAATTCAAAGTCAAAATCAAAGTCAAAGTCAAAGTCAAAGTCAAAGTCAAAGTCAAAGTCAAAGTCAAAGTCAAAGTCAAAGTCAAAGTCAAAGCCAAAGTCAAAGTCAACGTCAAAGTCAAAGTCAAAGTCAAAGTCAAAGTCAAAGTCAAAGTCAAAGTCAAAGTCAAAGTCAAAGTCAAAGTCAAAGTCAAAGTCAAAGTCAAAGTCAAAGTCAAGGTCAAAGTAAAGGTCAAGGTCAAAGTCAAAGTCAAAGTCAAAGTCAAAGTCAAAGTCAAAGTCACAGTCAAAGTCAAAGTCAAAGACAAAGTCAAAGTCAAAGTCAAAGTCAAAGCCAAAGTCAAAGTCAAAGTCAAAGCCAAAGTCAAAGTCAAAGTCAAAGTCAAAGTCAAAGTCAAAGTCAAAGTCAAAGTAATGGTCAAAGTCAAAGTCAAAGTCAAAGTCAAGGTCAAAGTAAAGGTCAAGGTCAAAGTCAAAGTCAAAGTCAAAGTCAAAGTCAAAGTCAAAGTCAAAGTCACAGTCAAAGTCAAAGTCAAAGACAAAGTCAAAGTCAAAGTCAAAGCCAAAGTCAAAGTCAAAGTCAAAGCCAAAGTCAAAGTCAAAGTCAAAGTCAAAGTCAAAGTCAAAGTCAAAGTCAAAGTCAAGGTCAAAGTCAAAGTCAAAGTCAAAGTCAAAGTCAAAGTCAAAGTCAAAGTCAAAGTCAAAGTCAAAGTCAAAGTCAAGGTCAAAGTCAAAGTCAAAGTCAAAGTCAAAGTCAAAGTCAAAGTCAAAGTCAAAGTCAAAGTCAAAGTCAAAGTCAAAGTCAAAGTCAAAGTCAAAGTCAAAGTCAAAGTCAAAGTCAAAGTCAAAGTCAAAGTCAAAGTCAAAGTCAAAGTCAAAGTCAAAGTCAAAGTCAAAGTCAAAGCCAAAGTCAAAGTCAAAGTCAAAGTCAAAGTCAAAGTCAAAGTCAAAGTCAAAGTCAAAGTCAAAGTCAAAGTCAAAGTCAAGGTCAAAGTCAAAGTCAAAGTCAAGGTCAAGGTCAAATTCAAGGTCAAAGTCAAAGTCAAAGTCAAAGTCAAAGTCAAAGTCAAAGTCAAAGTCAAAGTCAAAGTCAAAGTCAAAGTCAAAGTCAAAATCAAAGTCAAAGTCAAAGTCAGAGTCAAGGTCAAGGTCAAAGTCAAAGTCAAAGTCAAAGTCAAAGTCAAAGTCAAAGTCAAAGCCAAAGTCGTAGTAAAAGTAAAAGTCAAAGTCAAAGTCAAAGTCAAAGTCAAGGTCAAAGTCAAAGTCAAAGTCAAAGTCAAAGTCAAAGTCAAAGTCAAAGTCAAGGTCAAATTCAAAGTCAAAGTCAAAGTCAAAGTCAAAGTCAAAGTCAAAGTCAAAGTCAAAGTCAAAGTCAAAGTCAAAGTCAAAGTCAAAGTCAAAGTCAAAGTCAAAGTCAAGGTCAAAGTCAAAGTCAAAGTCAAAGCCAAAGTCAAAGTCAAAGTCAAAGTCAAAGTCAAAGTCAAAGTCAAAGTCAAAGTCAAAGTCAAAGTCAAAGTCAAAGTCAAAGTCAAGGTCAAAGTCAAAGTCAAAGTCAAAGTCAAAGTCAAAGTCAAAGTCAAGGTCAAAGTCAAAGTCAAAGTCAAGGTCAAAGTCAAGGTCAAAGTCAAAGTCAAAGTCAAAGTCAAAGTCAAAGTCAAGGTCAAATTCAAGGTCAAAGTCAAAGTCAAAGTCAAGGTCAAAGTCAAAGTCAAAGTCAAAGTCAAAGTCAAAGTCAAAGTCAAAGTAAAGGTCAAAGTCAAAGTCAAAGTCAAAGTCAAGGTCAAATTCAAGGTCAAGGTCAAAGTCAAAGTCAAGGTCAAAGTCAAAGTCAAAGTCAAAGTCAAAGTCAAAGTCAAAGTCAAGGTCAAAGTCAAAGTCAAAGTCAAAGTCAAAGTCAAGGTCAAATTCAAGGTCAAGGTCAAAGTCAAAGTCAAAGTCAAAGTCAAAGTCAAAGTCAAAGTCAAAGTCAAAGTCAAAGTCAAAGTCAAAGTCAAAGTCAAAGTCAAAGTCAAGGTCAAATTCAAGGTCAAAGTCAAAGTCAAAGTCAAAGTCAAAGTCAAAGTCAAAGTCAAAGTCAAAGTCAAAGTCAAAGTCAAAGTCAAAGTCAAAGTCAAAGTCAAAGTCAAAGTCAAAGTCAAGGTCAAAGTCAAAGTCAAAGTCAAGGTCAAAGTCAAAGTCAAAGTCAAAGTCAAAGTCAAAGTCAAAGTCAAAGTCAAAGTCAAAGTCAAAGTCAAAGTCAAAGTCAAAGTCAAAGTCAAAGTCAAAGTCAAAGTCAAAGTCAAAGTCAAAGTCAAAGTCAAAGTCAAAGTCAAAGTCATAGTAAAAGTAAAAGTCAAAGTCAAAGTCAAAGTCAAAGTAAAGGTCAAGGTCAAAGTCAAAGTCAAAGTCAAAGTAAAGGTCAAAGTCAAAGTCAAGGTCAAAGTCAAAGTCAAAGTCAAAGTCAAAGTCAAAGTCAAAGTCAAAGTCAAAGTCAAAGTCAAAGTCAAAGTCAAAGTCAAAGTCAAAGTCAAAGTCAAAGTCAAAGTCAAAGTCAAAGTCAAAGTCAAAGTCAAAGTCAAAGTCAAAGTCAAAGTCAAAGTCAAAGTCAAAGTCATAGTAAAAGTAAAAGTAAAAGTAAAAGTCAAAGTCAAAGTCAAAGTCAAGGTCAAAGTCAAAGTCAAAGTCAAAGTCAAAGTCAAAGTCAAAGTCAAAGTCAAAGTCAAAGTCAAAGTCAAAGTCAAAGTCAAAGTCAAAGTCAAAGTCAAAGTCAAAGTCAAGGTCAAAGTCAAAGTCAAAGTCAAAGTCAAAGTCAAAGTCAAAGTCAAAGTCAAAGTAAAGGTCAAAGTCAAAGTCAAAGTCAAAGTCAAGGTCAAATTCAAGGTCAAAGTCAAAGTCAAAGTCAAAGTCAAAGTCAAAGTCAAAGTCAAAGTCAAAGTCAAAGTCAAAGTCAAAGTCAAAGTCAAGGTCAAATTCAAGGTCAAAGTCAAAGTCAAAGTCAAAGTCAAAGTCAAAGTCAAAGTAATGGTCAAAGTCAAAGTCAAAGTCAAAGTCAAGGTCAAAGTAAAGGTCAAGGTCAAAGTCAAAGTCAAAGTCAAAGTCAAAGTCAAAGTCAAAGTCAAAGTCACAGTCAAAGTCAAAGTCAAAGACAAAGTCAAAGTCAAAGTCAAAGTCAAAGTCAAAGACAAAGTCAAAGTCAAAGTCAAAGCCAAAGTCAAAGTCAAAGTCAAAGCCAAAGTCAAAGTCAAAGTCAAAGTCAAAGTCAAAGTCAAAGTCAAAGTCAAAGTCAAAGTCAAAGTCAAAGTCAAAGTCAAAGTCAAAGTAAAGGTCAAAGTCAAAGTCAAAGTCAAAGTCAAGGTCAAATTCAAGGTCAAAGTCAAGGTCAAAGTCAAAGTCAAAGTCAAAGTCAAAGTCAAAGCCAAAGTCAAAGTCAAAGTCAAAGTCAAAGTCAAAGTCAAAGTCAAAGTCAAAGTCAAAGTCAAAGTCAAAGTCAAAGTCAAAGTCAAGGTCAAAGTCAAAGTCAAACTCAAAGTCAAAGTCAAAGTCAAAGTCAAAGTCAAAGTCAAAGTCAAAGTCAAAGTCAAAGTCAAAGTCAAAGTCAAAGTCAAAGTCAAAGTCAAAGTCAAAGTCAAAGTCAAAGTCAAAGTCAAAGTCAAAGTCAAAGTCAAGGTCAAAGTCAAAGTCAAAGTCAAAGTCAAAGTCAAAGTAAAAGTAAAAGTAAAAGTAAAAGTAAAAGTAAAAGTAAAAGTAAAAGTAAAAGTAAAAGTCAAAGTCAAAGTCAAAGTCAAAGTAAAGGTCAAGGTCAAAGTCAAAGTCAAGGTCAAATTCAAGGTCAAAGTCAAAGTCAAAGTCAAAGTCAAAGTCACAGTCAAAGTCAAAGTCAAAGTCAAAGACAAAGTCAAAGTCAAAGTCAAAGTCAAAGTCAAAGCCAAAGTCAAAGTCAAAGCCAAAGTCAAAGTCAAAGTCAAAGTCAAAGTCAAAGTCAAAGTCAAGGTCAAAGTCAAAGTCAAAGTCAAAGTCAAAGTCAAAGTCAAAGTCAAAGTCAAAGTCAAAGTCAAAGTAAAGGTCAAAGTCAAAGTCAAAGTCAAAGTCAAGGTCAAATTCAAGGTCGAAGTCAAAGTCAAAGTCAAAGTCAAAGTCAAAGTCAAAGTCAAAGTCAAAGTCAAAGTCAAAGTCAAAGTCAAAGTCAAAGTAAAGGTCAAAGTCAAAGTCAAAGTCAAGGTCAAATTCAAGGTCAAAGTCAAAGTCAAAGACAAAGTCAAAGTCAAAGTCAAAGACAAAGTCAAAGTCAAAGTCAAAGTCAAAGTCAAAGCCAAAGTCAAAGTCAAAGTCAAAGTCAAAGTCAAAGTCAAAGTCAAAGTCAAAGTCAAAGTCAAAGTCAAAGTCACAGTCAAAGTCAAAGTCAAAGTCAAGGTCAAAGTCAAAGTCAAAGTCAAGGTCAAAGTCAAAGTCAAAGTCAAAGTCAAAGTCAAAGTCAAAGTCAAAGTCAAAGTCAAAGTCAAAGTCAAAGTCAAAGTCAAAGTCAAAGTCAAAGTCAAAGTCAAAGTCAAAGTCAGAGTCAAAATCAAAGTCAAAGTCAAGGTCAAATTCAAGGTCAAAGTCAAAGTCAAAGTCAAAGTCAAAGTCAAAGTCAAAGTCAAAGTCAAAGTCAAAGTCAAAGTCAAAGTCAAAGTCAAAGTCAAAGTCAAAGTCAAAGTCAAAGTCAAAGTCAAAGTCAAAGTCAAAGTCAAAGTCACAGTCAAAGTCAAAGTCAAAGTCAAAGTCAAAGTCAAAGTCAAAGTCAAAGTCAAAGTCAAGGTCAAATTCAAGGTCAAAGTCAAAGTCAAAGTCAAAGTCAAAGTCAAAGTCAAAGTAAAAGTCAAAGTCAAAGTCAAAGTCATAGTAAAAGTCAAAGTAAAAGTCAAAGTCAAAGTCAAAGTCAAAGTCAAAGTCAAAGTCAAAGTCAAAGTAAAGGTCAAAGTCAAAGTCAAAGTCAAAGTCAAAGTCAAAGTCAAAGTCAAGGTCAAATTCAAGGTCAAAGTCAAAGTCAAAGTCAAAGTCAAAGTCACAGTCAAAGTCAAAGTCAAAGTCAAAGTCAAAGTCAAAGTCAAAGTCAAAGTCAAAGTCAAAGTCAAAGTCAAAGTCAAAGTCAAAGTCAAAGTCAAAGTCAAAGTCAAAGTCAAAGTCAAAGTCAAAGTCAAAGTCAAAGTCAAAGCCAAAGTCACAGTCAAAGTCAAAGTCAAAGTCAAAGTCAAAGTCAAAGTCATAGTAAAAGTAAAAGTAAAAGTAAAAGTAAAAGTAAAAGTAAAAGTAAAAGTAAAAGTAAAAGTAAAAGTAAAAGTAAAAGTCAAAGTAAAAGTAAAAGTCAAAGTCAAAGTCAAAGTCAAAGTCAAAGTCAAGGTCAAATTCAAGGTCAAAGTCAAAGTCAAAGTCAAAGTCAAAGTCACAGTCAAAGTCAAAGTCAAAGACAAAGTCAAAGTCAAAGTCAAAGTCAAGGTCAAAGTCAAAGTCAAAGTCAAAGTCAAGGTCAAATTCAAGGTCAAAGTCAAAGTCAAAGTCAAAGTCAAAGTCAAGGTCAAATTCAAGGTCAAAGTCAAAGTCAAAGTCAAAGTCAAAGTCACAGTCAAAGTCAAAGTCAAAGACAAAGTCAAAGTCAAAGTCAAAGTCAAAGTCAAAGTCAAAGTCAAAGTCAAAGTCAAAGTCAAAGTCAAAGTCAAAGTCAAAGTAAAGGTCAAAGTCAAAGTCAAAGTCAAAGTCAAAGTCAAAGTCAAAGTCAAAGTCAAAGTCAAGGTCAAAGTCAAAGTCAAAGTCAAAGTCAAGGTCAAAGTCAAGGTCAAAGTCAAAGTCAAAGTCAAAGCCAAAGTCAAAGTCAAAGCCAAAGTCAAAGTCAAAGTCAAATTCAAGGTCAAAGTCAAAGTCAAAGTCAAAGTCAAGGTCAAAGTCAAGGTCAAAGTCAAAGTCAAAGTCAAAGTCAAAGTCAAAGTCAAAGTCAAAGTCAAAGTCAAAGTCAAAGTCAAAGTCAAAGTCAAAGTCAAAGTCAAAGTCAAAGTCAAAGTCAAAGTCAAAGTCACAGTCAAAGTCAAAGTCAAAGTCAAAGTCAAAGTCAAAGTCAAAGTCAAAGTCAAAGTCAAAGTCAAAGTCAAAGTCAAAGTCAAAGTCAAGGTCAAAGTCAAAGTCAAAGTCAAGGTCAAAGTCAAAGTCAAAGTCAAAGTCAAAGTCAAAGTCAAAGTCAAAGTCAAAGTCAAAGTCAAAGTCAAAGTCAAAGCCAAAGTCAAAGTCAAAGTCAAAGTCAAAGTCAAAGTCAAAGTCAAAGTCAAAGTCAAAGTCAAAGTCAAAGTCAAAGTCAAAGTCAAGGTCAAAGTCAAAGTCAAAGTCAAAGTCAAAGTCAAAGTAAAGGTCAAAGTCAAAGTCAAAGTCAAAGTCAAGGTCAAATTCAAGGTCAAGGTCAAAGTCAAAGTCAAGGTCAAAGTCAAAGTCAAAGTCAAAGTCAAAGTCAAAGTCAAAGTCAAAGTCAAAGTCAAAGTCAAAGTCAAAGTCAAGGTCAAATTCAAGGTCAAAGTCAAAGTCAAAGTCAAGGTCAAAGTCAAAGTCAAAGTCAAAGTCAAAGTCAAAGTCAAAGTCAAAGTAAAGGTCAAAGTCAAAGTCAAAGTCAAAGTCAAGGTCAAATTCAAAGTCAAGGTCAAAGTCAAAGTCAAAGTCAAGGTCAAAGTCAAAGTCAAAGTCAAAGTCAAAGTCAAAGTCAAAGTCAAAGTCAAAGTCAAAGTCAAAGTCAAAGTCAAAGCCAAAGTCAAAGTCAAAGTCAAAGTCAAAGTCAAAGTCAAAGTCAAGGTCAAATTCAAGGTCAAAGTCAAAGTCAAAGTCAAGGTCAAAGTCAAAGTCAAAGTCAAAGTCAAAGTCAAAGTCAAAGTCAAAGTAAAGGTCAAAGTCAAAGTCAAAGTCAAAGTCAAGGTCAAATTCAAGGTCAAGGTCAAAGTCAAAGTCAAGGTCAAAGTCAAAGTCAAAGTCAAAGTCAAAGTCAAAGTCAAAGTCAAGGTCAAAGTCAAAGTCAAAGTCAAAGTCAAAGTCAAGGTCAAATTCAAGGTCAAGGTCAAAGTCAAAGTCAAAGTCAAAGTCAAAGTCAAAGTCAAAGTCAAAGTCAAAGTCAAAGTCAAAGTCAAAGTCAAAGTCAAAATCAAAGTCAAAGTCAAGGTCAAATTCAAGGTCAAAGTCAAAGTCAAAGTCAAAGTCAAAGTCAAAGTCAAAGTCAAAGTCAAAGTCAAAGTCAAAGCCAAAGTCAAAGTCAAAGTCAAAGTCAAAGTCAAAGTCAAAGTCAAAGTCAAAGTCAAAGTCAAAGTCAAAGTCAAAGTCAAAGTCAAAGTCAAGGTCAAAGTCAAAGTCAAAGTCAAAGTCAAAGTCAAAGTCAAAGTCAAAGTCAAAGTCAAAGTCAAAGTCAAAGTCAAAGTCAAAGTCAAAGTCAAAGTCAAAGTCAAAGTCAAAGTCAAAGTCAAAGTCAAAGTCAAAGTCAAAGTCAAAGTCAAAGTCAAGGTCAAAGTCAAAGTCAAAGTCAAAGTCAAAGTCAAAGTCAAAGTCAAAGTCAAAGTCAATGTCAAAGGCAAAGTCAAAGTCAAAGTCAAAGTCAAAGTCAAAGTCAAAGTCAAAGTCAAAGTCAAAGTCAAAGTCAAAGTCAAAGTCAAAGTCAAAGTCAAAGTCAAAGTCAAAGTCATAGTAAAAGTCAAAGTCAAAGTCAAAGTCAAAGTCAAAGTCAAAGTCAAAGTCAACGTCAAAGTCAAAGTCAAAGTCAAAGTCAAAGTCAAAGTCAAAGTCAAAGTCAAGGTCAAAGTCAAAGTCAAAGTCAAAGTAAAGGTCAAAGCCAAAGTCAAAGTCAAGGTCAAATTCAAGGTCAAAGTCAAAGTCAAAGTCAAAGTCAAAGTCAAAGTCAAAGTCAAAGTCAAAGTCAAAGTCAAAGTCAAAGTCAAGGTCAAAGTCAAAGTCAAAGTCAAAGTCAAAGTCAAAGTCAAAGTCAAAGTCAAAGTCAAAGTCAAAGTCAAAGTCATAGTAAAAGTCAAAGTCAAAGTCAAAGTCAAAGTCAAAGTCAAAGTCAAGGTCAAAGTAAAAGTCAAAGTCAAAGTCAAATTCAAAGTCAAAGTCAAAGTCAAAGTCAAAGTCAAGGTCAAAGTCAAAGTCAAAGTCAAAGTCAAAGTCAAAGTCAAAGTCAAAGTCAAAGTCAAAGTCAAAGTCAAAGTCAAAGTCAAAGTCAAAGTCAAAGTCAAGGTCAAAGTCAAAGTCAAAGTCAAAGTCAAAGTCAAAGTCAAGGTCAAAGTCAAAGTCAAAGTCAAAGTCAAAGTCAAAGTCAAAGTCAAAGTCAAAGTCAAAGTCAAAGTCAAAGTCAAAGTCAAAGTCAAAGTCAAAGTCAAAGTCAAAGTCAAAGTCAAAGTCAAGGTCAAAGTCAAAGTCAAAGTCAAAGTCAAAGTCAAAGTCAAAGTCAAGGTCAAAGTCAAAGTCAAAGTCAAAGTCAAAGTCAAAGTCAAAGTAAAGGTCAAAGTCAAAGTCAAAGTCAAAGTCAAGGTCAAATTCAAGGTCAAAGTCAAAGTCAAAGTCAAAGTCAAAGTCAAAGTCAAGGTCAAAGTCAAAGTCAAAGTCAAAGTCAAAGTCAAAGTCAAAGTAAAAGTCAAAGTCAAAGTCAAAGTCAAAGTCAAAGTCAAAGTCAAAGTCAAAGTCAAAGTCAAAGTCAAAGTCAAAGTCAAAGTCAAGGTCAAAGTCAAGGTCAAAGTCAAAGTCAAAGTCAAAGTCAAAGTCAAAGTCAAAGTCAAAGTCAAAGTCAAAGTCAAAGTCAAAGTCAAAGTCAAGGTCAAATTCAAAGTCAAAGTCAAAGTCAAAGTCAAAGTAAAGGTCAAAGTCAAAGTCAAAGTCAAGGTCAAATTCAAGGTCAAAGTCAAAGTCAAAGTCAAAGTCAAAGTCAAAGTCAAGGTCAAAGTCAAAGTCAAAGTCAAAGTCAAAGTCAAAGTCAAAGTCAAAGTAAAAGTCAAAGTCAAAGTCAAAGTCAAAGTCAAAGTCAAAGTCAAAGTCAAAGTCAAAGTCAAAGTCAAAGTCAAAGTCAAAGTCAAAGTCAAAGTCAAAGTCAAGGTCAAAGTCAAGGTCAAAGTCAAAGTCAAAGTCAAAGTCAAAGTCAAAGTCATAGTAAAAGTAAAAGTAAAAGTAAAAGTAAAAGTCAAAGTCAAAGTCAAAGTCAAAGTAAAGGTCAAAGTCAAAGTCAAAGTCAAAGTCAAAGTCAAGGTCAAAGTCAAAGTCAAAGTCAAAGTCAAAGTAAAGGTCAAAGTCAAAGTCAAAGTCAAAGTCAAAGTCAAGGTCAAAGTCAAGGTCAAATTCAAAGTCAAAGTCAAAGTCAAAGTCAAAGTAAAGGTCAAAGTCAAAGTCAAAGTCAAAGTCAAGGTCAAACTCAAGGTCAAAGTCAAAGTCAAAGTCAAAGTCAAAGTCAAAGTCAAAGTCAAGGTCAAAGTCAAAGTCAAAGTCAAAGTCAAGGTCAAATTCAAGGTCAAAGTCAAAGTCAAAGTCAAAGTCAAAGTCAAAGTCAAGGTCAAAGTCAAAGTCAAAGTCAAAGTCAAAGTCAAAGTCAAAGTCAAAGTCAAAGTCAAAGTCAAAGTCAAAGTCAAAGTCAAAGTCAAAGTCAAAGTCAAAGTCAAAGTCAAAGTCAAAGTCAAAGTCAAAGTCAAAGTCAAAGTCAAAGTCAAAGTCAAAGTCAAGGTCAAAGTCAAATTCAAAGTCAAAGTCAAAGTAATGGTCAAAGTCAAAGTCAAGGTCAAATTCAAGGTCAAAGTCAAAGTCAAAGTCAAAGTCAAAGTCAAAGTCAAAGTCAAAGTCAAAGTCAAAGTCAAAGTCAAAGTCAATGTCAAAGTCAAAGTCAAAGTCAAAGTCAAAGTCAAAGTCAAAGTCAAAGTCACAGTCAAAGTCAAAGTCAAAGTCAAAGTCAAGGTCAAAGTCAAGGTCTAAGTCAAAGTCAAAGTCAAAGTCAAGGTCAAAGTCAAAGTCAAAGTCAAAGTCAAAGTCAAAGTCAAAGTCAAAGTCAAAGTCAAAGTCAAAGTCAAAGTCAAAGTCAAGGTCAAAGTCAAAGTCAAAGTCAAAGTCAAAGTCAAAGTCAAGGTCAAAGTCAAAGTCAAAGTCAAAGTCAAAGTCAAAGTCAAAGTAAAGGTCAAAGTCAAAGTCAAAGTCAAAGTCAAGGTCAAATTCAAGGTCAAAGTCAAAGTCAAAGTCAAAGTCAAAGTCAAAGTCAAAGTCAAAGTCAAGGTCAAAGTCAAAGTCAAAGTCAAAGTCAAAGTCAAAGTCAAAGTCAAAGTCAAAGTCAAAGTCAAAGTCAAAGTCAAAGTCAAAGTCAAAGTCAAAGTCAAAGTCAAAGTCAAAGTCAAAGTCAAAGTCAAAGTCAAAGTCAAGGTCAAAGTCAAGGTCAAAGTCAAAGTCAAAGTCAAAGTCAAAGTCAAAGTCAAAGTCAAAGTCAAAGTCAAAGTCAAAGTCAAAGTCAAAGTCAAAATCAAAGTCATAGTAAAAGTAAAAGTAAAAGTAAAAGTCAAAGTCAAAGTCAAAGTCAAAGTCAAAGTAAAGGTCAAGGTCAAAGTCAAAGTCAAGGTCAAATTCAAAGTCAAAGTCAAAGTCAAAGTCAAAGTCAAAGTCAAAGTCAAGGTCAAATTCAAGGTCAAAGTCAAAGTCAAAGTCAAAGTCAAAGTCAAAGTCAAAGTCAAGGTCAAAGTCAAAGTCAAAGTCAAAGTCAAAGTCAAAGTCAAAGTCAAAGTCAAAGTAAAAGTCAAAGTCAAAGTCAAAGTCAAAGTCAAAGTCAAAGTCAAAGTCAAAGTCAAAGTCAAGGTCAAAGTCAAGGTCAAAGTCAAAGTCAAAGTCAAAGTCAAAGTCAAAGTCATAGTAAAAGTAAAAGTAAAAGTCAAAGTCAAAGTCAAAGTCAAAGTAAAGGTCAAAGTCAAAGTCAAAGTCAAAGTCAAAGTCAAGGTCAAAGTCAAAGTCAAAGTCAAAGTCAAAGTAAAGGTCAAAGTCAAAGTCAAAGTCAAAGTCAAAGTCAAAGTCAAGGTCAAAGTCAAGGTCAAAGTCAAGGTCAAATTCAAAGTCAAAGTCAAAGTCAAAGTAAAGGTCAAAGTCAAAGTCAAAGTCAAAGTCAAGGTCAAATTCAAGGTCAAAGTCAAAGTCAAAGTCAAAGTCAAAGTCAAAGTCAAGGTCAAAGTCAAAGTCAAAGTCAAAGTCAAGGTCAAATTCAAGGTCAAAGTCAAAGTCAAAGTCAAAGTCAAAGTCAAGGTCAAAGTCAAAGTCAAAGTCAAAGTCAAAGTCAAAGTCAAAGTCAAAGTCAAAGTCAAAGTCAAAGTCAAAGTCAAAGTCAAAGTCAAAGTCAAAGTCGAAGTCAAAGTCAAAGTCAATGTCTAAGTCAAAGTCAAAGTCAAAGTCAAAGTCAAAGTCAAAGTCACAGTCAAAGTCAAAGTCAAAGTCAAAGTCAAGGTCAAGGTCAAAGTCAAGGTCAAAGTCAAAGTCAAAGTCAAGGTCAAATTCAAGGTCAAAGTCAAAGTCAAAGTCACAGTCAAAGTCAAAGTCAAAGTCAAAGTCAAGGTCAAAGTCAAGGTCTAAGTCAAAGTCAAAGTCAAAGTCAAAGTCAAAGTCAAAGTCAAAGTCAAAGTCAAAGTCAAAGTCAAAGTCAAAGTCAAAGTCAAAGTCAAAGTCAAAGTCAAAGTCAAAGTCAAAGTCAAGGTCAAAGTCAAAGTCAAAGTCAAAGTCAAAGTCAAAGTCAAGGTCAAAGTCAAAGTCAAAGTCAAAGTCAAAGTCAAAGTCAAAGTAAAGGTCAAAGTCAAAGTCAAAGTCAAAGTCAAGGTCAAATTCAAGGTCAAAGTCAAAGTCAAAGTCAAAGTCAAAGTCAAAGTCAAAGTCAAGGTCAAAGTCAAAGTCAAAGTCAAAGTCAAAGTCAAAGTCAAAGTCAAAGTCAAAGTCAAAGTCAAAGTCAAAGTCAAAGTCAAAGTCAAAGTCAAAGTCAAAGTCAAAGTCAAAGTCAAAGTCAAAGTCAAAGTCAAAGTCAAAGTCAAAGTCAAAGTCAAAGTCAAAGTCAATGTCTAAGTCAAAGTCAAAGTCAAAGTCAAAGTCAAAGTCAAAGTCACAGTCAAAGTCAAAGTCAAAGTCAAAGTCAAGGTCAAAGTCAAGGTCAAAGTCAAAGTCAAAGTCAAAGTCAAAGTAAAGGTCAAGGTCAAAGTCAAAGTCAAGGTCAAATTCAAAGTCAAAGTCAAAGTCAAAGTCAAAGTAAAGGTCAAAGTCAAAGTCAAAGTCAAGGTCAAATTCAAGGTCAAAGTCAAAGTCAAAGTCAAAGTCAAAGTCAAAGTCAAAGTCAAGGTCAAAGTCAAAGTCAAAGTCAAAGTCAAAGTCAAAGTCAAAGTCAAAGTCAAAGTAAAAGTCAAAGTCAAAGTCAAAGTCAAAGTCAAAGTCAAAGTCAAGGTCAAAGTCAAAGTCAAAGTCAAAGTCAAGGTCAAATTCAAGGTCAAAGTCAAAGTCAAAGTCAAAGTCAAAGTCAAGGTCAAAGTCAAAGTCAAAGTCAAAGTCAAAGTCAAAGTCAAAGTCAAAGTCAAAGTCAAAGTCAAAGTCAAAGTCAAAGTCAAAGTCAAAGTAAAGGTCAAAGTCAAAGTCAAAGTCAAAGTCAAGGTCAAATTCAAGGTCAAAGTCAAAGTCAAAGTCAAAGTCAAAGTCAAAGTCAAAGTCAAAGTCAAAGTCAAAGTCAAAGTCAAAGTCAAAGTCAAAGTCAATGTCTAAGTCAAAGTCAAAGTCAAAGTCAAAGTCAAAGTCAAAGTCACAGTCAAAGTCAAAGTCAAAGTCAAAGTCAAGGTCAAAGTCAAGGTCAAAGTCAAAGTCAAAGTCAAAGTCAAAGTCAAAGTCAAAGTCAAAGTCAAAGTCAAAGTCAAAGTCAAAGTCAAAGTCAAAGTCAAAGTCAAAGTCAAAGTCAAAGTCAAAGTCAAAGTCAAAGTCAAAGTCACAGTCAAAGTCATAGTAAAAGTAAAAGTAAAAGTAAAAGTCAAAGTCAAAGTCAAAGTCAAAGTAAAGGTCAAAGTCAAAGTCAAAGTCAAAGTCAAGGTCAAACTCAAGGTCAAAGTCAAAGTCAAAGTCAAAGTCAAAGTCAAAGTCAAGGTCAAAGTCAAAGTCAAAGTCAAAGTCAAGGTCAAATTCAAGGTCAAAGTCAAAGTCAAAGTCAAAGTCAAAGTCAAAGTCAAAGTCAAAGTCAAAGTCAAAGTCAAAGTCAAAGTCAAAGTCAAAGTCAAAGTCAAAGTCAAAGTCAAAGTCAAGGTCAAAGTCAAAGTCAAAGTCAAAGTCAAAGTCAAAGTCAAAGTGAAGGTCAAAGTCAAAGTCAAAGTCAAAGTCAAAGTCAAGGTCAAATTCAAGGTCAAAGTCAAAGTCAAAGTCAAAGTCAAAGTCAAAGTCAAAGTCAAAGTCAAAGTCAAGGTCAAAGTCAAAGTCAAAGTCAAAGTCAAAGTCAAAGTCAAAGTCAAAGTCAAAGTCAAGGTCAAAGTCAAAGTCAAGGTCAAATTCAAGGTCAAAGTCAAAGTCAAAGTCAAAGTCAAAGTCAAAGTCAAAGTCAAAGTCAAAGTAAAGGTCAAAGTCAAAGTCAAAGTCAAAGTCAAGGTCAAACTCAAGGTCAAAGTCAAAGTCAAAGTCAAAGTCAAAGTCAAAGTCAAAGTCAAAGTCAAA
Source organism: Anastrepha obliqua (assembly GCF_027943255.1). NCBI lineage: Eukaryota > Metazoa > Arthropoda > Insecta > Diptera > Tephritidae > Anastrepha > Anastrepha obliqua. The sequence continues at coordinate 264,160 of NW_026562190.1, forward strand.
GTAAAGGTCAAAGTCAAAGTCAAAGTCAAAGTCAAAGTCAAGGTCAAAGTCAAGGTCAAAGTCAAAGTCAAGGTCAAAGTCAAAGTCAAGGTCAAATTCAAGGTCAAAGTCAAAGTCAAAGTCAAAGTCAAAGTCAAAGTCAAAGTCAAAGTCAAAGTAAAGGTCAAAGTCAAAGTCAAAGTCAAAGTAAAGGTCAAAGTCAAAGTCAAAGTCAAAGTCAAAGTCAAGGTCAAAGTCAAAGTCAAAGTCAAAGTCAAAGTAAAGGTCAAAGTCAAAGTCAAAGTCAAAGTCAAAGTCAAGGTCAAAGTCAAGGTCAAATTCAAAGTCAAAGTCAAAGTCAAAGTCAAAGTAAAGGTCAAAGTCAAAGTCAAAGTCAAAGTCAAGGTCAAACTCAAGGTCAAAGTCAAAGTCAAAGTCAAAGTCAAAGTCAAAGTCAAAGTCAAGGTCAAAGTCAAAGTCAAAGTCAAAGTCAAGGTCAAATTCAAGGTCAAAGTCAAAGTCAAAGTCAAAGTCAAAGTCAAAGTCAAGGTCAAAGTCAAAGTCAAAGTCAAAGTCAAAGTCAAAGTCAAAGTCAAAGTCAAAGTCAAAGTCAAAGTCAAAGTCAAAGTCAAAGTCAAAGTCAAAGTCAAAGTCAAAGTCAAAGTCAAAGTCAAAGTCAAAGTCAAAGTCAAAGTCAAAGTCAAAGTCAAAGTCAAGGTCAAAGTCAAAGTCAAAGTCAAAGTCAAAGTAATGGTCAAAGTCAAAGTCAAGGTCAAATTCAAGGTCAAAGTCAAAGTCAAAGTCAAAGTCAAAGTCAAAGTCAAAGTCAAAGTCAAAGTCAAAGTCAAAGTCAAAGTCAATGTCAAAGTCAAAGTCAAAGTCAAAGTCAAAGTCAAAGTCAAAGTCAAAGTCACAGTCAAAGTCAAAGTCAAAGTCAAAGTCAAGGTCAAAGTCAAGGTCTAAGTCAAAGTCAAAGTCAAAGTCAAAGTCAAAGTCAAAGTCAAAGTCAAAGTCAAAGTCAAAGTCAAAGTCAAAGTCAAAGTCAAAGTCAAAGTCAAAGTCAAAGTCAAGGTCAAAGTCAAAGTCAAAGTCAAAGTCAAAGTCAAAGTCAAGGTCAAAGTCAAAGTCAAAGTCAAAGTCAAAGTCAAAGTCAAAGTAAAGGTCAAAGTCAAAGTCAAAGTCAAAGTCAAGGTCAAATTCAAGGTCAAAGTCAAAGTCAAAGTCAAAGTCAAAGTCAAAGTCAAAGTCAAGGTCAAAGTCAAAGTCAAAGTCAAAGTCAAAGTCAAAGTCAAAGTCAAAGTCAAAGTCAAAGTCAAAGTCAAAGTCAAAGTCAAAGTCAAAGTCAAAGTCAAAGTCAAAGTCAAAGTCAAAGTCAAAGTCAAGGTCAAAGTCAAGGTCAAAGTCAAAGTCAAAGTCAAAGTCAAAGTCAAAGTCAAAGTCAAAGTCAAAGTCAAAGTCAAAGTCAAAGTCAAAGTCAAAGTCAAAATCAAAGTCATAGTAAAAGTAAAAGTAAAAGTAAAAGTCAAAGTCAAAGTCAAAGTCAAAGTCAAAGTAAAGGTCAAGGTCAAAGTCAAAGTCAAGGTCAAATTCAAAGTCAAAGTCAAAGTCAAAGTCAAAGTAAAGGTCAAAGTCAAAGTCAAAGTCAAGGTCAAATTCAAGGTCAAAGTCAAAGTCAAAGTCAAAGTCAAAGTCAAAGTCAAAGTCAAGGTCAAAGTCAAAGTCAAAGTCAAAGTCAAAGTCAAAGTCAAAGTCAAAGTCAAAGTAAAAGTCAAAGTCAAAGTCAAAGTCAAAGTCAAAGTCAAAGTCAAAGTCAAAGTCAAAGTCAAAGTCAAAGTCAAGGTCAAAGTCAAGGTCAAAGTCAAAGTCAAAGTCAAAGTCAAAGTCAAAGTCATAGTAAAAGTAAAAGTAAAAGTCAAAGTCAAAGTCAAAGTCAAAGTAAAGGTCAAAGTCAAAGTCAAAGTCAAAGTCAAAGTCAAGGTCAAAGTCAAAGTCAAAGTCAAAGTCAAAGTAAAGGTCAAAGTCAAAGTCAAAGTCAAAGTCAAAGTCAAAGTCAAGGTCAAAGTCAAGGTCAAAGTCAAGGTCAAATTCAAAGTCAAAGTCAAAGTCAAAGTAAAGGTCAAAGTCAAAGTCAAAGTCAAAGTCAAGGTCAAATTCAAGGTCAAAGTCAAAGTCAAAGTCAAAGTCAAAGTCAAAGTCAAGGTCAAAGTCAAAGTCAAAGTCAAAGTCAAGGTCAAATTCAAGGTCAAAGTCAAAGTCAAAGTCAAAGTCAAAGTCAAGGTCAAAGTCAAAGTCAAAGTCAAAGTCAAAGTCAAAGTCAAAGTCAAAGTCAAAGTCAAAGTCAAAGTCAAAGTCAAAGTCAAAGTCAAAGTCGAAGTCAAAGTCAAAGTCAATGTCTAAGTCAAAGTCAAAGTCAAAGTCAAAGTCAAAGTCAAAGTCACAGTCAAAGTCAAAGTCAAAGTCAAAGTCAAGGTCAAAGTCAAGGTCAAAGTCAAAGTCAAAGTCAAGGTCAAATTCAAGGTCAAAGTCAAAGTCAAAGTCACAGTCAAAGTCAAAGTCAAAGTCAAAGTCAAGGTCAAAGTCAAGGTCTAAGTCAAAGTCAAAGTCAAAGTCAAAGTCAAAGTCAAAGTCAAAGTCAAAGTCAAAGTCAAAGTCAAAGTCAAAGTCAAAGTCAAAGTCAAAGTCAAAGTCAAAGTCAAGGTCAAAGTCAAAGTCAAAGTCAAAGTCAAAGTCAAAGTCAAGGTCAAAGTCAAAGTCAAAGTCAAAGTCAAAGTCAAAGTCAAAGTAAAGGTCAAAGTCAAAGTCAAAGTCAAAGTCAAGGTCAAATTCAAGGTCAAAGTCAAAGTCAAAGTCAAAGTCAAAGTCAAAGTCAAAGTCAAGGTCAAAGTCAAAGTCAAAGTCAAAGTCAAAGTCAAAGTCAAAGTCAAAGTCAAAGTCAAAGTCAAAGTCAAAGTCAAAGTCAAAGTCAAAGTCAAAGTCAAAGTCAAAGTCAATGTCTAAGTCAAAGTCAAAGTCAAAGTCAAAGTCAAAGTCAAAGTCACAGTCAAAGTCAAAGTCAAAGTCAAAGTCAAGGTCAAAGTCAAGGTCAAAGTCAAAGTCAAAGTCAAAGTCAAAGTAAAGGTCAAGGTCAAAGTCAAAGTCAAGGTCAAATTCAAAGTCAAAGTCAAAGTCAAAGTCAAAGTAAAGGTCAAAGTCAAAGTCAAAGTCAAGGTCAAATTCAAGGTCAAAGTCAAAGTCAAAGTCAAAGTCAAAGTCAAAGTCAAAGTCAAGGTCAAAGTCAAAGTCAAAGTCAAAGTCAAAGTCAAAGTCAAAGTCAAAGTCAAAGTAAAAGTCAAAGTCAAAGTCAAAGTCAAAGTCAAAGTCAAAGTCAAGGTCAAAGTCAAAGTCAAAGTCAAAGTCAAGGTCAAATTCAAGGTCAAAGTCAAAGTCAAAGTCAAAGTCAAAGTCAAGGTCAAAGTCAAAGTCAAAGTCAAAGTCAAAGTCAAAGTCAAAGTCAAAGTCAAAGTCAAAGTCAAAGTCAAAGTCAAAGTCAAAGTCAAAGTAAAGGTCAAAGTCAAAGTCAAAGTCAAAGTCAAGGTCAAATTCAAGGTCAAAGTCAAAGTCAAAGTCAAAGTCAAAGTCAAAGTCAAAGTCAAAGTCAAAGTCAAAGTCAAAGTCAAAGTCAAAGTCAATGTCTAAGTCAAAGTCAAAGTCAAAGTCAAAGTCAAAGTCAAAGTCACAGTCAAAGTCAAAGTCAAAGTCAAAGTCAAGGTCAAAGTCAAGGTCAAAGTCAAAGTCAAAGTCAAAGTCAAAGTCAAAGTCAAAGTCAAAGTCAAAGTCAAAGTCAAAGTCAAAGTCAAAGTCAAAGTCAAAGTCAAAGTCAAAGTCACAGTCAAAGTCATAGTAAAAGTAAAAGTAAAAGTAAAAGTAAAAGTCAAAGTCAAAGTCAAAGTCAAAGTAAAGGTCAAAGTCAAAGTCAAAGTCAAAGTCAAGGTCAAACTCAAGGTCAAAGTCAAAGTCAAAGTCAAAGTCAAAGTCAAAGTCAAGGTCAAAGTCAAAGTCAAAGTCAAAGTCAAGGTCAAATTCAAGGTCAAAGTCAAAGTCAAAGTCAAAGTCAAAGTCAAAGTCAAAGTCAAAGTCAAAGTCAAAGTCAAAGTCAAAGTCAAAGTCAAAGTCAAAGTCAAAGTCAAAGTCAAGGTCAAAGTCAAAGTCAAAGTCAAAGTCAAAGTCAAAGTCAAAGTGAAGGTCAAAGTCAAAGTCAAAGTCAAAGTCAAAGTCAAGGTCAAAGTCAAAGTCAAAGTCAAAGTCAAAGTCAAAGTCAAAGTCAAAGTCAAGGTCAAAGTCAAAGTCAAAGTCAAAGTCAAAGTCAAAGTCAAAGTCAAAGTCAAAGTCAAGGTCAAAGTCAAAGTCAAGGTCAAATTCAAGGTCAAAGTCAAAGTCAAAGTCAAAGTCAAAGTCAAAGTCAAAGTCAAAGTCAAAGTCAAAGTCAAAGTCAAAGTCAAAGTCAAAGTCAAAGTCAAAGTCAAAGTCAAAGTCAAAGTCAAAGTCAAAGTCAAAGTCAAAGTCAAAGTCAAAGTCAAAGTCAAAGTCAAAGTCAAGGTCAAATTCAAGGTCAAAGTCAAAGTCAAAGTCAAAGTCAAAGTCAAAGTCAAAGTCAAAGTCAAAGTCAAAGTCAAAGTCAAAGTCAAAGTCAAAGTCAAAGTCAAAGTCAAGGTCAAAGTCAAAGTCAAAGTCAAAGTCAAAGTCAAAGTCAAAGTGAAGGTCAAAGTCAAAGTCAAAGTCAAAGTCAAGGTCAAATTCAAAGTCAAAGTCAAAGCCAAAGTCAAAGTCAAAGTCAAAGCCAAAGTCAAAGTCAAAGTCAAAGTCAAAGTCAAAGTCAAAGTCAAAGTCAAAGTCAAAGTCAAAGTCAAAGTCAAAGTCAAAGTCAAAGTCAAAGTCAAAGTCAAAGTCAAAGTCAAAGTCAAAGTCAAGGTCAAAGTCAAAGTCAAAGTCAAAGTCAAAGTCAAAGTCAAAGTGAAGGTCAAAGTCAAAGTCAAAGTCAAAGTCAAAGTCAAGGTCAAATTCAAGGTCAAAGTCAAAGTCAAAGTCAAAGTCAAAGTCAAAGTCAAAGTCAAAGTCAAAGTCAAGGTCAAAGTCAAAGTCAAAGTCAAAGTCAAAGTCAAAGTCAAAGTCAAAGTCAAGGTCAAATTCAAAGTCAAAGTCAAAGTCAAAGTCAAAGTCAAAGTCAAAGTCAAAGTCAAAGTCAAAGTCAAAGTCAAAGTCAAAGTCAAAGTCAAAGTCAAAGTCAAAGTCAAAGTCAAAGTCAAAGTCAAGGTCAAAGTCAAAGTCAAAGTCAAAGCCAAAGTCAAAGTCAAAGTCAAAGTCAAAGTCAAAGTCAAAGTCAAAGTCAAAGTCAAAGTCAAAGTCAAAGTCAAAGTCAAAGTCAAAGTCAAGGTCAAAGTCAAAGTCAAAGTCAAAGTCAAAGTCAAAGTCAAAGTCAAGGTCAAAGTCAAAGTCAAAGTCAAGGTCAAAGTCAAGGTCAAAGTCAAAGTCAAAGTCAAAGTCAAAGTCAAGGTCAAATTCAAGGTCAAAGTCAAAGTCAAAGTCAAGGTCAAAGTCAAAGTCAAAGTCAAAGTCAAAGTCAAAGTCAAAGTCAAAGTAAAGGTCAAAGTCAAAGTCAAAGTCAAAGTCAAGGTCAAATTCAAGGTCAAGGTCAAAGTCAAAGTCAAAGTCAAAGTCAAAGTCAAAGTCAAAGTCAAAGTCAAAGTCAAAGTCAAGGTCAAATTCAAGGTCAAAGTCAAAGTCAAAGTCAAAGTCAAAGTCAAAGTCAAAGTCAAAGTCAAAGTCAAAGTCAAAGTCAAAGTCAAAGTCAAAGTCAAAGTCAAAGTCAAAGTCAAAGTCAAAGTCAAAGTCAAAGTCAAGGTCAAAGTCAAAGTCAAAGTCAAAGTAAAGTTCAAAGTCAAAGTCAAAGTCAAAGTCAAAGTCATAGTAAAAGTAAAAGTCAAAGTCAAAGTCAAAGTCAAAGTAAAGGTCAAGGTCAAAGTCAAAGTCAAAGTCAAAGTAAAGGTCAAAGTCAAAGTCAAGGTCAAAGTCAAAGTCAAAGTCAAAGTCAAAGTCAAAGTCAAAGTCAAAGTCAAAGTCAAAGTCAAAGTCAAAGTCAAAGTCAAAGTCAAAGTCAAAGTCAAAGTCAAAGTCAAAGTCAAAGTCAAAGTCACAGTCAAAGTCAAAGTCAAAGTCAAAGTCAAAGTCAAAGTCAAAGTCAAGGTCAAAGTCAAAGTCAAAGTCAAAGTCAAAGTCAAAGTCAAAGTCAAAGTCAAAGTCAAAGTCAAAGTCAAAGTAAAAGTAAAAGTAAAAGTAAAAGTAAAAGTAAAAGTAAAAGTAAAAGTAAAAGTAAAAGTAAAAGTAAAAGTAAAAGTAAAAGTAAAAGTAAAAGTAAAAGTAAAAGTAAAAGTAAAAGTAAAAGTAAAAGTAAAAGTAAAAGTAAAAGTAAAAGTAAAAGTAAAAGTAAAAGTAAAAGTAAAAGTAAAAGTAAAAGTAAAAGTAAAAGTAAAAGTAAAAGTAAAAGTAAAAGTAAAAGTAAAAGTAAAAGTAAAAGTAAAAGTAAAAGTAAAAGTAAAAGTAAAAGTAAAAGTAAAAGTCAAAGTCAAAGTCAAAGTCAAAGTAAAGGTCAAGGTCAAAGTCAAAGTCAAGGTCAAATTCAAGGTCAAAGTCAAAGTCAAAGTCAAAGTCAAAGTCACAGTCAAAGTCAAAGTCAAAGACAAAGTCAAAGTCAAAGTCAAAGTCAAAGTCAAAGCCAAAGTCAAAGTCAAAGCCAAAGTCAAAGTCAAAGTCAAAGTCAAAGTCAAAGTCAAAGTCAAAGTCAAAGTAAAGGTCAAAGTCAAAGTCAAAGTCAAGGTCAAATTCAAGGTCAAAGTCAAAGTCAAAGACAAAGTCAAAGTCAAAGTCAAAGACAAAGTCAAAGTCAAAGTCAAAGTCAAAGCCAAAGTCAAAGTCAAAGTCAAAGTCAAAGTCAAAGTCAAAGTCAAAGTCAAACTCAAAGTCAAAGTCAAAGTCACAGTCAAAGTCAAAGTCAAAGTCAAGGTCAAAGTCAAAGTCAAAGTCAAGGTCAAAGTCAAAGTCAAAGTCAAAGTCAAAGTCAAAGTCAAAGTCAAAGTCAAAGTCAAAGTCAAAGTCAAAGTCAAAGTCAAAGTCAAAGTCAAAGTCAAAGTCAAAGTCAAAGTCAGAGTCAAAATCAAAGTCAAAGTCAAGGTCAAATTCAAGGTCAAAGTCAAAGTCAAAGTCAAAGTCAAAGTCAAAGTCAAAGTCAAAGTCAAAGTCAAAGTCAAAGTCAAAGTCAAAGTCAAAGTCAAACTCAAAGTCAAAGTCAAAGTCACAGTCAAAGTCAAAGTCAAAGTCAAGGTCAAAGTCAAAGTCAAAGTCAAGGTCAAAGTCAAAGTCAAAGTCAAAGTCAAAGTCAAAGTCAAAGTCAAAGTCAAAGTCAAAGTCAAAGTCAAAGTCAAAGTCAAAGTCAAAGTCAAAGTCAAAGTCAAAATCAAAGTCAAAGTCAAAGTCAAAGTCAAAGTCAAAGTCAAAGTCAAAGTCAAGGTCAAATTCAAGGTCAAAGTCAAAGTCAAAGTCAAAGTCAAAGTCAAAGTCAAAGTAAAAGTCAAAGTCAAAGTCAAAGTCATAGTAAAAGTCAAAGTAAAAGTCAAAGTCAAAGTCAAAGTCAAAGTCAAAGTCAAAGTCAAAGTCAAAGTAAAGGTCAAAGTCAAAGTCAAAGTCAAAGTCAAAGTCAAAGTCAAAGTCAAGGTCAAATTCAAAGTCAAAGTCAAAGTCAAAGTCAAAGTCAAAGTCAAAGTCAAAGTAAAAGTCAAAGTCAAAGTCAAAGTCAAATTCAAAGTCAAATTCAAGGTCAAAGTCAAAGTCAAAGTCAAAGTCAAAGTCAAAGTCAAAGACAAAGTCAAAGTCAAAGTCAAAGTCAAAGCCAAAGTCAAAGTCAAAGTCAAAGTCAAAGTCAAAGTCAAAGTCAAAGTCAAACTCAAAGTCAAAGTCAAAGTCACAGTCAAAGTCAAAGTCAAAGTCAAGGTCAAAGTCAAAGTCAAAGTCAAGGTCAAAGTCAAAGTCAAAGTCAAAGTCAAAGTCAAAGTCAAAGTCAAAGTCAAAGTCAAAGTCAAAGTCAAAGTCAAAGTCAAAGTCAAAGTCAAAGTCAAAGTCAAAGTCAAAGTCAAAGTCAGAGTCAAAATCAAAGTCAAAGTCAAAGTCAAAGTCAAAGTCAAAGTCAAAGTCAAAGTCAAGGTCAAATTCAAGGTCAAAGTCAAAGTCAAAGTCAAAGTCAAAGTCAAAGTCAAAGTAAAAGTCAAAGTCAAAGTCAAAGTCATAGTAAAAGTCAAAGTAAAAGTCAAAGTCAAAGTCAAAGTCAAAGTCAAAGTCAAAGTCAAAGTCAAAGTAAAGGTCAAAGTCAAAGTCAAAGTCAAAGTCAAAGTCAAAGTCAAAGTCAAGGTCAAATTCAAGGTCAAAGTCAAAGTCAAAGTCAAAGTCAAAGTCAAAGTCAAAGTAAAAGTCAAAGTCAAAGTCAAAGTCAAATTCAAAGTCAAAGTCAAAGTCAAAGTCAAGGTCAAAGTCAAGGTCAAAGTCAAAGTCAAAGTCAAAGTCAAAGTCAAAGTCAAGGTCAAATTCAAGGTCAAAGTCAAAGTCAAAGTCAAAGTCAAAGTCAAATTCAAGGTCAAAGTCAAAGTCAAAGTCAAAGTCAAAGTCAAAGTCAAAGTCAAAGTCAAAGTCAAAGTCAAATTCAAAGTCAAAGTCAAATTCAAAGTCAAAGTAAAAGTAAAAGTAAAAGTAAAAGTCAAAGTCAAAGTCAAAGTCAAAGCCAAAGTCAAAGTCAAAGTCAAAGTCAAAGTCAAAGTCAAAGTCAAAGTCAAATTCAAAGTCAAAATCAAAGTCAAAGTCAAAGTCAAAGTCAAAGTCAAAGTCAAAGTCAAAGTCAAAGTCAAAGTCAAAGTCAAAGTCAAAGCCAAAGTCAAAGTCAACGTCAAAGTCAAAGTCAAAGTCAAAGTCAAAGTCAAAGTCAAAGTCAAAGTCAAAGTCAAAGTCAAAGTCAAAGTCAAAGTCAAAGTCAAAGTCAAAGTCAAAGTCAAGGTCAAAGTAAAGGTCAAGGTCAAAGTCAAAGTCAAAGTCAAAGTCAAAGTCAAAGTCAAAGTCACAGTCAAAGTCAAAGTCAAAGACAAAGTCAAAGTCAAAGTCAAAGTCAAAGCCAAAGTCAAAGTCAAAGTCAAAGCCAAAGTCAAAGTCAAAGTCAAAGTCAAAGTCAAAGTCAAAGTCAAAGTCAAAGTCAAAGTAATGGTCAAAGTCAAAGTCAAAGTCAAAGTCAAGGTCAAAGTAAAGGTCAAGGTCAAAGTCAAAGTCAAAGTCAAAGTCAAAGTCAAAGTCAAAGTCAAAGTCACAGTCAAAGTCAAAGTCAAAGACAAAGTCAAAGTCAAAGTCAAAGCCAAAGTCAAAGTCAAAGTCAAAGCCAAAGTCAAAGTCAAAGTCAAAGTCAAAGTCAAAGTCAAAGTCAAAGTCAAAGTCAAGGTCAAAGTCAAAGTCAAAGTCAAAGTCAAAGTCAAAGTCAAAGTCAAAGTCAAAGTCAAAGTCAAAGTCAAAGTCAAGGTCAAAGTCAAAGTCAAAGTCAAAGTCAAAGTCAAAGTCAAAGTCAAAGTCAAAGTCAAAGTCAAAGTCAAAGTCAAAGTCAAAGTCAAAGTCAAAGTCAAAGTCAAAGTCAAAGTCAAAGTCAAAGTCAAAGTCAAAGTCAAAGTCAAAGTCAAAGTCAAAGTCAAAGTCAAAGTCAAAGTCAAAGCCAAAGTCAAAGTCAAAGTCAAAGTCAAAGTCAAAGTCAAAGTCAAAGTCAAAGTCAAAGTCAAAGTCAAAGTCAAAGTCAAGGTCAAAGTCAAAGTCAAAGTCAAGGTCAAGGTCAAATTCAAGGTCAAAGTCAAAGTCAAAGTCAAAGTCAAAGTCAAAGTCAAAGTCAAAGTCAAAGTCAAAGTCAAAGTCAAAGTCAAAGTCAAAGTCAAAATCAAAGTCAAAGTCAAAGTCAGAGTCAAGGTCAAGGTCAAAGTCAAAGTCAAAGTCAAAGTCAAAGTCAAAGTCAAAGTCAAAGTCAAAGCCAAAGTCGTAGTAAAAGTAAAAGTCAAAGTCAAAGTCAAAGTCAAAGTCAAGGTCAAAGTCAAAGTCAAAGTCAAAGTCAAAGTCAAAGTCAAAGTCAAAGTCAAGGTCAAATTCAAAGTCAAAGTCAAAGTCAAAGTCAAAGTCAAAGTCAAAGTCAAAGTCAAAGTCAAAGTCAAAGTCAAAGTCAAAGTCAAAGTCAAAGTCAAAGTCAAAGTCAAAGTCAAGGTCAAAGTCAAAGTCAAAGTCAAAGCCAAAGTCAAAGTCAAAGTCAAAGTCAAAGTCAAAGTCAAAGTCAAAGTCAAAGTCAAAGTCAAAGTCAAAGTCAAAGTCAAAGTCAAGGTCAAAGTCAAAGTCAAAGTCAAAGTCAAAGTCAAAGTCAAAGTCAAGGTCAAAGTCAAAGTCAAAGTCAAGGTCAAAGTCAAGGTCAAAGTCAAAGTCAAAGTCAAAGTCAAAGTCAAAGTCAAGGTCAAATTCAAGGTCAAAGTCAAAGTCAAAGTCAAGGTCAAAGTCAAAGTCAAAGTCAAAGTCAAAGTCAAAGTCAAAGTCAAAGTAAAGGTCAAAGTCAAAGTCAAAGTCAAAGTCAAGGTCAAATTCAAGGTCAAGGTCAAAGTCAAAGTCAAGGTCAAAGTCAAAGTCAAAGTCAAAGTCAAAGTCAAAGTCAAAGTCAAGGTCAAAGTCAAAGTCAAAGTCAAAGTCAAAGTCAAGGTCAAATTCAAGGTCAAGGTCAAAGTCAAAGTCAAAGTCAAAGTCAAAGTCAAAGTCAAAGTCAAAGTCAAAGTCAAAGTCAAAGTCAAAGTCAAAGTCAAAGTCAAAGTCAAGGTCAAATTCAAGGTCAAAGTCAAAGTCAAAGTCAAAGTCAAAGTCAAAGTCAAAGTCAAAGTCAAAGTCAAAGTCAAAGTCAAAGTCAAAGTCAAAGTCAAAGTCAAAGTCAAAGTCAAAGTCAAAGTCAAAGTCAAGGTCAAAGTCAAAGTCAAAGTCAAGGTCAAAGTCAAAGTCAAAGTCAAAGTCAAAGTCAAAGTCAAAGTCAAAGTCAAAGTCAAAGTCAAAGTCAAAGTCAAAGTCAAAGTCAAAGTCAAAGTCAAAGTCAAAGTCAAAGTCAAAGTCAAAGTCAAAGTCAAAGTCAAAGTCATAGTAAAAGTAAAAGTCAAAGTCAAAGTCAAAGTCAAAGTAAAGGTCAAGGTCAAAGTCAAAGTCAAAGTCAAAGTAAAGGTCAAAGTCAAAGTCAAGGTCAAAGTCAAAGTCAAAGTCAAAGTCAAAGTCAAAGTCAAAGTCAAAGTCAAAGTCAAAGTCAAAGTCAAAGTCAAAGTCAAAGTCAAAGTCAAAGTCAAAGTCAAAGTCAAAGTCAAAGTCAAAGTCAAAGTCAAAGTCAAAGTCAAAGTCAAAGTCAAAGTCAAAGTCAAAGTCAAAGTCAAAGTCATAGTAAAAGTAAAAGTAAAAGTAAAAGTCAAAGTCAAAGTCAAAGTCAAGGTCAAAGTCAAAGTCAAAGTCAAAGTCAAAGTCAAAGTCAAAGTCAAAGTCAAAGTCAAAGTCAAAGTCAAAGTCAAAGTCAAAGTCAAAGTCAAAGTCAAAGTCAAGGTCAAAGTCAAAGTCAAAGTCAAAGTCAAAGTCAAAGTCAAAGTCAAAGTCAAAGTAAAGGTCAAAGTCAAAGTCAAAGTCAAAGTCAAGGTCAAATTCAAGGTCAAAGTCAAAGTCAAAGTCAAAGTCAAAGTCAAAGTCAAAGTCAAAGTCAAAGTCAAAGTCAAAGTCAAAGTCAAAGTCAAGGTCAAATTCAAGGTCAAAGTCAAAGTCAAAGTCAAAGTCAAAGTCAAAGTAAAGTCAAAGTCAAAGTCAAAGTCAAAGTCGAAGTCAAAGTCAAAGTCAAGGTCAAAGTCAAAGTCAAAGTCAAAGTCAAAGTCAAAGTCAAAGTCAAAGTCAAAGTCAAAGTCAAAGTCAAAGTCAAAGTCAAAGTCAAAGTCAAAGTCAAAGTCAAAGTCAAAGTCAAAGTCAAAGCCAAAGTCAAAGTCAAAGCCAAAGTCAAAGTCAAAGTCAAAGTCAAAGTCAAAGTCAAAGTCAAAGTCAAAGTCAAAGTCAAGGTCAAAGTCAAAGTCAAAGTCAAAGTCAAAGTCAAAGTCAAAGTCAAAGTCAAAGTAAAGGTCAAAGTCAAAGTCAAAGTCAAAGTCAAGGTCAAATTCAAGGTCAAAGTCAAGGTCAAAGTCAAAGTCAAAGTCAAAGTCAAAGTCAAAGTCAAAGCCAAAGTCAAAGTCAAAGTCAAAGTCAAAGTCAAAGTCAAAGTCAAAGTCAAAGTCAAAGTCAAAGTCAAAGTCAAAGTCAAAGTCAAGGTCAAAGTCAAAGTCAAAGTCAAAGTCAAAGTCAAAGTCAAAGTCAAAGTCAAAGTCAAAGTCAAAGTCAAAGTCAAAGTCAAAGTCAAAGTCAAAGTCAAAGTCAAAGTCAAAGTCAAAGTCAAAGTCAAAGTCAAAGTCAAAGTCAAAGTCAAAGTCAAGGTCAAAGTCAAAGTCAAAGTCAAAGTCAAAGTCAAAGTCAAAGTAAAAGTAAAAGTAAAAGTAAAAGTAAAAGTAAAAGTAAAAGTAAAAGTAAAAGTAAAAGTAAAAGTAAAAGTCAAAGTCAAAGTCAAAGTCAAAGTAAAGGTCAAGGTCAAAGTCAAAGTCAAGGTCAAATTCAAGGTCAAAGTCAAAGTCAAAGTCAAAGTCAAAGTCACAGTCAAAGTCAAAGTCAAAGTCAAAGACAAAGTCAAAGTCAAAGTCAAAGTCAAAGTCAAAGCCAAAGTCAAAGTCAAAGCCAAAGTCAAAGTCAAAGTCAAAGTCAAAGTCAAAGTCAAGGTCAAAGTCAAAGTCAAAGTCAAAGTCAAAGTCAAAGTCAAAGTCAAAGTCAAAGTCAAAGTCAAAGTAAAGGTCAAAGTCAAAGTCAAAGTCAAAGTCAAGGTCAAATTCAAGGTCAAAGTCAAAGTCAAAGTCAAAGTCAAAGTCAAAGTCAAAGTCAAAGTCAAAGTAAAGGTCAAAGTCAAAGTCAAAGTCAAGGTCAAATTCAAGGTCAAAGTCAAAGTCAAAGACAAAGTCAAAGTCAAAGTCAAAGACAAAGTCAAAGTCAAAGTCAAAGTCAAAGTCAAAGCCAAAGTCAAAGTCAAAGTCAAAGTCAAAGTCAAAGTCAAAGTCACAGTCAAAGTCAAAGTCAAAGTCAAGGTCAAAGTCAAAGTCAAAGTCAAGGTCAAAGTCAAAGTCAAAGTCAAAGTCAAAGTCAAAGTCAAAGTCAAAGTCAAAGTCAAAGTCAAAGTCAAAGTCAAAGTCAAAGTCAAAGTCAAAGTCAAAGTCAGAGTCAAAATCAAAGTCAAAGTCAAGGTCAAATTCAAGGTCAAAGTCAAAGTCAAAGTCAAAGTCAAAGTCAAAGTCAAAGTCAAAGTCAAAGTCAAAGTCAAAGTCAAAGTCAAAGTCAAAGTCAAAGTCAAAGTCAAAGTCAAAGTCAAAGTCAAAGTCAAAGTCAAAGTCACAGTCAAAGTCAAAGTCAAAGTCAAAGTCAAAGTCAAAGTCAAAGTCAAAGTCAAAGTCAAGGTCAAATTCAAGGTCAAAGTCAAAGTCAAAGTCAAAGTCAAAGTCAAAGTCAAAGTAAAAGTCAAAGTCAAAGTCAAAGTCATAGTAAAAGTCAAAGTAAAAGTCAAAGTCAAAGTCAAAGTCAAAGTCAAAGTCAAAGTCAAAGTCAAAGTAAAGGTCAAAGTCAAAGTCAAAGTCAAAGTCAAAGTCAAGGTCAAATTCAAGGTCAAAGTCAAAGTCAAAGTCAAAGTCAAAGTCACAGTCAAAGTCAAAGTCAAAGTCAAAGTCAAAGTCAAAGTCAAAGTCAAAGTCAAAGTCAAAGTCAAAGTCAAAGTCAAAGTCAAAGTCAAAGTCAAAGTCAAAGTCAAAGTCAAAGTCAAAGTCAAAGTCAAAGTCAAAGCCAAAGTCACAGTCAAAGTCAAAGTCAAAGTCAAAGTCAAAGTCAAAGTCATAGTAAAAGTAAAAGTAAAAGTAAAAGTAAAAGTAAAAGTAAAAGTAAAAGTAAAAGTAAAAGTAAAAGTAAAAGTAAAAGTCAAAGTAAAAGTAAAAGTCAAAGTCAAAGTCAAAGTCAAAGTCAAAGTCAAGGTCAAATTCAAGGTCAAAGTCAAAGTCAAAGTCAAAGTCAAAGTCACAGTCAAAGTCAAAGTCAAAGACAAAGTCAAAGTCAAAGTCAAAGTCAAGGTCAAAGTCAAAGTCAAAGTCAAAGTCAAGGTCAAATTCAAGGTCAAAGTCAAAGTCAAAGTCAAAGTCAAAGTCAAGGTCAAATTCAAGGTCAAAGTCAAAGTCAAAGTCAAAGTCAAAGTCACAGTCAAAGTCAAAGTCAAAGACAAAGTCAAAGTCAAAGTCAAAGTCAAAGTCAAAGTCAAAGTCAAAGTCAAAGTCAAAGTCAAAGTCAAAGTCAAAGTCAAAGTCAAAGTAAAGGTCAAAGTCAAAGTCAAAGTCAAAGTCAAAGTCAAAGTCAAAGTCAAAGTCAAAGTCAAGGTCAAAGTCAAAGTCAAAGTCAAAGTCAAGGTCAAAGTCAAGGTCAAAGTCAAAGTCAAAGTCAAAGCCAAAGTCAAAGTCAAAGCCAAAGTCAAAGTCAAAGTCAAATTCAAGGTCAAAGTCAAAGTCAAAGTCAAAGTCAAGGTCAAAGTCAAGGTCAAAGTCAAAGTCAAAGTCAAAGTCAAAGTCAAAGTCAAAGTCAAAGTCAAAGTCAAAGTCAAAGTCAAAGTCAAAGTCAAAGTCAAAGTCAAAGTCAAAGTCAAAGTCAAAGTCAAAGTCAAAGTCAAAGTCAAAGTCACAGTCAAAGTCAAAGTCAAAGTCAAAGTCAAAGTCAAAGTCAAAGTCAAAGTCAAAGTCAAAGTCAAAGTCAAAGTCAAAGTCAAAGTCAAGGTCAAAGTCAAAGTCAAAGTCAAGGTCAAAGTCAAAGTCAAAGTCAAAGTCAAAGTCAAAGTCAAAGTCAAAGTCAAAGTCAAAGTCAAAGTCTAAGTCAAAGTCAAAGTAAAGGTCAAAGTCAAAGTCAAAGTCAAAGTCAAAGTCAAAGTCAAGGTCAAATTCAAGGTCAAAGTCAAAGTCAAAGTCAAAGTCAAAGTCAAAGTCAAAGTCAAAGTCAAAGTCAAAGTCAAAGTCAAAGTCATAGTAAAAGTAAAAGTAAAAGTCAAAGTAAAAGTCAAAGTCAAAGTCAAAGTCAAAGTCAAGGTCAAATTCAAGGTCAAAGTCAAAGTCAAAGTCAAAGTCAAAGTCACAGTCAAAGTCAAAGTCAAAGACAAAGTCAAAGTCAAAGTCAAAGTCAAAGTCAAAGTCAAAGTCAAAGTCAAAGTCAAGGTCAAATTCAAGGTCAAAGTCAAAGTCAAAGTCAAAGTCAAAGTCAAAGTCAAGGTCAAATTCAAGGTCAAAGTCAAAGTCAAAGTCAAAGTCAAAGTCACAGTCAAAGTCAAAGAAAAAGACAAAGTCAAAGTCAAAGTCAAAGTCAAAGTCAAAGTCAAAGTCAAAGTCAAAGTCAAAGTCAAAGTCAAAGTCAAAGTCAAAGTCAAAGTCAAAGTCAAAGTAAAGGTCAAAGTCAAAGTCAAAGTCAAAGTCAAAGTCAAAGTCAAAGTCAAAAACAAAGTCAAAGTCAAAGCCAAAGTCTAAGTCAAAGTCAAAGTCAAAGTCAAAGTCAAAGTCAAAGTCAAAGTCAAAGTCAAGGTCAAAGTCAAAGTCAAAGTCAAAGTCAAAGTCAAAGTCAAAGTCGAAGTCAAAGTCAAAGTCAAAGTCAAAGTCAAAGTCAGAGTCAAGGTCAAAGTCAAAGTCAAAGTCAAAGTCAAAGCCAAAGTCAAAGTCAAAGTCAAAGTCAAAGTCAAAGTCAAAGTCAAAGTCAAAGTCAAGGTCAAAGTCAAAGTCAAAGTCAAAGTCAAAGTCAAAGTCAAAGTCAAAGTCAAAGTCAAAGTCAAAGTCAAAGTCAAAGTCAAAGTCAAAGTCAAAGTCAAAGTCAAGGTCAAAGTCAAAGTCAAAGTCAAAGTCAAAGTCAAAGTCAAGGTCAAAGTCAAAGTCAAAGTCAAAGTCAAAGTCAAAGTCAAAGTAAAGGTCAAAGTCAAAGTCAAAGTCAAAGTCAAGGTCAAATTCAAGGTCAAAGTCAAAGTCAAAGTCAAAGTCAAAGTCAAAGTCAAAGTCAAAGTCAAAGTCAAAGTCAAAGTCAAAGTCAAGGTCAAATTCAAGGTCAAAGTCAAAGTCAAAGTCAAAGTCAAAGTCAAAGTCAAAGTCAAAGTCACAGTCAAAGTCAAAGTCAAAGACAAAGTCAAAGTCAAAGTCAAAGTCAAAGCCAAAGTCAAAGTCAAAGTCAAAGTCAAAGTCAAAGTCAAAGTCAAAGTCAAAGTCAAAGTCAAAGTCAAGGTCAAGGTCAAAGTCAAAGTCAAAGTCAAAGTCAAAGTCAAAGTCAAAGTCAAAGTCAAGGTCAAATTCAAGGTCAAAGTCAAAGTCAAAGTCAAAGTCAAAGTCAAAGTCAAAGTCAAAGTCAAAGTCAAAGTCAAAGTCAAAGTCAAAGTCAAAGTCAAAGTCAAAGTCAAAGCCAAAGTCAAAGTCAAAGTCAAAGCCAAAGTCAAAGTCAAAGTCAAAGTCAAAGTCAAAGTCAAAGTCAAAGTCAAAGTCAAGGTCAAAGTCAAAGTCAAAGTCAAAGTCAAAGTCAAAGTCAAAGTCAAAGTCAGAGTCAAGGTCAAAGTCAAAGTCAAAGTCAAAGTCAAAGTCAAAGTCAAAGTCAAAGTCAAAGTCAAAGTCAAAGTCAAAGTCAAAGTCAAAGTCAAAGTCAAAGTCAAAGTCAAAGTCAAAGTCAAAGTCAAAGTCAAAGTCAAAGTCAAAGTCAAAGTCAAAGTCAAAGTCAAAGTCAAAGTCAAAGTCAAAGTCAAAGTCAAAGTCAAAGTCAAAGTCAAAGTCAAAGTCAAAGTCAAAGTCAAAGTCAAAGTCAAAGTCAAAGTCAAAGTCAAAGTCAAAGTCAAAGTCAAAGTCAAAGTCAAAGTCAAAGTCAAAGTCATAGTAAAAGTAAAAGTCAAAGTCAAAGTCAAAGTCAAAGTCATGGTCAAATTCAAGGTCAAAGTCAAAGTCAAAGTCAAGGTCAAATTCAAGGTCAAAGTCAAAGTCGAAGTCAAAGTCAAAGTCACAGTCAAAGTCAAAGTCAAAGACAAAGTCAAGGTCAAATTCAAGGTCAAAGTCAAAGTCAAAGTCAAAGTCAAAGTCAAAGTCAAAGTCAAAGTCAAAGTCAAAGTCAAAGTCAAAGTCAAAGTCAAAGTCAAAGTCAAAGTCAAAGTCAAAGTCAAAGTCAAAGTCAAGGTCAAAGTCAAAGTCAAAGTCAAAGTCAAAGTCAAAGTCAAAGTCAAAGCCAAAGTCAAAGTCAAAGTCAAAGTCAAAGTCAAAGTCAAAGTCAAAGTCAAAGTCAAAGTCAAAGTCAAAGTCAAAGTCAAAGTCAAAGTCAAAGTCAAAGTCAAGGTCAAAGTCAAAGTCAAAGTCAAAGTCAAAGTCAAAGTCAAAGTCAAAGTCAAAGTCAAAGTCAAAGTCAAAGTCAAAGTCAAAGTCAAAGTCAAAGTCAAAGTCAAAGTCAAAGTCAAAGTCAAGGTCAAAGTCAAAGTCAAAGTCAAAGTCAAAGTCAAAGTCAAAGTCAAAGTAAAGGTCAAAGTCAAAGTCAAAGTCAAAGTCAAATTCAAGGTCAAGGTCAAAGTCAAAGTCAAAGTCAAAGTCAAAGTCAAAGTCAAAGTCAAAGTCAAAGTCAAAGTCAAAGTCAAAGTCAAAGTCAAAGTCAAGGTCAAATTCAAGGTCAAAGTCAAAGTCAAAGTCAAAGTCAAAGTCAAAGTCAAAGTCAAAGTCAAAGTCAAAGTCAAAGTCAAAGTCAAAGTCAAAGTCAAAGTCAAAGTCAAAGTCAAAGTCAAAGTCAAAGTCAAAGTCAAGGTCAAAGTCAAAGTCAAAGTCAAGGTCAAAGTCAAAGTCAAAGTCAAAGTCAAAGTCAAAGTCAAAGTCAAAGTCAAAGTCAAAGTCAAAGTCAAAGTCAAAGTCAAAGTCAAAGTCAAAGTCAAAGTCAAAGTCAAAGTCAAAGTCAAAGTCAAAGTCAAAGTCAAAGTCAAAGTCAAAGTCAAAGTCAAAGTCAAAGTCAAAGTCAAAGTCAAGGTCAAATTCAAAGTCAAAGTCAAAGTCAAAGTCAAAGTAAAGGTCAAAGTCAAAGTCAAAGTCAAGGTCAAATTCAAGGTCAAAGTCAAAGTCAAAGTCAAAGTCAAATTCAAGGTCAAAGTCAAAGTCAAAGTCAAAGTCAAAGTCAAAGTCAAAGTCAAAGTCAAAGTCAAAGTCAAAGTCAAAGTCAAAGTGAAAGTCAAGGTCAAAGTCAAAGTCAAAGTCAAAGTCAAAGTCAAAGTCAAAGTCAAAGTCAAAGTCAAAGTCAAAGTCAAAGTCAAAGTCAAAGTCAAAGTCAAAGTCAAAGTCAAGGTCAAAGTCAAAGTCAAAGTCAAAGTCAAAGTCAAAGTCAAAGTCAAAGTCAAAGTCAAAGTCAAAGTCAAAGTCAAAGTCAAAGTCAAAGTCAAAGTCAAAGTCAAAGTCAAAGTCAAGGTCAAAGTCAAAGTCAAAGTCAAAGTCAAAGTCAAAGTCAAAGTCAAGGTCAAATTCAAGGTCAAATTCAAGGTCAAAGTCAAAGTCAAAGTCAAAGTCAAAGTCAAAGTCAAAGTCAAGGTCAAAGTCAAAGTCAAAGTCAAAGTCAATGTCAAAGTCAAAGTCAAAGTCAAAGTCAAAGTCAAAGTCAAAGTCAAAGTCACAGTCAAAGTCAAAGTCAAAGTCAAAGTCAAAGTCAAGGTCAAAGTCAAAGTCAAAGTCAAAGTCAAAGTCAAAGTCAAAGTCAAAGTCAAAGTCAAAGTCAAAGTCAAAGTCAAAGTCAAAGTCAAAGTCAAAGTCAAAGTCAAAGTCAAAGTCAAAGTCAAAGTCAAAGTCAAAGTCAAAGTCAAAGTCAAAGTCAAAGTCAAAGTCAAAGTCAAGGTCAAAGTCAAAGTCAAAGTCAAAGTCAAAGTCAAAGTAAAAGTAAAAGTAAAAGTCAAAGACAAAGTCAAAGTCAAAGTCAAAGTCAAAGTCAAAGTCAAAGTCAAAGTCAAAGTCAAAGTCAAAGTCAAAGTCAAAGTCAAGGTCAAAGTCAAAGTCAAAGTCAAAGTCAAAGTCAAAGTCAAAGTAAAAGTAAAAGTAAAAGTAAAAGTAAAAGTAAAAGTAAAAGTAAAAGTAAAAGTCAAAGTCAAAGTCAAAGTCAAAGTAAAGGTCAAGGTCAAAGTCAAAGTCAAGGTCAAATTCAAGGTCAAAGTCAAAGTCAAAGTCAAAGTCAAAGTCACAGTCAAAGTCAAAGTCAAAGACAAAGTCAAAGTCAAAGTCAAAGTCAAAGTCAAAGCCAAAGTCAAAGTCAAAGCCAAAGTCAAAGTCAAAGTCAAAGTCAAAGTCAAAGTCAAAGTCAAAGTCAAAGTCAAAGTCAAAGTCAAAGTCAAGGTCAAAGTCAAAGTCAAAGTCAAAGTCAAAGTCAAAGTCAAAGTCAAAGTCAAAGTCAAAGTCAAAGTAAAGGTCAAAGTCAAAGTCAAAGTCAAAGACAAGGTCAAATTCAAGGTCAAAGTCAAAGTCAAAGTCAAAGTCAAAGTCAAAGTCAAAGTCAAAGTCAAAGTCAAAGTCAAAGTCAAAGTCAAAGTCAAAGTCAAAGTCAAAGTAAAGGTCAAAGTCAAAGTCAAAGTCAAGGTCAAATTCAAGGTCAAAGTCAAAGTCAAAGACAAAGTCAAAGTCAAAGTCAAAGACAAAGTCAAAGTCAAAGTCAAAGTCAAAGTCAAAGCCAAAGTCAAAGTCAAAGTCAAAGTCAAAGTCAAAGTCAAAGTCAAAGTCAAAGTCAAAGTCAAAGTCACAGTCAAAGTCAAAGTCAAAGTCAAGGTCAAAGTCAAAGTCAAAGTCAAAGTCAAAGTCAAAGTCAAAGTCAAAGTCAAAGTCAAAGTCAAAGTCAAAGTAAAGTCAAAGTCAAAGTCAAAGTCAGAGTCAAAATCAAAGTCAAAGTCAAGGTCAAATTCAAGGTCAAAGTCAAAGTCAAAGTCAAAGTCAAAGTCAAAGTCAAAGTCAAAGTCAAAGTCAAAGTCAAAGTCAAAGTCAAAGTCAAAGTCAAAGTCAAAGTCAAAGTCAAAGTCAAAGTCAAAGTCAAAGTCAAAGTCAAAGTCACAGTCAAAGTCAAAGTCAAAGTCAAAGTCAAAGTCAAAGTCAAAGTCAAAGTCAAAGTCAAGGTCAAATTCAAGGTCAAAGTCAAAGTCAAAGTCAAAGTCAAAGTCAAGGTCAAAGTCAAAGTCAAAGTCAAAGTCAAAGTCATAGTAAAAGTCAAAGTAAAAGTCAAAGTCAAAGTCAAAGTCAAAGTCAAAGTCAAAGTCAAAGTCAAAGTAAAGGTCAAAGTCAAAGTCAAAGTCAAAGTCAAAGTCAAAGTCATAGTAAAAGTAAAAGTCAAAGTCAAAGTCAAAGTCAAAGTCAAAGTCAAAGTCACAGTCAAAGTCAAAGTCAAAGTCAAAGTCAAAGTCAAAGTCAAAGTCAAAGTCAAAGTCAAGGTCAAATTCAAGGTCAAAGTCAAAGTCAAAGTCAAAGTCAAAGTCAAGGTCAAAGTCAAAGTCAAAGTCAAAGTCAAAGTCATAGTAAAAGTCAAAGTAAAAGTCAAAGTCAAAGTCAAAGTCAAAGTCAAAGTCAAAGTCAAAGCCAAAGTCACAGTCAAAGTCAAAGTCAAAGTCAAAGTCAAAGTCAAAGTCATAGTAAAAGTAAAAGTAAAAGTAAAAGTAAAAGTAAAAGTAAAAGTAAAAGTCAAAGTAAAAGTAAAAGTCAAAGTCAAAGTCAAAGTCAAAGTCAAAGTCAAAGTCAAGGTCAAATTCAAGGTCAAAGTCAAAGTCAAAGTCAAAGTCAAAGTCACAGTCAAAGTCAAAGTCAAAGACAAAGTCAAAGTCAAAGTCAAAGTCAAGGTCAAAGTCAAAGTCAAAGTCAAAGTCAAGGTCAAATTCAAGGTCAAAGTCAAAGTCAAAGTCAAAGTCAAAGTCAAGGTCAAATTCAAGGTCAAAGTCAAAGTCAAAGTCAAAGTCAAAGTCAAAGTCAAAGTCAAAGTCAAAGTCAAGGTCAAATTCAAGGTCAAAGTCAAAGTCAAAGTCAAAGTCAAAGTCAAAGTCAAAGTCACAGTCAAAGTCAAAGTCAAAGTCAAGGTCAAATTCAAGGTCAAAGTCAAAGTCAAAGTCAAAGTCAAAGTCAAAGTCAAAGTCAAAGTCAAAGTCAAAGTCAAAGTCAAAGTCAAAGTCAAAGTCAAAGTCAAAGTCAAAGTCAAAGTCAAAGTCAAAGTCAAAGTCAAAGTCAAAGTCAAAGTCAAAGTCAGAGTCAAGGTCAAAGTCAAAGTCAAAGTCAAAGTCAAAGTCACAGTCAAAGTCAAAGTCAAAGACAAAGTCAAAGTCAAAGTCAAAGTCAAGGTCAAAGTCAAAGTCAAAGTCAAAGTCAAGGTCAAATTCAAGGTCAAAGTCAAAGTCAAAGTCAAAGTCAAAGTCAAGGTCAAATTCAAGGTCAAAGTCAAAGTCAAAGTCAAAGTCAAAGTCAAAGTCAAAGTCAAAGTCAAAGTCAAGGTCAAATTCAAGGTCAAAGTCAAAGTCAAAGTCAAAGTCAAAGTCAAAGTCAAAGTCAAAGTCACAGTCAAAGTCAAAGTCAAAGTCAAGGTCAAATTCAAGGTCAAAGTCAAAGTCAAAGTCAAAGTCAAAGTCAAAGTCAAAGTCAAAGTCACAGTCAAAGTCAAAGTCAAAGTCAAGGTCAAATTCAAGGTCAAAGTCAAAGTCAAAGTCAAAGTCAAAGTCAAAGTCAAAGTCAAAGTCAAAGTCAAAGTCACAGTCAAAGTCAAAGTCAAAGACAAAGTCAAAGTCAAAGTCAAAGTCAAGGTCAAAGTCAAAGTCAAGGTCAAATTCAAGGTCAAAGTCAAAGTCAAAGTCAAAGTCAAAGTCAAAGTCAAAGTCAAAGTCAAAGTCAAAGTCAAAGTCAAAGTCCAAGTCAAAGTCAAAGTCAAAGTCAAAGTCAAAGTCAAAGTCAAAGTCAAGGTCAAATTCAAGGTCAAAGTCAAAGTCAAAGTCAAAGTCAAAGTCACAGTCAAAGTCAAAGTCAAAGTCAAGGTCAAATTCAAGGTCAAAGTCAAAGTCAAAGTCAAAGTCAAAGTCAAAGTCAAAGTCAAAGTCAAAGTCAAAGTCAAAGTCAAAGTCAAAGTCAAAGTCAAAGTCAAAGTCAAAGTCAAAGTCAAAGTCAAAGTCAAAGTCAAAGTCAAAGTCAAAGTCAAAGTCAAAGTCAAAGTCAAAGTCACAGTCAAAGTCAAAGTCAAAGTCAAAGTCAAAGTCAAAGTCAAAGTCAAAGTCAAAGTCAAGGTCAAATTCAAGGTCAAAGTCAAAGTCAAAGTCAAAGTCAAAGTCAAAGTCAAAGTAAAAGTCAAAGTCAAAGTCAAAGTCATAGTAAAAGTCAAAGTAAAAGTCAAAGTCAAAGTCAAAGTCAAAGTCAAAGTCAAAGTCAAAGTAAAGGTCAAAGTCAAAGTCAAAGTCAAAGTCAAAGTCAAAGTCAAAGTCAAGGTCAAATTCAAGGTCAAAGTCAAAGTCAAAGTCAAAGTCAAAGTCACAGTCAAAGTCAAAGTCAAAGTCAAAGTCAAAGTCAAAGTCAAAGTCAAAGTCAAAGTCAAAGTCAAAGTCAAGGTCAAAGTAAAAGTCAAAGTCAAAGTCAAATTCAAAGTCAAAGTCAAAGTCAAAGTCAAGGTCAAAGTCAAAGTCAAAGTCAAAGTCAAAGTCAAAGTCAAAGTCAAAGTCAAAGTCATAGTAAAAGTAAAAGTCAAAGTCAAAGTCAAAGTCAAAGTCAAAGTCAAAGTCAAAGTCAAAGTCAAAGTCAAAGTCAAAGTCAAAGTCAAAGTCAAAGTCAAAGTCAAAGTCAAGGTCAAAGTCAAAGTCAAAGTCAAAGCCAAAGTCAAAGTCAAAGTCAAAGTCAAAGTCAAAGTCAAAGTCAAAGTCAAAGTCAAAGTCAAAGTCAAAGTCAAAGTCAAAGTCAAAGTCAAAGTCAAAGTCAAAGTCAAAGTCAAAGTCAAAGTCAAAGTCAAAGTCAAGGTCAAATTCAAGGTCAAAGTCAAAGTCAAAGTCAAAGTCAAAGTCAAAGTCAAAGTAAAAGTCAAAGTCAAAGTCAAAGTCAAAGTAAAAGTCAAAGTAAAAGTCAAAGTCAAAGTCAAAGTCAAAGTCAAAGTCAAAGTCAAAGTCAAAGTAAAGGTCAAAGTCAAAGTCAAAGTCAAAGTCAAAGTCAAAGTCAAAGTCAAAGTCAAGGTCAAATTCAAGGTCAAAGTCAAAGTCAAAGTCAAAGTCAAAGTCACAGTCAAAGTCAAAGTCAAAGTCAAAGTCAAAGTCAAAGTCAAAGTCAAAGTCAAAGTCAAAGTCAAAGTCAAAGTCAAAGTCAAAGTCAAAGTCAAAGTCAAAGTCAAAGTCAAAGTCAAAGTCAAAGTCAAAGTCAAAGCCAAAGTCACAGTCAAAGTCAAAGTCAAAGTCAAAGTCAAAGTCAAAGTCATAGTAAAAGTAAAAGTAAAAGTAAAAGTAAAAGTAAAAGTAAAAGTCAAAGTAAAAGTAAAAGTCAAAGTCAAAGTCAAAGTCAAAGTCAAAGTCAAGGTCAAATTCAAGGTCAAAGTCAAAGTCAAAGTCAAAGTCAAAGTCACAGTCAAAGTCAAAGTCAAAGACAAAGTCAAAGTCAAAGTCAAAGTCAAGGTCAAAGTCAAAGTCAAAGTCAAAGTCAAGGTCAAATTCAAGGTCAAAGTCAAAGTCAAAGTCAAAGTCAAAGTCAAGGTCAAATTCAAGGTCAAAGTCAAAGTCAAAGTCAAAGTCAAAGTCAGAGTCAAAGTCAAAGTCAAAGACAAAGTCAAAGTCAAAGTCAAAGTCAAAGTCAAAGTCAAAGTCAAAGTCAAAGTCAAAGTCAAAGTCAAAGTCAAAGTCAAAGTCAAAGTAAAGGTCAAAGTCAAAGTCAAAGTCAAAGTCAAAGTCAAAGTCAAAGTCAAAGTCAAAGTCAAGGTCAAAGTCAAAGTCAAAGTCAAAGTCAAGGTCAAAGTCAAGGTCAAAGTCAAAGTCAAAGTCAAAGCCAAAGTCAAAGTCAAAGTCAAATTGAAGGTCAAAGTCAAAGTCAAAGTCAAAGTCAAGGTCAAAGTCAAGGTCAAAGTCAAAGTCAAAGTCAAAGTCAAAGTCAAAGTCAAAGTCAAAGTCAAAGTCAAAGTCAAAGTCAAAGTCAAAGTCAAAGTCAAAGTCAAAGTCAAAGTCAAAGTCAAAGTCAAAGTCACAGTCAAAGTCAAAGTCAAAGTCAAAGTCAAAGTCAAAGTCAAAGTCAAAGTCAAAGTCAAAGTCAAAGTCAAAGTCAAAGTCAAAGTCAAGGTCAAAGTCAAAGTCAAAGTCAAGGTCAAAGTCAAAGTCAAAGTCAAAGTCAAAGTCAAAGTCAAAGTCAAAGTCAAAGTCAAAGTCAAAGTCAAAGTCTAAGTCAAAGTCAAAGTAAAGGTCAAAGTCAAAGTCAAAGTCAAAGTCAAAGTCAAATTCAAGGTCAAATTCAAGGTCAAAGTCAAAGTCAAAGTCAAAGTCAAAGTCAAAGTCAAAGTCAAAGTCAAAGTCAAAGTCAAAGTCAAAGTCAAAGTCAAAGTCATAGTAAAAGTAAAAGTAAAAGTCAAAGTAAAAGTCAAAGTCAAAGTCAAAGTCAAAGTCAAAGTCAAAGTAAAGGTCAAAGTCAAAGTCAAAGTCAAAGTCAAAGTCAAAGTCAAGGTCAAATTCAAGGTCAAAGTCAAAGTCAAAGTCAAAGTCAAAGTCAAAGTCAAGGTCAAATTCAAGGTCAAAGTCAAAGTCAAAGTCAAAGTCAAAGTCAAAGTCAAAGTCAAAGTCAAAGTCAAAGTCAAAGTCAAAGTCAAAGTCAAAGTCAAAGTCAAAGTCAAAGTCAAAGTCATAGTAAAAGTAAAAGTAAAAGTCAAAGTAAAAGTCAAAGTCAAAGTCAAAGTCAAAGTCAAAGTCAAAGTCAAAGTCAAAGTCAAAGTCAAAGTCAAAGTCAAGGTCAAATTCAAGGTCAAAGTCAAAGTCAAAGTCAAAGTCACAGTCACAGTCAAAGTCAAAGTCAAAAACAAAGTCAAAGTCAAAGCCAAAGTCAAAGTCAAAGTCAAAGTCAAAGTCAAAGTCAAAGTCAAAGTCAAAGTCAAAGTCAAAGTCAAAGTCAAAGTCAAAGTCAAAGTCAAAGTCAAAGTCAAAGTCAAGGTCAAAGTCAAAGTCAAAGTCAGAGTCAAGGTCAAAGTCAAAGTCAAAGTCAAAGTCAAAGCCAAAGTCAAAGTCAAAGTCAAAGTCAAAGTCAAAGTCAAAGTCAAAGTCAAAGTCAAGGTCAAAGTCAAAGTCAAAGTCAAAGTCAAAGTCAAAGTCAAAGTCATAGTAAAAGTAAAAGTAAAAGTCAAAGTAAAAGTCAAAGTCAAAGTCAAAGTCAAAGTCAAAGTCAAAGTCAAAGTAAAGGTCAAAGTCAAAGTCAAAGTCAAAGTCAAAGTCAAAGTCAAGGTCAAATTCAAGGTCAAAGTCAAAGTCAAAGTCAAAGTCAAAGTCAAAGTCAAGGTCAAATTCAAGGTCAAAGTCAAAGTCAAAGTCAAAGTCAAAGTCAAAGTCAAAGTCAAAGTCAAAGTCAAAGTCAAAGTCAAAGTCAAAGTCAAAGTCAAAGTCAAAGTCAAAGTCAAAGTCAAAGTCATAGTAAAAGTAAAAGTAAAAGTCAAAGTCAAAGACAAAGTCAAGGTCAAATTCAAGGTCAAAGTCAAAGTCAAAGTCAAAGTCAAAGTCAAAGTCAAAGTCAAAGTCAAAGTCAAAGTCAAAGTCAAAGTCAAAGTCAAAGTCAAAGTCAAAGTCAAAGTCAAAGTCAAAGTCAAAGTCAAAGTCAAAGTCAAAGTCAAAGTCAAGGTCAAAGTCAAAGTCAAAGTCAAAGTCAAAGTCAAAGTCAAAGCCAAAGTCAAAGTCAAAGTCAAAGTCAAAGTCAAAGTCAAAGTCAAAGTCAAAGTCAAAGTCAAAGTCAAAGTCAAAGTCAAAGTCAAAGTCAAAGTCAAGGTCAAAGTCAAAGTCAAAGTCAAAGTCAAAGTCAAAGTCAAAGTCAAAGTCAAAGTCAAAGTCAAAGTCAAAGTCAAAGTCAAAGTCAAAGTCAAAGTCAAAGTCAAAGTCAAAGTCAAAGTCAAGGTCAAAGTCAAAGTCAAAGTCAAAGTCAAAGTCAAAGTCAAAGTCAAAGTAAAGGTCAAAGTCAAAGTCAAAGTCAAAGTCAAATTCAAGGTCAAGGTCAAAGTCAAAGTCAAAGTCAAAGTCAAAGTCAAAGTCAAAGTCAAAGTCAAAGTCAAAGTCAAAGTCAAAGTCAAAGTCAAAGTCAAGGTCAAATTCAAGGTCAAAGTCAAAGTCAAAGTCAAAGTCAAAGTCAAAGTCAAAGTCAAAGTCAAAGTCAAAGTCAAAGTCAAAGTCAAAGTCAAAGTCAAAGTCAAAGTCAAAGTCAAGGTCAAAGTCAAAGTCAAAGTCAAGGTCAAAGTCAAAGTCAAAGTCAAAGTCAAAGTCAAAGTCAAAGTCAAAGTCAAAGTCAAAGTCAAAGTCAAAGTCAAAGTCAAAGTCAAAGTCAAAGTCAAAGTCAAAGTCAAAGTCAAAGTCAAAGTCAAAGTCAAAGTCAAAGTCAAAGTCAAAGTCAAAGTCAAAGTCAAGGTCAAATTCAAAGTCAAAGTCAAAGTCAAAGTCAAAGTAAAGGTCAAAGTCAAAGTCAAAGTCAAGGTCAAATTCAAGGTCAAAGTCAAAGTCAAAGTCAAAGTCAAATTCAAGGTCAAAGTCAAAGTCAAAGTCAAAGTCAAAGTCAAAGTCAAAGTCAAAGTCAAAGTCAAAGTCAAAGTCAAAGTCAAAGTCAAAGTGAAAGTCAAGGTCAAAGTCAAAGTCAAAGTCAAAGTCAAAGTCAAAGTCAAAGTCAAAGTCAAAGTCAAAGTCAAAGTCAAAGTCAAAGTCAAAGTCAAAGTCAAAGTCAAGGTCAAAGTCAAAGTCAAAGTCAAAGTCAAAGTCAAAGTCAAAGTCAAAGTCAAAGTCAAAGTCAAAGTCAAAGTCAAAGTCAAAGTCAAAGTCAAAGTCAAAGTCAAAGTCAAGGTCAAAGTCAAAGTCAAAGTCAAAGTCAAAGTCAAAGTCAAAGTCAAGGTCAAATTCAAGGTCAAATTCAAGGTCAAAGTCAAAGTCAAAGTCAAAGTCAAAGTCAAAGTCAAAGTCAAGGTCAAAGTCAAAGTCAAAGTCAAAGTCAATGTCAAAGTCAAAGTCAAAGTCAAAGTCAAAGTCAAAGTCAAAGTCAAAGTCACAGTCAAAGTCAAAGTCAAAGTCAAAGTCAAAGTCAAGGTCAAAGTCAAAGTCAAAGTCAAAGTCAAAGTCAAAGTCAAAGTCAAAGTCAAAGTCAAAGTCAAAGTCAAAGTCAAAGTCAAAGTCAAAGTCAAAGTCAAAGTCAAAGTCAAAGTCAAAGTCAAAGTCAAAGTCAAAGTCAAAGTCAAAGTCAAAGTCAAAGTCAAAGTCAAAGTCAAAGTCAAGGTCAAAGTCAAAGTCAAAGTCAAAGTCAAAGTCAAAGTAAAAGTAAAAGTAAAAGTCAAAGACAAAGTCAAAGTCAAAGTCAAAGTCAAAGTCAAAGTCAAAGTCAAAGTCAAAGTCAAAGTCAAAGTCAAAGTCAAAGTCAAAGTCAAGGTCAAAGTCAAAGTCAAAGTCAAAGTCAAAGTCAAAGTCAAAGTAAAAGTAAAAGTAAAAGTAAAAGTAAAAGTAAAAGTAAAAGTAAAAGTAAAAGTAAAAGTAAAAGTCAAAGTCAAAGTCAAAGTCAAAGTAAAGGTCAAGGTCAAAGTCAAAGTCAAGGTCAAATTCAAGGTCAAAGTCAAAGTCAAAGTCAAAGTCAAAGTCACAGTCAAAGTCAAAGTCAAAGACAAAGTCAAAGTCAAAGTCAAAGTCAAAGTCAAAGCCAAAGTCAAAGTCAAAGCCAAAGTCAAAGTCAAAGTCAAAGTCAAAGTCAAAGTCAAAGTCAAAGTCAAAGTCAAAGTCAAAGTCAAGGTCAAAGTCAAAGTCAAAGTCAAAGTCAAAGTCAAAGTCAAAGTCAAAGTCAAAGTCAAAGTAAAGGTCAAAGTCAAAGTCAAAGTCAAAGACAAGGTCAAATTCAAGGTCAAAGTCAAAGTCAAAGTCAAAGTCAAAGTCAAAGTCAAAGTCAAAGTCAAAGTCAAAGTCAAAGTCAAAGTCAAAGTCAAAGTCAAAGTAAAGGTCAAAGTCAAAGTCAAAGTCAAGGTCAAATTCAAGGTCAAAGTCAAAGTCAAAGACAAAGTCAAAGTCAAAGTCAAAGACAAAGTCAAAGTCAAAGTCAAAGTCAAAGTCAAAGCCAAAGTCAAAGTCAAAGTCAAAGTCAAAGTCAAAGTCAAAGTCAAAGTCAAAGTCAAAGTCAAAGTCACAGTCAAAGTCAAAGTCAAAGTCAAGGTCAAAGTCAAAGTCAAAGTCAAAGTCAAAGTCAAAGTCAAAGTCAAAGTCAAAGTCAAAGTCAAAGTCAAAGTCAAAGTCAAAGTCAAAGTCAAAGTCAGAGTCAAAATCAAAGTCAAAGTCAAGGTCAAATTCAAGGTCAAAGTCAAAGTCAAAGTCAAAGTCAAAGTCAAAGTCAAAGTCAAAGTCAAAGTCAAAGTCAAAGTCAAAGTCAAAGTCAAAGTCAAAGTCAAAGTCAAAGTCAAAGTCAAAGTCAAAGTCAAAGTCAAAGTCAAAGTCAAAGTCAAAGTCAAAGTCACAGTCAAAGTCAAAGTCAAAGTCAAAGTCAAAGTCAAAGTCAAAGTCAAAGTCAAAGTCAAGGTCAAATTCAAGGTCAAAGTCAAAGTCAAAGTCAAAGTCAAAGTCAAGGTCAAAGTCAAAGTCAAAGTCAAAGTCAAAGTCATAGTAAAAGTCAAAGTAAAAGTCAAAGTCAAAGTCAAAGTCAAAGTCAAAGTCAAAGTCAAAGTCAAAGTAAAGGTCAAAGTCAAAGTCAAAGTCAAAGTCAAAGTCAAAGTCAAAGTCAAGGTCAAATTCAAGGTCAAAGTCAAAGTCAAAGTCAAAGTCAAAGTCACAGTCAAAGTCAAAGTCAAAGTCAAAGTCAAAGTCAAAGTCAAAGTCAAAGTCAAAGTCAAAGTCAAAGTCAAAGTCAAAGTCAAAGTCAAAGTCAAAGTCAAAGTCAAAGTCAAAGTCAAAGCCAAAGTCACAGTCAAAGTCAAAGTCAAAGTCAAAGTCAAAGTCAAAGTCATAGTAAAAGTAAAAGTAAAAGTAAAAGTAAAAGTAAAAGTAAAAGTAAAAGTCAAAGTAAAAGTAAAAGTCAAAGTCAAAGTCAAAGTCAAAGTCAAAGTCAAGGTCAAATTCAAGGTCAAAGTCAAAGTCAAAGTCAAAGTCAAAGTCACAGTCAAAGTCAAAGTCAAAGACAAAGTCAAAGTCAAAGTCAAAGTCAAGGTCAAAGTCAAAGTCAAAGTCAAAGTCAAGGTCAAATTCAAGGTCAAAGTCAAAGTCAAAGTCAAAGTCAAAGTCAAGGTCAAATTCAAGGTCAAAGTCAAAGTCAAAGTCAAAGTCAAAGTCAAAGTCAAAGTCAAAGTCAAAGTCAAGGTCAAATTCAAGGTCAAAGTCAAAGTCAAAGTCAAAGTCAAAGTCAAAGTCAAAGTCAAAGTCACAGTCAAAGTCAAAGTCAAAGTCAAGGTCAAATTCAAGGTCAAAGTCAAAGTCAAAGTCAAAGTCAAAGTCAAAGTCAAAGTCAAAGTCAAAGTCAAAGTCAAAGTCAAAGTCAAAGTCAAAGTCAAAGTCAAAGTCAAAGTCAAAGTCAAAGTCAAAGTCAAAGTCAAAGTCAAAGTCAAAGTCAGAGTCAAGGTCAAAGTCAAAGTCAAAGTCAAAGTCAAAGTCACAGTCAAAGTCAAAGTCAAAGACAAAGTCAAAGTCAAAGTCAAAGTCAAGGTCAAAGTCAAAGTCAAAGTCAAAGTCAAGGTCAAATTCAAGGTCAAAGTCAAAGTCAAAGTCAAAGTCAAAGTCAAGGTCAAATTCAAGGTCAAAGTCAAAGTCAAAGTCAAAGTCAAAGTCAAAGTCAAAGTCAAAGTCAAAGTCAAAGTCAAAGTCAAAGTCAAGGTCAAATTCAAGGTCAAAGTCAAAGTCAAAGTCAAAGTCAAAGTCAAAGTCAAAGTCAAAGTCACAGTCAAAGTCAAAGTCAAAGTCAAGGTCAAATTCAAGGTCAAAGTCAAAGTCAAAGTCAAAGTCAAAGTCAAAGTCAAAGTCAAAGTCACAGTCAAAGTCAAAGTCAAAGTCAAGGTCAAATTCAAGGTCAAAGTCAAAGTCAAAGTCAAAGTCAAAGTCAAAGTCAAAGTCAAAGTCAAAGTCAAAGTCACAGTCAAAGTCAAAGTCAAAGACAAAGTCAAAGTCAAAGTCAAAGTCAAGGTCAAAGTCAAAGTCAAGGTCAAATTCAAGGTCAAAGTCAAAGTCAAAGTCAAAGTCAAAGTCAAAGTCAAAGTCAAAGTCAAAGTCCAAGTCAAAGTCAAAGTCAAAGTCAAAGTCAAAGTCAAAGTCAAAGTCAAGGTCAAATTCAAGGTCAAAGTCAAAGTCAAAGTCAAAGTCAAAGTCACAGTCAAAGTCAAAGTCAAAGTCAAGGTCAAATTCAAGGTCAAAGTCAAAGTCAAAGTCAAAGTCAAAGTCAAAGTCAAAGTCAAAGTCAAAGTCAAAGTCAAAGTCAAAGTCAAAGTCAAAGTCAAAGTCAAAGTCAAAGTCAAAGTCAAAGTCAAAGTCAAAGTCAAAGTCAAAGTCAAAGTCAAAGTCAAAGTCAAAGTCAAAGTCAAAGTCAAAGTCACAGTCAAAGTCAAAGTCAAAGTCAAAGTCAAAGTCAAAGTCAAAGTCAAAGTCAAAGTCAAGGTCAAATTCAAGGTCAAAGTCAAAGTCAAAGTCAAAGTCAAAGTCAAAGTCAAAGTCAAGGTCAAAGTCAAAGTCAAAGTCAAAGTCAAAGTCAAAGTCAAAGTCAAAGTCAAAGTCAAAGTAAAATTCAAGGTCAAAGTCAAAGTCAAAGTCAAAGGCAAAGTCAAAGTCAAGGTCAAAGTCAAAGTCAAAGTCAAAGTCAAAGTCAAAGTCAAAGTCAAAGTCAAAGTCAAAGTCAAAGTCAAAGTCAAAGTCAAAGTCAAAGTCAAAGTCAAAGTCAAAGTCAAAGTCAAAGTCAAAGTCAAAGTCAAAGTCAAGGTCAAAGTCAAAGTCAAAGTCAAAGTCAAAGTCAAGGTCAAAGTCAAAGTCAAAGTCAAAGTCAAAGTCAAAGTCAAAGTCAAAGTCAAAGTCAAAGTCAAAGTCAAAGTCAAAGTCAAAGTCAATGTCAAAGTCAAAGTCAAAGTCAAAGTCAAAGTCAAAGTCAAAGTCAAAGTCACAGTCAAAGTCAAAGTCAAAGTCAAAGTCAAAGTCAAGGTCAAAGTCAAGGTCAAAGTCAAAGTCAAAGTCAAAGTCAAAGTCAAAGTCAAAGTCAAAGTCAAAGTCAAAGTCAAAGTCAAAGTCAAAGTCAAAGTCAAAGTCAAAGTCAAAGTCAAAGTCAAAGTCAAAGTCAAAGTCAAAGTCAAAGTCAAGGTCAAAGTCAAAGTCAAAGTCAAAGTCAAGGTCAAATTCAAGGTCAAAGTCAAAGTCGAAGTCAAAGTCAAAGTCACAGTCAAAGTCAAAGTCAAAGACAAAGTCAAAGTCAAAGTCAAAGTCAAAGTCAAAGCCAAAGTCAAAGTCAAAGTAAAAGTCAAAGTCAAAGTCAAAGTCATAGTAAAAGTAAAAGTAAAAGTAAAAGTAAAAGTAAAAGTAAAAGTAAAAGTAAAAGTCAAAGTCAAAGTCAAAGTCAAAGTCAAAGTCAAAGTCAAAGCCAAAGTCAAAGTCAAAGTCAAAGTCAAAGTCAAAGTCAAAGTCAAAGTCAAAGTCATAGTAAAAGTAAAAGTAAAAGTAAAAGTCAAAGTCAAAGTCAAAGTCAAAGTAAAGGTCAAGGTCAAAGTCAAAGTCAAGGTCAATTTCAAAGTCAAAGTCAAAGTCAAAGTCAAAGTAAAGGTCAAAGTCAAAGTCAAAGTCAAGGTCAAATTCAAGGTCAAAGTCAAAGTCAAAGTCAAAGTCAAAGTCAAGGTCAAAGTCAAAGTCAAAGTCAAAGTCAAAGTCAAAGTCAAAGTCAAAGTAAAAGTAAAAGTCAAAGTCAAAGTCAAAGTCAAAGTCAAAGTCAAAGTCAAAGTCAAAGTCAAAGTCAAAGTCAAAGTCAAAGTCAAAGTCAAGGTCAAAGTCAAGGTCAAAGTCAAAGTCAAAGTCAAAGTCAAAGTCAAAGTCATAGTAAAAGTAAAAGTAAAAGTCAAAGTCAAAGTCAAAGTCAAAGTAAAGGTCAAAGTCAAAGTCAAAGTCAAAGTCAAGGTCAAAGTCAAAGTCAAAGTCAAAGTCAAAGTAAAGGTCAAAGTCAAAGTCAAAGTCAAAGTCAAAGTCAAGGTCAAAGTCAAGGTCAAAGTCAAGGTCAAATTCAAAGGTAAAGTCAAAGTCAAAGTCAAAGTAAAGGTCAAAGTCAAAGTCAAAGTCAAAGTCAAGGTCAAATTCAAGGTCAAAGTCAAAGTCAAAGTCAAAGTCAAAGTCAAAGTCAAGGTCAAAGTCAAAGTCAAAGTCAAAGTCAAGGTCAAATTCAAGGTCAAAGTCAAAGTCAAAGTCAAAGTCAAAGTCAAAGTCAAGGTCAAAGTCAAAGTCAAAGTCAAAGTCAAAGTCAAAGTCAAAGTCAAAGTCAAAGTCAAAGTCAAAGTCAAAGTCAAAGTCAAAGTCAAAGTCAAAGTCAAAGTCAAAGTCAAAGTCAAAGTCAAAGTCAAAGTCAAAGTCAAAGTCAAGGTCAAAGTCAAAGTCAAAGTCAAAGTCAAAGTCAAAGTAAAGGTCAAAGTCAAAGTCAAAGTCAAAGTCAAGGTCAAATTCAAGGTCAAAGTCAAAGTCAAAGTCAAAGTCAAAGTCAAAGTCAAAGTCAAAGTCAAAGTCAAAGTCAAAGTCAAAGTCAAAGTCAATGTCAAAGTCAAAGTCAAAGTCAAAGTCAAAGTCAAAGTCAAAGTCACAGTCAAAGTCAAAGTCAAAGTCAAAGTCAAAGTCAAAGTCAAGGTCAAAGTCAAGGTCAAAGTCAAAGTCAAAGTCAAAGTCAAAGTCAAAGTCAAAGTCAAAGTCAAAGTCAAAGTCAAAGTCAAAGTCAAAGTCAAAGTCAAAGTCAAAGTCAAAGTCAAAGTCAAGGTCAAAGTCAAAGTCAAAGTAAAAGTAAAAGTCAAAGTCAAAGTCAAAGTCAAAGTAAAGGTCAAATTCAAGGTCAAAGTCAAAGTCAAAGTCAGAGTCAAAGTCAAAGTCAAAGCCAAAGTCAAAGTCAAAGTCAAAGCCAAAGTCAAAGTCAAAGTCAAAGTCAAAGTCAAAGTCAAAGTCAAGGTCAAAGTCAAAGTCAAAGTCAAAGTCAAAGTCAAAGTCAAAGTCAAAGTCAAAGTCAAAGTCCAAGTCAAAGTCAAAGTCAAAGTCAAAGTCAAAGTCAAAGTCAAAGTCAAGGTCAAAGTCAAAGTCAAAGTTAAAGTCAAAGTCAAAGTCAAAGTAAAGGTCAAAGTCAAAGTCAAAGTCAAAGTCAAAGTCAAGGTCAAATTCAAGGTCAAAGTCAAAGTCAAAGTCAAAGTCAAAGTCAAAGTCAAAGTCAAAGTCAAAGTCAAAGTCAAAGTCAAAGTCAAAGTCAAAGTCAAAGTCAAAGTCAAGGTCAAAGTAAAAGTCAAAGTCAAAGTCAAATTCAAAGTCAAAGTCAAAGTCAAAGTCAAGGTCAAAGTCAAAGTCAAAGTCAAAGTCAAAGTCAAAGTCAAAGTCAAAGTCATAGTAAAAGTAAAAGTCAAAGTCAAAGTCAAAGTCAAAGTCAAAGTCAAAGTCAAAGTCAAAGTCAAAGTCAAAGTCAAAGTCAAAGTCAAAGTCAAAGTCAAAGTCAAAGTCAAAGTCAAGGTCAAAGTCAAAGTCAAAGTCAAAGCCAAAGTCAAAGTCAAAGTCAAAGTCAAAGTCAAAGTCAAAGTCAAAGTCAAAGTCAAAGTCAAAGTCAAAGTCAAAGTCAAAGTCAAAGTCAAAGTCAAAGTCAAAGTCAAAGTCAAGGTCAAAGTCAAAGTCAAAGTCAAAGTCAAAGTCAAAGTCAAAGTCAAAGTCAAAGTCAAAGTCAAAGTCAAAGTCAAAGTCAAAGTCAAAGTAAAGGTCAAAGTCAAAGTCAAGGTCAAAGTAAAGGTCAAGGTCAAAGTCAAAGTCAAAGTCAAAGTCAAAGTCACAGTCAAAGTCAAAGTCAAAGACAAAGTCAAAGTCAAAGTCAAAGTCAAAGCCAAAGTCAAAGTCAAAGTCAAAGCCAAAGTCAAAGTCAAAGTCAAAGTCAAAGTCAAAGTCAAAGTCAAAGTCAAAGTCAAGGTCAAAGTCAAAGTCAAAGTCAAAGTCAAAGTCAAAGTCAAAGTCAAAGTCAAAGTCAAAGTCAAAGTCAAAGTCAGAGTCAAGGTCAAAGTCAAAGTCAAAGTCAAAGTCAAAGTCAAAGTCAAAGCCAAAGTCAAAGTCAAAGTAAAAGCCAAAGTCAAAGTCAAAGTCAAAGTCAAAGTCAAAGTCAAAGTCAAGGTCAAAGTCAAAGTCAAAGTCAAAGTCAAAGTCAAGGTCAAAGTCAAAGTCAAAGTCAAAGTCAAAGTCAAAGTCAAAGTCAAAGTCAAAGTAAAAGTCAAAGTCAAAGTCAAAGCCAAAGTCAAAGTCAAAGTCAAAGTCAAAGTCAAAGTCAAAGTCAAAGTCAAAGTCAAAGTCAAAGTCAAGGTCAAAGTCAAAGTCAAAGCCAAAGTCAAAGTCAAAGTCAAAGTCAAAGTCAAAGTCAAAGTCAAAGTCAAAGTCAAAGTCAAAGTCAAGGTCAAAGTCAAAGTCAAAGTCAAAGTCAAAGTCAAAGTCAAAGTCAAAGTCAAAGTCAAAGTCAAGGTCAAATTCAAGGTCAAAGTCAAAGTCAAGGTCAAAGTGAAAGTCAAAGTCAAAGTCAAAGTCAAAGTCAAAGTCAAAGTCAAAGTCAAAGTCAAAGTCAAAGTCAAAGTCAAAGTCAAAGTCAAAGCCAAAGTCAAAGTCAAAGTCAAAGTCAAAGTCAAAGTCAAAGTCAAAGTCAAAGTCAAAGTCAAAGTCAAAGTCAAAGTCAAAGTCAAAGTCAAAGTCAAAGTCAAGGTCAAAGTCAAAGTCAAAGTCAAGGTCAAATTCAAGGTCAAAGTCAAAGTCAAAGTCAAAGTCAAAGTCAAAGTCAAAGTCAAAGTCAAAGTCAAAGTCAAAGTCAAAGTCAAAGTCAAAGTCAAAGTCAAAGTCAAGGTCAAAGTCAAAGTCAAAGTCAAAGTCAAAGTCAAAGTCAAAGCCAAAGTCAAAGTCAAAGTCAAAGTCAAAGTCAAAGTCAAAGTCAAAGTCAAAGTCAAAGTCAAAGTCAAAGTCAAAGTCAAAGTCAAGGTCAAAGTCAAAGTCAAAGTCAAAGTCAAAGTCAAAGTCAAAGTCAAAGTCAAAGTCAAAGTCAAAGTCAAAGTCAAAGTCAAAGTCAAAGTCAAAGTCAAAGTCAAAGTCAAAGTCAAAGTCAAAGTCAAAGTCAAAGTCAAAGTCAAAGTCAAAGTCAAAGTCAAGGTCAAAGTCAAAGTCAAAGTCAAAGTCAAAGTCAAAGTCAAAGTCAAAGTCAAAGTCAAAGTCAAAGTCAAAGTCAAAGTCAAAGTCAAAGTCAAAGTCAAAGTCAAAGTCAAAGTCAAAGTCAAAGTCAAAGTCAAAGTCAAAGTCAAAGTCAAAGTCAAAGTCAAAGTCAAAGTCAAAGTCAAGGTCAAAGTCAAAGTCAAAGTCAAAGCCAAAGCCAAAGCCAAAGTCAAAGTCAAAGTCAAAGTCAAAGTCAAAGTCAAAGTCAAAGTCAAAGTCAAAGTCAAAGTCAAAGTCAAAGTCAAAGTCAAAGTCAAAGTCAAAGTCAAAGTCAAAGTCAAAGTCAAGGTCAAAGTCAAAGTCAAAGTCAAAGTCAAAGTCAAAGTCAAAGTCAAAGTCAAAGTCAAAGTCAAAGTCAAAGTCAAAGTCAAAGTCAAAGTAAAGGTCAAAGTCAAAGTCAAGGTCAAAGTAAAGGTCAAGGTCAAAGTCAAAGTCAAAGTCAAAGTCAAAGTCACAGTCAAAGTCAAAGTCAAAGACAAAGTCAAAGTCAAAGTCAAAGTCAAAGCCAAAGTCAAAGTCAAAGTCAAAGCCAAAGTCAAAGTCAAAGTCAAAGTCAAAGTCAAAGTCAAAGTCAAAGTCAAAGTCAAGGTCAAAGTCAAAGTCAAAGTCAAAGTCAAAGTCAAAGTCAAAGTCAAAGTCAAAGTCAAAGTCAAAGTCAAAGTCAGAGTCAAGGTCAAAGTCAAAGTCAAAGTCAAAGTCAAAGTCAAAGCCAAAGTCAAAGTCAAAGTAAAAGCCAAAGTCAAAGTCAAAGTCAAAGTCAAAGTCAAAGTCAAAGTCAAAGTCAAAGTCAAAGTCAAGGTCAAAGTCAAAGTCAAAGTCAAAGTCAAAGTCAAGGTCAAAGTCAAAGTCAAAGTCAAAGTCAAAGTCAAAGTCAAAGTCAAAGTCAAAGTCAAAGTCAAAGTCAAAGTCAAAGTCAAGGTCAAATTCAAAGTCAAAGTCAAAGTCAAAGTCAAAGTAAAGGTCAAAGTCAAAGTCAAAGTCAAGGTCAAATTCAAGGTCAAAGTCAAAGTCAAAGTCAAAGTCAAAGTCAAGGTCAAAGTCAAAGTCAAAGTCAAAGTCAAAGTCAAAGTCAAAGTCAAAGTCAAAGTCAAAGTAAAATTCAAGGTCAAAGTCAAAGTCAAAGTCAAAGGCAAAGTCAAAGTCAAGGTCAAAGTCAAAGTCAAAGTCAAAGTCAAAGTCAAAGTCAAAGTCAAAGTCAAAGTCAAAGTCAAAGTCAAAGTCAAAGTCAAAGTCAAAGTCAAAGTCAAAGTCAAAGTCAAAGTCAAAGTCAAAGTCAAAGTCAAGGTCAAAGTCAAAGTCAAAGTCAAAGTCAAAGTCAAGGTCAAAGTCAAAGTCAAAGTCAAAGTCAAAGTCAAAGTCAAAGTCAAAGTCAAAGTCAAAGTCAAAGTCAAAGTCAAAGTCAATGTCAAAGTCAAAGTCAAAGTCAAAGTCAAAGTCAAAGTCAAAGTCAAAGTCACAGTCAAAGTCAAAGTCAAAGTCAAAGTCAAAGTCAAGGTCAAAGTCAAGGTCAAAGTCAAAGTCAAAGTCAAAGTCAAAGTCAAAGTCAAAGTCAAAGTCAAAGTCAAAGTCAAAGTCAAAGTCAAAGTCAAAGTCAAAGTCAAAGTCAAAGTCAAAGTCAAAGTCAAAGTCAAAGTCAAAGTCAAAGTCAAAGTCAAGGTCAAAGTCAAAGTCAAAGTCAAAGTCAAGGTCAAATTCAAGGTCAAAGTCAAAGTCGAAGTCAAAGTCAAAGTCACAGTCAAAGTCAAAGTCAAAGACAAAGTCAAAGTCAAAGTCAAAGTCAAAGTCAAAGCCAAAGTCAAAGTCAAAGTAAAAGTCAAAGTCAAAGTCAAAGTCATAGTAAAAGTAAAAGTAAAAGTAAAAGTAAAAGTAAAAGTAAAAGTAAAAGTAAAAGTAAAAGTCAAAGTCAAAGTCAAAGTCAAAGTCAAAGTCGAAGTCAAAGCCAAAGTCAAAGTCAAAGTCAAAGTCAAAGTCAAAGTCAAAGTCAAAGTCAAAGTCATAGTAAAAGTAAAAGTAAAAGTAAAAGTCAAAGTCAAAGTCAAAGTCAAAGTAAAGGTCAAGGTCAAAGTCAAAGTCAAGGTCAATTTCAAAGTCAAAGTCAAAGTCAAAGTCAAAGTAAAGGTCAAAGTCAAAGTCAAAGTCAAGGTCAAATTCAAGGTCAAAGTCAAAGTCAAAGTCAAAGTCAAAGTCAAAGTCAAGGTCAAAGTCAAAGTCAAAGTCAAAGTCAAAGTCAAAGTCAAAGTCAAAGTAAAAGTAAAAGTCAAAGTCAAAGTCAAAGTCAAAGTCAAAGTCAAAGTCAAAGTCAAAGTCAAAGTCAAAGTCAAAGTCAAAGTCAAAGTCAAGGTCAAAGTCAAGGTCAAAGTCAAAGTCAAAGTCAAAGTCAAAGTCAAAGTCATAGTAAAAGTAAAAGTAAAAGTCAAAGTCAAAGTCAAAGTCAAAGTAAAGGTCAAAGTCAAAGTCAAAGTCAAAGTCAAGGTCAAAGTCAAAGTCAAAGTCAAAGTCAAAGTAAAGGTCAAAGTCAAAGTCAAAGTCAAAGTCAAAGTCAAAGTCAAGGTCAAAGTCAAGGTCAAAGTCAAGGTCAAATTCAAAGGTAAAGTCAAAGTCAAAGTCAAAGTAAAGGTCAAAGTCAAAGTCAAAGTCAAAGTCAAGGTCAAATTCAAGGTCAAAGTCAAAGTCAAAGTCAAAGTCAAAGTCAAAGTCAAGGTCAAAGTCAAAGTCAAAGTCAAAGTCAAGGTCAAATTCAAGGTCAAAGTCAAAGTCAAAGTCAAAGTCAAAGTCAAAGTCAAGGTCAAAGTCAAAGTCAAAGTCAAAGTCAAAGTCAAAGTCAAAGTCAAAGTCAAAGTCAAAGTCAAGGTCAAATTCAAGGTCAAAGTCAAAGTCAAAGTCAAAGTCAAAGTCAAAGTCAAAGTAAAAGTCAAAGTCAAAGTCAAAGTCATAGTAAAAGTCAAAGTAAAAGTCAAAGTCAAAGTCAAAGTCAAAGTCAAAGTCAAAGTCAAAGTCAAAGTAAAGGTCAAAGTCAAAGTCAAAGTCAAAGTCAAAGTCAAAGTCAAAGTCAAAGTCAAGGTCAAATTCAAGGTCAAAGTCAAAGTCAAAGTCAAAGTCAAAGTCACAGTCAAAGTCAAAGTCAAAGTCAAAGTCAAAGTCAAAGTCAAAGTCAAAGTCAAAGTCAAAGTCAAAGTCAAAGTCAAAGTCAAAGTCAAAGTCAAAGTCAAAGTCAAAGTCAAAGTCAAAGTCAAAGTCAAAGTCAAAGCCAAAGTCACAGTCAAAGTCAAAGTCAAAGTCAAAGTCAAAGTCAAAGTCATAGTAAAAGTAAAAGTAAAAGTAAAAGTAAAAGTAAAAGTAAAAGTCAAAGTAAAAGTAAAAGTCAAAGTCAAAGTCAAAGTCAAAGTCAAAGTCAAGGTCAAATTCAAGGTCAAAGTCAAAGTCAAAGTCAAAGTCAAAGTCACAGTCAAAGTCAAAGTCAAAGACAAAGTCAAAGTCAAAGTCAAAGTCAAGGTCAAAGTCAAAGTCAAAGTCAAAGTCAAGGTCAAATTCAAGGTCAAAGTCAAAGTCAAAGTCAAAGTCAAAGTCAAGGTCAAATTCAAGGTCAAAGTCAAAGTCAAAGTCAAAGTCAAAGTCAGAGTCAAAGTCAAAGTCAAAGACAAAGTCAAAGTCAAAGTCAAAGTCAAAGTCAAAGTCAAAGTCAAAGTCAAAGTCAAAGTCAAAGTCAAAGTCAAAGTCAAAGTAAAGGTCAAAGTCAAAGTCAAAGTCAAAGTCAAAGTCAAAGTCAAAGTCAAAGTCAAAGTCAAGGTCAAAGTCAAAGTCAAAGTCAAAGTCAAGGTCAAAGTCAAGGTCAAAGTCAAAGTCAAAGTCAAAGCCAAAGTCAAAGTCAAAGTCAAATTCAAGGTCAAAGTCAAAGTCAAAGTCAAAGTCAAGGTCAAAGTCAAGGTCAAAGTCAAAGTCAAAGTCAAAGTCAAAGTCAAAGTCAAAGTCAAAGTCAAAGTCAAAGTCAAAGTCAAAGTCAAAGTCAAAGTCAAAGTCAAAGTCAAAGTCAAAGTCAAAGTCAAAGTCAAAGTCACAGTCAAAGTCAAAGTCAAAGTCAAAGTCAAAGTCAAAGTCAAAGTCAAAGTCAAAGTCAAAGTCAAAGTCAAAGTCAAAGTCAAAGTCAAAGTCAAGGTCAAAGTCAAAGTCAAAGTCAAGGTCAAAGTCAAAGTCAAAGTCAAAGTCAAAGTCAAAGTCAAAGTCAAAGTCAAAGTCAAAGTCAAAGTCAAAGTCTAAGTCAAAGTCAAAGTAAAGGTCAAAGTCAAAGTCAAAGTCAAAGTCAAAGTCAAAGTCAAGGTCAAATTCAAGGTCAAAGTCAAAGTCAAAGTCAAAGTCAAAGTCAAAGTCAAAGTCAAAGTCAAAGTCAAAGTCATAGTAAAAGTAAAAGTAAAAGTCAAAGTAAAAGTCAAAGTCAAAGTCAAAGTCAAAGTCAAAGTCAAAGTAAAGGTCAAAGTCAAAGTCAAAGTCAAAGTCAAAGTCAAAGTCAAGGTCAAATTCAAGGTCAAAGTCAAAGTCAAAGTCAAAGTCAAAGTCAAAGTCAAGGTCAAATTCAAGGTCAAAGTCAAAGTCAAAGTCAAAGTCAAAGTCAAAGTCAAAGTCAAAGTCAAAGTCAAAGTCAAAGTCAAAGTCAAAGTCAAAGTCAAAGTCAAAGTCAAAGTCATAGTAAAAGTAAAAGTAAAAGTCAAAGTAAAAGTCAAAGTCAAAGTCAAAGTCAAAGTCAAAGTCAAAGTCAAAGTCAAAGTCAAAGTCAAGGTCAAATTCAAGGTCAAAGTCAAAGTCAAAGTCAAAGTCACAGTCACAGTCAAAGTCAAAGTCAAAAACAAAGTCAAAGTCAAAGCCAAAGTCAAAGTCAAAGTCAAAGTCAAAGTCAAAGTCAAAGTCAAAGTCAAAGTCAAAGTCAAAGTCAAAGTCAAAGTCAAAGTCAAAGTCAAAGTCAAAGTCAAAGTCAAAGTCAAAGTCAAGGTCAAAGTCAAAGTCAAAGTCAGAGTCAAGGTCAAAGTCAAAGTCAAAGTCAAAGTCAAAGCCAAAGTCAAAGTCAAAGTCAAAGTCAAAGTCAAAGTCAAAGTCAAAGTCAAAGTCAAGGTCAAAGTCAAAGTCAAAGTCAAAGTCAAAGTCAAAGTCAAAGTCAAAGTCAAAGTCAAAGTCAAAGTCAAAGTCAAAGTCAAAGTCAAAGTCAAAGTCAAAGTCAAAGTCAAAGTCAAAGTCAAAGTCAAGGTCAAAGTCAAAGTCAAAGTCAAAGTCAAAGTCAAAGTCAAATTAAAGGTCAAAGTCAAAGTCAAAGTCAAAGTCAAGGTCAAATTCAAGGTCAAAGTCAAAGTCAAAGTCAAAGTCAAAGTCAAAGTCAAGGTCAAATTCAAGGTCAAAGTCAAAGTCAAAGTCAAAGTCAAAGTCAAAGTCAAA
Source organism: Anastrepha obliqua (assembly GCF_027943255.1). Taxonomy (NCBI): domain Eukaryota; kingdom Metazoa; phylum Arthropoda; class Insecta; order Diptera; family Tephritidae; genus Anastrepha; species Anastrepha obliqua. The sequence continues at coordinate 305,300 of NW_026562190.1, forward strand.
GTCACAGTCAAAGTCAAAGTCAAAGACAAAGTCAAAGTCAAAGTCAAAGTCAAAGTCAAAGTCAAAGTCAAAGTCAAGGTCAAGGTCAAAGTCAAAGTCAAAGTCAAAGTCAAAGTCAAAGTCAAAGTCAAAGTCAAAGTCAAGGTCAAATTCAAGGTCAAAGTCAAAGTGAAAGTCAAAGTCAAAGTCAAAGTCAAAGTCAAAGTCAAAGTCAAAGTCAAAGTCAAAGTCAAAGTCAAAGCCAAAGTCAAAGTCAAAGTCAAAGCCAAAGTCAAAGTCAAAGTCAAAGTCAAAGTCAAAGTCAAAGTCAAAGTCAAGGTCAAAGTCAAAGTCAAAGTCAAAGTCAAAGTCAAAGTCAAAGTCAGAGTCAAGGTCAAAGTCAAAGTCAAAGTCAAAGTCAAAGTCAAAGTCAAAGTCAAAGTCAAAGTCAAAGTCAAAGTCAAAGTCAAAGTCAAAGTCAAAGTCAAAGTCAAAGTCAAAGTCAAAGTCAAAGTCAAAGTCAAAGTCAAAGTCAAAGTCAAAGTCAAAGTCAAAGTCAAAGTCAAAGTCAAAGTCAAAGTCAAAGTCAAAGTCAAAGTCAAAGTCAAAGTCAAAGTCAAAGTCAAAGTCAAAGTCAAAGTCAAAGTCAAAGTCAAAGTCAAAGTCAAAGTCAAAGTCAAAGTCAAAGTCAAAGTCAAAGTCAAAGTCAAAGTCATAGTAAAAGTAAAAGTAAAGGTCAAGGTCAAAGTCAAAGTCAAAGTCAAAGTCAAAGTAAAGGTCAAGGTCAAAGTCAAAGTCAAGGTCAAATTCAAGGTCAAAGTCAAAGTCGAAGTCAAAGTCAAAGTCACAGTCAAAGTCAAAGTCAAAGACAAAGTCAAGGTCAAATTCAAGGTCAAAGTCAAAGTCAAAGTCAAAGTCAAAGTCAAAGTCAAAGTCAAAGTCAAAGTCAAAGTCAAAGTCAAAGTCAAAGTCAAAGTCAAAGTCAAAGTCAAAGTCAAGGTCAAAGTCAAAGTCAAAGTCAAAGTCAAAGTCAAAGTCAAAGCCAAAGTCAAAGTCAAAGTCAAAGTCAAAGTCAAAGTCAAAGTCAAAGTCAAAGTCAAAGTCAAAGTCAAAGTCAAAGTCAAAGTCAAAGTCAAAGTCAAGGTCAAAGTCAAAGTCAAAGTCAAAGTCAAAGTCAAAGTCAAAGTCAAAGTCAAAGTCAAAGTCAAAGTCAAAGTCAAAGTCAAAGTCAAAGTCAAAGTCAAAGTCAAAGTCAAAGTCAAAGTCAAAGTCAAAGTCAAGGTCAAAGTCAAAGTCAAAGTCAAAGTCAAAGTCAAAGTCAAAGTCAAAGTAAAGGTCAAAGTCAAAGTCAAAGTCAAAGTCAAGGTCAAATTCAAGGTCAAGGTCAAAGTCAAAGTCAAAGTCAAAGTCAAAGTCAAAGTCAAAGTCAAAGTCAAAGTCAAAGTCAAAGTCAAAGTCAAAGTCAAAGTCAAGGTCAAATTCAAGGTCAAAGTCAAAGTCAAAGTCAAAGTCAAAGTCAAAGTCAAAGTCAAAGTCAAAGTCAAAGTCAAAGTCAAAGTCAAAGTCAAAGTCAAAGTCAAAGTCAAAGTCAAAGTCAAAGTCAAAGTCAAAGTCAAAGTCAAAGTCAAGGTCAAAGTCAAAGTCAAAGTCAAGGTCAAAGTCAAAGTCAAAGTCAAAGTCAAAGTCAAAGTCAAAGTCAAAGTCAAAGTCAAAGTCAAAGTCAAAGTCAAAGTCAAAGTCAAAGTCAAAGTCAAAGTCAAAGTCAAAGTCAAAGTCAAAGTCAAAGTCAAGGTCAAATTCAAAGTCAAAGTCAAAGTCAAAGTCAAAGTAAAGGTCAAAGTCAAAGTCAAAGTCAAGGTCAAATTCAAGGTCAAAGTCAAAGTCAAAGTCAAAGTCAAAGTCAAAGTCAAGGTCAAAGTCAAAGTCAAAGTCAAAGTCAAAGTCAAAGTCAAAGTCAAAGTCAAAGTCAAAGTAAAATTCAAGGTCAAAGTCAAAGTCAAAGTCAAAGGCAAAGTCAAAGTCAAGGTCAAAGTCAAAGTCAAAGTCAAAGTCAAAGTCAAAGTCAAAGTCAAAGTCAAAGTCAAAGTCAAAGTCAAAGTCAAAGTCAAAGTCAAAGTCAAAGTCAAAGTCAAAGTCAAAGTCAAAGTCAAAGTCAAAGTCAAGGTCAAAGTCAAAGTCAAAGTCAAAGTCAAAGTCAAGGTCAAAGTCAAAGTCAAAGTCAAAGTCAAAGTCAAAGTCAAAGTCAAAGTCAAAGTCAAAGTCAAAGTCAAAGTCAAAGTCAATGTCAAAGTCAAAGTCAAAGTCAAAGTCAAAGTCAAAGTCAAAGTCAAAGTCACAGTCAAAGTCAAAGTCAAAGTCAAAGTCAAAGTCAAGGTCAAAGTCAAGGTCAAAGTCAAAGTCAAAGTCAAAGTCAAAGTCAAAGTCAAAGTCAAAGTCAAAGTCAAAGTCAAAGTCAAAGTCAAAGTCAAAGTCAAAGTCAAAGTCAAAGTCAAAGTCAAAGTCAAAGTCAAAGTCAAAGTCAAAGTCAAGGTCAAAGTCAAAGTCAAAGTCAAAGTCAAGGTCAAATTCAAGGTCAAAGTCAAAGTCGAAGTCAAAGTCAAAGTCACAGTCAAAGTCAAAGTCAAAGACAAAGTCAAAGTCAAAGTCAAAGTCAAAGTCAAAGCCAAAGTCAAAGTCAAAGTAAAAGTCAAAGTCAAAGTCAAAGTAAAAGTAAAAGTAAAAGTAAAAGTAAAAGTAAAAGTAAAAGTAAAAGTAAAAGTCAAAGTCAAAGTCAAAGTCAAAGTCAAAGTCAAAGTCAAAGCCAAAGTCAAAGTCAAAGTCAAAGTCAAAGTCAAAGTCAAAGTCAAAGTCAAAGTCATAGTAAAAGTAAAAGTAAAAGTAAAAGTCAAAGTCAAAGTCAAAGTCAAAGTAAAGGTCAAGGTCAAAGTCAAAGTCAAGGTCAATTTCAAAGTCAAAGTCAAAGTCAAAGTCAAAGTAAAGGTCAAAGTCAAAGTCAAAGTCAAGGTCAAATTCAAGGTCAAAGTCAAAGTCAAAGTCAAAGTCAAAGTCAAAGTCAAGGTCAAAGTCAAAGTCAAAGTCAAAGTCAAAGTCAAAGTCAAAGTCAAAGTCAAAGTAAAAGTAAAAGTCAAAGTCAAAGTCAAAGTCAAAGTCAAAGTCAAAGTCAAAGTCAAAGTCAAAGTCAAAGTCAAAGTCAAAGTCAAAGTCAAGGTCAAAGTCAAGGTCAAAGTCAAAGTCAAAGTCAAAGTCAAAGTCAAAGTCATAGTAAAAGTAAAAGTAAAAGTAAAAGTCAAAGTCAAAGTCAAAGTCAAAGTAAAGGTCAAAGTCAAAGTCAAAGTCAAAGTCAAGGTCAAAGTCAAAGTCAAAGTCAAAGTCAAAGTAAAGGTCAAAGTCAAAGTCAAAGTCAAAGTCAAAGTCAAGGTCAAAGTCAAGGTCAAAGTCAAGGTCAAATTCAAAGGTAAAGTCAAAGTCAAAGTCAAAGTAAAGGTCAAAGTCAAAGTCAAAGTCAAAGTCAAGGTCAAATTCAAGGTCAAAGTCAAAGTCAAAGTCAAAGTCAAAGTCAAAGTCAAGGTCAAAGTCAAAGTCAAAGTCAAAGTCAAGGTCAAATTCAAGGTCAAAGTCAAAGTCAAAGTCAAAGTCAAAGTCAAAGTCAAGGTCAAAGTCAAAGTCAAAGTCAAAGTCAAAGTCAAAGTCAAAGTCAAAGTCAAAGTCAAAGTCAAAGTCAAAGTCAAAGTCAAAGTCAAAGTCAAAGTCAAAGTCAAAGTCAAAGTCAAAGTCAAAGTCAAAGTCAAGGTCAAAGTCAAAGTCAAAGTCAAAGTCAAAGTCAAAGTCAAAGTAAAGGTCAAAGTCAAAGTCAAAGTCAAAGTCAAGGTCAAATTCAAGGTCAAAGTCAAAGTCAAAGTCAAAGTCAAAGTCAAAGTCAAAGTCAAAGTCAAAGTCAAAGTCAAAGTCAAAGTCAAAGTCAATGTCAAAGTCAAAGTCAAAGTCAAAGTCAAAGTCAAAGTCAAAGTCACAGTCAAAGTCAAAGTCAAAGTCAAAGTCAAAGTCAAAGTCAAGGTCAAAGTCAAGGTCAAAGTCAAAGTCAAAGTCAAAGTCAAAGTCAAAGTCAAAGTCAAAGTCAAAGTCAAAGTCAAAGTCAAAGTCAAAGTCAAAGTCAAAGTCAAAGTCAAAGTCAAAGTCAAGGTCAAAGTCAAAGTCAAAGTAAAAGTAAAAGTCAAAGTCAAAGTCAAAGTCAAAGTAAAGGTCAAATTCAAGGTCAAAGTCAAAGTCAAAGTCAGAGTCAAAGTCAAAGTCAAAGCCAAAGTCAAAGTCAAAGTCAAAGCCAAAGTCAAAGTCAAAGTCAAAGTCAAAGTCAAAGTCAAAGTCAAGGTCAAAGTCAAAGTCAAAGTCAAAGTTAAAGTCAAAGTCAAAGTCAAAGTCAAAGTCAAAGTCCAAGTCAAAGTCAAAGTCAAAGTCAAAGTCAAAGTCAAAGTCAAAGTCAAGGTCAAAGTCAAAGTCAAAGTTAAAGTCAAAGTCAAAGTCAAAGTAAAGGTCAAAGTCAAAGTCAAAGTCAAAGTCAAAGTCAAGGTCAAATTCAAGGTCAAAGTCAAAGTCAAAGTCAAAGTCAAAGTCAAAGTCAAAGTCAAAGTCAAAGTCAAAGTCAAAGTCAAAGTCAAAGTCAAAGTCAAAGTCAAAGTCAAGGTCAAAGTCAAAGTCAAAGTCAAAGTCAAAGTCAAAGTCAAAGTCAAAGTCATAGTAAAAGTAAAAGTCAAAGTCAAAGTCAAAGTCAAAGTCAAAGTCAAAGTCAAAGTCAAAGTCAAAGTCAAAGTCAAAGTCAAAGTCAAAGTCAAAGTCAAAGTCAAAGTCAAAGTCAAAGTCAAGGTCAAAGTCAAAGTCAAAGTCAAAGCCAAAGTCAAAGTCAAAGTCAAAGTCAAAGTCAAAGTCAAAGTCAAAGTCAAAGTCAAAGTCAAAGTCAAAGTCAAAGTCAAAGTCAAAGTCAAAGTCAAAGTCAAAGTCAAAGTCAAAGTCAAAGTCAAGGTCAAAGTCAAAGTCAAAGTCAAAGTCAAAGTCAAAGTCAAAGTCAAAGTCAAAGTCAAAGTCAAAGTCAAAGTCAAAGTCAAAGTCAAAGTCAAAGTAAAGGTCAAAGTCAAAGTCAAGGTCAAAGTAAAGGTCAAGGTCAAAGTCAAAGTCAAAGTCAAAGTCAAAGTCACAGTCAAAGTCAAAGTCAAAGACAAAGTCAAAGTCAAAGTCAAAGTCAAAGCCAAAGTCAAAGTCAAAGTCAAAGCCAAAGTCAAAGTCAAAGTCAAAGTCAAAGTCAAAGTCAAAGTCAAAGTCAAAGTCAAGGTCAAAGTCAAAGTCAAAGTCAAAGTCAAAGTCAAAGTCAAAGTCAAAGTCAAAGTCAAAGTCAAAGTCAAAGTCAGAGTCAAGGTCAAAGTCAAAGTCAAAGTCAAAGTCAAAGTCAAAGTCAAAGCCAAAGTCAAAGTCAAAGTAAAAGCCAAAGTCAAAGTCAAAGTCAAAGTCAAAGTCAAAGTCAAAGTCAAGGTCAAAGTCAAAGTCAAAGTCAAAGTCAAAGTCAAGGTCAAAGTCAAAGTCAAAGTCAAAGTCAAAGTCAAAGTCAAAGTCAAAGTCAAAGTAAAAGTCAAAGTCAAAGTCAAAGCCAAAGTCAAAGTCAAAGTCAAAGTCAAAGTCAAAGTCAAAGTCAAAGTCAAAGTCAAAGTCAAAGTCAAGGTCAAAGTCAAAGTCAAAGCCAAAGTCAAAGTCAAAGTCAAAGTCAAAGTCAAAGTCAAAGTCAAAGTCAAAGTCAAAGTCAAGGTCAAAGTCAAAGTCAAAGTCAAAGTCAAAGTCAAAGTCAAAGTCAAAGTCAAAGTCAAAGTCAAGGTCAAATTCAAGGTCAAAGTCAAAGTCAAGGTCAAAGTGAAAGTCAAAGTCAAAGTCAAAGTCAAAGTCAAAGTCAAAGTCAAAGTCAAAGTCAAAGTCAAAGTCAAAGTCAAAGTCAAAGTCAAAGCCAAAGTCAAAGTCAAGGTCAAAGTCAAAGTCAAAGTCAAGGTCAAATTCAAGGTCAAAGTCAAAGTCAAAGTCAAAGTCAAAGTCAAAGTCAAAGTCAAAGTCAAGGTCAAGGTCAAAGTCAAAGTCAAAGTCAAAGTCAAAGTCAAAGTCAAAGTCAAAGTCAAAGTCAAAGTCAAAGTCAAAGTCAAAGTCAAAGTCAAAGTCAAAGTCAAAGTCAAGGTCAAAGTCAAAGTCAAAGTCAAGGTCAAATTCAAGGTCAAAGTCAAAGTCAAAGTCAAAGTCAAAGTCAAAGTCAAAGTCAAAGTCAAAGTCAAAGTCAAAGTCAAAGTCAAAGTCAAAGTCAAAGTCAAAGTCAAGGTCAAAGTCAAAGTCAAAGTCAAAGTCAAAGTCAAAGTCAAAGCCAAAGTCAAAGTCAAAGTCAAAGTCAAAGTCAAAGTCAAAGTCAAAGTCAAAGTCAAAGTCAAAGTCAAAGTCAAAGTCAAAGTCAAGGTCAAAGTCAAAGTCAAAGTCAAAGTCAAAGTCAAAGTCAAAGTCAAAGTCAAAGTCAAAGTCAAAGTCAAAGTCAAAGTCAAAGTCAAAGTCAAAGTCAAAGTCAAAGTCAAAGTCAAAGTCAAAGTCAAAGTCAAAGTCAAAGTCAAAGTCAAAGTCAAAGTCAAGGTCAAAGTCAAAGTCAAAGTCAAAGTCAAAGTCAAAGTCAAAGTCAAAGTCAAAGTCAAAGTCAAAGTCAAAGTCAAAGTCAAAGTCAAAGTCAAAGTCAAAGTCAAAGTCAAAGTCAAAGTCAAAGTCAAAGTCAAAGTCAAAGTCAAAGTCAAAGTCAAAGTCAAAGTCAAGGTCAAAGTCAAAGTCAAAGTCAAAGCCAAAGCCAAAGCCAAAGTCAAAGTCAAAGTCAAAGTCAAAGTCAAAGTCAAAGTCAAAGTCAAAGTCAAAGTCAAAGTCAAAGTCAAAGTCAAAGTCAAAGTCAAAGTCAAAGTCAAAGTCAAAGTCAAGGTCAAAGTCAAAGTCAAAGTCAAAGTCAAAGTCAAAGTCAAAGTCAAAGTCAAAGTCAAAGTCAAAGTCAAAGTCAAAGTCAAAGTCAAAGTAAAGGTCAAAGTCAAAGTCAAGGTCAAAGTAAAGGTCAAGGTCAAAGTCAAAGTCAAAGTCAAAGTCAAAGTCACAGTCAAAGTCAAAGTCAAAGACAAAGTCAAAGTCAAAGTCAAAGTCAAAGCCAAAGTCAAAGTCAAAGTCAAAGCCAAAGTCAAAGTCAAAGTCAAAGTCAAAGTCAAAGTCAAAGTCAAAGTCAAAGTCAAGGTCAAAGTCAAAGTCAAAGTCAAAGTCAAAGTCAAAGTCAAAGTCAAAGTCAAAGTCAAAGTCAAAGTCAAAGTCAGAGTCAAGGTCAAAGTCAAAGTCAAAGTCAAAGTCAAAGTCAAAGTCAAAGCCAAAGTCAAAGTCAAAGTAAAAGCCAAAGTCAAAGTCAAAGTCAAAGTCAAAGTCAAAGTCAAAGTCAAGGTCAAAGTCAAAGTCAAAGTCAAAGTCAAAGTCAAGGTCAAAGTCAAAGTCAAAGTCAAAGTCAAAGTCAAAGTCAAAGTCAAAGTCAAAGTAAAAGTCAAAGTCAAAGTCAAAGCCAAAGTCAAAGTCAAAGTCAAAGTCAAAGTCAAAGTCAAAGTCAAAGTCAAAGTCAAAGTCAAAGTCAAGGTCAAAGTCAAAGTCAAAGCCAAAGTCAAAGTCAAAGTCAAAGTCAAAGTCAAAGTCAAAGTCAAAGTCAAAGTCAAAGTCAAGGTCAAAGTCAAAGTCAAAGTCAAAGTCAAAGTCAAAGTCAAAGTCAAAGTCAAAGTCAAAGTCAAGGTCAAATTCAAGGTCAAAGTCAAAGTCAAGGTCAAAGTGAAAGTCAAAGTCAAAGTCAAAGTCAAAGTCAAAGTCAAAGTCAAAGTCAAAGTCAAAGTCAAAGTCAAAGTCAAAGTCAAAGTCAAAGCCAAAGTCAAAGTCAAAGTCAAAGTCAAAGTCAAAGTCAAAGTCAAAGTCAAAGTCAAAGTCAAAGTCAAAGTCAAGGTCAAAGTCAAAGTCAAAGTCAAAGTCAAAGTCAAAGTCAAAGTCAAAGTCAAAGTAAAAGTCAAAGTCAAAGTCAAAGCCAAAGTCAAAGTCAAAGTCAAAGTCAAAGTCAAAGTCAAAGTCAAAGTCAAAGTCAAAGTCAAAGTCAAGGTCAAAGTCAAAGTCAAAGCCAAAGTCAAAGTCAAAGTCAAAGTCAAAGTCAAAGTCAAAGTCAAAGTCAAAGTCAAGGTCAAAGTCAAAGTCAAAGTCAAGGTCAAATTCAAGGTCAAAGTCAAAGTCAAAGTCAAAGTCAAAGTCAAAGTCAAAGTCAAAGTCAAAGTCAAAGTCAAAGTCAAAGTCAAAGTCAAAGTCAAAGTCAAAGTCAAAGTCAAGGTCAAAGTCAAAGTCAAAGTCAAAGTCAAAGTCAAAGTCAAAGCCAAAGTCAAAGTCAAAGTCAAAGTCAAAGTCAAAGTCAAAGTCAAAGTCAAAGTCAAAGTCAAAGTCAAAGTCAAAGTCAAAGTCAAGGTCAAAGTCAAAGTCAAAGTCAAAGTCAAAGTCAAAGTCAAAGTCAAAGTCAAAGTCAAAGTCAAAGTCAAAGTCAAAGTCAAAGTCAAAGTCAAAGTCAAAGTCAAAGTCAAAGTCAAAGTCAAAGTCAAAGTCAAAGTCAAAGTCAAAGTCAAAGTCAAAGTCAAAGTCAAGGTCAAAGTCAAAGTCAAAGTCAAAGTCAAAGTCAAAGTCAAAGTCAAAGTAAAGGTCAAAGTCAAAGTCAAAGTCAAAGTCAAGGTCAAATTCAAGGTCAAGGTCAAAGTCAAAGTCAAAGTCAAAGTCAAAGTCAAAGTCAAAGTCAAAGTCAAAGTCAAAGTCAAGGTCAAATTCAAGGTCAAAGTCAAAGTCAAAGTCAAAGTCAAAGTCAAAGTCAAAGTCAAAGTCAAAGTCAAAGTCAAAGTCAAAGTCAAAGTCAAAGTCAAAGCCAAAGTCAAAGTCAAAGTCAAGGTCAAAGTCAAAGTCAAAGTCAAGGTCAAAGTCAAAGTCAAAGTCAAAGTCAAAGTCAAAGTCAAAGTCAAAGTCAAAGTCAAAGTCAAAGTCAAAGTCAAAGTCAAAGTCAAAGTCAAAGTCAAAGTCAAAGTCAAAGTCAAAGTCATAGTAAAAGTAAAAGTCAAAGTCAAAGTCAAAGTCAAAGTAAAGGTCAAGGTCAAAGTCAAAGTCAAAGTCAAAGTAAAGGTCAAAGTCAAAGTCAAGGTCAAAGTCAAAGTCAAAGTCAAAGTCAAAGTCAAAGTCAAAGTCAAAGTCAAAGTCAAAGTCAAAGTCAAAGTCAAAGTCAAAGTCAAAGTCAAAGTCAAAGTCAAAGTCAAAGTCAAAGTCAAAGTCAAAGTCAAAGTCAAAGTCAAAGTCATAGTAAAAGTAAAAGTAAAAGTCAAAGTCAAAGTCAAAGTCAAAGTCAAGGTCAAAGTCAAAGTCAAAGTCAAAGTCAAAGTCAAAGTCAAAGTCAAAGTCAAAGTCAAAGTCAAAGTCAAAGTCAAAGTCAAAGTCAAAGTCAAGGTCAAAGTCAAAGTCAAAGTCAAAGTCAAAGTCAAAGTAAAGGTCAAAGTCAAAGTCAAAGTCAAAGTCAAGGTCAAATTCAAGGTCAAAGTCAAAGTCAAAGTCAAAGTCAAAGTCAAAGTCAAAGTCAAAGTCAAAGTCAAAGTCAAAGTCAAGGTCAAATTCAAGGTCAAAGTCAAAGTCAAAGTCAAAGTCAAAGTCAAAGTCAAAGTCAAAGTCAAAGTCAAAGTAAAGTCAAAGTCAAAGTCAAAGTCAAAGTCGAAGTCAAAGTCAAAGTCAAGGTCAAAGTCAAAGTCAAAGTCAAAGTCAAAGTCAAAGTCAAAGTCAAAGTCAAAGTCAAAGTCAAAGTCAAGGTCAAAGTCAAAGTCAAAGTCAAAGTCAAAGTCAAAGTCAAAGTCAAAGTCAAGGTCAAAGTCAAAGTCAAAGTCAAAGTCAAAGTCAAAGTCAAAGTCAAAGTCAAAGTCAAAGTCAAAGTCAAAGTCAAAGTCAAAGTCAAAGTCAAAGTCAAAGTCAAAGTCAAAGTCAAAGTCAAAGTCAAAGTCATAGTAAAAGTAAAAGTAAAAGTCAAAGTAAAAGTCAAAGTCAAAGTCAAAGTCAAAGTCAAAGTCAAAGTAAAGGTCAAAGTCAAAGTCAAAGTCAAAGTCAAAGTCAAAGTCAAAGTCAAGGTCAAATTCAAGGTCAAAGTCAAAGTCAAAGTCAAAGTCAAAGTCAAGGTCAAATTCAAGGTCAAAGTCAAAGTCAAAGTCAAAGTCAAAGTCAAAGTCAAAGTCAAAGTCAAAGTCAAAGTCAAAGTCAAAGTCAAAGTCAAAGTCAAAGTCAAAGTCAAAGTCATAGTAAAAGTAAAAGTAAAAGTCAAAGTAAAAGTCAAAGTCAAAGTCAAAGTCAAAGTCAAAGTCAAGGTCAAATTCAGGGTCAAAGTCAAAGTCAAAGTCAAAGTCACAGTCACAGTCAAAGTCAAAGTCAAAAACAAAGTCAAAGTCAAAGCCAAAGTCAAAGTCAAAGTCAAAGTCAAAGTCAAAGTCAAAGTCAAAGTCAAAGTCAAAGTCAAAGTCAAAGTCAAAGTCAAAGTCAAAGTCAAAGTCAAAGTCAAAGTCAAAGTCAAAGTCAGAGTCAAGGTCAAAGTCAAAGTCAAAGTCAAAGTCAAAGCCAAAGTCAAAGTCAAAGTCAAAGTCAAAGTCAAAGTCAAAGTCAAAGTCAAGGTCAAAGTCAAAGTCAAAGTCAAAGTCAAAGTCAAAGTCAAAGTCAAAGTCAAAGTCAAAGTCAAAGTCAAAGTCAAAGTCAAAGTCAAGGTCAAAGTCAAAGTCAAAGTCAAAGTCAAAGTCAAAGTCAAAGTCAAAGTCAAAGTCAAGGTCAAATTCAGGGTCAAAGTCAAAGTCAAAGTCAAAGTCACAGTCACAGTCAAAGTCAAAGTCAAAAACAAAGTCAAAGTCAAAGCCAAAGTCAAAGTCAAAGTCAAAGTCAAAGTCAAAGTCAAAGTCAAAGTCAAAGTCAAAGTCAAAGTCAAAGTCAAAGTCAAAGTCAAAGTCAAAGTCAAAGTCAAAGTCAAAGTCAAAGTCAAAGTCAAAGTCAAAGTCAAAGTCAAAGTCAGAGTCAAGGTCAAAGTCAAAGTCAAAGTCAAAGTCAAAGCCAAAGTCAAAGTCAAAGTCAAAGTCAAAGTCAAAGTCAAAGTCAAAGTAAAGGTCAAAGTCAAAGTCAAAGTCAAAGTCAAGGTCAAATTCAAGGTCAAAGTCAAAGTCAAAGTCAAAGTCAAAGTCAAGGTCAAATTCAAGGTCAAAGTCAAAGTCAAGGTCAAAGTCAAAGTCAAAGTCAAAGTCAAAGTCAAAGTCAAAGTCAAAGTCAAAGTCAAAGTCAAAGTCAAGGTCAAATTCAAGGTCAAAGTCAAAGTCAAAGTCAAAGTCAAAGTCAAAGTCAAAGTCAAAGTCAAAGTCAAAGTCAAAGTCAAAGTCAAAGTCAAAGTCATAGTAAAAGTAAAAGTAAAAGTCAAAGTAAAAGTCAAAGTCAAAGTCAAAGTCAAAGTCAAAGTCAAAGTCAAAGTAAAGGTCAAAGTCAAAGTCAAAGTCAAAGTCAAAGTCAAAGTCAAAGTCAAGGTCAAATTCAAGGTCAAAGTCAAAGTCAAAGTCAAAGTCAAAGTCAAGGTCAAATTCAAGGTCAAAGTCAAAGTCAAAGTCAAAGTCAAAGTCAAAGTCAAAGTCAAAGTCAAAGTCAAAGTCAAAGTCAAAGTCAAAGTCATAGTAAAAGTAAAAGTAAAAGTCAAAGTAAAAGTCAAAGTCAAAGTCAAAGTCAAAGTCAAAGTCAAAGTCAAGGTCAAATTCAGGGTCAAAGTCAAAGTCAAAGTCAAAGTCACAGTCACAGTCAAAGTCAAAGTCAAAAACAAAGTCAAAGTCAAAGCCAAAGTCAAAGTCAAAGTCAAAGTCAAAGTCAAAGTCAAAGTCAAAGTCAAAGTCAAAGTCAAAGTCAAAGTCAAAGTCAAAGTCAAAGTCAAAGTCAAAGTCAAAGTCAAAGTCAAAGTCAGAGTCAAGGTCAAAGTCAAAGTCAAAGTCAAAGTCAAAGCCAAAGTCAAAGTCAAAGTCAAAGTCAAAGTCAAAGACAAAGTCAAAGTCAAAGTCAAGGTCAAATTCAAGGTCAAAGTCAAAGTCAAAGTCAAAGTCAAAGTCAAGGTCAAATTCAAGGTCAAAGTCAAAGTCAAAGTCAAAGTCAAAGTCAAAGTCAAAGTCAAAGTCAAAGTCAAAGTCAAAGTCAAAGTCAAAGTCAAAGTCAAAGTCATAGTAAAAGTAAAAGTAAAAGTCAAAGTAAAAGTCAAAGTCAAAGTCAAAGTCAAAGTCAAAGTCAAAGTCAAGGTCAAATTCAGGGTCAAAGTCAAAGTCAAAGTCAAAGTCACAGTCACAGTCAAAGTCAAAGTCAAAGTAAAGGTCAAGGTCAAAGTCAAAGTCAAAGTCAAAGTCAAAGTCAAAGTCAAAGTCACAGTCAAAGTCAAAGTCAAAGACAAAGTCAAAGTCAAAGTCAAAGTCAAAGCCAAAGTCAAAGTCAAAGTCAAAGTCAAAGTCAAAGTCAAAGTAAAGGTCAAGGTCAAAGTCAAAGTCAAAGTCAAAGTCAAAGTCAAAGTCAAAGTCACAGTCAAAGTCAAAGTCAAAGACAAAGTCAAAGTCAAAGTCAAAGTCAAAGCCAAAGTCAAAGTCAAAGTCAAAGCCAAAGTCAAAGTCAAAGTCAAAGTCAAAGTCAAAGTCAAAGTCAAAGTCAAAGTCAAAGTCAAAGTCAAAGTCAAGGTCAAAGTCAAAGTCAAAGTCAAAGTCAAAGTCAAAGTCAAAGTCAAAGTCAAAGTCAAAGTCAAAGTCAAAGTCAAAGTCAAAGTCAAGGTCAAAGTCAAAGTCAAAGTCAAAGTCAAAGTCAATGTCAAAGTCAAAGTCAAAGTCAAAGTCAAAGTCAAAGTCAAAGTCAAAGTCAAAGTCAAAGTCAAAGTCAAAGTCAAAGTCAAAGTCAAAGTCAAAGTCAAAGTCAAAGTCAGAGTCAAGGTCAAGGTCAAAGTCAAAGTCAAAGTCAAAGTCAAAGTCAAAGTCAAAGTCAAAGTCAATGTCAAAGTCAAAGTCAAAGTCAAAGTCAAAGTCAAAGTCAAAGTCAAAGTCAAAGTCAAAGTCAAAGTCAAAGTCAAAGTCAAAGTCAAAGTCAAAGTAAAGGTCAAGGTCAAAGTCAAAGTCAAAGTCAAAGTCAAAGTCAAAGTCAAAGTCAAAGTCAAAGTCAAAGTCAAAGTCAAAGTCAAAGTCAAAGTCAAAGTCAAAGTCAAAGTCAAAGTCAAAGTCAAAGTCAAAGTCAGAGTCAAGGTCAAGGTCAAAAACAAAGTCAAAGTCAAAGCCAAAGTCAAAGTCAAAGTCAAAGTCAAAGTCAAAGTCAAAGTCAAAGTCAAAGTCAAAGTCAAAGTCAAAGTCAAAGTCAAAGTCAAAGTCAAAGTCAAAGTCAAAGTCAAAGTCAAAGTCAAAGTAAAGGTCAAGGTCAAAGTCAAAGTCAAAGTCAAAGTCAAAGTCAAAGTCAAAGTCACAGTCAAAGTCAAAGTCAAAGACAAAGTCAAAGTCAAAGTCAAAGTCAAAGCCAAAGTCAAAGTCAAAGTCAAAGCCAAAGTCAAAGTCAAAGTCAAAGTCAAAGTCAAAGTCAAAGTCAAAGTCAAAGTCAAAGTCAAAGTCAAAGTCAAGGTCAAAGTCAAAGTCAAAGTCAAAGTCAAAGTCAAAGTCAAAGTCAAAGTCAAAGTCAAGGTCAAAGTCAAAGTCAAAGTCAAAGTCAAAGTCAATGTCAAAGTCAAAGTCAAAGTCAAAGTCAAAGTCAAAGTCAAAGTCAAAGTCAAAGTCAAAGTCAAAGTCAAAGTCAAAGTCAAAGTCAAAGTCAAAGTCAAAGTCAAAGTCAAAGTCAAAGTCAAAGTCAAAGTCAATGTCAAAGTCAAAGTCAAAGTCAAAGTCAAAGTCAAAGTCAAAGTCAAAGTCAAAGTCAAAGTCAAAGTCAAAGTCAAAGTCAAAGTCAAAGTCAAAGTCAAAGTCAAAGTCAAAGTCAAAGTCAAAGTCAAAGTCAAAGTCAAAGTCAAAGTCAAAGTCAAAGTCAAAGTCAAAGTCAAAGCCGAAGTCAAAGTCAAAGTCAAAGTCAAAGTCAAAGTCAAAGTCAAAGTCACAGTCAAAGTCAAAGTCAAAGACAAAGTCAAAGTCAAAGTCAAAGTCAAAGCCAAAGTCAAAGTCAAGGTCAAATTCAAGGTCAAAGTCAAAGTCAAAGTCAAAGTCAAAGTCAAAGTCAAAGTCAAAGTCAAAGTCAAAGTCAAAGTCAAAGTCAAAGTCAAAGTCATAGTAAAAGTAAAAGTAAAAGTCAAAGTAAAAGTCAAAGTCAAAGTCAAAGTCAAAGTCAAAGTCAAAGTCAAGGTCAAATTCAGGGTCAAAGTCAAAGTCAAAGTCAAAGTCACAGTCACAGTCAAAGTCAAAGTCAAAAACAAAGTCAAAGTCAAAGCCAAAGTCAAAGTCAAAGTCAAAGTCAAAGTCAAAGTCAAAGTCAAAGTCAAAGTCAAAGTCAAAGTCAAAGTCAAAGTCAAAGTCAAAGTCAAAGTCAAAGTCAAAGTCAAAGTCAAAGTCAAAGTAAAGGTCAAGGTCAAAGTCAAGGTCAAAGTCAAAGTCAAAGTCAAAGTCAAAGTCAAAGTCAAAGTCACAGTCAAAGTCAAAGTCAAAGACAAAGTCAAAGTCAAAGCCAAAGTCAAAGTCAAAGTCAAAGCCAAAGTCAAAGTCAAAGTCAAAGTCAAAGTCAAAGTCAAAGTCAAAGTCAAAGTCAAAGTCAAAGTCAAGGTCAAAGTCAAAGTCAAAGTCAAAGTCAAAGTCAAAGTCAAAGTCAAAGTCAAAGTCAAAGTCAAAGTCAAAGTCAAAGTCAAAGTCAAAGTCAAGGTCAAAGTCAAAGTCAAAGTCAAAGTCAAAGTCAATGTCAAAGTCAAAGTCAAAGTCAAAGTCAAAGTCAAAGTCAAAGTCAAAGTCAAAGTCAAAGTCAAAGTCAAAGTCAAAGTCAAAGTCAAAGTCAAAGTCAAAGTCAAAGTCAAAGTCAGAGTCAAGGTCAAGGTCAAAGTCAAAGTCAAAGTCAAAGTCAAAGTCAAAGTCAAAGTCAAAGTCAATGTCAAAGTCAAAGTCAAAGTCAAAGTCAAAGTCAAAGTCAAAGTCAAAGTCAAAGTCAAAGTCAAAGTCAAAGTCAAAGTCAAAGTCAAAGTCAAAGTCAAAGTCAAGGTCAAAGTCAAAGTCAAAGTCAAAGTCAAAGTCAATGTCAAAGTCAAAGTCAAAGTCAAAGTCAAAGTCAAAGTCAAAGTCAAAGTCAAAGTCAAAGTCAAAGTCAAAGTCAAAGTCAAAGTCAAAGTCAAAGTCAAAGTCAAAGTCAAAGTCAAAGTCAAAGTCAAAGTCAAAGTCAAAGTCAAAGTCAAAGTCAAAGTCAAAGTCAAAGTCAAAGTCAAAGCCGAAGTCAAAGTCAAAGTCAAAGTCAAAGTCAAAGTCAAAGTCAAAGTCAAAGTCACAGTCAAAGTCAAAGTCAAAGACAAAGTCAAAGTCAAAGTCAAAGTCAAAGCCAAAGTCAAAGTCAAAGTCAAAGCCAAAGTCAAAGTCAAAGTCAAAGTCAAAGTCAAAGTCAAAGTCAAAGTCAAAGTCAAAGTCAAAGTCAAAGTCAAAGTCAAAGTCAAAGTCAAAGTCAAAGTCAAAGTCAAAGTCAAAGTCAAAGTCAAAGTCAAAGTCAAAGTCAAGGTCAAAGTCAAAGTCAAAGTCAAAGTCAAAGTCAATGTCAAAGTCAAAGTCAAAGTCAAAGTCAAAGTCAAAGTCAAAGTCAAAGTCAAAGTCAAAGTCAAAGTCAAAGTCAAAGTCAAAGTCAAAGTCAAAGTCAAAGTCAAATTCAAAGTCAAAGCCAAAGTCAAAGTCAAAGTCAAAGTCAAAGTCAAAGTCAAAGTCAAAGTCAAAGTCAAAGTCAAAGTCAAAGTCAAAGTCAAGGTCAAAGTCAAAGTCAAAGTCAAGGTCAAGGTCAAATTCAAGGTCAAAGTCAAAGTCAAAGTCAAAGTCAAAGTCAAAGTCAAAGTCAAAGTCAAAGTCAAAATCAAAGTCAAAGTCAAAGTCAGAGTCAAGGTCAAGGTCAAAGTCAAAGTCAAAGTCAAAGTCAAAGTCAAAGTCAAAGTCAAAGCCAAAGTCAAAGTCAAAGTCAAAGTCAAAGTCAAAGTCAAGGTCAAAGTCAAAGTCAAAGTCAAAGTCAAAGTCAAAGTCAAAGTCAAAGTCAAAGTCAAAGTCAAAGTCAAAGTCAAAGTCAAAGTCAAAGTCAAAGTCAAAGTCAAAGTCAAAGTCAAAGTCAAAGTCAAAGTCAAAGTCAAAGTCAAAGTCAAAGTCAAAGTCAAAGTCAAAGTCAAAGTCAAAGCCGAAGTCAAAGTCAAAGTCAAAGTCAAAGTCAAAGTCAAAGTCAAAGTCAAAGTCACAGTCAAAGTCAAAGTCAAAGACAAAGTCAAAGTCAAAGTCAAAGTCAAAGCCAAAGTCAAAGTCAAAGTCAAAGCCAAAGTCAAAGTCAAAGTCAAAGTCAAAGTCAAAGTCAAAGTCAAAGTCAAAGTCAAAGTCAAAGTCAAAGTCAAAGTCAAAGTCAAAGTCAAAGTCAAAGTCAAAGTCAAAGTCAAAGTCAAAGTCAAAGTCAAAGTCAAAGTCAAGGTCAAAGTCAAAGTCAAAGTCAAAGTCAAAGTCAATGTCAAAGTCAAAGTCAAAGTCAAAGTCAAAGTCAAAGTCAAAGTCAAAGTCAAAGTCAAAGTCAAAGTCAAAGTCAAAGTCAAAGTCAAAGTCAAAGTCAAAGTCAAATTCAAAGTCAAAGCCAAAGTCAAAGTCAAAGTCAAAGTCAAAGTCAAAGTCAAAGTCAAAGTCAAAGTCAAAGTCAAAGTCAAAGTCAAAGTCAAGGTCAAAGTCAAAGTCAAAGTCAAGGTCAAGGTCAAATTCAAGGTCAAAGTCAAAGTCAAAGTCAAAGTCAAAGTCAAAGTCAAAGTCAAAGTCAAAGTCAAAATCAAAGTCAAAGTCAAAGTCAGAGTCAAGGTCAAGGTCAAAGTCAAAGTCAAAGTCAAAGTCAAAGTCAAAGTCAAAGTCAAAGCCAAAGTCAAAGTCAAAGTCAAAGTCAAAGTCAAAGTCAAGGTCAAAGTCAAAGTCAAAGTCAAAGTCAAAGTCAAAGTCAAAGTCAAAGTCAAAGTCAAAGTCAAAGTCAAAGTCAAAGTCAAAGTCAAAGTCAAAGTCAAAGTCAAAGTCAAAGTCAAAGTCAAAGTCAAAGTCAAAGTCAAAGTCAAAGTCAAAGTCAAAGTCAAAGTCAAAGTCAAAGTCAAGGTCAAAGTCAAGGTCAAGGTCAAAGTCAAAGTCAAAGTCAAAGTCAAAGTCAAAGTCAAAGTCAAAGTCAAAGTCAAAGTCAAAGTCAAAGTCAAAGTCAAAGTCAAAGTCAAAGTCAAAGTCAAAGTCAAAGTCAAAGTCAAAGTCAAAGTCAAAGTCAAAGTCAAAGTCAAAGTCAAAGTCAAAGTCAAAGTCAAAGTCAAAGTCAAAGTCAAAGTCAAAGTCAAAGTCAAAGTCAAAGTCAAACCCAAAGTCAAAGTCAAAGTCAAAGTCAAAGTCAAAGTCAAAGTCAAAGTCAAAGTCAAAGTCAAAGTCAAAGTCAAAGTCAAAGTCAAAGTCAAAGTCAAAGTAAAGGTCAAAGTCAAAGTCAAGGTCAAAGTAAAGGTCAAGGTCAAAGTCAAAGTCAAAGTCAAAGTCAAAGTCACAGTCAAAGTCAAAGACAAAGTCAAAGTCAAAGTCAAAGTCAAAGCCAAAGTCAAAGTCAAAGTCAAAGCCAAAGTCAAAGTCAAAGTCAAAGTCAAAGTCAAAGTCCAAGTCAAAGTCAAAGTCAAGGTCAAAGTCAAAGTCAAAGTCAAAGTCAAAGTCAAAGTCAAAGTCAAAGTCAAAGTCAAAGTCAAAGTCAAAGTCAAAGTCAGAGTCAAGGTCAAAGTCAAAGTCAAAGTCAAAGTCAAAGTCAAAGTCAAAGTCAAAGTCAAAGTCAAAGTCAAAGTCAAAGTCAAAGTCAAAGTCAAAGTCAAAGTCAAAGTCAAAGTCAAAGTCAAAGTCAAAGTCAAAGTCAAAGTCAAAGTCAAAGTCAAAGTCAAAGTCAAAGTCAAAGTCAATGTCAAAGTCAAAGTCAAAGTCAAAGTCAAAGTCAAAGTCAAGGTCAAAGTCAAAGTCAAAGTCAAAGTCAAAGTCAAAGTCAAAGTCAAAGTCAAAGTCAAAGTCAAAGTCAAGGTCAAAGTCAAAGTCAAAGTCAAAGTCAAAGTCAATGTCAAAGTCAAAGTCAAAGTCAAAGTCAAAGTCAAAGTCAAGGTCAAAGTCAAAGTCAAAGTCAAAGTCAAAGTCAAAGTCAAAGTCAAAGTCAAAGTCAAAGTCAAAGTCAAAGTCAAAGTCAAAGTCAAAGTCAAAGTCAAAGTCAAAGTCAAAGTCAAAGTCAAAGTCAAAGTCAAAGTCAAAGTCAAAGTCAAAGTCAAAGTCAAAGTCAAAGTCACAGTCAAAGTCAAAGTCAAAGTCAAAGTCAAAGTCAAAGTCAAGGTCAAAGTCAAAGTCAAAGTCAAAGTCAAAGTCAAAGTCAAAGTCAAAGTCAAAGTCAAAGTCAAAGTCAAAGTCAAAGTAAAAGTAAAAGTAAAAGTAAAAGTAAAAGTAAAAGTAAAAGTAAAAGTAAAAGTAAAAGTAAAAGTAAAAGTAAAAGTAAAAGTAAAAGTAAAAGTAAAAGTAAAAGTAAAAGTAAAAGTAAAAGTAAAAGTAAAAGTAAAAGTAAAAGTAAAAGTAAAAGTAAAAGTAAAAGTAAAAGTAAAAGTAAAAGTAAAAGTAAAAGTAAAAGTAAAAGTAAAAGTAAAAGTAAAAGTAAAAGTAAAAGTAAAAGTAAAAGTAAAAGTAAAAAAAAAAGTCAAAGTCAAAGTTAAAGTCAAAGTCAAAGTCAAGGTCAAAGTCAAAGTCAAAGTCAAAGTCAAAGTCAAAGTCAAAGTCAAAGTCAAAGTCAAAGTCAAAGTCAAAGTAAAGGTCAAAGTCAAAGTCAAAGTCAAAGTCAAGGTCAAATTCAAGGTCAAAGTCAAAGTCAAAGTCAAAGTCAAAGTCAAAGTCAAAGTCAAAGTCAAAGTCAAAGTCAAAGTCAAAGTCAAAGTCAAAGTCAAAGTAAAGGTCAAAGTCAAAGTCAAAGTCAAGGTCAAATTCAAGGTCAAAGTCAAAGTCAAAGACAAAGTCAAAGTCAAAGTCAAAGACAAAGTCAAAGTCAAAGTCAAAGTCAAAGCCAAAGTCAAAGTCAAAGTCAAAGTCAAAGTCAAAGTCAAAGTCAAAGTCAAAGTCAAAGTCAAAGTCAAAGTCAAAGTCAAAGTCAAAGTCAAAGTCAAGGTCAAATTCAGGGTCAAAGTCAAAGTCAAAGTCAAAGTCACAGTCACAGTCAAAGTCAAAGTCAAAAACAAAGTCAAAGTCAAAGCCAAAGTCAAAGTCAAAGTCAAAGTCAAAGTCAAAGTCAAAGTCAAAGTCAAAGTCAAAGTCAAAGTCAAAGTCAAAGTCAAAGTCAAAGTCAAAGTCAAAGTCAAAGTCAAAGTCAAAGTCAAAGTCAGAGTCAAGGTCAAAGTCAAAGTCAAAGTCAAAGTCAAAGCCAAAGTCAAAGTCAAAGTCAAAGTCAAAGTCAAAGACAAAGTCAAAGTCAAAGTCAAGGTCAAATTCAAGGTCAAAGTCAAAGTCAAAGTCAAAGTCAAAGTCAAGGTCAAATTCAAGGTCAAAGTCAAAGTCAAAGTCAAAGTCAAAGTCAAAGTCAAAGTCAAAGTCAAAGTCAAAGTCAAAGTCAAAGTCAAAGTCAAAGTCATAGTAAAAGTAAAAGTAAAAGTCAAAGTAAAAGTCAAAGTCAAAGTCAAAGTCAAAGTCAAAGTCAAAGTCAAGGTCAAATTCAGGGTCAAAGTCAAAGTCAAAGTCAAAGTCACAGTCACAGTCAAAGTCAAAGTCAAAAACAAAGTCAAAGTCAAAGCCAAAGTCAAAGTCAAAGTCAAAGTCAAAGTCAAAGTCAAAGTCAAAGTCAAAGTCAAAGTCAAAGTCAAAGTCAAAGTCAAAGTCAAAGTCAAAGTCAAAGTCAAAGTCAAAGTCAAAGTCAAAGTCAAAGTAAAGGTCAAGGTCAAAGTCAAAGTCAAAGTCAAAGTCAAAGTCAAAGTCAAAGTCACAGTCAAAGTCAAAGTCAAAGACAAAGTCAAAGTCAAAGTCAAAGTCAAAGTCAAAGTCAAAGTCAAAGTCAAAGTCAAAGTCAAAGTCAGAGTCAAGGTCAAGGTCAAAGTCAAAGTCAAAGTCAAAGTCAAAGTCAAAGTCAAAGTCAAAGTCAATGTCAAAGTCAAAGTCAAAGTCAAAGTCAAAGTCAAAGTCAAAGTCAAAGTCAAAGTCAAAGTCAAAGTCAAAGTCAAAGTCAAAGTCAAAGTCAAAGTCAAAGTCAAAGTAAAGGTCAAGGTCAAAGTCAAAGCCAAAGTCAAAGTCAAAGTCAAAGTCAAAGTCAAAGTCAAAGTCAAAGTCAAAGTCAAAGTCAAAGTCAAAGTCAAAGTCAAAGTCAAAGTCAAAGTCAAAGTCAAAGTCAGAGTCAAGGTCAAGGTCAAAAACAAAGTCAAAGTCAAAGCCAAAGTCAAAGTCAAAGTCAAAGTCAAAGTCAAAGTCAAAGTCAAAGTCAAAGTCAAAGTCAAAGTCAAAGTCAAAGTCAAAGTCAAAGTCAAAGTCAAAGTCAAAGTCAAAGTCAAAGTCAAAGTCAAAGTCAAAGTAAAGGTCAAGGTCAAAGTCAAAGTCAAAGTCAAAGTCAAAGTCAAAGTCAAAGTCACAGTCAAAGTCAAAGTCAAAGACAAAGTCAAAGTCAAAGTCAAAGTCAAAGCCAAAGTCAAAGTCAAAGTCAAAGCCAAAGTCAAAGTCAAAGTCAAAGTCAAAGTCAAAGTCAAAGTCAAAGTCAAAGTCAAAGTCAAAGTCAAAGTCAAGGTCAAAGTCAAAGTCAAAGTCAAAGTCAAAGTCAAAGTCAAAGTCAAAGTCAAAGTCAAAGTCAAGGTCAAAGTCAAAGTCAAAGTCAAAGTCAAAGTCAATGTCAAAGTCAAAGTCAAAGTCAAAGTCAAAGTCAAAGTCAAAGTCAAAGTCAAAGTCAAAGTCAAAGTCAAAGTCAAAGTCAAAGTCAAAGTCAAAGTCAAAGTCAAAGTCAAAGTCAAAGTCAAAGTCAATGTCAAAGTCAAAGTCAAAGTCAAAGTCAAAGTCAAAGTCAAAGTCAAAGTCAAAGTCAAAGTCAAAGTCAAAGTCAAAGTCAAAGTCAAAGTCAAAGTCAAAGTCAAAGTCAAAGTCAAAGTCAAAGTCAAAGTCAAAGTCAAAGTCAAAGTCAAAGTCAAAGTCAAAGTCAAAGTCAAAGCCGAAGTCAAAGTCAAAGTCAAAGTCAAAGTCAAAGTCAAAGTCAAAGTCAAAGTCACAGTCAAAGTCAAAGTCAAAGACAAAGTCAAAGTCAAAGTCAAAGTCAAAGCCAAAGTCAAAGTCAAGGTCAAATTCAAGGTCAAAGTCAAAGTCAAAGTCAAAGTCAAAGTCAAAGTCAAAGTCAAAGTCAAAGTCAAAGTCAAAGTCAAAGTCAAAGTCAAAGTCAAAGTCATAGTAAAAGTAAAAGTAAAAGTCAAAGTAAAAGTCAAAGTCAAAGTCAAAGTCAAAGTCAAAGTCAAAGTCAAGGTCAAATTCAGGGTCAAAGTCAAAGTCAAAGTCAAAGTCACAGTCACAGTCAAAGTCAAAGTCAAAAACAAAGTCAAAGTCAAAGCCAAAGTCAAAGTCAAAGTCAAAGTCAAAGTCAAAGTCAAAGTCAAAGTCAAAGTCAAAGTCAAAGTCAAAGTCAAAGTCAAAGTCAAAGTCAAAGTCAAAGTCAAAGTCAAAGTCAAAGTCAAAGTCAAAGTAAAGGTCAAGGTCAAAGTCAAGGTCAAAGTCAAAGTCAAAGTCAAAGTCAAAGTCAAAGTCAAAGTCACAGTCAAAGTCAAAGTCAAAGACAAAGTCAAAGTCAAAGCCAAAGTCAAAGTCAAAGTCAAAGCCAAAGTCAAAGTCAAAGTCAAAGTCAAAGTCAAAGTCAAAGTCAAAGTCAAAGTCAAAGTCAAAGTCAAAGTCAAGGTCAAAGTCAAAGTCAAAGTCAAAGTCAAAGTCAAAGTCAAAGTCAAAGTCAAAGTCAAAGTCAAAGTCAAAGTCAAGGTCAAAGTCAAAGTCAAAGTCAAAGTCAAAGTCAATGTCAAAGTCAAAGTCAAAGTCAAAGTCAAAGTCAAAGTCAAAGTCAAAGTCAAAGTCAAAGTCAAAGTCAAAGTCAAAGTCAAAGTCAAAGTCAAAGTCAAAGTCAAAGTCAGAGTCAAGGTCAAGGTCAAAGTCAAAGTCAAAGTCAAAGTCAAAGTCAAAGTCAAAGTCAAAGTCAATGTCAAAGTCAAAGTCAAAGTCAAAGTCAAAGTCAAAGTCAAAGTCAAAGTCAAAGTCAAAGTCAAAGTCAAAGTCAAAGTCAAAGTCAAAGTCAAAGTCAAAGTCAAGGTCAAAGTCAAAGTCAAAGTCAAAGTCAAAGTCAATGTCAAAGTCAAAGTCAAAGTCAAAGTCAAAGTCAAAGTCAAAGTCAAAGTCAAAGTCAAAGTCAAAGTCAAAGTCAAAGTCAAAGTCAAAGTCAAAGTCAAAGTCAAAGTCAAAGTCAAAGTCAAAGTCAAAGTCAAAGTCAAAGTCAAAGTCAAAGCCGAAGTCAAAGTCAAAGTCAAAGTCAAAGTCAAAGTCAAAGTCAAAGTCAAAGTCACAGTCAAAGTCAAAGTCAAAGACAAAGTCAAAGTCAAAGTCAAAGTCAAAGCCAAAGTCAAAGTCAAAGTCAAAGCCAAAGTCAAAGTCAAAGTCAAAGTCAAAGTCAAAGTCAAAGTCAAAGTCAAAGTCAAAGTCAAAGTCAAAGTCAAAGTCAAAGTCAAAGTCAAAGTCAAAGTCAAAGTCAAAGTCAAAGTCAAAGTCAAAGTCAAAGTCAAAGTCAAAGTCAAGGTCAAAGTCAAAGTCAAAGTCAAAGTCAAAGTCAATGTCAAAGTCAAAGTCAAAGTCAAAGTCAAAGTCAAAGTCAAAGTCAAAGTCAAAGTCAAAGTCAAAGTCAAAGTCAAAGTCAAAGTCAAAGTCAAAGTCAAAGTCAAAGTCAAAGTCAAATTCAAAGTCAAAGCCAAAGTCAAAGTCAAAGTCAAAGTCAAAGTCAAAGTCAAAGTCAAAGTCAAAGTCAAAGTCAAAGTCAAAGTCAAGGTCAAAGTCAAAGTCAAAGTCAAGGTCAAGGTCAAATTCAAGGTCAAAGTCAAAGTCAAAGTCAAAGTCAAAGTCAAAGTCAAAGTCAAAGTCAAAGTCAAAGTCAAAATCAAAGTCAAAGTCAAAGTCAGAGTCAAGGTCAAGGTCAAAGTCAAAGTCAAAGTCAAAGTCAAAGTCAAAGTCAAAGTCAAAGCCAAAGTCAAAGTCAAAGTCAAAGTCAAAGTCAAAGTCAAGGTCAAAGTCAAAGTCAAAGTCAAAGTCAAAGTCAAAGTCAAAGTCAAAGTCAAAGTCAAAGTCAAAGTCAAAGTCAAAGTCAAAGTCAAAGTCAAAGTCAAAGTCAAAGTCAAAGTCAAAGTCAAAGTCAAAGTCAAAGTCAAAGTCAAAGTCAAAGTCAAAGTCAAAGTCAAGGTCAAAGTCAAGGTCAAGGTCAAAGTCAAAGTCAAAGTCAAAGTCAAAGTCAAAGTCAAAGTCAAAGTCAAAGTCAAAGTCAAAGTCAAAGTCAAAGTCAAAGTCAAAGTCAAAGTCAAAGTCAAAGTCAAAGTCAAAGTCAAAGTCAAAGTCAAAGTCAAAGTCAAAGTCAAAGTCAAAGTCAAAGTCAAAGTCAAAGTCAAAGTCAAAGTCAAAGTCAAAGTCAAAGTCAAACCCAAAGTCAAAGTCAAAGTCAAAGTCAAAGTCAAAGTCAAAGTCAAAGTCAAAGTCAAAGTCAAAGTCAAAGTCAAAGTCAAAGTCAAAGTCAAAGTAAAGGTCAAAGTCAAAGTCAAGGTCAAAGTAAAGGTCAAGGTCAAAGTCAAAGTCAAAGTCAAAGTCAAAGTCACAGTCAAAGTCAAAGACAAAGTCAAAGTCAAAGTCAAAGTCAAAGCCAAAGTCAAAGTCAAAGTCAAAGCCAAAGTCAAAGTCAAAGTCAAAGTCAAAGTCAAAGTCCAAGTCAAAGTCAAAGTCAAGGTCAAAGTCAAAGTCAAAGTCAAAGTCAAAGTCAAAGTCAAAGTCAAAGTCAAAGTCAAAGTCAAAGTCAAAGTCAAAGTCAGAGTCAAGGTCAAAGTCAAAGTCAAAGTCAAAGTCAAAGTCAAAGTCAAAGTCAAAGTCAAAGTCAAAGTCAAAGTCAAAGTCAAAGTCAAAGTCAAAGTCAAAGTCAAAGTCAAAGTCAAAGTCAAAGTCAAAGTCAAAGTCAAAGTCAAAGTCAAAGTCAAAGTCAAAGTCAAAGTCAAAGTCAATGTCAAAGTCAAAGTCAAAGTCAAAGTCAAAGTCAAAGTCAAGGTCAAAGTCAAAGTCAAAGTCAAAGTCAAAGTCAAAGTCAAAGTCAAAGTCAAAGTCAAAGTCAAAGTCAAGGTCAAAGTCAAAGTCAAAGTCAAAGTCAAAGTCAATGTCAAAGTCAAAGTCAAAGTCAAAGTCAAAGTCAAAGTCAAGGTCAAAGTCAAAGTCAAAGTCAAAGTCAAAGTCAAAGTCAAAGTCAAAGTCAAAGTCAAAGTCAAAGTCAAAGTCAAAGTCAAAGTCAAAGTCAAAGTCAAAGTCAAAGTCAAAGTCAAAGTCAAAGTCAAAGTCAAAGTCAAAGTCAAAGTCAAAGTCAAAGTCAAAGTCACAGTCAAAGTCAAAGTCAAAGTCAAAGTCAAAGTCAAAGTCAAGGTCAAAGTCAAAGTCAAAGTCAAAGTCAAAGTCAAAGTCAAAGTCAAAGTCAAAGTCAAAGTCAAAGTCAAAGTAAAAGTAAAAGTAAAAGTAAAAGTAAAAGTAAAAGTAAAAGTAAAAGTAAAAGTAAAAGTAAAAGTAAAAGTAAAAGTAAAAGTAAAAGTAAAAGTAAAAGTAAAAGTAAAAGTAAAAGTAAAAGTAAAAGTAAAAGTAAAAGTAAAAGTAAAAGTAAAAGTAAAAGTAAAAGTAAAAGTAAAAGTAAAAGTAAAAGTAAAAGTAAAAGTAAAAGTAAAAGTAAAAGTAAAAGTAAAAGTAAAAGTAAAAGTAAAAGTAAAAGTAAAAGTAAAAGTAAAAGTAAAAGTAAAAGTAAAAGTAAAAGTAAAAAAAAAAGTCAAAGTCAAAGTTAAAGTCAAAGTCAAAGTCAAGGTCAAAGTCAAAGTCAAAGTCAAAGTCAAAGTCAAAGTCAAAGTCAAAGTCAAAGTCAAAGTCAAAGTCAAAGTAAAGGTCAAAGTCAAAGTCAAAGTCAAAGTCAAGGTCAAATTCAAGGTCAAAGTCAAAGTCAAAGTCAAAGTCAAAGTCAAAGTCAAAGTCAAAGTCAAAGTCAAAGTCAAAGTCAAAGTCAAAGTAAAGGTCAAAGTCAAAGTCAAAGTCAAGGTCAAATTCAAGGTCAAAGTCAAAGTCAAAGACAAAGTCAAAGTCAAAGTCAAAGACAAAGTCAAAGTCAAAGTCAAAGTCAAAGCCAAAGTCAAAGTCAAAGTCAAAGTCAAAGTCAAAGTCAAAGTCAAAGTCAAAGTCAAAGTCAAAGTCAAAGTCAAAGTCAAAGTCACAGTCAAAGTCAAAGTCAAAGTCAAGGTCAAAGTCAAAGTCAAAGTCAAGGTCAAAGTCAAAGTCAAAGTCAAAGTCAAAGTCAAAGTCAAAGTCAAAGTCAAAGTCAAAGTCAAAGTCAAAGTCAAAGTCAAAGTCAAAGTCAAAGTCAGAGTCAAAATCAAAGTCAAAGTCAAGGTCAAAGTCAAAGTCAAAGTCAAAGTCAAAGTCAAAGTCAAAGTCAAAGTCAAAGTCAAAGTCAAAGTCAAAGTCAAAGTCAAAGTCAAAGTCAGAGTCAAAATCAAAGTCAAAGTCAAAGTCAAAGTCAAAGTCAAAGTCAAAGTCAAAGTCAAAGTCAAAGTCAAAGTCAAAGTCAAAGTCAAAGTCAAAGTCAAAGTCAAAGTCAAAGTCAAAGTCAAAGTCAAAGTCAAAGTCAAGGTCAAATTCAAGGTCAAAGTCAAAGTCAAAGTCAAAGTCAAAGTCAAAGTCAAAGTCAAAGTAAAAGTCAAAGTCAAAGTCAAAGTCATAGTGAAAGTCAAAGTAAAAGTCAAAGTCAAAGTCAAAGTCAAAGTCAAAGTCAAAGTCAAAGTAAAGGTCAAAGTCAAAGTCAAAGTCAAAGTCAAAGTCAAAGTCAAAGTCAAGGTCAAATTCAAGGTCAAAGTCAAAGTCAAAGTCAAAGTCAAAGTCACAGTCAAAGTCAAAGTCAAAGTCAAAGTCAAAGTCAAAGTCAAAGTCAAAGTCAAAGTCAAAGTCAAAGTCAAAGTCAAAGTCAAAGTCAAAGTCAAAGTCAAAGTCAAAGTCAAAGTCAAAGTCAAAGTCAAAGTCATAGTAAAAGTCAAAGTCAAAGTCAAAGTCAAAGTCAAAGTCAAAGTCAAAGTCAAAGTCATAGTAAAAGTAAAAGTAAAAGTAAAAGTAAAAGTAAAAGTAAAAGTAAAAGTCAAAGTAAAAGTCAAAGTCAAAGTCAAGGTCAAATTCAAGGTCAAAGTCAAAGTCAAAGTCAAAGTCAAAGTCAAAGTCAAAGTAAAAGTCAAAGTCAAAGTCAAAGTCATAGTGAAAGTCAAAGTAAAAGTCAAAGTCAAAGTCAAAGTCAAAGTCAAAGTCAAAGTCAAAGTAAAGGTCAAAGTCAAAGTCAAAGTCAAAGTCAAAGTCAAAGTCAAAGTCAAGGTCAAATTCAAGGTCAAAGTCAAAGTCAAAGTCAAAGTCAAAGTCACAGTCAAAGTCAAAGTCAAAGTCAAAGTCAAAGTCAAAGTCAAAGTCAAAGTCAAAGTCAAAGTCAAAGTCAAAGTCAAAGTCAAAGTCAAAGTCAAAGTCAAAGTCAAAGTCAAAGTCAAAGTCAAAGTCAAAGCCAAAGTCACAGTCAAAGTCAAAGTCAAAGTCAAAGTCAAAGTCAAAGTCATAGTAAAAGTAAAAGTAAAAGTAAAAGTAAAAGTAAAAGTAAAAGTAAAAGTAAAAGTCAAAGTAAAAGTAAAAGTCAAAGTCAAAGTCAAAGTCAAAGTCAAAGTCAAGGTCAAATTCAAGGTCAAAGTCAAAGTCAAAGTCAAAGTCAAAGTCACAGTCAAAGTCAAAGTCAAAGACAAAGTCAAAGTCAAAGTCAAAGTCAAGGTCAAAGTCAAAGTCAAAGTCAAAGTCAAGGTCAAATTCAAGGTCAAAGTCAAAGTCAAAGTCAAAGTCAAAGTCAAGGTCAAATTCAAGGTCAAAGTCAAAGTCAAAGTCAAAGTCAAAGTCACAGTCAAAGTCAAAGTCAAAGACAAAGTCAAAGTCAAAGTCAAAGTCAAAGTCAAAGTCAAAGTCAAAGTCAAAGTCAAAGTCAAAGTCAAAGTCAAAGTCAAAGTCAAAGTCAAAGTCAAAGTCAAAGTCAAAGTAAAGGTCAAAGTCAAAGTCAAAGTCAAAGTCAAAGTCAAAGTCAAAGTCAAAGTCAAAGTCAAAGTCAAAGTCAAAGTCAAAGTCAAAGTCAAAGTCAAAGTCAAAGTCAAAGTCAAGGTCAAAGTCAAAGTCAAAGTCAAAGTCAAAGTCAAAGTCAAAGTCAAAGTCAAAGTCAAAGTCAAAGTCAAAGTCAAAGTCAAAGTCAAAGTCAAAGTCAAAGTCAAGGTCAAAGTCAAAGTCAACGTCAAAGTCAAAGTCAAAGTCAAAGTCAAAGTCAAAGTCAAAGTCAAAGTCAAAGTCAAAGTCAAGGTCAAAGTCAAAGTCAAAGTCAAAGTCAAAGTCAAAGTCAAAGTCAAAGTCAAAGTCAAAGTCAAAGTCAAAGTAAAGGTCAAAGTCAAAGTAAAAGTCAAAGTCAAGGTCAAATTCAAGGTCAAAGTCAAAGTCAAAGTCAAAGTCAAAGTCAAGGTCAAAGTCAAAGTCAAAGTCAAAGTCAAAGTCAAAGTCAAAGTCAAAGTAAAAGTCAAAGTAAAAGTCAAAGTCAAAGTCAAAGTCAAAGTCAAAGTCAAAGTCAAAGTCAAAGTCAAAGTCAAAGTCAAAGTCAAAGTCAAAGTCAAAGTCAAAGTCAAAGTCAAAGTCAAAGTCAAAGTCAAGGTCAAAGTCAAAGTCAAAGTCAAAGTCAAAGTAAAAGTCAAAGTCAAAGTCAAAGTCAAAGCCAAAGTCAAAGTCAAAGTCAAAGTCAAAGTCAAAGTCAAAGTCAAAGTCAAAGTCAAAGTCAAAGTCAAGGTCAAAGTCAAAGTCAAAGCCAAAGTCAAAGTCAAAGTCAAAGTCAAAGTCAAAGTCAAAGTCAAAGTCAAAGTCAAGGTCAAAGTCAAAGTCAAAGTCAAAGTCAAAGTCAAAGTCAAAGTCAAAGTCAAAGTCAAAGTCAAAGTCAAGGTCAAATTCAAGGTCAAATTCAAGGTCAAAGTCAAAGTCAAGGTCAAAGTGAAAGTCAAAGTCAAAGTCAAAGTCAAAGTCAAAGTCAAAGTCAAAGTCAAAGTCAAAGTCAAAGTCAAAGTCAAAGTCAAAGCCAAAGTCAAAGTCAAAGTCAAAGTCAAAGTCAAAGTCAAAGTCAAAGTCAAAGTCAAAGTCAAAGTCAAAGTCAAAGTCAAAGTCAAAGTCAAAGTCAAGGTCAAAGTCAAAGTCAAAGTCAAGGTCAAAGTCAAAGTCAAAGTCAAAGTCAAAGTCAAAGTCAAAGTCAAAGTCAAAGTCAAAGTCAAAGTCAAAGTCAAGGTCAAAGTCAAAGTCAAAGTCAAAGTCAAAGTCAAAGTCAAAGCCAAAGTCAAAGTCAAAGTCAAAGTCAAAGTCAAAGTCAAAGTCAAAGTCAAAGTCAAAGTCAAAGTCAAAGTCAAAGTCAAAGTCAAAGTCAAAGTCAAAGTCAAAGTCAAGGTCAAAGTCAAAGTCAAAGTCAAAGTCAAAGTCAAAGTCAAAGTCAAAGTCAAAGTCAAAGTCAAAGTCAAAGTCAAAGTCAAAGTCAAAGTCAAAGTCAAAGTCAAAGTCAAAGTCAAGGTCAAAGTCAAAGTCAAAGTCAAAGTCAAAGTCAAAGTCAAAGTAAAGGTCAAAGTCAAAGTCAAAGTCAAAGTCAAGGTCAAATTCAAGGTCAAGGTCAAAGTCAAAGTCAAAGTCAAAGTCAAAGTCAAAGTCAAAGTCAAAGTCAAAGTCAAAGTCAAAGTCAAAGTCAAAGTCAAGGTCAAATTCAAGGTCAAAGTCAAAGTCAAAGTCAAAGTCAAAGTCAAAGTCAAAGTCAAAGTCAAAGTCAAAGTCAAAGTCAAAGTCAAAGTCAAAGTCAAAGTCAAAGTCATAGTAAAAGTAAAAGTCAAAGTCAAAGTCAAAGTCAAAGTAAAGGTCAAGGTCAAAGTCAAAGTCAAAGTCAAAGTAAAGGTCAAAGTAAAGGTCAAAGTCAAAGTCAAAGTCAAAGTCAAAGTCAAAGTCAAAGTCAAAGTCAAAGTCAAAGTCAAAGTCAAAGTCAAAGTCAAAGTCAAAGTCAAAGTCAAAGTCAAAGTCAAAGTCAAAGTCAAAGTCAAAGTCAAAGTCAAAGTCAAAGTCAAAGTCAAAGTCAAAGTCATAGTAAAAGTAAAAGTAAAAGTAAAAGTCAAAGTCAAAGTCAAAGTCAAGGTCAAAGTCAAAGTCAAAGTCAAAGTCAAAGTCAAAGTCAAAGTCAAAGTCAAAGTCAAAGTCAAAGTCAAGGTCAAAGTCAAAGTCAAAGTCAAAGTCAAAGTCAAAGTCAAAGTCAAAGTCAAAGTAAAGGTCAAAGTCAAAGTCAAAGTCAAAGTCAAGGTCAAATTCAAGGTCAAAGTCAAAGTCAAAGTCAAAGTCAAAGTCAAAGTCAAAGTCAAAGTCAAAGTCAAAGTCAAAGTCAAAGTCAGAGTCAAAGTCAAAGTCAAGGTCAAATTCAAGGTCAAAGTCAAAGTCAAAGTCAAAGTCAAAGTCAAAGTCAAAGTCAAAGTCAAAGTAAAGTCAAAGTCAAAGTCAAAGTCGAAGTCAAAGTCAAAGTCAAGGTCAAAGTCAAAGTCAAAGTCAAAGTCAAAGTCAAAGTCAAAGTCAAAGTCAAAGTCAAAGTCAAAGTCAAGGTCAAAGTCAAAGTCAACGTCAAAGTCAAAGTCAAAGTAAAGGTCAAGGTCAAAGTCAAAGTCAAGGTCAAATTCAAAGTCAAAGTCAAAGTCAAAGTCAAAGTCAAAGTAAAGGTCAAAGTCAAAGTCAAAGTCAAGGTCAAATTCAAGGTCAAAGTCAAAGTCAAAGTCAAAGTCAAAGTCAAAGTCAAGGTCAAAGTCAAAGTCAAAGTCAAAGTCAAAGTCAAAGTCAAAGTCAAAGTCAAAGTAAAAGTCAAAGTCAAAGTCAAAGTCAAATTCAAGGTCAAAGTCAAAGTCAAAGTCAAAGTCAAAGTAAAGGTCAAAGTCAAAGTCAAAGTCAAAGTCAAAGTAAAGGTCAAAGTCAAAGTCAAAGTCAAAGTCAAGGTCAAATTCAAGGTCAAAGTCAAAGTCAAAGTCAAAGTCAAAGTCAAAGTCAAAGTCAAAGTCAAAGTCAAAGTCAAAGTCAAAGTCAAAGTCAAAGTCAAAGTCAAAGTCAAGGTCAAATTCAAGGTCAAAGTCAAAGTCAAAGTCAAAGTCAAAGTCAAAGTCAAAGTCAAAGTCAAAGTAAAGTCAAAGTCAAAGTCAAAGTCAAAGTCGAAGTCAAAGTCAAAGTCAAGGTCAAAGTCAAAGTCAAAGTCAAAGTCAAAGTCAAAGTCAAAGTCATAGTAAAAGTAAAAGTAAAAGAAAAAGTAAAAGTAAAAGTAAAAGTAAAAGTCAAAGTCAAAGTCAAAGTCAAAGTCAAAGTAAAGGTCAAGGTCAAAGTCAAAGTCAAGGTCAAATTCAAAGTCAAAGTCAAAGTCAAAGTCAAAGTAAAGGTCAAAGTCAAAGTCAAAGTCAAGGTCAAATTCAAGGTCAAAGTCAAAGTCAAAGTCAAAGTCAAAGTCAAAGTCAAGGTCAAAGTCAAAGTCAAAGTCAAAGTCAAAGTCAAAGTCAAAGTCAAAGTCAAAGTAAAAGTCAAAGTCAAAGTCAAAGTCAAATTCAAGGTCAAAGTCAAAGTCAAAGTCAAAGTCAAAGTAAAGGTCAAAGTCAAAGTCAAAGTCAAAGTCAAAGTCAAAGTCAAAGTCAAAGTCAAAGCCAAAGTCAAAGTCAAAGTCAAAGTCAAAGTCAAAGTCAAAGTCAAAGTCAAAGTCAAAGTCAAAGTCAAAGTCAAAGTCAAAGTCAAAGTCAAAGTCAAAGTCAAGGTCAAAGTCAAAGTCAAAGTCAAGGTCAAATTCAAGGTCAAAGTCAAAGTCAAAGTCAAAGTCAAAGTCAAAGTCAAAGTCAAAGTCAAAGTCAAAGTCAAAGTCAAAGTCAAAGTCAAAGTCAAAGTCAAAGTCAAAGTCAAAGTCAAAGTCAAGGTCACAGTCAAAGTCAAAGTCAAAGTCAAAGTCAAAGTCAAGGTCAAAGTCAAAGTCAAAGTCAAAGTCAAAGTCAAAGTAAAGGTCAAAGTCAAAGTCAAAGTCAAAGTCAAGGTCAAATTCAAGGTCAAAGTCAAAGTCAAAGTCAAAGTCAAAGTCAAAGTCAAGGTCAAAGTCAAAGTCAAGGTCAAAGTCAAAGTCAAAGTCAAAGTCAAAGTCAAAGTCAAAGTAAAAGTCAAAGTCAAAGTCAAAGTCAAAGTCAAAGTCAAAGTCAAAGTCAAAGTCAAAGTCAAAGTCAAAGTCAAGGTCAAAGTCAAGGTCAAAGTCAAAGTCAAAGTCAAAGTCAAAGTCAAAGTCAAAGTCAAAGTCAAAGTCAAAGTCAAAGTCAAAGTCAAAGTCAAAGTCAAAGTCAAAGTCATAGTAAAAGTAAAAGTAAAAGTAAAAGTAAAAGTAAAAGTAAAAGTAAAAGTAAAAGTCAAAGTCAAAGTCAAAGTCAAAGTCAAAGTCAAAGTAAAGGTCAAGGTCAAAGTCAAAGTCAAGGTCAAATTCAAAGTCAAAGTCAAAGTCAAAGTCAAAGTAAAGGTCAAAGTCAAAGTCAAAGTCAAGGTCAAATTCAAGGTCAAAGTCAAAGTCAAAGTCAAAGTCAAAGTCAAAGTCAAGGTCAAAGTCAAAGTCAAAGTCAAAGTCAAAGTCAAAGTCAAAGTCAAAGTAAAAGTCAAAGTCAAAGTCAAAGTCAAATTCAAGGTCAAAGTCAAAGTCAAAGTCAAAGTCAAAGTAAAGGTCAAAGTCAAAGTCAAGGTCAAAGTCAAAGTCAAAGTCAAAGTCAAAGTCAAAGTCAAAGTCAAAGTCAAAGTCAAAGTCAAAGTCAAAGTCAAAGTCAAAGTCAAAGTCAAAGTCAAAGTCAAAGTCAAGGTCAAAGTCAAAGTCAAAGCCAAAGTCAAAGTCAAAGTCAAAGTCAAAGTCAAGGTCAAAGTCAAAGTCAAAGTCAAAGTCAAAGTCAAATTCAAGGTCAAAGTCAAAGTCAAAGTCAAAGTCAAAGTCAAAGTCAAAGTCAAAGTCAAAGTCAAAGTCAAAGTCAAAGTCAAAGTCAAAGTCAAAGTCAAAGTCAAAGTCAAAGTCAAAGTCATAGTAAAAGTAAAAGTAAAAGTAAAAGTAAAAGTAAAAGTAAAAGTCAAAGTCAAAGTCAAAGTCAAAGTCAAAGTAAAGGTCAAGGTCAAAGTCAAAGTCAAGGTCAAATTCAAAGTCAAAGTCAAAGTCAAAGTCAAAGTCAAAGTCAAAGTCAAGGTCAAATTCAAGGTCAAAGTCAAAGTCAAAGTCAAAGTCAAAGTCAAAGTCAAAGTCAAGGTCAAAGTCAAAGTCAAAGTCAAATTCAAAGTCAAAGTCAAAGTCAAAGTCAAAGTCAAGGTCAAAGTCAAAGTCAAGGTCAAAGTCAAAGTCAAAGCCAAAGTCAAAGTCAAAGTCAAAGTCAAGGTCAAAGTCAAAGTCAAAGTCAAAGTCAAAGTCAAAGTCAAAGTCAAAGTCAAAGTCAAAGTCAAAGTCAAAGTCAAAGTCAAAGTC
This sequence comes from Anastrepha obliqua, assembly GCF_027943255.1. Lineage (NCBI taxonomy): Eukaryota > Metazoa > Arthropoda > Insecta > Diptera > Tephritidae > Anastrepha > Anastrepha obliqua. The sequence continues at coordinate 338,336 of NW_026562190.1, forward strand.
AAGGTCAAAGTCAAAGTCAAAGTCAAAGTCAAAGTCAAAGTCAAAGTCAAAGTCAAGGTCAAAGTCAAAGTCAAAGTCAAAGTCAAAGTCAAATTCAAGGTCAAAGTCAAAGTCAAAGTCAAAGTCAAAGTCAAAGTCAAAGTCAAAGTCAAAGTCAAAGTCAAAGTCAAAGTCAAAGTCAAAGTCAAAGTCAAAGTCAAAGTCAAAGTCAAAGTCAAAGTCAAAGTCAAAGTCAAGGTCAAAGTCAAAGTCAAAGTCAAAGTCAAAGTCAAAGTCAAGGTCAAAGTCAAAGTCAAAGTCAAAGTCAAAGTCAAAGTCAAAGTCAAAGTAAAGGTCAAAGTCAAAGTCAAAGTCAAAGTCAAGGTCAAATTCAAGGTCAAAGTCAAAGTCAAAGTCAAAGTCAAAGTCAAAGTCAAGGTCAAAGTCAAAGTCAAAGTCAAAGTCAAAGTCAAAGTCAAAGTCAAAGTCAAAGTCAAGGTCAAAGTCAAGGTCAAAGTCAAAGTCAAAGTCAAAGTCAAAGTCAAAGTCAAAGTCAAGGTCAAAGTCAAAGTCAAAGTCAAGGTCAAAGTAAAAGTCAAAGTCAAATTCAAAGTCAAAGTCAAAGTCAAAGTCAAGGTCAAAGTCAAGGTCAAAGTCAAAGTCAAAGTCAAAGTCAAAGTCAAAGTCAAAGTCAAAGTCATAGTAAAAGTAAAAGTAAAAGTCAAAGTCAAAGTCAAAGTCAAAGTCAAAGTCAAAGTCAAAGTCAAAGTCAAAGTCAAAGTCAAAGTCAAAGTCAAAGTCAAAGTCAAAGTCAAAGTCAAAGTCAGAGTCAAAGTCAAAGTCAAAGTCAAAGTCAAAGTCAAGGTCAAAGTCAAAGTCAAAGTCAAAGCCAAAGTCAAAGTCAAAGTCAAAGTCAAAGTCAAAGTCAAAGTCAAAGTCAAAGTCAAAGTCAAAGTCAAAGTCAAAGTCAAGGTCAAAGTCAAAGTCAAAGTCAAAGTCAAAGTCAAAGTCAAAGTCAAAGTCAAGGTCAAAGTCAAAGTCAAAGTCAAAGTCAAAGTCAAATTCAAGGTCAAAGTCAAAGTCAAAGTCAAAGTCAAAGTCAAAGTCAAAGTCAAAGTCAAAGTCAAATTCAAGGTCAAAGTCAAAGTCAAAGTCAAAGTCAAAGTCAAAGTCAAAGTCAAAGTCAAAGTCATAGTAAAAGTAAAAGTAAAAGTCAAAGTCAAAGTCAAAGTAAAAGTCAAAGTCAAAGTCAAAGTCAAAGTCAAAGTAAAGGTCAAGGTCAAAGTCAAAGTCAAGGTCAAATTCAAAGTCAAAGTCAAAGTCAAAGTCAAAGTAAAGGTCAAAGTCAAAGTCAAAGTCAAGGTCAAATTCAAGGTCAAAGTCAAAGTCAAAGTCAAAGTCAAAGTCAAAGTCAAGGTCAAAGTCAAAGTCAAAGTCAAAGTCAAAGTCAAAGTCAAAGTCAAAGTCAAAGTCAAAGTCAAGGTCAAAGTCAAAGTCAACGTCAAAGTCAAAGTCAAAGTCAAAGTCAAAGTCAAAGTCAAAGTCAAAGTCAAAGTCAAAGTCAAAGTCAAAGTCAAAGTCAAAGTCAAAGTCAAAGTCAAAGTCAAAGTCAAAGTCAAAGTCAAAGTCAAAGTCAAAGTCAAAGTAAAGGTCAAAGTCAAAGTAAAAGTCAAAGTCAAGGTCAAATTCAAATTCAAGGTCAAAGTCAAAGTCAAAGTCAAAGTCAAAGTCAAAGTCAAAGTCAAAGTCAAAGTCAAAGTCAAAGTCAAAGTCAAAGTCAAAGTCAAAGTCAAGGTCAAAGTCAAAGTAAAAGTCAAAGTCAAGGTCAAATTCAAATTCAAGGTCAAAGTCAAAGTCAAAGTCAAAGTCAAAGTAAAAGTCAAAGTCAAGGTCAAATTCAAATTCAAGGTCAAAGTCAAAGTCAAAGTCAAAGTCAAAGTCAAAGTCAAGGTCAAAGTCAAAGTCAAAGCCAAAGTCAAAGTCAAAGTCAAAGTCAAAGTCAAAGTCAAGGTCAAAGTCAAAGTCAAAGTCAAAGTCAAAGTCAAATTCAAGGTCAAAGTCAAAGTCAAAGTCAAAGTCAAAGTCAAAGTCAAAGTCAAAGTCAAAGTCAAAGTCAAAGTCAAAGTCAAAGTCAAAGTCAAAGTCAAAGTCAAAGTCAAAGTCATAGTAAAAGTAAAAGTAAAAGTAAAAGTAAAAGTAAAAGTAAAAGTCAAAGTCAAAGTCAAAGTCAAAGTCAAAGTAAAGGTCAAGGTCAAAGTCAAAGTCAAGGTCAAATTCAAAGTCAAAGTCAAAGTCAAAGTCAAAGTCAAAGTCAAGGTCAAATTCAAGGTCAAAGTCAAAGTCAAAGTCAAAGTCAAAGTCAAAGTCAAGGTCAAAGTCAAAGTCAAAGTCAAAGTCAAATTCAAAGTCAAAGTCAAAGTCAAAGTCAAAGTCAAGGTCAAAGTCAAAGTCAAGGTCAAAGTCAAAGTCAAAGTCAAAGCCAAAGTCAAAGTCAAAGTCAAAGTCAAGGTCAAAGTCAAAGTCAAAGTCAAAGTCAAAGTCAAAGTCAAAGTCAAAGTCAAAGTCAAAGTCAAAGTCAAAGTCAAAGTCAAAGTCAAGGTCAAAGTCAAAGTCAAAGTCAAAGTCAAAGTCAAAGTCAAAGTCAAAGTCAAGGTCAAAGTCAAAGTCAAAGTCAAAGTCAAAGTCAAATTCAAGGTCAAAGTCAAAGTCAAAGTCAAAGTCAAAGTCAAAGTCAAAGTCAAAGTCAAAGTCAAAGTCAAAGTCAAAGTCAAAGTCAAAGTCAAAGTCAAAGTCAAAGTCAAAGTCAAGGTCAAAGTCAAAGTCAAAGTCAAAGTCAAAGTCAAAGTCAAGGTCAAAGTCAAAGTCAAAGTCAAAGTCAAAGTCAAAGTCAAAGTAAAGGTCAAAGTCAAAGTCAAAGTCAAAGTCAAGGTCAAATTCAAGGTCAAAGTCAAAGTCAAAGTCAAAGTCAAAGTCAAAGTCAAGGTCAAAGTCAAAGTCAAAGTCAAAGTCAAAGTCAAAGTCAAAGTCAAAGTCAAGGTCAAAGTCAAGGTCAAAGTCAAAGTCAAAGTCAAAGTCAAAGTCAAAGTCAAGGTCAAAGTCAAAGTCAAGGTCAAAGTAAAAGTCAAAGTCAAATTCAAAGTCAAAGTCAAAGTCAAAGTCAAGGTCAAAGTCAAGGTCAAAGTCAAAGTCAAAGTCAAAGTCAAAGTCAAAGTCAAAGTCATAGTAAAAGTAAAAGTAAAAGTCAAAGTCAAAGTCAAAGTCAAAGTCAAAGTCAAAGTCAAAGTCAAAGTCAAAGTCAAAGTCAAAGTCAAAGTCAAAGTCAAAGTCAAAGTCAAAGTCAGAGTCAAAGTCAAAGTCAAAGTCAAAGTCAAAGTCAAGGTCAAAGTCAAAGTCAAAGTCAAAGCCAAAGTCAAAGTCAAAGTCAAAGTCAAAGTCAAAGTCAAAGTCAAAGTCAAAGTCAAAGTCAAAGTCAAAGTCAGAGTCAAAGTCAAAGTCAAAGTCAAAGTCAAAGTCAAGGTCAAAGTCAAAGTCAAAGTCAAAGCCAAAGTCAAAGTCAAAGTCAAAGTCAAAGTCAAAGTCAAAGTCAAAGTCAAAGTCAAAGTCAAAGTCAAAGTCAAAGTCAAAGTCAAAGTCAAAGTCAAGGTCAAAGTCAAAGTCAACGTCAAAGTCAAAGTCAAAGTCAAAGTCAAAGTCAAAGTCAAAGTCAAAGTCAAAGTCAAGGTCAAAGTCAAAGTCAAAGTCAAAGTCAAAGTCAAAGTCAAAGTCAAAGTCAAAGTCAAAGTCAAAGTCAAAGTCAAAGTAAAGGTCAAAGTCAAAGTAAAAGTCAAAGTCAAGGTCAAATTCAAGGTCAAAGTCAAAGTCAAAGTCAAAGTCAAAGTCAAGGTCAAAGTCAAAGTCAAAGTCAAAGTCAAAGTCAAAGTCAAAGTCAAAGTAAAAGTCAAAGTAAAAGTCAAAGTCAAAGTCAAAGTCAAAGTCAAAGTCAAAGTCAAAGTCAAAGTCAAAGTCAAAGTCAAAGTCAAAGTCAAAGTCAAAGTCAAAGTCAAAGTCAAAGTCAAAGTCAAAGTCAAAGTCAAGGTCAAAGTCAAAGTCAAAGTCAAAGTCAAAGTCAAAGTCAAAGTCAAAGTCAAAGTCAAAGTCAAAGTCAAAGTCAAAGTCAAAGTCAAAGTCAAAGTCAAAGTCAAGGTCAAAGTCAAAGTCAACGTCAAAGTCAAAGTCAAAGTCAAAGTCAAAGTCAAAGTCAAAGTCAAAGTCAAGGTCAAAGTCAAAGTCAAAGTCAAAGTCAAAGTCAAAGTCAAAGTCAAAGTCAAAGTCAAAGTCAAAGTCAAAGTCAAAGTAAAGGTCAAAGTCAAAGTAAAAGTCAAAGTCAAGGTCAAATTCAAGGTCAAAGTCAAAGTCAAAGTCAAAGTCAAAGTCAAGGTCAAAGTCAAAGTCAAAGTCAAAGTCAAAGTCAAAGTCAAAGTCAAAGTAAAAGTCAAAGTAAAAGTCAAAGTCAAAGTCAAAGTCAAAGTCAAAGTCAAAGTCAAAGTCAAAGTCAAAGTCAAAGTCAAAGTCAAAGTCAAAGTCAAAGTCAAAGTCAAAGTCAAAGTCAAAGTCAAGGTCAAAGTCAAAGTCAAAGTCAAAGTCAAAGTAAAAGTCAAAGTCAAAGTCAAAGCCAAAGTCAAAGTCAAAGTCAAAGTCAAAGTCAAAGTCAAAGTCAAAGTCAAAGTCAAAGTCAAAGTCAAGGTCAAAGTCAAAGTCAAAGCCAAAGTCAAAGTCAAAGTCAAAGTCAAAGTCAAAGTCAAAGTCAAAGTCAAAGTCAAGGTCAAAGTCAAAGTCAAAGTCAAAGTCAAAGTCAAAGTCAAAGTCAAAGTCAAGGTCAAATTCAAGGTCAAATTCAAGGTCAAAGTCAAAGTCAAGGTCAAAGTGAAAGTCAAAGTCAAAGTCAAAGTCAAAGTCAAAGTCAAAGTCAAAGTCAAAGTCAAAGTCAAAGTCAAAGTCAAAGTCAAAGTCAAAGCCAAAGTCAAAGTCAAAGTCAAAGTCAAAGTCAAAGTCAAAGTCAAAGTCAAAGTCAAAGTCAAAGTCAAAGTCAAAGTCAAAGTCAAGGTCAAAGTCAAAGTCAAAGTCAAGGTCAAATTCAAGGTCAAAGTCAAAGTCAAAGTCAAAGTCAAAGTCAAAGTCAAAGTCAAAGTCAAAGTCAAAGTCAAAGTCAAAGTCAAAGTCAAAGTCAAAGTCAAAGTCAAAGTCAAAGTCAAAGTCAAAGTCAAAGTCAAAGTCAAAGTCAAAGTCAAAGTCAAGGTCAAAGTCAAAGTCAAAGTCAAAGTCAAAGTCAAAGTCAAAGTCAAAGTCAAAGTCAAAGTCAAAGTCAAAGTCAAAGTCAAAGTCAAAGTAAAAGTCAAAGTCAAAGTCAAAGTCAAAGTCAAAGTCAAAGTCAAAGTCAAAGTCAAAGTCAAAGTCAAAGTCAAAGTCAAGGTCAAAGTCAAGGTCAAAGTCAAAGTCAAAGTCAAAGTCAAAGTCAAAGTCAAAGTCAAAGTCAAAGTCAAAGTCAAAGTCAAAGTCAAAGTCAAAGTCAAAGTCAAAGTCATAGTAAAAGTAAAAGTAAAAGTAAAAGTAAAAGTAAAAGTCAAAGTCAAAGTCAAAGTCAAAGTCAAAGTAAAGGTCAAGGTCAAAGTCAAAGTCAAGGTCAAATTCAAAGTCAAAGTCAAAGTCAAAGTCAAAGTAAAGGTCAAAGTCAAAGTCAAAGTCAAGGTCAAATTCAAGGTCAAAGTCAAAGTCAAAGTCAAAGTCAAAGTCAAAGTCAAAGTCAAGGTCAAAGTCAAAGTCAAAGTCAAAGTCAAAGTCAAAGTCAAAGTAAAAGTCAAAGTCAAAGTCAAAGTCAAATTCAAGGTCAAAGTCAAAGTCAAAGTCAAAGTCAAAGTAAAGGTCAAAGTCAAAGTCAAAGTCAAAGTCAAAGTCAAAGTCAAAGTCAAAGTCAAAGTCAAAGTCAAAGTCAAAGTCAAAGTCAAAGTCAAAGTCAAAGTCAAGGTCAAAGTCAAAGTCAAAGTCAAGGTCAAATTCAAGGTCAAAGTCAAAGTCAAAGTCAAAGTCAAAGTCAAAGTCAAAGTCAAAGTCAAAGTCAAAGTCAAAGTCAAAGTCAAAGTCAAAGTCAAAGTCAAAGTCAAAGTCAAAGTCAAGGTCAAAGTCAAAGTCAAAGTCAAAGTCAAAGTCAAAGTCAAGGTCAAAGTCAAAGTCAAAGTCAAAGTCAAAGTCAAAGTCAAAGTAAAGGTCAAAGTCAAAGTCAAAGTCAAAGTCAAGGTCAAATTCAAGGTCAAAGTCAAAGTCAAAGTCAAAGTCAAAGTCAAAGTCAAGGTCAAAGTCAAAGTCAAGGTCAAAGTCAAAGTCAAAGTCAAAGTCAAAGTCAAAGTCAAAGTAAAAGTCAAAGTCAAAGTCAAAGTCAAAGTCAAAGTCAAAGTCAAAGTCAAAGTCAAAGTCAAAGTCAAAGTCAAAGTCAAGGTCAAAGTCAACGTCAAAGTCAAAGTCAAAGTCAAAGTCAAAGTCAAAGTCAAAGTCAAAGTCAAAGTCAAAGTCAAAGTCAAAGTCAAAGTCAAAGTCAAAGTCAAAGTCATAGTAAAAGTAAAAGTAAAAGTAAAAGTAAAAGTAAAAGTCAAAGTCAAAGTCAAAGTCAAAGTCAAAGTCAAAGTAAAGGTCAAGGTCAAAGTCAAAGTCAAGGTCAAATTCAAAGTCAAAGTCAAAGTCAAAGTCAAAGTAAAGGTCAAAGTCAAAGTCAAAGTCAAGGTCAAATTCAAGGTCAAAGTCAAAGTCAAAGTCAAAGTCAAAGTCAAAGTCAAGGTCAAAGTCAAAGTCAAAGTCAAAGTCAAAGTCAAAGTCAAAGTCAAAGTCAAAGTAAAAGTCAAAGTCAAAGTCAAAGTCAAATAGTCAAAGTCAAAGTCAAAGTCAAAGTCAAAGTCAAAGTCAAAGTCAAAGTAAAAGTCAAAGTCAAAGTCAAAGTCAAATAGTCAAAGTCAAAGTCAAAGTCAAAGTCAAAGTCAAAGTCAAAGTCAAAGTCAAAGTCAAAGTCAAGGTCAAAGTCAAAGTCAAAGTCAAAGTCAAAGTCAAAGTCAAAGTCAAAGTCAAAGTCAAAGTCAAAGTCAAAGTCAAAGTCAAAGTCAAAGTCAAAGCCAAAGTCAAAGTCAAAGTCAAAGTCAAAGTCAAAGTCAAGGTCAAAGTCAAAGTCAAAGTCAAAGTCAAAGTCAAGGCCAAAGTCAAGGTCAAAGTCAAAGTCAAAGTCAAAGTCAAAGTCAAAGTCAAAGTCAAAGTCAAAGTCAAAGTCAAAGTCAAAGTCAAAGTCAAAGTCAAAGTCAAAGTCAAAGTCAAAGTCAAAGTCAAAGTCAAAGTCAAAGTCAAAGTCAAAGTCAAAGTCAAAGTCAAAGTCAAAGTCAAAGTCAAAGTCAAAGTCAAAGTCAAGGTCAAAGTCAAAGTCAAAGTCAAAGTCAAAATCAAAGTCAAAGTCAAAGTCAAAGTCAAAGTCAAAGTCAAAGTCAAAGTCAAAGTCAAAGTAAAGTTCAAAGTCAAAGTCAAAGTCAAAGTCAAGGTCAAATTCAAGGTCAAAGTCAAAGTCAAAGTCAAAGTCAAAGTCAAGGTCAAAGTCAAAGTCAAGGTCAAAGTCAAAGTCAAAGTCAAAGTCAAAGTCAAAGTCAAAGTCAAAGTCAAAGTCAAAGTCAAAGTCAAAGTCAAAGTCAAAGTCAAAGCCAAAGTCAAAGTCAAAGTCAAAGTCAAAGTCAAAGTCAAAGTCAAAGTCAAAGTCAAAGTCAAAGTCAAAGTCAAAGTCAAAGTCAAAGTCAAAGTCAAAGTCAAAGTCAAAGTCAAAGTCAAGGTCAAAGTCAAAGTCAAAGTCAAAGTCAAAGTCAAAGTCAAAGTCAAAGTCAAAGTCAAAGTCAAAGTCAAAGTCAAAGTCATAGTAAAAGTAAAAGTAAAGGTCAAAGTCAAAGTCAAAGTCAAAGTCAAAGTCAAAGTCAAAGTCAAAGTCAAAGTCAAAGTCAAAGTCAAAGTCAAGGTCAAAGTCAAAGTCAAAGTCAAAGCCAAAGTCAAAGTCAAAGTCAAAGTCAAAGTCAAAGTCAAAGTCAAAGTCAAAGTCAAAGTCAAAGTCAAAGTCAAAGTCAAAGTCAAAGTCAAAGTCAAAGTCAAAGTCAAAGTCAAAGTCATAGTAAAAGTAAAAGTAAAAGTAAAAGTCAAAGTCAAAGTCAAAGTCAAGGTCAAAGTCAAAGTCAAAGTCAAAGTCAAAGTCAAAGTCAAAGTCAAAGTCAAAGTCAAAGTCAAAGTCAAAGTCAAGGTCAAAGTCAAAGTCAAAGTCAAAGTCAAAGTCAAAGTCAAAGTCAAAGTCAAAGTAAAGGTCAAAGTCAAAGTCAAAGTCAAAGTCAAGGTCAAATTCAAGGTCAAAGTCAAAGTCAAAGTCAAAGTCAAAGTCAAAGTCAAAGTCAAAGTCAAAGTCAAAGTCAAAGTCAAAGTCAAAGTCAAAGTCAAAGTCAAAGTCAAGGTCAAATTCAAGGTCAAAGTCAAAGTCAAAGTCAAAGTCAAAGTCAAAGTCAAAGTCAAAGTCAAAGTAAAGTCAAAGTCAAAGTCAAAGTCGAAGTCAAAGTCAAGGTCAAAGTCAAAGTCAAAGTCAAAGTCAAAGTCAAAGTCAAAGTCAAAGTCAAAGTCAAAGTCAAAGTCAAAGTCAAAGTCAAGGTCAAAGTCAAAGTCAAAGTCAAAGTCAAAGTCAAAGTCAAAGTCAAAGTCAAAGTCAAAGTCAAAGTCAAAGTCAAAGTCAAAGTCAAAGCCAAAGTCAAAGTCAAAGTCAAAGTCAAAGTCAAAGTCAAGGTCAAAGTCAAAGTCAAAGTCAAAGTCAAAGTCAAGGCCAAAGTCAAGGTCAAAGTCAAAGTCAAAGTCAAAGTCAAAGTCAAAGTCAAAGTCAAAGTCAAAGTCAAAGTCAAAGTCAAAGTCAAAGTCAAAGTCAAAGTCAAAGTCAAAGTCAAAGTCAAAGTCAAAGTCAAAGTCAAAGTCAAAGTCAAAGTCAAAGTCAAAGTCAAAGTCAAAGTCAAAGTCAAAGTCAAAGTCAAGGTCAAAGTCAAAGTCAAAGTCAAAGTCAAAATCAAAGTCAAAGTCAAAGTCAAAGTCAAAGTCAAAGTCAAAGTCAAAGTCAAAGTCAAAGTAAAGTTCAAAGTCAAAGTCAAAGTCAAAGTCAAGGTCAAATTCAAGGTCAAAGTCAAAGTCAAAGTCAAAGTCAAAGTCAAGGTCAAAGTCAAAGTCAAGGTCAAAGTCAAAGTCAAAGTCAAAGTCAAAGTCAAAGTCAAAGTCAAAGTCAAAGTCAAAGTCAAAGTCAAAGTCAAAGTCAAAGTCAAAGCCAAAGTCAAAGTCAAAGTCAAAGTCAAAGTCAAAGTCAAAGTCAAAGTCAAAGTCAAAGTCAAAGTCAAAGTCAAAGTCAAAGTCAAAGTCAAAGTCAAAGTCAAAGTCAAAGTCAAAGTCAAAGTCAAGGTCAAAGTCAAAGTCAAAGTCAAAGTCAAAGTCAATGTCAAAGTCAAAGTCAAAGTCAAAGTCAAAGTCAAAGTCAAAGTCAAAGTCAAAGTCAAGGTCAAAGTCAAAGTCAAAGTCAAAGTCAAAGTCAAAGTCAAAGTGAAGGTCAAAGTCAAAGTCAAAGTCAAAGTCAAAGTCAAGGTCAAATTCAAGGTCAAAGTCAAAGTCAAAGTCAAAGTCAAAGTCAAAGTCAAAGTCAAAGTCAAAGTCAAAGTCAAAGTCAAAGTCAAAGTCAAAGTCAAAGTCAAATTCAAGGTCAAAGTCAAAGTCAAAGTCAAAGTCAAAGTCAAAGTCAAAGTCAAAGTCAAAGTCAAAGTCAAAGTCAAAGTCAAAGTCAAAGTCAAAGTCAAAGTCAAAGTCAAAGTCAAAGTCAAAGTCAAGGTCAAAGTCAAAGTCAAAGTCAAAGTCAAAGTCAAAGTCAAAGTGAAGGTCAAAGTCAAAGTCAAAGTCAAAGTCAAAGTCAAGGTCAAATTCAAGGTCAAAGTCAAAGTCAAAGTCAAAGTCAAAGTCAAAGTCAAAGTCAAAGTCAAAGTCAAAGTCAAAGTCAAAGTCAAAGTCAAAGTCAAAGTCAAAGTCAAAGTCAAAGTCAAAGTCAAAGTCAAAGTCAAAGTCAAAGTCAAAGTCAAAGTCAAGGTCAAAGTCAAAGTCAAAGTCAAGGTCAAAGTCAAAGTCAAAGTCAAAGTCAAAGTCAAAGTCAAAGTCAAAGTCAAAGTCAAAGTCAAAGTCAAAGTCAAAGTCAAAGTCAAAGTCAAAGTCAAAGTCAAAGTCAAGGTCAAATTCAAAGTCAAAGTCAAAGTCAAAGTCAAAGTAAAGGTCAAAGTCAAAGTCAAAGTCAAGGTCAAATTCAAGGTCAAAGTCAAAGTCAAAGTCAAAGTCAAAGTCAAAGTCAAGGTCAAAGTCAAAGTCAAAGTCAAAGTCAAAGTCAAAGTCAAAGTCAAAGTCAAAGTAAAATTCAAGGTCAAAGTCAAAGTCAAAGTCAAAGGCAAAGTCAAAGTCAAGGTCAAAGTCAAAGTCAAAGTCAAAGTCAAAGTCAAAGTCAAAGTCAAAGTCAAAGTCAAAGTCAAAGTCAAAGTCAAAGTCAAAGTCAAAGTCAAAGTCAAAGTCAAAGTCAAAGTCAAAGTCAAGGTCAAAGTCAAAGTCAAAGTCAAAGTCAAAGTCAAGGTCAAAGTCAAAGTCAAAGTCAAAGTCAAAGTCAAAGTCAAAGTCAAAGTCAAAGTCAAAGTCAAAGTCAAAGTCAAAGTCAATGTCAAAGTCAAAGTCAAAGTCAAAGTCAAAGTCAAAGTCAAAGTCAAAGTCACAGTCAAAGTCAAAGTCAAAGTCAAAGTCAAAGTCAAGGTCAAAGTCAAGGTCAAGGTCAAAGTCAAAGTCAAAGTCAAAGTCAAAGTCAAAGTCAAAGTCAAAGTCAAAGTCAAAGTCAAAGTCAAAGTCAAAGTCAAAGTCAAAGTCAAAGTCAAAGTCAAAGTCAAAGTCAAAGTCAAAGTCAAAGTCAAGGTCAAAGTCAAAGTCAAAGTCAAAGTCAAGGTCAAATTCAAGGTCAAAGTCAAAGTCGAAGTCAAAGTCAAAGTCACAGTCAAAGTCAAAGTCAAAGACAAAGTCAAAGTCAAAGTCAAAGTCAAAGTCAAAGCCAAAGTCAAAGTCAAAGTAAAAGTCAAAGTCAAAGTCAAAGTCATAGTAAAAGTAAAAGTAAAAGTAAAAGTAAAAGTAAAAGTAAAAGTAAAAGTAAAAGTAAAAGTCAAAGTCAAAGTCAAAGTCAAAGTCAAAGTCAAAGTCAAAGCCAAAGTCAAAGTCAAAGTCAAAGTCAAAGTCAAAGTCAAAGTCAAAGTCAAAGTCATAGTAAAAGTAAAAGTAAAAGTAAAAGTCAAAGTCAAAGTCAAAGTCAAAGTAAAGGTCAAGGTCAAAGTCAAAGTCAAGGTCAATTTCAAAGTCAAAGTCAAAGTCAAAGTCAAAGTAAAGGTCAAAGTCAAAGTCAAAGTCAAGGTCAAATTCAAGGTCAAAGTCAAAGTCAAAGTCAAAGTCAAAGTCAAAGTCAAGGTCAAAGTCAAAGTCAAAGTCAAAGTCAAAGTCAAAGTCAAAGTCAAAGTCAAAGTCAAAGTAAAAGTAAAAGTCAAAGTCAAAGTCAAAGTCAAAGTCAAAGTCAAAGTCAAAGTCAAAGTCAAAGTCAAAGTCAAAGTCAAAGTCAAAGTCAAAGTCAAGGTCAAAGTCAAGGTCAAAGTCAAAGTCAAAGTCAAAGTCAAAGTCAAAGTCATAGTAAAAGTAAAAGTAAAAGTCAAAGTCAAAGTCAAAGTCAAAGTAAAGGTCAAAGTCAAAGTCAAAGTCAAAGTCAAGGTCAAAGTCAAAGTCAAAGTCAAAGTCAAAGTAAAGGTCAAAGTCAAAGTCAAAGTCAAAGTCAAAGTCAAGGTCAAAGTCAAGGTCAAAGTCAAGGTCAAATTCAAAGGTAAAGTCAAAGTCAAAGTCAAAGTAAAGGTCAAAGTCAAAGTCAAAGTCAAAGTCAAGGTCAAATTCAAGGTCAAAGTCAAAGTCAAAGTCAAAGTCAAAGTCAAAGTCAAGGTCAAAGTCAAAGTCAAAGTCAAAGTCAAGGTCAAATTCAAGGTCAAAGTCAAAGTCAAAGTCAAAGTCAAAGTCAAAGTCAAGGTCAAAGTCAAAGTCAAAGTCAAAGTCAAAGTCAAAGTCAAAGTCAAAGTCAAAGTCAAAGTCAAAGTCAAAGTCAAAGTCAAAGTCAAAGTCAAAGTCAAAGTCAAAGTCAAAGTCAAAGTCAAAGTCAAAGTCAAGGTCAAAGTCAAAGTCAAAGTCAAAGTCAAAGTCAAAGTAAAGGTCAAAGTCAAAGTCAAAGTCAAAGTCAAGGTCAAATTCAAGGTCAAAGTCAAAGTCAAAGTCAAAGTCAAAGTCAAAGTCAAAGTCAAAGTCAAAGTCAAAGTCAAAGTCAAAGTCAAAGTCAAAGTCAAAGTCAATGTCAAAGTCAAAGTCAAAGTCAAAGTCAAAGTCAAAGTCAAAGTCACAGTCAAAGTCAAAGTCAAAGTCAAAGTCAAAGTCAAAGTCAAGGTCAAAGTCAAGGTCAAAGTCAAAGTCAAAGTCAAAGTCAAAGTCAAAGTCAAAGTCAAAGTCAAAGTCAAAGTCAAAGTCAAAGTCAAAGTCAAAGTCAAAGTCAAAGTCAAAGTCAAAGTCAAAGTCAAGGTCAAAGTCAAAGTCAAAGTAAAAGTAAAAGTCAAAGTCAAAGTCAAAGTCAAAGTAAAGGTCAAATTCAAGGTCAAAGTCAAAGTCAAAGTCAGAGTCAAAGTCAAAGTCAAAGCCAAAGTCAAAGTCAAAGTCAAAGCCAAAGTCAAAGTCAAAGTCAAAGTCAAAGTCAAAGTCAAAGTCAAGGTCAAAGTCAAAGTCAAAGTCAAAGTCAAAGTCAAAGTCAAAGTCAAAGTCAAAGTCAAAGTCCAAGTCAAAGTCAAAGTCAAAGTCAAAGTCAAAGTCAAGGTCAAGGTCAAAGTCAAAGTCAAAGTTAAAGTCAAAGTCAAAGTCAAAGTAAAGGTCAAAGTCAAAGTCAAAGTCAAAGTCAAAGTCAAGGTCAAATTCAAGGTCAAAGTCAAAGTCAAAGTCAAAGTCAAAGTCAAAGTCAAAGTCAAAGTCAAAGTCAAAGTCAAAGTCAAAGTCAAAGTCAAAGTCAAAGTCAAAGTCAAGGTCAAAGTAAAAGTCAAAGTCAAAGTCAAATTCAAAGTCAAAGTCAAAGTCAAAGTCAAGGTCAAAGTCAAAGTCAAAGTCAAAGTCAAAGTCAAAGTCAAAGTCATAGTAAAAGTAAAAGTCAAAGTCAAAGTCAAAGTCAAAGTCAAAGTCAAAGTCAAAGTCAAAGTCAAAGTCAAAGTCAAAGTCAAAGTCAAAGTCAAAGTCAAAGTCAAAGTCAAGGTCAAAGTCAAAGTCAAAGTCAAAGCCAAAGTCAAAGTCAAAGTCAAAGTCAAAGTCAAAGTCAAAGTCAAAGTCAAAGTCAAAGTCAAAGTCAAAGTCAAAGTCAAAGTCAAAGTCAAAGTCAAAGTCAAAGTCAAGGTCAAAGTCAAAGTCAAAGTCAAAGTCAAAGTCAAAGTCAAAGTCAAAGTCAAAGTCAAAGTCAAAGTCAAAGTCAAAGTCAAAGTCAAAGTCAAAGTAAAGGTCAAAGTCAAAGTCAAGGTCAAAGTAAAGGTCAAGGTCAAAGTCAAAGTCAAAGTCAAAGTCAAAGTCACAGTCAAAGTCAAAGTCAAAGACAAAGTCAAAGTCAAAGTCAAAGTCAAAGCCAAAGTCAAAGTCAAAGTCAAAGCCAAAGTCAAAGTCAAAGTCAAAGTCAAAGTCAAAGTCAAAGTCAAAGTCAAAGTCAAGGTCAAAGTCAAAGTCAAAGTCAAAGTCAAAGTCAAAGTCAAAGTCAAAGTCAAAGTCAAAGTCAAAGTCAAAGTCAAAGTCAGAGTCAAGGTCAAAGTCAAAGTCAAAGTCAAAGTCAAAGTCAAAGTCAAAGCCAAAGTCAAAGTCAAAGTAAAAGCCAAAGTCAAAGTCAAAGTCAAAGTCAAAGTCAAAGTCAAAGTCAAGGTCAAAGTCAAAGTCAAAGTCAAAGTCAAAGTCAAGGTCAAAGTCAAAGTCAAAGTCAAAGTCAAAGTCAAAGTCAAAGTCAAAGTCAAAGTAAAAGTCAAAGTCAAAGTCAAAGCCAAAGTCAAAGTCAAAGTCAAAGTCAAAGTCAAAGTCAAAGTCAAAGTCAAAGTCAAAGTCAAAGTCAAGGTCAAAGTCAAAGTCAAAGCCAAAGTCAAAGTCAAAGTCAAAGTCAAAGTCAAAGTCAAAGTCAAAGTCAAAGTCAAAGTCAAGGTCAAAGTCAAAGTCAAAGTCAAAGTCAAAGTCAAAGTCAAAGTCAAAGTCAAAGTCAAAGTCAAGGTCAAATTCAAGGTCAAAGTCAAAGTCAAGGTCAAAGTGAAAGTCAAAGTCAAAGTCAAAGTCAAAGTCAAAGTCAAAGTCAAAGTCAAAGTCAAAGTCAAAGTCAAAGTCAAAGTCAAAGTCAAAGCCAAAGTCAAAGTCAAAGTCAAAGTCAAAGTCAAAGTCAAAGTCAAAGTCAAAGTCAAAGTCAAAGTCAAAGTCAAAGTCAAAGTCAAAGTCAAAGTCAAAGTCAAGGTCAAAGTCAAAGTCAAAGTCAAGGTCAAATTCAAGGTCAAAGTCAAAGTCAAAGTCAAAGTCAAAGTCAAAGTCAAAGTCAAAGTCAAAGTCAAAGTCAAAGTCAAAGTCAAAGTCAAAGTCAAAGTCAAAGTCAAAGTCAAAGTCAAAGTCAAAGTCAAAGTCAAAGTCAAGGTCAAAGTCAAAGTCAAAGTCAAAGTCAAGGTCAAAGTCAAAGTCAAAGTCAAAGTCAAAGTCAAAGTCAAAGTCAAAGTCAAAGTCAAAGTCAAAGTCAAAGTCAAAGTCATAGTAAAAGTAAAAGTCAAAGTCAAAGTCAAAGTCAAAGTAAAGGTCAAGGTCAAAGTCAAAGTCAAAGTCAAAGTAAAGGTCAAAGTCAAAGTCAAGGTCAAAGTCAAAGTCAAAGTCAAAGTCAAAGTCAAAGTCAAAGTCAAAGTCAAAGTCAAAGTCAAAGTCAAAGTCAAAGTCAAAGTCAAAGTCAAAGTCAAAGTCAAAGTCAAAGTCAAAGTCAAGGTCAAAGTCAAAGTCAAAGTCAAGGTCAAATTCAAGGTCAAAGTCAAAGTCAAAGTCAAAGTCAAAGTCAAAGTCAAAGTCAAAGTCAAAGTCAAAGTCAAAGTCAAAGTCAAAGTCAAAGTCAAAGTCAAAGTCAAAGTCAAAGTCAAAGTCAAAGTCAAAGTCAAAGTCAAGGTCAAAGTCAAAGTCAAAGTCAAAGTCAAAGTCAAAGTCAAAGCCAAAGTCAAAGTCAAAGTCAAAGTCAAAGTCAAAGTCAAAGTCAAAGTCAAAGTCAAAGTCAAAGTCAAAGTCAAAGTCAAAGTCAAAGTCAAGGTCAAAGTCAAAGTCAAAGTCAAAGTCAAAGTCAAAGTCAAAGTCAAAGTCAAAGTCAAAGTCAAAGTCAAAGTCAAAGTCAAAGTCAAAGTCAAAGTCAAAGTCAAAGTCAAAGTCAAAGTCAAAGTCAAAGTCAAAGTCAAAGTCAAAGTCAAAGTCAAAGTCAAAGTCAAGGTCAAAGTCAAAGTCAAAGTCAAAGTCAAAGTCAAAGTCAAAGTCAAAGTAAAGGTCAAAGTCAAAGTCAAAGTCAAAGTCAAGGTCAAATTCAAGGTCAAGGTCAAAGTCAAAGTCAAAGTCAAAGTCAAAGTCAAAGTCAAAGTCAAAGTCAAAGTCAAAGTCAAAGTCAAAGTCAAGGTCAAATTCAAGGTCAAAGTCAAAGTCAAAGTCAAAGTCAAAGTCAAAGTCAAAGTCAAAGTCAAAGTCAAAGTCAAAGTCAAAGTCAAAGTCAAAGTCAAAGTCAAAGTCAAAGCCAAAGTCAAAGTCAAAGTCAAGGTCAAAGTCAAAGTCAAAGTCAAGGTCAAAGTCAAAGTCAAAGTCAAAGTCAAAGTCAAAGTCAAAGTCAAAGTCAAAGTCAAAGTCAAAGTCAAAGTCAAAGTCAAAGTCAAAGTCAAAGTCAAAGTCAAAGTCAAAGTCAAAGTCAAAGTCAAAGTCAAAGTCATAGTAAAAGTAAAAGTCAAAGTCAAAGTCAAAGTCAAAGTAAAGGTCAAGGTCAAAGTCAAAGTCAAAGTCAAAGTAAAGGTCAAAGTCAAAGTCAAGGTCAAAGTCAAAGTCAAACTCAAAGTCAAAGTCAAAGTCAAAGTCAAAGTCAAAGTCAAAGTCAAAGTCAAAGTCAAAGTCAAAGTCAAAGTCAAAGTCAAAGTCAAAGTCAAAGTCAAAGTCAAAGTCAAAGTCAAAGTCAAAGTCATAGTAAAAGTAAAAGTAAAAGTCAAAGTCAAAGTCAAAGTCAAAGTCAAGGTCAAAGTCAAAGTCAAAGTCAAAGTCAAAGTCAAAGTCAAAGTCAAAGTCAAAGTCAAAGTCAAAGTCAAAGTCAAAGTCAAAGTCAAAGTCAAGGTCAAAGTCAAAGTCAAAGTCAAAGTCAAAGTCAAAGTCAAAGTCAAAGTAAAGGTCAAAGTCAAAGTCAAAGTCAAAGTCAAGGTCAAATTCAAGGTCAAAGTCAAAGTCAAAGTCAAAGTCAAAGTCAAAGTCAAAGTCAAAGTCAAAGTCAAAGTCAAAGTCAAAGTCAAGGTCAAATTCAAGGTCAAAGTCAAAGTCAAAGTCAAAGTCAAAGTCAAAGTCAAAGTCAAAGTCAAAGTCAAAGTAAAGTCAAAGTCAAAGTCAAAGTCAAAGTCGAAGTCAAAGTCAAAGTCAAGGTCAAAGTCAAAGTCAAAGTCAAAGTCAAAGTCAAAGTCAAAGTCAAAGTCAAAGTCAAAGTCAAAGTCAAGGTCAAAGTCAAAGTCAAAGTCAAAGTCAAAGTCAAAGTCAAAGTCAAAGTCAAGGTCAAAGTCAAAGTCAAAGTCAAAGTCAAAGTCAAAGTCAAAGTCAAAGTCAAAGTCAAAGTCAAAGTCAAAGTCAAAGTCAAAGTCAAAGTCAAAGTCAAAGTCAAAGTCAAAGTCAAAGTCAAAGTCATAGTAAAAGTAAAAGTAAAAGTCAAAGTAAAAGTCAAAGTCAAAGTCAAAGTCAAAGTCAAAGTCAAAGTAAAGGTCAAAGTCAAAGTCAAAGTCAAAGTCAAAGTCAAAGTCAAAGTCAAGGTCAAATTCAAGGTCAAAGTCAAAGTCAAAGTCAAAGTCAAAGTCAAGGTCAAATTCAAGGTCAAAGTCAAAGTCAAAGTCAAAGTCAAAGTCAAAGTCAAAGTCAAGGTCAAATTCAAGGTCAAAGTCAAAGTCAAAGTCAAAGTCAGAGTCAAGGTCAAAGTCAAAGTCAAAGTCAAAGTCAAAGCCAAAGTCAAAGTCAAAGTCAAAGTCAAAGTCAAAGTCAAAGTCAAAGTCAAGGTCAAAGTCAAAGTCAAAGTCAAAGTCAAAGTCAAAGTCAAAGTCAAAGTCAAAGTCAAAGTCAAAGTCAAAGTCAAAGTCAAAGTCAAAGTCAAAGTCAAAGTCAAGGTCAAAGTCAAAGTCAAAGTCAAAGTCAAAGTCAAAGTCAAAGTCAAAGTCAAAGTCAAGGTCAAATTCAGGGTCAAAGTCAAAGTCAAAGTCAAAGTCACAGTCACAGTCAAAGTCAAAGTCAAAAACAAAGTCAAAGTCAAAGCCAAAGTCAAAGTCAAAGTCAAAGTCAAAGTCAAAGTCAAAGTCAAAGTCAAAGTCAAAGTCAAAGTCAAAGTCAAAGTCAAAGTCAAAGTCAAAGTCAAAGTCAAAGTCAAAGTCAAAGTCAAAGTCAAAGTCAAAGTCAAAGTCAAAGTCAAAGTCAGAGTCAAGGTCAAAGTCAAAGTCAAAGTCAAAGTCAAAGCCAAAGTCAAAGTCAAAGTCAAAGTCAAAGTCAAAGTCAAAGTCAAAGTAAAGGTCAAAGTCAAAGTCAAAGTCAAAGTCAAGGTCAAATTCAAGGTCAAAGTCAAAGTCAAAGTCAAAGTCAAAGTCAAAGTCAAAGTCAAAGTCAAAGTCAAAGTCAAAGTCAAAGTCAAAGTCAAAGTCAATGTCAAAGTCAAAGTCAAAGTCAAAGTCAAAGTCAAAGTCAAAGTCACAGTCAAAGTCAAAGTCAAAGTCAAAGTCAAAGTCAAAGTCAAGGTCAAAGTCAAGGTCAAAGTCAAAGTCAAAGTCAAAGTCAAAGTCAAAGTCAAAGTCAAAGTCAAAGTCAAAGTCAAAGTCAAAGTCAAAGTCAAAGTCAAAGTCAAAGTCAAAGTCAAAGTCAAAGTCAAAGTCAAAGTCAAAGTCAAAGTCAAAGTCAAAGTCAAAGTCAAAGTCAAAGTCAAAGTCAAAGTCAAAGTCAAAGTCAAAGTCAAGGTCAAAGTCAAAGTCAAAGTCAAAGTCAAAATCAAAGTCAAAGTCAAAGTCAAAGTCAAAGTCAAAGTCAAAGTCAAAGTCAAAGTCAAAGTAAAGTTCAAAGTCAAAGTCAAAGTCAAAGTCAAGGTCAAATTCAAGGTCAAAGTCAAAGTCAAAGTCAAAGTCAAAGTCAAGGTCAAAGTCAAAGTCAAGGTCAAAGTCAAAGTCAAAGTCAAAGTCAAAGTCAAAGTCAAAGTCAAAGTCAAAGTCAAAGTCAAAGTCAAAGTCAAAGTCAAAGCCAAAGTCAAAGTCAAAGTCAAAGTCAAAGTCAAAGTCAAAGTCAAAGTCAAAGTCAAAGTCAAAGTCAAAGTCAAAGTCAAAGTCAAAGTCAAAGTCAAAGTCAAAGTCAAAGTCAAAGTCAAAGTCAAGGTCAAAGTCAAAGTCAAAGTCAAAGTCAAAGTCAATGTCAAAGTCAAAGTCAAAGTCAAAGTCAAAGTCAAAGTCAAAGTCAAAGTCAAAGTCAAGGTCAAAGTCAAAGTCAAAGTCAAAGTCAAAGTCAAAGTCAAAGTGAAGGTCAAAGTCAAAGTCAAAGTCAAAGTCAAAGTCAAGGTCAAATTCAAGGTCAAAGTCAAAGTCAAAGTCAAAGTCAAAGTCAAAGTCAAAGTCAAAGTCAAAGTCAAAGTCAAAGTCAAAGTCAAAGTCAAAGTCAAAGTCAAAGTCAAATTCAAGGTCAAAGTCAAAGTCAAAGTCAAAGTCAAAGTCAAAGTCAAAGTCAAAGTCAAAGTCAAAGTCAAAGTCAAAGTCAAAGTCAAAGTCAAAGTCAAAGTCAAAGTCAAAGTCAAGGTCAAAGTCAAAGTCAAAGTCAAAGTCAAAGTCAAAGTCAAAGTGAAGGTCAAAGTCAAAGTCAAAGTCAAAGTCAAAGTCAAGGTCAAATTCAAGGTCAAAGTCAAAGTCAAAGTCAAAGTCAAAGTCAAAGTCAAAGTCAAAGTCAAAGTCAAAGTCAAAGTCAAAGTCAAAGTCAAAGTCAAAGTCAAAGTCAAAGTCAAAGTCAAAGTCAAAGTCAAAGTCAAAGTCAAAGTCAAAGTCAAAGTCAAGGTCAAAGTCAAAGTCAAAGTCAAGGTCAAAGTCAAAGTCAAAGTCAAAGTCAAAGTCAAAGTCAAAGTCAAAGTCAAAGTCAAAGTCAAAGTCAAAGTCAAAGTCAAAGTCAAAGTCAAAGTCAAAGTCAAAGTCAAGGTCAAATTCAAAGTCAAAGTCAAAGTCAAAGTCAAAGTAAAGGTCAAAGTCAAAGTCAAAGTCAAGGTCAAATTCAAGGTCAAAGTCAAAGTCAAAGTCAAAGTCAAAGTCAAAGTCAAGGTCAAAGTCAAAGTCAAAGTCAAAGTCAAAGTCAAAGTCAAAGTCAAAGTCAAAGTAAAATTCAAGGTCAAAGTCAAAGTCAAAGTCAAAGGCAAAGTCAAAGTCAAGGTCAAAGTCAAAGTCAAAGTCAAAGTCAAAGTCAAAGTCAAAGTCAAAGTCAAAGTCAAAGTCAAAGTCAAAGTCAAAGTCAAAGTCAAAGTCAAAGTCAAAGTCAAAGTCAAAGTCAAAGTCAAAGTCAAGGTCAAAGTCAAAGTCAAAGTCAAAGTCAAAGTCAAGGTCAAAGTCAAAGTCAAAGTCAAAGTCAAAGTCAAAGTCAAAGTCAAAGTCAAAGTCAAAGTCAAAGTCAAAGTCAAAGTCAATGTCAAAGTCAAAGTCAAAGTCAAAGTCAAAGTCAAAGTCAAAGTCAAAGTCACAGTCAAAGTCAAAGTCAAAGTCAAAGTCAAAGTCAAGGTCAAAGTCAAGGTCAAAGTCAAAGTCAAAGTCAAAGTCAAAGTCAAAGTCAAAGTCAAAGTCAAAGTCAAAGTCAAAGTCAAAGTCAAAGTCAAAGTCAAAGTCAAAGTCAAAGTCAAAGTCAAAGTCAAAGTCAAAGTCAAAGTCAAGGTCAAAGTCAAAGTCAAAGTCAAAGTCAAGGTCAAATTCAAGGTCAAAGTCAAAGTCGAAGTCAAAGTCAAAGTCACAGTCAAAGTCAAAGTCAAAGACAAAGTCAAAGTCAAAGTCAAAGTCAAAGTCAAAGCCAAAGTCAAAGTCAAAGTAAAAGTCAAAGTCAAAGTCAAAGTCATAGTAAAAGTAAAAGTAAAAGTAAAAGTAAAAGTAAAAGTAAAAGTAAAAGTAAAAGTAAAAGTCAAAGTCAAAGTCAAAGTCAAAGTCAAAGTCAAAGTCAAAGTCAAAGCCAAAGTCAAAGTCAAAGTCAAAGTCAAAGTCAAAGTCAAAGTCAAAGTCAAAGTCATAGTAAAAGTAAAAGTAAAAGTAAAAGTCAAAGTCAAAGTCAAAGTCAAAGTAAAGGTCAAGGTCAAAGTCAAAGTCAAGGTCAATTTCAAAGTCAAAGTCAAAGTCAAAGTCAAAGTAAAGGTCAAAGTCAAAGTCAAAGTCAAGGTCAAATTCAAGGTCAAAGTCAAAGTCAAAGTCAAAGTCAAAGTCAAAGTCAAGGTCAAAGTCAAAGTCAAAGTCAAAGTCAAAGTCAAAGTCAAAGTCAAAGTCAAAGTCAAAGTAAAAGTAAAAGTCAAAGTCAAAGTCAAAGTCAAAGTCAAAGTCAAAGTCAAAGTCAAAGTCAAAGTCAAAGTCAAAGTCAAAGTCAAAGTCAAGGTCAAAGTCAAGGTCAAAGTCAAAGTCAAAGTCAAAGTCAAAGTCAAAGTCATAGTAAAAGTAAAAGTAAAAGTCAAAGTCAAAGTCAAAGTCAAAGTAAAGGTCAAAGTCAAAGTCAAAGTCAAAGTCAAGGTCAAAGTCAAAGTCAAAGTCAAAGTCAAAGTAAAGGTCAAAGTCAAAGTCAAAGTCAAAGTCAAAGTCAAGGTCAAAGTCAAGGTCAAAGTCAAGGTCAAATTCAAAGGTAAAGTCAAAGTCAAAGTCAAAGTAAAGGTCAAAGTCAAAGTCAAAGTCAAAGTCAAGGTCAAATTCAAGGTCAAAGTCAAAGTCAAAGTCAAAGTCAAAGTCAAAGTCAAGGTCAAAGTCAAAGTCAAAGTCAAAGTCAAGGTCAAATTCAAGGTCAAAGTCAAAGTCAAAGTCAAAGTCAAAGTCAAAGTCAAGGTCAAAGTCAAAGTCAAAGTCAAAGTCAAAGTCAAAGTCAAAGTCAAAGTCAAAGTCAAAGTCAAAGTCAAAGTCAAAGTCAAAGTCAAAGTCAAAGTCAAAGTCAAAGTCAAAGTCAAAGTCAAAGTCAAAGTCAAAGTCAAGGTCAAAGTCAAAGTCAAAGTCAAAGTCAAAGTCAAAGTAAAGGTCAAAGTCAAAGTCAAAGTCAAAGTCAAGGTCAAATTCAAGGTCAAAGTCAAAGTCAAAGTCAAAGTCAAAGTCAAAGTCAAAGTCAAAGTCAAAGTCAAAGTCAAAGTCAAAGTCAAAGTCAAAGTCAATGTCAAAGTCAAAGTCAAAGTCAAAGTCAAAGTCAAAGTCAAAGTCACAGTCAAAGTCAAAGTCAAAGTCAAAGTCAAAGTCAAAGTCAAGGTCAAAGTCAAGGTCAAAGTCAAAGTCAAAGTCAAAGTCAAAGTCAAAGTCAAAGTCAAAGTCAAAGTCAAAGTCAAAGTCAAAGTCAAAGTCAAAGTCAAAGTCAAAGTCAAAGTCAAAGTCAAGGTCAAAGTCAAAGTCAAAGTAAAAGTAAAAGTCAAAGTCAAAGTCAAAGTCAAAGTAAAGGTCAAATTCAAGGTCAAAGTCAAAGTCAAAGTCAGAGTCAAAGTCAAAGTCAAAGCCAAAGTCAAAGTCAAAGTCAAAGCCAAAGTCAAAGTCAAAGTCAAAGTCAAAGTCAAAGTCAAAGTCAAGGTCAAAGTCAAAGTCAAAGTCAAAGTCAAAGTCAAAGTCAAAGTCAAAGTCAAAGTCAAAGTCCAAGTCAAAGTCAAAGTCAAAGTCAAAGTCAAAGTCAAAGTCAAGGTCAAAGTCAAAGTCAAAGTTAAAGTCAAAGTCAAAGTCAAAGTAAAGGTCAAAGTCAAAGTCAAAGTCAAAGTCAAAGTCAAGGTCAAATTCAAGGTCAAAGTCAAAGTCAAAGTCAAAGTCAAAGTCAAAGTCAAAGTCAAAGTCAAAGTCAAAGTCAAAGTCAAAGTCAAAGTCAAAGTCAAAGTCAAAGTCAAGGTCAAAGTAAAAGTCAAAGTCAAAGTCAAATTCAAAGTCAAAGTCAAAGTCAAAGTCAAGGTCAAAGTCAAAGTCAAAGTCAAAGTCAAAGTCAAAGTCAAAGTCAAAGTCATAGTAAAAGTAAAAGTCAAAGTCAAAGTCAAAGTCAAAGTCAAAGTCAAAGTCAAAGTCAAAGTCAAAGTCAAAGTCAAAGTCAAAGTCAAAGTCAAAGTCAAAGTCAAAGTCAAGGTCAAAGTCAAAGTCAAAGTCAAAGCCAAAGTCAAAGTCAAAGTCAAAGTCAAAGTCAAAGTCAAAGTCAAAGTCAAAGTCAAAGTCAAAGTCAAAGTCAAAGTCAAAGTCAAAGTCAAAGTCAAAGTCAAAGTCAAGGTCAAAGTCAAAGTCAAAGTCAAAGTCAAAGTCAAAGTCAAAGTCAAAGTCAAAGTCAAAGTCAAAGTCAAAGTCAAAGTCAAAGTCAAAGTCAAAGTAAAGGTCAAAGTCAAAGTCAAGGTCAAAGTAAAGGTCAAGGTCAAAGTCAAAGTCAAAGTCAAAGTCAAAGTCACAGTCAAAGTCAAAGTCAAAGACAAAGTCAAAGTCAAAGTCAAAGTCAAAGCCAAAGTCAAAGTCAAAGTCAAAGCCAAAGTCAAAGTCAAAGTCAAAGTCAAAGTCAAAGTCAAAGTCAAAGTCAAAGTCAAGGTCAAAGTCAAAGTCAAAGTCAAAGTCAAAGTCAAAGTCAAAGTCAAAGTCAAAGTCAAAGTCAAAGTCAAAGTCAAAGTCAGAGTCAAGGTCAAAGTCAAAGTCAAAGTCAAAGTCAAAGTCAAAGTCAAAGCCAAAGTCAAAGTCAAAGTAAAAGCCAAAGTCAAAGTCAAAGTCAAAGTCAAAGTCAAAGTCAAAGTCAAGGTCAAAGTCAAAGTCAAAGTCAAAGTCAAAGTCAAGGTCAAAGTCAAAGTCAAAGTCAAAGTCAAAGTCAAAGTCAAAGTCAAAGTCAAAGTAAAAGTCAAAGTCAAAGTCAAAGCCAAAGTCAAAGTCAAAGTCAAAGTCAAAGTCAAAGTCAAAGTCAAAGTCAAAGTCAAAGTCAAAGTCAAGGTCAAAGTCAAAGTCAAAGCCAAAGTCAAAGTCAAAGTCAAAGTCAAAGTCAAAGTCAAAGTCAAAGTCAAAGTCAAAGTCAAGGTCAAAGTCAAAGTCAAAGTCAAAGTCAAAGTCAAAGTCAAAGTCAAAGTCAAAGTCAAAGTCAAGGTCAAATTCAAGGTCAAAGTCAAAGTCAAGGTCAAAGTGAAAGTCAAAGTCAAAGTCAAAGTCAAAGTCAAAGTCAAAGTCAAAGTCAAAGTCAAAGTCAAAGTCAAAGTCAAAGTCAAAGTCAAAGCCAAAGTCAAAGTCAAAGTCAAAGTCAAAGTCAAAGTCAAAGTCAAAGTCAAAGTCAAAGTCAAAGTCAAAGTCAAAGTCAAAGTCAAAGTCAAAGTCAAAGTCAAGGTCAAAGTCAAAGTCAAAGTCAAGGTCAAATTCAAGGTCAAAGTCAAAGTCAAAGTCAAAGTCAAAGTCAAAGTCAAAGTCAAAGTCAAAGTCAAAGTCAAAGTCAAAGTCAAAGTCAAAGTCAAAGTCAAAGTCAAAGTCAAAGTCAAAGTCAAAGTCAAGGTCAAAGTCAAAGTCAAAGTCAAAGTCAAGGTCAAAGTCAAAGTCAAAGTCAAAGTCAAAGTCAAAGTCAAAGTCAAAGTCAAAGTCAAAGTCAAAGTCAAAGTCAAAGTCATAGTAAAAGTAAAAGTCAAAGTCAAAGTCAAAGTCAAAGTAAAGGTCAAGGTCAAAGTCAAAGTCAAAGTCAAAGTAAAGGTCAAAGTCAAAGTCAAGGTCAAAGTCAAAGTCAAAGTCAAAGTCAAAGTCAAAGTCAAAGTCAAAGTCAAAGTCAAAGTCAAAGTCAAAGTCAAAGTCAAAGTCAAAGTCAAAGTCAAAGTCAAAGTCAAAGTCAAAGTCAAGGTCAAAGTCAAAGTCAAAGTCAAGGTCAAATTCAAGGTCAAAGTCAAAGTCAAAGTCAAAGTCAAAGTCAAAGTCAAAGTCAAAGTCAAAGTCAAAGTCAAAGTCAAAGTCAAAGTCAAAGTCAAAGTCAAAGTCAAAGTCAAAGTCAAAGTCAAAGTCAAAGTCAAAGTCAAAGTCAAGGTCAAAGTCAAAGTCAAAGTCAAAGTCAAAGTCAAAGTCAAAGCCAAAGTCAAAGTCAAAGTCAAAGTCAAAGTCAAAGTCAAAGTCAAAGTCAAAGTCAAAGTCAAAGTCAAAGTCAAAGTCAAAGTCAAGGTCAAAGTCAAAGTCAAAGTCAAAGTCAAAGTCAAAGTCAAAGTCAAAGTCAAAGTCAAAGTCAAAGTCAAAGTCAAAGTCAAAGTCAAAGTCAAAGTCAAAGTCAAAGTCAAAGTCAAAGTCAAAGTCAAAGTCAAAGTCAAAGTCAAAGTCAAAGTCAAAGTCAAGGTCAAAGTCAAAGTCAAAGTCAAAGTCAAAGTCAAAGTCAAAGTCAAAGTAAAGGTCAAAGTCAAAGTCAAAGTCAAAGTCAAGGTCAAATTCAAGGTCAAGGTCAAAGTCAAAGTCAAAGTCAAAGTCAAAGTCAAAGTCAAAGTCAAAGTCAAAGTCAAAGTCAAAGTCAAAGTCAAGGTCAAATTCAAGGTCAAAGTCAAAGTCAAAGTCAAAGTCAAAGTCAAAGTCAAAGTCAAAGTCAAAGTCAAAGTCAAAGTCAAAGTCAAAGTCAGAGTCAAGGTCAAAGTCAAAGTCAAAGTCAAAGTCAGAGTCAAGGTCAAAGTCAAAGTCAAAGTCAAAGTCAAAGCCAAAGTCAAAGTCAAAGTCAAAGTCAAAGTCAAAGACAAAGTCAAAGTCAAAGTCAAGGTCAAATTCAAGGTCAAAGTCAAAGTCAAAGTCAAAGTCAAAGTCAAGGTCAAATTCAAGGTCAAAGTCAAAGTCAAAGTCAAAGTCAAAGTCAAAGTCAAAGTCAAAGTCAAAGTCAAAGTCAAAGTCAAAGTCAAAGTCAAAGTCAAAGTCATAGTAAAAGTAAAAGTAAAAGTCAAAGTAAAAGTCAAAGTCAAAGTCAAAGTCAAAGTCAAAGTCAAAGTCAAGGTCAAATTCAGGGTCAAAGTCAAAGTCAAAGTCAAAGTCACAGTCACAGTCAAAGTCAAAGTCAAAAACAAAGTCAAAGTCAAAGCCAAAGTCAAAGTCAAAGTCAAAGTCAAAGTCAAAGTCAAAGTCAAAGTCAAAGTCAAAGTCAAAGTCAAAGTCAAAGTCAAAGTCAAAGTCAAAGTCAAAGTCAAAGTCAAAGTCAAAGTCAAAGTCAAAGTCAGAGTCAAGGTCAAAGTCAAAGTCAAAGTCAAAGTCAAAGCCAAAGTCAAAGTCAAAGTCAAAGTCAAAGTCAAAGACAAAGTCAAAGTCAAAGTCAAGGTCAAATTCAAGGTCAAAGTCAAAGTCAAAGTCAAAGTCAAAGTCAAGGTCAAATTCAAGGTCAAAGTCAAAGTCAAAGTCAAAGTCAAAGTCAAAGTCAAAGTCAAAGTCAAAGTCAAAGTCAAAGTCAAAGTCAAAGTCAAAGTCAAAGTCATAGTAAAAGTAAAAGTAAAAGTCAAAGTAAAAGTCAAAGTCAAAGTCAAAGTCAAAGTCAAAGTCAAAGTCAAGGTCAAATTCAGGGTCAAAGTCAAAGTCAAAGTCAAAGTCACAGTCACAGTCAAAGTCAAAGTCAAAAACAAAGTCAAAGTCAAAGCCAAAGTCAAAGTCAAAGTCAAAGTCAAAGTCAAAGTCAAAGTCAAAGTCAAAGTCAAAGTCAAAGTCAAAGTCAAAGTCAAAGTCAAAGTCAAAGTCAAAGTCAAAGTCAAAGTCAAAGTAAAGGTCAAGGTCAAAGTCAAAGTCAACGTCAAAGTCAAAGTCAAAGTCAAAGTCACAGTCAAAGTCAAAGTCAAAGACAAAGTCAAAGTCAAAGTCAAAGTCAAAGTCAAAGCCAAAGTCAAAGTCAAAGTCAAAGCCAAAGTCAAAGTCAAAGTCAAAGTCAAAGTCAAAGTCAAAGTCAAAGTCAAAGTCAAAGTCAAAGTCAAAGTCAAAGTCAAAGTCAAATTCAAGGTCAAGGTCAAAGTCAAAGTCAAAGTCAAAGTCAAAGTCAAAGTCAAAGTCAAAGTCAAAGTCAAAGTCAAAGTCAAAGTCAAGGTCAAATTCAAGGTCAAAGTCAAAGTCAAAGTCAAAGTCAAAGTCAAAGTCAAAGTCAAAGTCAAAGTCAAAGTCAAAGTCAAAGTCAAAGTCAAAGTCAAAGTCAAAGTCAAAGTCAAAGTCAAAGTCAAAGTCAAAGTCAAAGTCAAAGTCAGAGTCAAGGTCAAAGTCAAAGTCAAAGTCAAAGTCAAAGCCAAAGTCAAAGTCAAAGTCAAAGTCAAAGTCAAAGACAAAGTCAAAGTCAAAGTCAAGGTCAAATTCAAGGTCAAAGTCAAAGTCAAAGTCAAAGTCAAAGTCAAGGTCAAATTCAAGGTCAAAGTCAAAGTCAAAGTCAAAGTCAAAGTCAAAGTCAAAGTCAAAGTCAAAGTCAAAGTCAAAGTCAAAGTCAAAGTCAAAGTCAAAGTCATAGTAAAAGTAAAAGTAAAAGTCAAAGTAAAAGTCAAAGTCAAAGTCAAAGTCAAAGTCAAAGTCAAAGTCAAGGTCAAATTCAGGGTCAAAGTCAAAGTCAAAGTCAAAGTCACAGTCACAGTCAAAGTCAAAGTCAAAAACAAAGTCAAAGTCAAAGCCAAAGTCAAAGTCAAAGTCAAAGTCAAAGTCAAAGTCAAAGTCAAAGTCAAAGTCAAAGTCAAAGTCAAAGTCAAAGTCAAAGTCAAAGTCAAAGTCAAAGTCAAAGTCAAAGTCAAAGTAAAGGTCAAGGTCAAAGTCAAAGTCAACGTCAAAGTCAAAGTCAAAGTCAAAGTCACAGTCAAAGTCAAAGTCAAAGACAAAGTCAAAGTCAAAGTCAAAGTCAAAGTCAAAGCCAAAGTCAAAGTCAAAGTCAAAGCCAAAGTCAAAGTCAAAGTCAAAGTCAAAGTCAAAGTCAAAGTCAAAGTCAAAGTCAAAGTCAAAGTCAAAGTCAAAGTCAAAGTCAAATTCAAGGTCAAGGTCAAAGTCAAAGTCAAAGTCAAAGTCAAAGTCAAAGTCAAAGTCAAAGTCAAAGTCAAAGTCAAAGTCAAAGTCAAGGTCAAATTCAAGGTCAAAGTCAAAGTCAAAGTCAAAGTCAAAGTCAAAGTCAAAGTCAAAGTCAAAGTCAAAGTCAAAGTCAAAGTCAAAGTCAAAGTCAAAGTCAAAGCCAAAGTCAAAGTCAAAGTCAAGGTCAAAGTCAAAGTCAAAGTCAAGGTCAAAGTCAAAGTCAAAGTCAAAGTCAAAGTCAAAGTCAAAGTCAAAGTCAAAGTCAAAGTCAAAGTCAAAGTCAAAGTCAAAGTCAAAGTCAAAGTCAAAGTCAAAGTCAAAGTCAAAGTCAAAGTCATAGTAAAAGTAAAAGTCAAAGTCAAAGTCAAAGTCAAAGTAAAGGTCAAGGTCAAAGTCAAAGTCAAAGTCAAAGTAAAGGTCAAAGTCAAAGTCAAGGTCAAAGTCAAAGTCAAAGTCAAAGTCAAAGTCAAAGTCAAAGTCAAAGTCAAAGTCAAAGTCAAAGTCAAAGTCAAAGTCAAAGTCAAAGTCAAAGTCAAAGTCAAAGTCAAAGTCAAAGTCAAAGTCAAAGTCAAAGTCAAAGTCATAGTAAAAGTAAAAGTAAAAGTCAAAGTCAAAGTCAAAGTCAAAGTCAAGGTCAAAGTCAAAGTCAAAGTCAAAGTCAAAGTCAAAGTCAAAGTCAAAGTCAAAGTCAAAGTCAAAGTCAAAGTCAAAGTCAAAGTCAAAGTCAAGGTCAAAGTCAAAGTCAAAGTCAAAGTCAAAGTCAAAGTCAAAGTCAAAGTAAAGGTCAAAGTCAAAGTCAAAGTCAAAGTCAAGGTCAAATTCAAGGTCAAAGTCAAAGTCAAAGTCAAAGTCAAAGTCAAAGTCAAAGTCAAAGTCAAAGTCAAAGTCAAAGTCAAAGTCAAAGTCAAGGTCAAATTCAAGGTCAAAGTCAAAGTCAAAGTCAAAGTCAAAGTCAAAGTCAAAGTCAAAGTCAAAGTCAAAGTAAAGTCAAAGTCAAAGTCAAAGTCAAAGTCGAAGTCAAAGTCAAAGTCAAGGTCAAAGTCAAAGTCAAAGTCAAAGTCAAAGTCAAAGTCAAAGTCAAAGTCAAAGTCAAAGTCAAAGTCAAGGTCAAAGTCAAAGTCAAAGTCAAAGTCAAAGTCAAAGTCAAAGTCAAAGTCAAGGTCAAAGTCAAAGTCAAAGTCAAAGTCAAAGTCAAAGTCAAAGTCAAAGTCAAAGTCAAAGTCAAAGTCAAAGTCAAAGTCAAAGTCAAAGTCAAAGTCAAAGTCAAAGTCAAAGTCAAAGTCAAAGTCAAAGTCATAGTAAAAGTAAAAGTAAAAGTCAAAGTAAAAGTCAAAGTCAAAGTCAAAGTCAAAGTCAAAGTCAAAGTCAAAGTCAAAGTAAAGGTCAAAGTCAAAGTCAAAGTCAAAGTCAAAGTCAAAGTCAAAGTCAAGGTCAAATTCAAGGTCAAAGTCAAAGTCAAAGTCAAAGTCAAAGTCAAGGTCAAATTCAAGGTCAAAGTCAAAGTCAAAGTCAAAGTCAAAGTCAAAGTCAAAGTCAAGGTCAAATTCAAGGTCAAAGTCAAAGTCAAAGTCAAAGTCAGAGTCAAGGTCAAAGTCAAAGTCAAAGTCAAAGTCAAAGCCAAAGTCAAAGTCAAAGTCAAAGTCAAAGTCAAAGTCAAAGTCAAAGTCAAGGTCAAAGTCAAAGTCAAAGTCAAAGTCAAAGTCAAAGTCAAAGTCAAAGTCAAAGTCAAAGTCAAAGTCAAAGTCAAAGTCAAAGTCAAAGTCAAAGTCAAGGTCAAAGTCAAAGTCAAAGTCAAAGTCAAAGTCAAAGTCAAAGTCAAAGTCAAAGTCAAAGTCAAGGTCAAATTCAGGGTCAAAGTCAAAGTCAAAGTCAAAGTCACAGTCACAGTCAAAGTCAAAGTCAAAAACAAAGTCAAAGTCAAAGCCAAAGTCAAAGTCAAAGTCAAAGTCAAAGTCAAAGTCAAAGTCAAAGTCAAAGTCAAAGTCAAAGTCAAAGTCAAAGTCAAAGTCAAAGTCAAAGTCAAAGTCAAAGTCAAAGTCAAAGTCAAAGTCAAAGTCAAAGTCAAAGTCAAAGTCAAAGTCAGAGTCAAGGTCAAAGTCAAAGTCAAAGTCAAAGTCAAAGCCAAAGTCAAAGTCAAAGTCAAAGTCAAAGTCAAAGTCAAAGTCAAAGTAAAGGTCAAAGTCAAAGTCAAAGTCAAAGTCAAGGTCAAATTCAAGGTCAAAGTCAAAGTCAAAGTCAAAGTCAAAGTCAAGGTCAAATTCAAGGTCAAAGTCAAAGTCAAGGTCAAAGTCAAAGTCAAAGTCAAAGTCAAAGTCAAAGTCAAAGTCAAAGTCAAAGTCAAAGTCAAGGTCAAATTCAAGGTCAAAGTCAAAGTCAAAGTCAAAGTCAAAGTCAAAGTCAAAGTCAAAGTCAAAGTCAAAGTCAAAGTCAAAGTCAAAGTCAAAGTCATAGTAAAAGTAAAAGTAAAAGTCAAAGTAAAAGTCAAAGTCAAAGTCAAAGTCAAAGTCAAAGTCAAAGTCAAAGTAAAGGTCAAAGTCAAAGTCAAAGTCAAAGTCAAAGTCAAAGTCAAAGTCAAGGTCAAATTCAAGGTCAAAGTCAAAGTCAAAGTCAAAGTCAAAGTCAAGGTCAAATTCAAGGTCAAAGTCAAAGTCAAAGTCAAAGTCAAAGTCAAAGTCAAAGTCAAAGTCAAAGTCAAAGTCAAAGTCAAAGTCAAAGTCAAAGTCATAGTAAAAGTAAAAGTAAAAGTCAAAGTCAAAGTAAAAGTCAAAGTCAAAGTCAAAGTCAAAGTCAAAGTCAAAGTCAAAGTCAAAGTCAAGGTCAAATTCAGGGTCAAAGTCAAAGTCAAAGTCAAAGTCACAGTCACAGTCAAAGTCAAAGTCAAAAACAAAGTCAAAGTCAAAGCCAAAGTCAAAGTCAAAGTCAAAGTCAAAGTCAAAGTCAAAGTCAAAGTCAAAGTCAAAGTCAAAGTCAAAGTCAAAGTCAAAGTCAAAGTCAAAGTCAAAGTCAAAGTCAAAGTCAAAGTCAAAGTCAAAGTCAGAGTCAAGGTCAAAGTCAAAGTCAAAGTCAAAGTCAAAGCCAAAGTCAAAGTCAAAGTCAAAGTCAAAGTCAAAGACAAAGTCAAAGTCAAAGTCAAGGTCAAATTCAAGGTCAAAGTCAAAGTCAAAGTCAAAGTCAAAGTCAAGGTCAAATTCAAGGTCAAAGTCAAAGTCAAAGTCAAAGTCAAAGTCAAAGTCAAAGTCAAAGTCAAAGTCAAAGTCAAAGTCAAAGTCAAAGTCAAAGTCAAAGTCATAGTAAAAGTAAAAGTAAAAGTCAAAGTAAAAGTCAAAGTCAAAGTCAAAGTCAAAGTCAAAGTCAAAGTCAAGGTCAAATTCAGGGTCAAAGTCAAAGTCAAAGTCAAAGTCACAGTCACAGTCAAAGTCAAAGTCAAAAACAAAGTCAAAGTCAAAGCCAAAGTCAAAGTCAAAGTCAAAGTCAAAGTCAAAGTCAAAGTCAAAGTCAAAGTCAAAGTCAAAGTCAAAGTCAAAGTCAAAGTCAAAGTCAAAGTCAAAGTCAAAGTCAAAGTAAAGGTCAAGGTCAAAGTCAAAGTCAACGTCAAAGTCAAAGTCAAAGTCAAAGTCACAGTCAAAGTCAAAGTCAAAGACAAAGTCAAAGTCAAAGTCAAAGTCAAAGTCAAAGCCAAAGTCAAAGTCAAAGTCAAAGCCAAAGTCAAAGTCAAAGTCAAAGTCAAAGTCAAAGTCAAAGTCAAAGTCAAAGTCAAAGTCAAAGTCAAAGTCAAAGTCAAAGTCAAATTCAAGGTCAAGGTCAAAGTCAAAGTCAAAGTCAAAGTCAAAGTCAAAGTCAAAGTCAAAGT
This sequence comes from Anastrepha obliqua, assembly GCF_027943255.1. Classification (NCBI taxonomy): domain Eukaryota; kingdom Metazoa; phylum Arthropoda; class Insecta; order Diptera; family Tephritidae; genus Anastrepha; species Anastrepha obliqua. Next base: position 369,680 of record NW_026562190.1, read on the forward strand.
CAAAGTCAAAGTCAAAGTCAAAGTCAAGGTCAAATTCAAGGTCAAAGTCAAAGTCAAAGTCAAAGTCAAAGTCAAAGTCAAAGTCAAAGTCAAAGTCAAAGTCAAAGTCAAAGTCAAAGTCAAAGTCAAAGTCAAAGCCAAAGTCAAAGTCAAAGTCAAGGTCAAAGTCAAAGTCAAAGTCAAGGTCAAAGTCAAAGTCAAAGTCAAAGTCAAAGTCAAAGTCAAAGTCAAAGTCAAAGTCAAAGTCAAAGTCAAAGTCAAAGTCAAAGTCAAAGTCAAAGTCAAAGTCAAAGTCAAAGTCAAAGTCAAAGTCATAGTAAAAGTAAAAGTCAAAGTCAAAGTCAAAGTCAAAGTAAAGGTCAAGGTCAAAGTCAAAGTCAAAGTCAAAGTAAAGGTCAAAGTCAAAGTCAAGGTCAAAGTCAAAGTCAAAGTCAAAGTCAAAGTCAAAGTCAAAGTCAAAGTCAAAGTCAAAGTCAAAGTCAAAGTCAAAGTCAAAGTCAAAGTCAAAGTCAAAGTCAAAGTCAAAGTCAAAGTCAAAGTCAAAGTCAAAGTCATAGTAAAAGTAAAAGTAAAAGTCAAAGTCAAAGTCAAAGTCAAAGTCAAGGTCAAAGTCAAAGTCAAAGTCAAAGTCAAAGTCAAAGTCAAAGTCAAAGTCAAAGTCAAAGTCAAAGTCAAAGTCAAAGTCAAAGTCAAAGTCAAGGTCAAAGTCAAAGTCAAAGTCAAAGTCAAAGTCAAAGTCAAAGTCAAAGTAAAGGTCAAAGTCAAAGTCAAAGTCAAAGTCAAGGTCAAATTCAAGGTCAAAGTCAAAGTCAAAGTCAAAGTCAAAGTCAAAGTCAAAGTCAAAGTCAAAGTCAAAGTCAAAGTCAAAGTCAAAGTCAAGGTCAAATTCAAGGTCAAAGTCAAAGTCAAAGTCAAAGTCAAAGTCAAAGTCAAAGTCAAAGTCAAAGTCAAAGTAAAGTCAAAGTCAAAGTCAAAGTCAAAGTCGAAGTCAAAGTCAAAGTCAAGGTCAAAGTCAAAGTCAAAGTCAAAGTCAAAGTCAAAGTCAAAGTCAAAGTCAAAGTCAAAGTCAAAGTCAAGGTCAAAGTCAAAGTCAAAGTCAAAGTCAAAGTCAAAGTCAAAGTCAAAGTCAAGGTCAAAGTCAAAGTCAAAGTCAAAGTCAAAGTCAAAGTCAAAGTCAAAGTCAAAGTCAAAGTCAAAGTCAAAGTCAAAGTCAAAGTCAAAGTCAAAGTCAAAGTCAAAGTCAAAGTCAAAGTCAAAGTCAAAGTCATAGTAAAAGTAAAAGTAAAAGTCAAAGTAAAAGTCAAAGTCAAAGTCAAAGTCAAAGTCAAAGTCAAAGTCAAAGTCAAAGTAAAGGTCAAAGTCAAAGTCAAAGTCAAAGTCAAAGTCAAAGTCAAAGTCAAGGTCAAATTCAAGGTCAAAGTCAAAGTCAAAGTCAAAGTCAAAGTCAAGGTCAAATTCAAGGTCAAAGTCAAAGTCAAAGTCAAAGTCAAAGTCAAAGTCAAAGTCAAGGTCAAATTCAAGGTCAAAGTCAAAGTCAAAGTCAAAGTCAGAGTCAAGGTCAAAGTCAAAGTCAAAGTCAAAGTCAAAGCCAAAGTCAAAGTCAAAGTCAAAGTCAAAGTCAAAGTCAAAGTCAAAGTCAAGGTCAAAGTCAAAGTCAAAGTCAAAGTCAAAGTCAAAGTCAAAGTCAAAGTCAAAGTCAAAGTCAAAGTCAAAGTCAAAGTCAAAGTCAAAGTCAAAGTCAAGGTCAAAGTCAAAGTCAAAGTCAAAGTCAAAGTCAAAGTCAAAGTCAAAGTCAAAGTCAAAGTCAAGGTCAAATTCAGGGTCAAAGTCAAAGTCAAAGTCAAAGTCACAGTCACAGTCAAAGTCAAAGTCAAAAACAAAGTCAAAGTCAAAGCCAAAGTCAAAGTCAAAGTCAAAGTCAAAGTCAAAGTCAAAGTCAAAGTCAAAGTCAAAGTCAAAGTCAAAGTCAAAGTCAAAGTCAAAGTCAAAGTCAAAGTCAAAGTCAAAGTCAAAGTCAAAGTCAAAGTCAAAGTCAAAGTCAAAGTCAAAGTCAGAGTCAAGGTCAAAGTCAAAGTCAAAGTCAAAGTCAAAGCCAAAGTCAAAGTCAAAGTCAAAGTCAAAGTCAAAGTCAAAGTCAAAGTAAAGGTCAAAGTCAAAGTCAAAGTCAAAGTCAAGGTCAAATTCAAGGTCAAAGTCAAAGTCAAAGTCAAAGTCAAAGTCAAGGTCAAATTCAAGGTCAAAGTCAAAGTCAAGGTCAAAGTCAAAGTCAAAGTCAAAGTCAAAGTCAAAGTCAAAGTCAAAGTCAAAGTCAAAGTCAAGGTCAAATTCAAGGTCAAAGTCAAAGTCAAAGTCAAAGTCAAAGTCAAAGTCAAAGTCAAAGTCAAAGTCAAAGTCAAAGTCAAAGTCAAAGTCAAAGTCATAGTAAAAGTAAAAGTAAAAGTCAAAGTAAAAGTCAAAGTCAAAGTCAAAGTCAAAGTCAAAGTCAAAGTCAAAGTAAAGGTCAAAGTCAAAGTCAAAGTCAAAGTCAAAGTCAAAGTCAAAGTCAAGGTCAAATTCAAGGTCAAAGTCAAAGTCAAAGTCAAAGTCAAAGTCAAGGTCAAATTCAAGGTCAAAGTCAAAGTCAAAGTCAAAGTCAAAGTCAAAGTCAAAGTCAAAGTCAAAGTCAAAGTCAAAGTCAAAGTCAAAGTCAAAGTCATAGTAAAAGTAAAAGTAAAAGTCAAAGTCAAAGTAAAAGTCAAAGTCAAAGTCAAAGTCAAAGTCAAAGTCAAAGTCAAAGTCAAAGTCAAAGTCAAGGTCAAATTCAGGGTCAAAGTCAAAGTCAAAGTCAAAGTCACAGTCACAGTCAAAGTCAAAGTCAAAAACAAAGTCAAAGTCAAAGCCAAAGTCAAAGTCAAAGTCAAAGTCAAAGTCAAAGTCAAAGTCAAAGTCAAAGTCAAAGTCAAAGTCAAAGTCAAAGTCAAAGTCAAAGTCAAAGTCAAAGTCAAAGTCAAAGTCAAAGTCAAAGTCAAAGTCAAAGTCAGAGTCAAGGTCAAAGTCAAAGTCAAAGTCAAAGTCAAAGCCAAAGTCAAAGTCAAAGTCAAAGTCAAAGTCAAAGACAAAGTCAAAGTCAAAGTCAAGGTCAAATTCAAGGTCAAAGTCAAAGTCAAAGTCAAAGTCAAAGTCAAGGTCAAATTCAAGGTCAAAGTCAAAGTCAAAGTCAAAGTCAAAGTCAAAGTCAAAGTCAAAGTCAAAGTCAAAGTCAAAGTCAAAGTCAAAGTCAAAGTCAAAGTCATAGTAAAAGTAAAAGTAAAAGTCAAAGTAAAAGTCAAAGTCAAAGTCAAAGTCAAAGTCAAAGTCAAAGTCAAGGTCAAATTCAGGGTCAAAGTCAAAGTCAAAGTCAAAGTCACAGTCACAGTCAAAGTCAAAGTCAAAAACAAAGTCAAAGTCAAAGCCAAAGTCAAAGTCAAAGTCAAAGTCAAAGTCAAAGTCAAAGTCAAAGTCAAAGTCAAAGTCAAAGTCAAAGTCAAAGTCAAAGTCAAAGTCAAAGTCAAAGTCAAAGTCAAAGTCAAAGTAAAGGTCAAGGTCAAAGTCAAAGTCAACGTCAAAGTCAAAGTCAAAGTCAAAGTCACAGTCAAAGTCAAAGTCAAAGACAAAGACAAAGTCAAAGTCAAAGTCAAAGTCAAAGTCAAAGTCAAAGTCAAAGTCAAAGCCAAAGTCAAAGTCAAAGTCAAAGTCAAAGTCAAAGTCAAAGTCAAAGTCAAAGTCAAAGTCAAAGTCAAGGTCAAAGTCAAAGTCAAAGTCAAAGTCAAAGTCAAAGTCAAAGTCAAAGTCAAAGTCAAAGTCAAAGTCAAAGTCAAGGTCAAAGTCAAAGTCAAAGTCAAAGTCAAAGTCAATGTCAAAGTCAAAGTCAAAGTCAAAGTCAAAGTCAAAGTCAAAGTCAAAGTCAAAGTCAAAGTCAAAGTCAAAGTCAAAGTCAAAGTCAAAGTCAAAGTCAAAGTCAAAGTCAAAGTCAAAGTCAGAGTCAAGGTCAAGGTCAAAGTCAAAGTCAAAGTCAAAGTCAAAGTCAAAGTCAAAGTCAAAGTCAATGTCAAAGTCAAAGTCAAAGTCAAAGTCAAAGTCAAAGTCAAAGTCAAAGTCAAAGTCAAAGTCAAAGTCAAAGTCAAAGTCAAAGTCAAAGTCAAAGTCAAAGTCAAGGTCAAAGTCAAAGTCAAAGTCAAAGTCAAAGTCAATGTCAAAGTCAAAGTCAAAGTCAAAGTCAAAGTCAAAGTCAAAGTCAAAGTCAAAGTCAAAGTCAAAGTCAAAGTCAAAGTCAAAGTCAAAGTCAAAGTCAAAGTCAAAGTCAAAGTCAAAGTCAAAGTCAAAGTCAAAGTCAAAGTCAAAGTCAAAGTCAAAGTCAAAGTCAAAGCCGAAGTCAAAGTCAAAGTCAAAGTCAAAGTCAAAGTCAAAGTCAAAGTCAAAGTCACAGTCAAAGTCAAAGTCAAAGACAAAGTCAAAGTCAAAGTCAAAGTCAAAGCCAAAGTCAAAGTCAAAGTCAAAGCCAAAGTCAAAGTCAAAGTCAAAGTCAAAGTCAAAGTCAAAGTCAAAGTCAAAGTCAAAGTCAAAGTCAAAGTCAAAGTCAAAGTCAAAGTCAAAGTCAAAGTCAAAGTCAAAGTCAAAGTCAAAGTCAAAGTCAAAGTCAAAGTCAAGGTCAAAGTCAAAGTCAAAGTCAAAGTCAAAGTCAATGTCAAAGTCAAAGTCAAAGTCAAAGTCAAAGTCAAAGTCAAAGTCAAAGTCAAAGTCAAAGTCAAAGTCAAAGTCAAAGTCAAAGTCAAAGTCAAAGTCAAAGTCAAAGTCAAAGTCAAAGTCAAAGTCAAAGTCAAAGTCAAAGTCAAAGTCAAAGTCAAAGTCAAAGTCAAATTCAAAGTCAAAGCCAAAGTCAAAGTCAAAGTCAAAGTCAAAGTCAAAGTCAAAGTCAAAGTCAAAGTCAAAGTCAAAGTCAAAGTCAAGGTCAAAGTCAAAGTCAAAGTCAAGGTCAAGGTCAAATTCAAGGTCAAAGTCAAAGTCAAAGTCAAAGTCAAAGTCAAAGTCAAAGTCAAAGTCAAAGTCAAAGTCAAAATCAAAGTCAAAGTCAAAGTCAGAGTCAAGGTCAAGGTCAAAGTCAAAGTCAAAGTCAAAGTCAAAGTCAAAGTCAAAGTCAAAGCCAAAGTCAAAGTCAAAGTCAAAGTCAAAGTCAAAGTCAAGGTCAAAGTCAAAGTCAAAGTCAAAGTCAAAGTCAAAGTCAAAGTCAAAGTCAAAGTCAAAGTCAAAGTCAAAGTCAAAGTCAAAGTCAAAGTCAAAGTCAAAGTCAAAGTCAAAGTCAAAGTCAAAGTCAAAGTCAAAGTCAAAGTCAAAGTCAAAGTCAAAGTCAAAGTCAAAGTCAAGGTCAAAGTCAAGGTCAAGGTCAAAGTCAAAGTCAAAGTCAAAGTCAAAGTCAAAGTCAAAGTCAAAGTCAAAGTCAAAGTCAATGTCAAAGTCAAAGTCAAAGTCAAAGTCAAAGTCAAAGTCAAAGTCAAAGTCAAAGTCAAAGTCAAAGTCAAAGTCAAAGTCAAAGTCAAAGTCAAAGTCAAAGTCAAACCCAAAGTCAAAGTCAAAGTCAAAGTCAAAGTCAAAGTCAAAGTCAAAGTCAAAGTCAAAGTCAAAGTCAAAGTCAAAGTCAAAGTCAAAGTAAAGGTCAAAGTCAAAGTCAAGGTCAAAGTAAAGGTCAAGGTCAAAGTCAAAGTCAAAGTCAAAGTCAAAGTCACAGTCAAAGTCAAAGACAAAGTCAAAGTCAAAGTCAAAGTCAAAGCCAAAGTCAAAGTCAAAGTCAAAGCCAAAGTCAAAGTCAAAGTCAAAGTCAAAGTCAAAGTCCAAGTCAAAGTCAAAGTCAAGGTCAAAGTCAAAGTCAAAGTCAAAGTCAAAGTCAAAGTCAAAGTCAAAGTCAAAGTCAAAGTCAAAGTCAAAGTCAAAGTCAGAGTCAAGGTCAAAGTCAAAGTCAAAGTCAAAGTCAAAGTCAAAGTCAAAGTCAAAGTCAAAGTCAAAGTCAAAGTCAAAGTCAAAGTAAAAGTAAAAGTAAAAGTAAAAGTAAAGGTAAAAGTAAAAGTAAAAGTAAAAGTAAAAGTAAAAGTAAAAGTAAAAGTAAAAGTAAAAGTAAAAGTAAAAGTAAAAGTAAAAGTAAAAGTAAAAGTAAAAGTAAAAGTAAAAGTAAAAGTAAAAGTAAAAGTAAAAGTAAAAGTAAAAGTAAAAGTAAAAGTAAAAGTAAAAGTAAAAGTAAAAGTAAAAGTAAAAGTAAAAGTAAAAGTAAAAGTAAAAGTAAAAAAAAAAGTCAAAGTCAAAGTTAAAGTCAAAGTCAAAGTCAAGGTCAAAGTCAAAGTCAAAGTCAAAGTCAAAGTCAAAGTCAAAGTCAAAGTCAAAGTCAAAGTCAAAGTAAAGGTCAAAGTCAAAGTCAAAGTCAAAGTCAAGGTCAAATTCAAGGTCAAAGTCAAAGTCAAAGTCAAAGTCAAAGTCAAAGTCAAAGTCAAAGTCAAAGTCAAAGTCAAAGTCAAAGTGAAAGTAAAGGTCAAAGTCAAAGTCAAAGTCAAGGTCAAATTCAAGGTCAAAGTCAAAGTCAAAGACAAAGTCAAAGTCAAAGTCAAAGACAAAGTCAAAGTCAAAGTCAAAGTCAAAGTCAAAGCCAAAGTCAAAGTCAAAGTCAAAGTCAAAGTCAAAGTCAAAGTCAAAGTCAAAGTCAAAGTCAAAGTCAAAGTCAAAGTCAAAGTCAAAGTCACAGTCAAAGTCAAAGTCAAAGTCAAGGTCAAAGTCAAAGTCAAAGTCAAGGTCAAAGTCAAAGTCAAAGTCAAAGTCAAAGTCAAAGTCAAAGTCAAAGTCAAAGTCAAAGTCAAAGTCAAAGTCAAAGTCAAAGTCAAAGTCAAAGTCAAAGTCAGAGTCAAAATCAAAGTCAAAGTCAAGGTCAAAGTCAAAGTCAAAGTCAAAGTCAAAGTCAAAGTCAAAGTCAAAGTCAAAGTCAAAGTCAAAGTCAAAGTCAAAGTCAAAGTCAGAGTCAAAATCAAAGTCAAAGTCAAAGTCAAAGTCAAAGTCAAAGTCAAAGTCAAAGTCAAAGTCAAAGTCAAAGTCAAAGTCAAAGTCAAAGTCAAAGTCAAAGTCAAAGTCAAAGTCAAAGTCAAAGTCAAAGTCAAAGTCAAGGTCAAATTCAAGGTCAAAGTCAAAGTCAAAGTCAAAGTCAAAGTCAAAGTCAAAGTCAAAGTAAAAGTCAAAGTCAAAGTCAAAGTCATAGTGAAAGTCAAAGTAAAAGTCAAAGTCAAAGTCAAAGTCAAAGTCAAAGTCAAAGTCAAAGTAAAGGTCAAAGTCAAAGTCAAAGTCAAAGTCAAAGTCAAAGTCAAAGTCAAGGTCAAATTCAAGGTCAAAGTCAAAGTCAAAGTCAAAGTCAAAGTCACAGTCAAAGTCAAAGTCAAAGTCAAAGTCAAAGTCAAAGTCAAAGTCAAAGTCAAAGTCAAAGTCAAAGTCAAAGTCAAAGTCAAAGTCAAAGTCAAAGTCAAAGTCAAAGTCAAAGTCAAAGTCAAAGTCAAAGTCAAAGTCAAAGTCAAAGCCAAAGTCACAGTCAAAGTCAAAGTCAAAGTCAAAGTCAAAGTCAAAGTCATAGTAAAAGTAAAAGTAAAAGTAAAAGTAAAAGTAAAAGTAAAAGTCAAAGTAAAAGTAAAAGTCAAAGTCAAAGTCAAAGTCAAAGTCAAAGTCAAGGTCAAATTCAAGGTCAAAGTCAAAGTCAAAGTCAAAGTCAAAGTCACAGTCAAAGTCAAAGTCAAAGACAAAGTCAAAGTCAAAGTCAAAGTCAAGGTCAAAGTCAAAGTCAAAGTCAAAGTCAAGGTCAAATTCAAGGTCAAAGTCAAAGTCAAAGTCAAAGTCAAAGTCAAGGTCAAATTCAAGGTCAAAGTCAAAGTCAAAGTCAAAGTCAAAGTCACAGTCAAAGTCAAAGTCAAAGACAAAGTCAAAGTCAAAGTCAAGGTCAAATTCAAGGTCAAAGTCAAAGTCAAAGTCAAAGTCAAAGTCAAAGTCAAAGTCAAAGTCAAGGTCAAATTCAAGGTCAAAGTCAAAGTCAAAGTCACAGTCAAAGTCAAAGTCAAAGTCAAAGTCAAAGTCAAAGTCAAAGTCAAAGTCAAAGTCAAAGTCAAAGTCAAAGTCAAGGTCAAAGTCAAAGTCAAAGTCAAAGTCAAAGTCAAAGTCAAAGTCAAAGTCAAAGTCAAAGTCACAGTCAAAGTCAAAGTCAAAGACAAAGTCAAAGTCAAAGTCAAAGTCAAGGTCAAAGTCAAAGTCAAAGTCAAAGTCAAGGTCAAATTCAAGGTCAAAGTCAAAGTCAAAGTCAAAGTCAAAGTCAAAGTCAAAGTCAAGGTCAAATTCAAGGTCAAAGTCAAAGTCAAAGTCACAGTCAAAGTCAAAGTCAAAGTCAAAGTCAAAGTCAAAGTCAAAGTCAAAGTCAAAGTCAAAGTCAAAGTCAAAGTCAAGGTCAAAGTCAAAGTCAACGTCAAAGTCAAAGTCAAAGTCAAAGTCAAAGTCAAAGTCAAAGTCAAAGTCAAAGTCAAAGTCAAGGTCAAAGTCAAAGTCAAAGTCAAAGTCAAAGTCAAAGTCAAAGTCAAAGTCAAAGTCAAAGTCAAAGTAAAGGTCAAAGTCAAAGTAAAAGTCAAAGTCAAGGTCAAATTCAAGGTCAAAGTCAAAGTCAAAGTCAAAGTCAAAGTCAAGGTCAAAGTCAAAGTCAAAGTCAAAGTCAAAGTCAAAGTCAAAGTCAAAGTCAAAGTAAAAGTCAAAGTAAAAGTCAAAGTCAAAGTCAAAGTCAAAGTCAAAGTCAAAGTCAAAGTCAAAGTCAAAGTCAAAGTCAAAGTCAAAGTCAAAGTCAAAGTCAAAGTCAAAGTCAAAGTCAAAGTCAAAGTCAAAGTCAAAGTCAAAGTCAAGGTCAAAGTCAAAGTCAAAGTCAAAGTCAAAGTAAAAGTCAAAGTCAAAGTCAAAGTCAAAGTCAAAGCCAAAGTCAAAGTCAAAGTCAAAGTCAAAGTCAAAGTCAAAGTCAAAGTCAAAGTCAAAGTCAAAGTCAAGGTCAAAGTCAAAGTCAAAGCCAAAGTCAAAGTCAAAGTCAAAGTCAAAGTCAAAGTCAAAGTCAAAGTCAAAGTCAAGGTCAAAGTCAAAGTCAAAGTCAAAGTCAAAGTCAAAGTCAAAGTCAAAGTCAAAGTCAAAGTCAAGGTCAAATTCAAGGTCAAATTCAAGGTCAAAGTCAAAGTCAAGGTCAAAGTGAAAGTCAAAGTCAAAGTCAAAGTCAAAGTCAAAGTCAAAGTCAAAGTCAAAGTCAAAGTCAAAGTCAAAGTCAAAGTCAAAGCCAAAGTCAAAGTCAAAGTCAAAGTCAAAGTCAAAGTCAAAGTCAAAGTCAAAGTCAAAGTCAAAGTCAAAGTCAAAGTCAAAGTCAAAGTCAAAGTCAAAGTCAAGGTCAAAGTCAAAGTCAAAGTCAAGGTCAAATTCAAGGTCAAAGTCAAAGTCAAAGTCAAAGTCAAAGTCAAAGTCAAAGTCAAAGTCAAAGTCAAAGTCAAAGTCAAAGTCAAAGTCAAAGTCAAAGTCAAAGTCAAAGTCAAGGTCAAAGTCAAAGTCAAAGTCAAAGTCAAAGTCAAAGTCAAAGCCAAAGTCAAAGTCAAAGTCAAAGTCAAAGTCAAAGTCAAAGTCAAAGTCAAAGTCAAAGTCAAAGTCAAAGTCAAAGTCAAAGTCAAAGTCAAAGTCAAAGTCAAAGTCAAGGTCAAAGTCAAAGTCAAAGTCAAAGTCAAAGTCAAAGTCAAAGTCAAAGTCAAAGTCAAAGTCAAAGTCAAAGTCAAAGTCAAAGTCAAAGTCAAAGTCAAAGTCAAGGTCAAAGTCAAAGTCAAAGTCAAAGTCAAAGTCAAAGTCAAAGTAAAGGTCAAAGTCAAAGTCAAAGTCAAAGTCAAGGTCAAATTCAAGGTCAAGGTCAAAGTCAAAGTCAAAGTCAAAGTCAAAGTCAAAGTCAAAGTCAAAGTCAAAGTCAAAGTCAAAGTCAAAGTCAAAGTCAAAGTCAAGGTCAAATTCAAGGTCAAAGTCAAAGTCAAAGTCAAAGTCAAAGTCAAAGTCAAAGTCAAAGTCAAAGTCAAAGTCAAAGTCAAAGTCAAAGTCAAAGTCAAAGTCATAGTAAAAGTAAAAGTCAAAGTCAAAGTCAAAGTCAAAGTAAAGGTCAAGGTCAAAGTCAAAGTCAAAGTCAAAGTAAAGGTCAAAGTAAAGGTCAAAGTCAAAGTCAAAGTCAAAGTCAAAGTCAAAGTCAAAGTCAAAGTCAAAGTCAAAGTCAAAGTCAAAGTCAAAGTCAAAGTCAAAGTCAAAGTCAAAGTCAAAGTCAAAGTCATAGTAAAAGTAAAAGTAAAAGTAAAAGTCAAAGTCAAAGTCAAAGTCAAGGTCAAAGTCAAAGTCAAAGTCAAAGTCAAAGTCAAAGTCAAAGTCAAAGTCAAAGTCAAAGTCAAAGTCAAGGTCAAAGTCAAAGTCAAAGTCAAAGTCAAAGTCAAAGTCAAAGTCAAAGTCAAAGTAAAGGTCAAAGTCAAAGTCAAAGTCAAAGTCAAGGTCAAATTCAAGGTCAAAGTCAAAGTCAAAGTCAAAGTCAAAGTCAAAGTCAAAGTCAAAGTCAAAGTCAAAGTCAAAGTCAAAGTCAAAGTCAGAGTCAAAGTCAAAGTCAAGGTCAAATTCAAGGTCAAAGTCAAAGTCAAAGTCAAAGTCAAAGTCAAAGTCAAAGTCAAAGTCAAAGTAAAGTCAAAGTCAAAGTCAAAGTCAAAGTCGAAGTCAAAGTCAAAGTCAAGGTCAAAGTCAAAGTCAAAGTCAAAGTCAAAGTCAAAGTCAAAGTCAAAGTCAAAGTCAAAGTCAAAGTCAAAGTCAAGGTCAAAGTCAAAGTCAACGTCAAAGTCAAAGTCAAAGTAAAGGTCAAGGTCAAAGTCAAAGTCAAGGTCAAATTCAAAGTCAAAGTCAAAGTCAAAGTCAAAGTAAAGGTCAAAGTCAAAGTCAAAGTCAAGGTCAAATTCAAGGTCAAAGTCAAAGTCAAAGTCAAAGTCAAAGTCAAAGTCAAGGTCAAAGTCAAAGTCAAAGTCAAAGTCAAAGTCAAAGTCAAAGTCAAAGTCAAAGTAAAAGTCAAAGTCAAAGTCAAAGTCAAATTCAAGGTCAAAGTCAAAGTCAAAGTCAAAGTCAAAGTAAAGGTCAAAGTCAAAGTCAAAGTCAAAGTCAAAGTAAAGGTCAAAGTCAAAGTCAAAGTCAAAGTCAAGGTCAAATTCAAGGTCAAAGTCAAAGTCAAAGTCAAAGTCAAAGTCAAAGTCAAAGTCAAAGTCAAAGTCAAAGTCAAAGTCAAAGTCAAAGTCAAAGTCAAGGTCAAATTCAAGGTCAAAGTCAAAGTCAAAGTCAAAGTCAAAGTCAAAGTCAAAGTCAAAGTCAAAGTAAAGTCAAAGTCAAAGTCAAAGTCAAAGTCGAAGTCAAAGTCAAAGTCAAGGTCAAAGTCAAAGTCAAAGTCAAAGTCAAAGTCAAAGTCAAAGTCATAGTAAAAGTAAAAGTAAAAGTAAAAGTAAAAGTAAAAGTAAAAGTAAAAGTCAAAGTCAAAGTCAAAGTCAAAGTCAAAGTAAAGGTCAAGGTCAAAGTCAAAGTCAAGGTCAAATTCAAAGTCAAAGTCAAAGTCAAAGTCAAAGTAAAGGTCAAAGTCAAAGTCAAAGTCAAGGTCAAATTCAAGGTCAAAGTCAAAGTCAAAGTCAAAGTCAAAGTCAAAGTCAAGGTCAAAGTCAAAGTCAAAGTCAAAGTCAAAGTCAAAGTCAAAGTCAAAGTCAAAGTAAAAGTCAAAGTCAAAGTCAAAGTCAAATTCAAGGTCAAAGTCAAAGTCAAAGTCAAAGTCAAAGTAAAGGTCAAAGTCAAAGTCAAAGTCAAAGTCAAAGTCAAAGTCAAAGTCAAAGTCAAAGCCAAAGTCAAAGTCAAAGTCAAAGTCAAAGTCAAAGTCAAAGTCAAAGTCAAAGTCAAAGTCAAAGTCAAAGTCAAAGTCAAAGTCAAAGTCAAAGTCAAAGTCAAAGTCAAAGTCAAGGTCAAAGTCAAAGTCAAAGTCAAGGTCAAATTCAAGGTCAAAGTCAAAGTCAAAGTCAAAGTCAAAGTCAAAGTCAAAGTCAAAGTCAAAGTCAAAGTCAAAGTCAAAGTCAAAGTCAAAGTCAAAGTCAAAGTCAAAGTCAAAGTCAAGGTCACAGTCAAAGTCAAAGTCAAAGTCAAAGTCAAAGTCAAGGTCAAAGTCAAAGTCAAAGTCAAAGTCAAAGTCAAAGTCAAAGTAAAGGTCAAAGTCAAAGTCAAAGTCAAAGTCAAGGTCAAATTCAAGGTCAAAGTCAAAGTCAAAGTCAAAGTCAAAGTCAAAGTCAAGGTCAAAGTCAAAGTCAAGGTCAAAGTCAAAGTCAAAGTCAAAGTCAAAGTAAAAGTCAAAGTCAAAGTCAAAGTCAAAGTCAAAGTCAAAGTCAAAGTCAAAGTCAAAGTCAAAGTCAAAGTCAAGGTCAAAGTCAAGGTCAAAGTCAAAGTCAAAGTCAAAGTCAAAGTCAAAGTCAAAGTCAAAGTCAAAGTCAAAGTCAAAGTCAAAGTCAAAGTCAAAGTCAAAGTCAAAGTCATAGTAAAAGTAAAAGTAAAAGTAAAAGTAAAAGTAAAAGTAAAAGTAAAAGTAAAAGTAAAAGTCAAAGTCAAAGTCAAAGTCAAAGTCAAAGTCAAAGTAAAGGTCAAGGTCAAAGTCAAAGTCAAGGTCAAATTCAAAGTCAAAGTCAAAGTCAAAGTCAAAGTAAAGGTCAAAGTCAAAGTCAAAGTCAAGGTCAAATTCAAGGTCAAAGTCAAAGTCAAAGTCAAAGTCAAAGTCAAAGTCAAGGTCAAAGTCAAAGTCAAAGTCAAAGTCAAAGTCAAAGTCAAAGTCAAAGTAAAAGTCAAAGTCAAAGTCAAAGTCAAATTCAAGGTCAAAGTCAAAGTCAAAGTCAAAGTCAAAGTAAAGGTCAAAGTCAAAGTCAAGGTCAAAGTCAAAGTCAAAGTCAAAGTCAAAGTCAAAGTCAAAGTCAAAGTCAAAGTCAAAGTCAAAGTCAAAGTCAAAGTCAAAGTCAAAGTCAAAGTCAAGGTCAAAGTCAAAGTCAAAGCCAAAGTCAAAGTCAAAGTCAAAGTCAAAGTCAAGGTCAAAGTCAAAGTCAAAGTCAAAGTCAAAGTCAAATTCAAGGTCAAAGTCAAAGTCAAAGTCAAAGTCAAAGTCAAAGTCAAAGTCAAAGTCAAAGTCAAAGTCAAAGTCAAAGTCAAAGTCAAAGTCAAAGTCAAAGTCATAGTAAAAGTAAAAGTAAAAGTAAAAGTAAAAGTCAAAGTCAAAGTCAAAGTCAAAGTCAAAGTAAAGGTCAAGGTCAAAGTCAAAGTCAAGGTCAAATTCAAAGTCAAAGTCAAAGTCAAAGTCAAAGTCAAAGTCAAAGTCAAGGTCAAATTCAAGGTCAAAGTCAAAGTCAAAGTCAAAGTCAAAGTCAAAGTCAAAGTCAAGGTCAAAGTCAAAGTCAAAGTCAAATTCAAAGTCAAAGTCAAAGTCAAAGTCAAAGTCAAGGTCAAAGTCAAAGTCAAGGTCAAAGTCAAAGTCAAAGCCAAAGTCAAAGTCAAAGTCAAAGTCAAGGTCAAAGTCAAAGTCAAAGTCAAAGTCAAAGTCAAAGTCAAAGTCAAAGTCAAAGTCAAAGTCAAAGTCAAAGTCAAAGTCAAGGTCAAAGTCAAAGTCAAAGTCAAAGTCAAAGTCAAAGTCAAAGTCAAAGTCAAGGTCAAAGTCAAAGTCAAAGTCAAAGTCAAAGTCAAATTCAAGGTCAAAGTCAAAGTCAAAGTCAAAGTCAAAGTCAAAGTCAAAGTCAAAGTCAAAGTCAAAGTCAAAGTCAAAGTCAAAGTCAAAGTCAAAGTCAAAGTCAAAGTCAAAGTCAAAGTCAAAGTCAAAGTCAAGGTCAAAGTCAAAGTCAAAGTCAAAGTCAAAGTCAAAGTCAAGGTCAAAGTCAAAGTCAAAGTCAAAGTCAAAGTCAAAGTCAAAGTAAAGGTCAAAGTCAAAGTCAAAGTCAAAGTCAAGGTCAAATTCAAGGTCAAAGTCAAAGTCAAAGTCAAAGTCAAAGTCAAAGTCAAGGTCAAAGTCAAAGTCAAAGTCAAAGTCAAAGTCAAAGTCAAAGTCAAAGTCAAGGTCAAAGTCAAGGTCAAAGTCAAAGTCAAAGTCAAAGTCAAAGTCAAAGTCAAAGTCAAGGTCAAAGTCAAAGTCAAAGTCAAGGTCAAAGTAAAAGTCAAAGTCAAATTCAAAGTCAAAGTCAAAGTCAAAGTCAAGGTCAAAGTCAAGGTCAAAGTCAAAGTCAAAGTCAAAGTCAAAGTCAAAGTCAAAGTCAAAGTCATAGTAAAAGTAAAAGTAAAAGTCAAAGTCAAAGTCAAAGTCAAAGTCAAAGTCAAAGTCAAAGTCAAAGTCAAAGTCAAAGTCAAAGTCAAAGTCAAAGTCAAAGTCAAAGTCAAAGTCAAAGTCAGAGTCAAAGTCAAAGTCAAAGTCAAAGTCAAAGTCAAGGTCAAAGTCAAAGTCAAAGTCAAAGCCAAAGTCAAAGTCAAAGTCAAAGTCAAAGTCAAAGTCAAAGTCAAAGTCAAAGTCAAAGTCAAAGTCAAAGTCAAAGTCAAAGTCAAGGTCAAAGTCAAAGTCAAAGTCAAAGTCAAAGTCAAAGTCAAAGTCAAAGTCAAGGTCAAAGTCAAAGTCAAAGTCAAAGTCAAAGTCAAATTCAAGGTCAAAGTCAAAGTCAAAGTCAAAGTCAAAGTCAAAGTCAAAGTCAAAGTCAAAGTCAAATTCAAGGTCAAAGTCAAAGTCAAAGTCAAAGTCAAAGTCAAAGTCAAAGTCAAAGTCAAAGTCATAGTAAAAGTAAAAGTAAAAGTCAAAGTCAAAGTCAAAGTAAAAGTCAAAGTCAAAGTCAAAGTCAAAGTCAAAGTAAAGGTCAAGGTCAAAGTCAAAGTCAAGGTCAAATTCAAAGTCAAAGTCAAAGTCAAAGTCAAAGTAAAGGTCAAAGTCAAAGTCAAAGTCAAGGTCAAATTCAAGGTCAAAGTCAAAGTCAAAGTCAAAGTCAAAGTCAAAGTCAAGGTCAAAGTCAAAGTCAAAGTCAAAGTCAAAGTCAAAGTCAAAGTCAAAGTCAAAGTCAAAGTCAAGGTCAAAGTCAAAGTCAACGTCAAAGTCAAAGTCAAAGTCAAAGTCAAAGTCAAAGTCAAAGTCAAAGTCAAAGTCAAAGTCAAAGTCAAGGTCAAATTCAAATTCAAGGTCAAAGTCAAAGTCAAAGTCAAAGTCAAAGTCAAAGTCAAGGTCAAAGTCAAAGTCAAAGCCAAAGTCAAAGTCAAAGTCAAAGTCAAAGTCAAAGTCAAGGTCAAAGTCAAAGTCAAAGTCAAAGTCAAAGTCAAATTCAAGGTCAAAGTCAAAGTCAAAGTCAAAGTCAAAGTCAAAGTCAAAGTCAAAGTCAAAGTCAAAGTCAAAGTCAAAGTCAAAGTCAAAGTCAAAGTCAAAGTCAAAGTCAAAGTCATAGTAAAAGTAAAAGTAAAAGTAAAAGTAAAAGTAAAAGTAAAAGTCAAAGTCAAAGTCAAAGTCAAAGTCAAAGTAAAGGTCAAGGTCAAAGTCAAAGTCAAGGTCAAATTCAAAGTCAAAGTCAAAGTCAAAGTCAAAGTCAAAGTCAAAGTCAAGGTCAAATTCAAGGTCAAAGTCAAAGTCAAAGTCAAAGTCAAAGTCAAAGTCAAGGTCAAAGTCAAAGTCAAAGTCAAAGTCAAATTCAAAGTCAAAGTCAAAGTCAAAGTCAAAGTCAAGGTCAAAGTCAAAGTCAAGGTCAAAGTCAAAGTCAAAGTCAAAGCCAAAGTCAAAGTCAAAGTCAAAGTCAAGGTCAAAGTCAAAGTCAAAGTCAAAGTCAAAGTCAAAGTCAAAGTCAAAGTCAAAGTCAAAGTCAAAGTCAAAGTCAAAGTCAAAGTCAAGGTCAAAGTCAAAGTCAAAGTCAAAGTCAAAGTCAAAGTCAAAGTCAAAGTCAAGGTCAAAGTCAAAGTCAAAGTCAAAGTCAAAGTCAAATTCAAGGTCAAAGTCAAAGTCAAAGTCAAAGTCAAAGTCAAAGTCAAAGTCAAAGTCAAAGTCAAAGTCAAAGTCAAAGTCAAAGTCAAAGTCAAAGTCAAAGTCAAGGTCAAAGTCAAAGTCAAAGTCAAAGTCAAAGTCAAAGTCAAGGTCAAAGTCAAAGTCAAAGTCAAAGTCAAAGTCAAAGTCAAAGTAAAGGTCAAAGTCAAAGTCAAAGTCAAAGTCAAGGTCAAATTCAAGGTCAAAGTCAAAGTCAAAGTCAAAGTCAAAGTCAAAGTCAAGGTCAAAGTCAAAGTCAAAGTCAAAGTCAAAGTCAAAGTCAAAGTCAAAGTCAAGGTCAAAGTCAAGGTCAAAGTCAAAGTCAAAGTCAAAGTCAAAGTCAAAGTCAAGGTCAAAGTCAAAGTCAAGGTCAAAGTAAAAGTCAAAGTCAAATTCAAAGTCAAAGTCAAAGTCAAAGTCAAGGTCAAAGTCAAGGTCAAAGTCAAAGTCAAAGTCAAAGTCAAAGTCAAAGTCAAAGTCATAGTAAAAGTAAAAGTAAAAGTCAAAGTCAAAGTCAAAGTCAAAGTCAAAGTCAAAGTCAAAGTCAAAGTCAAAGTCAAAGTCAAAGTCAAAGTCAAAGTCAAAGTCAGAGTCAAAGTCAAAGTCAAAGTCAAAGTCAAAGTCAAGGTCAAAGTCAAAGTCAAAGTCAAAGCCAAAGTCAAAGTCAAAGTCAAAGTCAAAGTCAAAGTCAAAGTCAAAGTCAAAGTCAAAGTCAAAGTCAAAGTCAAAGTCAAAGTCAAAGTCAAAGTCAAAGTCAAAGTCAAAGTCAAAGTCAAAGTCAAAGTCAAAGCCAAAGTCAAAGTCAAAGTCAAAGTCAAAGTCAAAGTCAAAGTCAAAGTCAAAGTCAAAGTCAAAGTCAAAGTCAAAGTCAAAGTCAAAGTCAAAGTCAAGGTCAAAGTCAAAGTCAAAGTCAAGGTCAAATTCAAGGTCAAAGTCAAAGTCAAAGTCAAAGTCAAAGTCAAAGTCAAAGTCAAAGTCAAAGTCAAAGTCAAAGTCAAAGTCAAAGTCAAAGTCAAAGTCAAAGTCAAAGTCAAGGTCACAGTCAAAGTCAAAGTCAAAGTCAAAGTCAAAGTCAAGGTCAAAGTCAAAGTCAAAGTCAAAGTCAAAGTCAAAGTCAAAGTAAAGGTCAAAGTCAAAGTCAAAGTCAAAGTCAAGGTCAAATTCAAGGTCAAAGTCAAAGTCAAAGTCAAAGTCAAAGTCAAAGTCAAGGTCAAAGTCAAAGTCAAGGTCAAAGTCAAAGTCAAAGTCAAAGTCAAAGTCAAAGTCAAAGTAAAAGTCAAAGTCAAAGTCAAAGTCAAAGTCAAAGTCAAAGTCAAAGTCAAAGTCAAAGTCAAAGTCAAAGTCAAGGTCAAAGTCAAGGTCAAAGTCAAAGTCAAAGTCAAAGTCAAAGTCAAAGTCAAAGTCAAAGTCAAAGTCAAAGTCAAAGTCAAAGTCAAAGTCAAAGTCAAAGTCAAAGTCATAGTAAAAGTAAAAGTAAAAGTAAAAGTAAAAGTAAAAGTAAAAGTAAAAGTAAAAGTCAAAGTCAAAGTCAAAGTCAAAGTCAAAGTCAAAGTCAAAGTAAAGGTCAAGGTCAAAGTCAAAGTCAAGGTCAAATTCAAAGTCAAAGTCAAAGTCAAAGTCAAAGTAAAGGTCAAAGTCAAAGTCAAAGTCAAGGTCAAATTCAAGGTCAAAGTCAAAGTCAAAGTCAAAGTCAAAGTCAAAGTCAAGGTCAAAGTCAAAGTCAAAGTCAAAGTCAAAGTCAAAGTCAAAGTCAAAGTAAAAGTCAAAGTCAAAGTCAAAGTCAAATTCAAGGTCAAAGTCAAAGTCAAAGTCAAAGTCAAAGTAAAGGTCAAAGTCAAAGTCAAGGTCAAAGTCAAAGTCAAAGTCAAAGTCAAAGTCAAAGTCAAAGTCAAAGTCAAAGTCAAAGTCAAAGTCAAAGTCAAAGTCAAAGTCAAAGTCAAGGTCAAAGTCAAAGTCAAAGCCAAAGTCAAAGTCAAAGTCAAAGTCAAAGTCAAGGTCAAAGTCAAAGTCAAAGTCAAAGTCAAAGTCAAATTCAAGGTCAAAGTCAAAGTCAAAGTCAAAGTCAAAGTCAAAGTCAAAGTCAAAGTCAAAGTCAAAGTCAAAGTCAAAGTCAAAGTCAAAGTCAAAGTCAAAGTCAAAGTCAAAGTCAAAGTCAAAGTCATAGTAAAAGTAAAAGTAAAAGTAAAAGTAAAAGTAAAAGTAAAAGTCAAAGTCAAAGTCAAAGTCAAAGTCAAAGTAAAGGTCAAGGTCAAAGTCAAAGTCAAGGTCAAATTCAAAGTCAAAGTCAAAGTCAAAGTCAAAGTCAAAGTCAAAGTCAAGGTCAAATTCAAGGTCAAAGTCAAAGTCAAAGTCAAAGTCAAAGTCAAAGTCAAAGTCAAGGTCAAAGTCAAAGTCAAAGTCAAATTCAAAGTCAAAGTCAAAGTCAAAGTCAAAGTCAAGGTCAAAGTCAAAGTCAAGGTCAAAGTCAAAGTCAAAGCCAAAGTCAAAGTCAAAGTCAAAGTCAAGGTCAAAGTCAAAGTCAAAGTCAAAGTCAAAGTCAAAGTCAAAGTCAAAGTCAAAGTCAAAGTCAAAGTCAAAGTCAAAGTCAAAGTCAAAGTCAAGGTCAAAGTCAAAGTCAAAGTCAAAGTCAAAGTCAAAGTCAAAGTCAAAGTCAAGGTCAAAGTCAAAGTCAAAGTCAAAGTCAAAGTCAAATTCAAGGTCAAAGTCAAAGTCAAAGTCAAAGTCAAAGTCAAAGTCAAAGTCAAAGTCAAAGTCAAAGTCAAAGTCAAAGTCAAAGTCAAAGTCAAAGTCAAAGTCAAAGTCAAAGTCAAAGTCAAAGTCAAGGTCAAAGTCAAAGTCAAAGTCAAAGTCAAAGTCAAAGTCAAGGTCAAAGTCAAAGTCAAAGTCAAAGTCAAAGTCAAAGTCAAAGTAAAGGTCAAAGTCAAAGTCAAAGTCAAAGTCAAGGTCAAATTCAAGGTCAAAGTCAAAGTCAAAGTCAAAGTCAAAGTCAAAGTCAAGGTCAAAGTCAAAGTCAAAGTCAAAGTCAAAGTCAAAGTCAAAGTCAAAGTCAAGGTCAAAGTCAAGGTCAAAGTCAAAGTCAAAGTCAAAGTCAAAGTCAAAGTCAAAGTCAAGGTCAAAGTCAAAGTCAAAGTCAAGGTCAAAGTAAAAGTCAAAGTCAAATTCAAAGTCAAAGTCAAAGTCAAAGTCAAGGTCAAAGTCAAGGTCAAAGTCAAAGTCAAAGTCAAAGTCAAAGTCAAAGTCAAAGTCAAAGTCATAGTAAAAGTAAAAGTAAAAGTCAAAGTCAAAGTCAAAGTCAAAGTCAAAGTCAAAGTCAAAGTCAAAGTCAAAGTCAAAGTCAAAGTCAAAGTCAAAGTCAAAGTCAAAGTCAAAGTCAGAGTCAAAGTCAAAGTCAAAGTCAAAGTCAAAGTCAAGGTCAAAGTCAAAGTCAAAGTCAAAGCCAAAGTCAAAGTCAAAGTCAAAGTCAAAGTCAAAGTCAAAGTCAAAGTCAAAGTCAAAGTCAAAGTCAAAGTCAAAGTCAAAGTCAAGGTCAAAGTCAAAGTCAAAGTCAAAGTCAAAGTCAAAGTCAAAGTCAAAGTCAAGGTCAAAGTCAAAGTCAAAGTCAAAGTCAAAGTCAAATTCAAGGTCAAAGTCAAAGTCAAAGTCAAAGTCAAAGTCAAAGTCAAAGTCAAAGTCAAAGTCAAATTCAAGGTCAAAGTCAAAGTCAAAGTCAAAGTCAAAGTCAAAGTCAAAGTCAAAGTCAAAGTCATAGTAAAAGTAAAAGTAAAAGTCAAAGTCAAAGTCAAAGTAAAAGTCAAAGTCAAAGTCAAAGTCAAAGTCAAAGTAAAGGTCAAGGTCAAAGTCAAAGTCAAGGTCAAATTCAAAGTCAAAGTCAAAGTCAAAGTCAAAGTAAAGGTCAAAGTCAAAGTCAAAGTCAAGGTCAAATTCAAGGTCAAAGTCAAAGTCAAAGTCAAAGTCAAAGTCAAAGTCAAGGTCAAAGTCAAAGTCAAAGTCAAAGTCAAAGTCAAAGTCAAAGTCAAAGTCAAAGTCAAAGTCAAGGTCAAAGTCAAAGTCAACGTCAAAGTCAAAGTCAAAGTCAAAGTCAAAGTCAAAGTCAAAGTCAAAGTCAAAGTCAAAGTCAAAGTCAAAGTCAAAGTCAAAGTCAAAGTCAAAGTCAAAGTCAAAGTCAAAGTCAAAGTCAAAGTCAAAGTCAAAGTCAAAGTCAAAGTCAAAGTAAAGGTCAAAGTCAAAGTAAAAGTCAAAGTCAAGGTCAAATTCAAATTCAAGGTCAAAGTCAAAGTCAAAGTCAAAGTCAAAGTCAAAGTCAAAGTCAAAGTCAAAGTCAAAGTCAAAGTCAAAGTCAAAGTCAAAGTCAAAGTCAAAGTCAAGGTCAAAGTCAAAGTAAAAGTCAAAGTCAAGGTCAAATTCAAATTCAAGGTCAAAGTCAAAGTCAAAGTCAAAGTCAAAGTAAAAGTCAAAGTCAAGGTCAAATTCAAATTCAAGGTCAAAGTCAAAGTCAAAGTCAAAGTCAAAGTCAAAGTCAAGGTCAAAGTCAAAGTCAAAGCCAAAGTCAAAGTCAAAGTCAAAGTCAAAGTCAAAGTCAAGGTCAAAGTCAAAGTCAAAGTCAAAGTCAAAGTCAAATTCAAGGTCAAAGTCAAAGTCAAAGTCAAAGTCAAAGTCAAAGTCAAAGTCAAAGTCAAAGTCAAAGTCAAAGTCAAAGTCAAAGTCAAAGTCAAAGTCAAAGTCAAAGTCAAAGTCAAAGTCAAAGTCATAGTAAAAGTAAAAGTAAAAGTAAAAGTAAAAGTAAAAGTAAAAGTCAAAGTCAAAGTCAAAGTCAAAGTCAAAGTAAAGGTCAAGGTCAAAGTCAAAGTCAAGGTCAAATTCAAAGTCAAAGTCAAAGTCAAAGTCAAAGTCAAAGTCAAAGTCAAGGTCAAATTCAAGGTCAAAGTCAAAGTCAAAGTCAAAGTCAAAGTCAAAGTCAAGGTCAAAGTCAAAGTCAAAGTCAAAGTCAAATTCAAAGTCAAAGTCAAAGTCAAAGTCAAAGTCAAGGTCAAAGTCAAAGTCAAGGTCAAAGTCAAAGTCAAAGTCAAAGCCAAAGTCAAAGTCAAAGTCAAAGTCAAGGTCAAAGTCAAAGTCAAAGTCAAAGTCAAAGTCAAAGTCAAAGTCAAAGTCAAAGTCAAAGTCAAAGTCAAAGTCAAAGTCAAAGTCAAGGTCAAAGTCAAAGTCAAAGTCAAAGTCAAAGTCAAAGTCAAAGTCAAAGTCAAAGTCAAAGTCAAAGTCAAAGTCAAAGTCAAAGTCAAAGTCAAATTCAAGGTCAAAGTCAAAGTCAAAGTCAAAGTCAAAGTCAAAGTCAAAGTCAAAGTCAAAGTCAAAGTCAAAGTCAAAGTCAAAGTCAAAGTCAAAGTCAAAGTCAAAGTCAAGGTCAAAGTCAAAGTCAAAGTCAAAGTCAAAGTCAAAGTCAAAGTCAAAGTCAAAGTCAAAGTCAAAGTCAAAGTCAAAGTCAAAGTCAAAGTAAAGGTCAAAGTCAAAGTCAAAGTCAAAGTCAAGGTCAAATTCAAGGTCAAAGTCAAAGTCAAAGTCAAAGTCAAAGTCAAAGTCAAGGTCAAAGTCAAAGTCAAAGTCAAAGTCAAAGTCAAAGTCAAAGTCAAAGTCAAGGTCAAAGTCAAGGTCAAAGTCAAAGTCAAAGTCAAAGTCAAAGTCAAAGTCAAGGTCAAAGTCAAAGTCAAGGTCAAAGTAAAAGTCAAAGTCAAATTCAAAGTCAAAGTCAAAGTCAAAGTCAAGGTCAAAGTCAAGGTCAAAGTCAAAGTCAAAGTCAAAGTCAAAGTCAAAGTCAAAGTCATAGTAAAAGTAAAAGTAAAAGTCAAAGTCAAAGTCAAAGTCAAAGTCAAAGTCAAAGTCAAAGTCAAAGTCAAAGTCAAAGTCAAAGTCAAAGTCAAAGTCAAAGTCAGAGTCAAAGTCAAAGTCAAAGTCAAAGTCAAAGTCAAGGTCAAAGTCAAAGTCAAAGTCAAAGCCAAAGTCAAAGTCAAAGTCAAAGTCAAAGTCAAAGTCAAAGTCAAAGTCAAAGTCAAAGTCAAAGTCAAAGTCAAAGTCAAAGTCAAAGTCAAAGTCAAAGTCAAAGTCAAAGTCAAAGTCAAAGTCAAAGTCAAAGTCAAAGTCAAGGTCAAAGTCAAAGTCAACGTCAAAGTCAAAGTCAAAGTCAAAGTCAAAGTCAAAGTCAAAGTCAAAGTCAAAGTCAAAGTCAAAGTCAAAGTCAAGGTCAAAGTCAAAGTCAAAGTCAAAGTCAAAGTCAAAGTCAAAGTCAAAGTCAAAGTCAAAGTCAAAGTCAAAGTCAAAGTCAAAGTAAAGGTCAAAGTCAAAGTAAAAGTCAAAGTCAAGGTCAAATTCAAGGTCAAAGTCAAAGTCAAAGTCAAAGTCAAAGTCAAGGTCAAAGTCAAAGTCAAAGTCAAAGTCAAAGTCAAAGTCAAAGTCAAAGTAAAAGTCAAAGTAAAAGTCAAAGTCAAAGTCAAAGTCAAAGTCAAAGTCAAAGTCAAAGTCAAAGTCAAAGTCAAAGTCAAAGTCAAAGTCAAAGTCAAAGTCAAAGTCAAAGTCAAAGTCAAAGTCAAAGTCAAAGTCAAAGTCAAGGTCAAAGTCAAAGTCAAAGTCAAAGTCAAAGTCAAAGTCAAAGTCAAAGTCAAAGTCAAAGTCAAAGTCAAAGTCAAAGTCAAAGTCAAAGTCAAAGTCAAAGTCAAGGTCAAAGTCAAAGTCAACGTCAAAGTCAAAGTCAAAGTCAAAGTCAAAGTCAAAGTCAAAGTCAAAGTCAAGGTCAAAGTCAAAGTCAAAGTCAAAGTCAAAGTCAAAGTCAAAGTCAAAGTCAAAGTCAAAGTCAAAGTCAAAGTCAAAGTAAAGGTCAAAGTCAAAGTAAAAGTCAAAGTCAAGGTCAAATTCAAGGTCAAAGTCAAAGTCAAAGTCAAAGTCAAAGTCAAGGTCAAAGTCAAAGTCAAAGTCAAAGTCAAAGTCAAAGTCAAAGTCAAAGTAAAAGTCAAAGTAAAAGTCAAAGTCAAAGTCAAAGTCAAAGTCAAAGTCAAAGTCAAAGTCAAAGTCAAAGTCAAAGTCAAAGTCAAAGTCAAAGTCAAAGTCAAAGTCAAAGTCAAAGTCAAGGTCAAAGTCAAAGTCAAAGTCAAAGTCAAAGTAAAAGTCAAAGTCAAAGTCAAAGCCAAAGTCAAAGTCAAAGTCAAAGTCAAAGTCAAAGTCAAAGTCAAAGTCAAAGTCAAAGTCAAAGTCAAGGTCAAAGTCAAAGTCAAAGCCAAAGTCAAAGTCAAAGTCAAAGTCAAAGTCAAAGTCAAAGTCAAAGTCAAAGTCAAGGTCAAAGTCAAAGTCAAAGTCAAAGTCAAAGTCAAAGTCAAAGTCAAAGTCAAGGTCAAATTCAAGGTCAAATTCAAGGTCAAAGTCAAAGTCAAGGTCAAAGTGAAAGTCAAAGTCAAAGTCAAAGTCAAAGTCAAAGTCAAAGTCAAAGTCAAAGTCAAAGTCAAAGTCAAAGTCAAAGTCAAAGTCAAAGTCAAAGTCAAAGTCAAAGTCAAAGCCAAAGTCAAAGTCAAAGTCAAAGTCAAAGTCAAAGTCAAAGTCAAAGTCAAAGTCAAAGTCAAAGTCAAAGTCAAAGTCAAAGTCAAGGTCAAAGTCAAAGTCAAAGTCAAGGTCAAATTCAAGGTCAAAGTCAAAGTCAAAGTCAAAGTCAAAGGCAAAGTCAAAGTCAAAGTCAAAGTCAAAGTCAAAGTCAAAGTCAAAGTCAAAGTCAAAGTCAAAGTCAAAGTCAAAGTCAAAGTCAAAGTCAAAGTCAAAGTCAAAGTCAAAGTCAAAGTCAAGGTCAAAGTCAAAGTCAAAGTCAAAGTCAAAGTCAAAGTCAAAGTCAAAGTCAAAGTCAAAGTCAAAGTCAAAGTCAAAGTAAAAGTCAAAGTCAAAGTCAAAGTCAAAGTCAAAGTCAAAGTCAAAGTCAAAGTCAAAGTCAAAGTCAAAGTCAAAGTCAAGGTCAAAGTCAAGGTCAAAGTCAAAGTCAAAGTCAAAGTCAAAGTCAAAGTCAAAGTCAAAGTCAAAGTCAAAGTCAAAGTCAAAGTCAAAGTCAAAGTCAAAGTCAAAGTCAAAGTCAAAGTCATAGTAAAAGTAAAAGTAAAAGTAAAAGTAAAAGTAAAAGTCAAAGTCAAAGTCAAAGTCAAAGTCAAAGTAAAGGTCAAGGTCAAAGTCAAAGTCAAGGTCAAATTCAAAGTCAAAGTCAAAGTCAAAGTCAAAGTCAAAGTAAAGGTCAAAGTCAAAGTCAAAGTCAAGGTCAAATTCAAGGTCAAAGTCAAAGTCAAAGTCAAAGTCAAAGTCAAAGTCAAAGTCAAGGTCAAAGTCAAAGTCAAAGTCAAAGTCAAAGTCAAAGTCAAAGTCAAAGTCAAAGTAAAAGTCAAAGTCAAAGTCAAAGTCAAATTCAAGGTCAAAGTCAAAGTCAAAGTCAAAGTCAAAGTAAAGGTCAAAGTCAAAGTCAAAGTCAAAGTCAAAGTCAAAGTCAAAGTCAAAGTCAAAGCCAAAGTCAAAGTCAAAGTCAAAGTCAAAGTCAAAGTCAAAGTCAAAGTCAAAGTCAAAGTCAAAGTCAAAGTCAAAGTCAAAGTCAAAGTCAAGGTCAAAGTCAAAGTCAAAGTCAAGGTCAAATTCAAGGTCAAAGTCAAAGTCAAAGTCAAAGTCAAAGTCAAAGTCAAAGTCAAAGTCAAAGTCAAAGTCAAAGTCAAAGTCAAAGTCAAAGTCAAAGTCAAAGTCAAAGTCAAAGTCAAAGTCAAGGTCAAAGTCAAAGTCAAAGTCAAAGTCAAAGTCAAAGTCAAGGTCAAAGTCAAAGTCAAAGTCAAAGTCAAAGTCAAAGTCAAAGTAAAGGTCAAAGTCAAAGTCAAAGTCAAAGTCAAGGTCAAATTCAAGGTCAAAGTCAAAGTCAAAGTCAAAGTCAAAGTCAAAGTCAAGGTCAAAGTCAAAGTCAAGGTCAAAGTCAAAGTCAAAGTCAAAGTCAAAGTCAAAGTCAAAGTAAAAGTCAAAGTCAAAGTCAAAGTCAAAGTCAAAGTCAAAGTCAAAGTCAAAGTCAAAGTCAAAGTCAAAGTCAAAGTCAAAGTCAAAGTCAAAGTCAAGGTCAAAGTCAAAGTCAAAGTCAAAGTCAAAGTCAAAGTCAAAGTCAAAGTCAAAGTCAAAGTCAAAGTCAAAGTCAAAGTCAAAGTCAAAGTCAAAGTCATAGTAAAAGTAAAAGTAAAAGTAAAAGTAAAAGTAAAAGTCAAAGTCAAAGTCAAAGTCAAAGTCAAAGTAAAGGTCAAGGTCAAAGTCAAAGTCAAGGTCAAATTCAAAGTCAAAGTCAAAGTCAAAGTCAAAGTAAAGGTCAAAGTCAAAGTCAAAGTCAAGGTCAAATTCAAGGTCAAAGTCAAAGTCAAAGTCAAAGTCAAAGTCAAAGTCAAGGTCAAAGTCAAAGTCAAAGTCAAAGTCAAAGTCAAAGTCAAAGTCAAAGTCAAAGTAAAAGTCAAAGTCAAAGTCAAAGTCAAATAGTCAAAGTCAAAGTCAAAGTCAAAGTCAAAGTCAAAGTCAAAGTCAAAGTAAAAGTCAAAGTCAAAGTCAAAGTCAAATAGTCAAAGTCAAAGTCAAAGTCAAAGTCAAAGTCAAAGTCAAAGTCAAAGTCAAAGTCAAAGTCAAGGTCAAAGTCAAAGTCAAAGTCAAAGTCAAAGTCAAAGTCAAAGTCAAAGTCAAAGTCAAAGTCAAAGTCAAAGTCAAAGTCAAAGTCAAAGCCAAAGTCAAAGTCAAAGTCAAAGTCAAAGTCAAAGTCAAGGTCAAAGTCAAAGTCAAAGTCAAAGTCAAAGTCAAGGCCAAAGTCAAGGTCAAAGTCAAAGTCAAAGTCAAAGTCAAAGTCAAAGTCAAAGTCAAAGTCAAAGTCAAAGTCAAAGTCAAAGTCAAAGTCAAAGTCAAAGTCAAAGTCAAAGTCAAAGTCAAAGTCAAAGTCAAAGTCAAAGTCAAAGTCAAAGTCAAAGTCAAAGTCAAGGTCAAAGTCAAAGTCAAAGTCAAAGTCAAAATCAAAGTCAAAGTCAAAGTCAAAGTCAAAGTCAAAGTCAAAGTCAAAGTCAAAGTCAAAGTAAAGTTCAAAGTCAAAGTCAAAGTCAAAGTCAAGGTCAAATTCAAGGTCAAAGTCAAAGTCAAAGTCAAAGTCAAAGTCAAGGTCAAAGTCAAAGTCAAGGTCAAAGTCAAAGTCAAAGTCAAAGTCAAAGTCAAAGTCAAAGTCAAAGTCAAAGTCAAAGTCAAAGTCAAAGTCAAAGCCAAAGTCAAAGTCAAAGTCAAAGTCAAAGTCAAAGTCAAAGTCAAAGTCAAAGTCAAAGTCAAAGTCAAAGTCAAAGTCAAAGTCAAAGTCAAAGTCAAAGTCAAAGTCAAAGTCAAAGTCAAAGTCAAGGTCAAAGTCAAAGTCAAAGTCAAAGTCAAAGTCAAAGTCAAAGTCAAAGTCAAAGTCAAAGTCAAAGTCAAGGTCAAAGTCAAAGTCAAAGTCAAAGTCAAAGTAAAGGTCAAAGTCAAAGTCAAAGTCAAAGTCAAAGTCAAAGTCAAAGTCATAGTAAAAGTAAAAGTAAAGGTCAAAGTCAAAGTCAAAGTCAAAGTCAAAGTCAAAGTCAAAGTCAAAGTCAAAGTCAAAGTCAAAGTCAAAGTCAAAGTCAAGGTCAAAGTCAAAGTCAAAGTCAAAGCCAAAGTCAAAGTCAAAGTCAAAGTCAAAGTCAAAGTCAAAGTCAAAGTCAAAGTCAAAGTCAAAGTCAAAGTCAAAGTCAAAGTCAAAGTCAAAGTCAAAGTCAAAGTCATAGTAAAAGTAAAAGTAAAAGTAAAAGTCAAAGTCAAAGTCAAAGTCAAGGTCAAAGTCAAAGTCAAAGTCAAAGTCAAAGTCAAAGTCAAAGTCAAAGTCAAAGTCAAAGTCAAAGTCAAAGTCAAAGTCAAGGTCAAAGTCAAAGTCAAAGTCAAAGTCAAAGTCAAAGTCAAAGTCAAAGTCAAAGTCAAAGTAAAGGTCAAAGTCAAAGTCAAAGTCAAAGTCAAGGTCAAATTCAAGGTCAAAGTCAAAGTCAAAGTCAAAGTCAAAGTCAAAGTCAAAGTCAAAGTCAAAGTCAAAGTCAAAGTCAAAGTCAAAGTCAAAGTCAAAGTCAAAGTCAAGGTCAAATTCAAGGTCAAAGTCAAAGTCAAAGTCAAAGTCAAAGTCAAAGTCAAAGTCAAAGTCAAAGTCAAAGTAAAGTCAAAGTCAAAGTCAAAGTCAAAGTCGAAGTCAAAGTCAAGGTCAAAGTCAAAGTCAAAGTCAAAGTCAAAGTCAAAGTCAAAGTCAAAGTCAAAGTCAAAGTCAAAGTCAAAGTCAAAGTCAAAGTCAAGGTCAAAGTCAAAGTCAAAGTCAAAGTCAAAGTCAAAGTCAAAGTCAAAGTCAAAGTCAAAGTCAAAGTCAAAGTCAAAGTCAAAGTCAAAGTCAAAGCCAAAGTCAAAGTCAAAGTCAAAGTCAAAGTCAAAGTCAAGGTCAAAGTCAAAGTCAAAGTCAAAGTCAAGGCCAAAGTCAAGGTCAAAGTCAAAGTCAAAGTCAAAGTCAAAGTCAAAGTCAAAGTCAAAGTCAAAGTCAAAGTCAAAGTCAAAGTCAAAGTCAAAGTCAAAGTCAAAGTCAAAGTCAAAGTCAAAGTCAAAGTCAAAGTCAAAGTCAAAGTCAAAGTCAAAGTCAAAGTCAAAGTCAAAGTCAAAGTCAAAGTCAAGGTCAAAGTCAAAGTCAAAGTCAAAGTCAAAATCAAAGTCAAAGTCAAAGTCAAAGTCAAAGTCAAAGTCAAAGTCAAAGTCAAAGTCAAAGTAAAGTTCAAAGTCAAAGTCAAAGTCAAAGTCAAGGTCAAATTCAAGGTCAAAGTCAAAGTCAAAGTCAAAGTCAAAGTCAAGGTCAAAGTCAAAGTCAAGGTCAAAGTCAAAGTCAAAGTCAAAGTCAAAGTCAAAGTCAAAGTCAAAGTCAAAGTCAAAGTCAAAGTCAAAGTCAAAGTCAAAGTCAAAGCCAAAGTCAAAGTCAAAGTCAAAGTCAAAGTCAAAGTCAAAGTCAAAGTCAAAGTCAAAGTCAAAGTCAAAGTCAAAGTCAAAGTCAAAGTCAAAGTCAAAGTCAAAGTCAAGGTCAAAGTCAAAGTCAAAGTCAAAGTCAAAGTCAAAGTCAAAGTCAAAGTCAAAGTCAAAGTCAAGGTCAAAGTCAAAGTCAAAGTCAAAGTCAAAGTAAAGGTCAAAGTCAAAGTCAAAGTCAAAGTCAAAGTCAAAGTCAAAGTCATAGTAAAAGTAAAAGTAAAGGTCAAAGTCAAAGTCAAAGTCAAAGTCAAAGTCAAAGTCAAAGTCAAAGTCAAAGTCAAAGTCAAAGTCAAAGTCAAGGTCAAAGTCAAAGTCAAAGTCAAAGCCAAAGTCAAAGTCAAAGTCAAAGTCAAAGTCAAAGTCAAAGTCAAAGTCAAAGTCAAAGTCAAAGTCAAAGTCAAAGTCAAAATCAAAGTCAAAGTCAAAGTCAAAGTCAAAGTCAAAGTCAAAGTCAAGGTCAAAGTCAAAGTCAAAGTCAAAGTCAAAGTCAAAGTCAAAGTCAAGGTCAAAGTCAAAGTCAAAGTCAAAGTCAAAGTCAAAGTCAAAGTCAAAGTCAAAGTCAAAGTCAAAGTCAAGGTCAAATTCAAGGTCAAAGTCAAAGTCAAAGTCAAAGTCAAAGTCAAAGTCAAAGTCAAAGTCAAAGTCAAAGTCAAAGTCAAAGTCAAAGTCAAAGTCAAAGTCAAAGTCAAAGTCAAAGTCAAAGTCAAAGTCAAAGTCAAGGTCAAAGTAAAAGTCAAAGTCAAATTCAAAGTCAAAGTCAAAGTCAAAGTCAAGGTCAAAGTCAAGGTCAAAGTCAAAGTCAAAGTCAAAGTCAAAGTCAAAGTCAAAGTCATAGTAAAAGTAAAAGTAAAAGTCAAAGTCAAAGTCAAAGTCAAAGTCAAAGTCAAAGTCAAAGTCAAAGTCAAAGTCAAAGTCAAAGTCAAAGTCAAAGTCAAAGTCAAAGTCAAAGTCAAAGTCAAAGTCAGAGTCAAAGTCAAAGTCAAAGTCAAAGTCAAAGTCAAGGTCAAAGTCAAAGTCAAAGTCAAAGCCAAAGTCAAAGTCAAAGTCAAAGTCAAAGTCAAAGTCAAAGTCAAAGTCAAAGTCAAAGTCAAAGTCAAAGTCAAAGTCAAAGTCAAAGTCAAAGTCAAAGTCAAAGTCAAAGTCAAAGTCAAAGTCAAAGTCAAAGTCAAAGTCAAAGTCAAAGTCAAGGTCAAAGTAAAAGTCAAAGTCAAATTCAAAGTCAAAGTCAAGATCAAAGTCAAAGTCAAAGTCAAAGTCAAAGTCAAAGTCAAAGTCAAAGTCAAAGTCAAAGTCAAAGTCAAAGTCAAAGTCAAGGTCAAAGTCAAAGTCAAAGTCAAAGTCAAAGTCAAAGTCAAGGTCAAAGTCAAAGTCAAAGTCAAAGTCAAAGTCAAAGTCAAAGTCAAAGTCAAAGTCAAAGTCAAAGTCAAAGTCAAAGTCAAAGTCAAAGTCAAAGTCAAGGTCAAAGTCAAAGTCAAAGTCAAAGTCAAAGTCAAAGTCAAGGTCAAAGTCAAAGTCAAAGTCAAAGTCAAAGTCAAAGTCAAAGTAAAGGTCAAAGTCAAAGTCAAAGTCAAAGTCAAGGTCAAATTCAAGGTCAAAGTCAAAGTCAAAGTCAAAGTCAAAGTCAAAGTCAAGGTCAAAGTCAAAGTCAAAGTCAAAGTCAAAGTCAAAGTAAAAGTCAAAGTCAAAGTCAAAGTCAAAGTCAAAGTCAAAGTCAAAGTCAAAGTCAAAGTCAAAGTCAAAGTCAAGGTCAAAGTCAAGGTCAAAGTCAAAGTCAAAGTCAAAGTCAAAGTCAAAGTCAAAGTCAAAGTCAAAGTCAAAGTCAAAGTCAAAGTCAAAGTCAAAGTCAAAGTCAAAGTCAAAGTCAAAGTCATAGTAAAAGTAAAAGTAAAAGTAAAAGTCAAAGTCAAAGTCAAAGTCAAAGTCAAAGTAAAGGTCAAGGTCAAAGTCAAAGTCAAGGTCAAATTCAAAGTCAAAGTCAAAGTCAAAGTCAAAGTAAAGGTCAAAGTCAAAGTCAAAGTCAAGGTCAAATT
This sequence comes from Anastrepha obliqua, assembly GCF_027943255.1. Classification (NCBI taxonomy): domain Eukaryota; kingdom Metazoa; phylum Arthropoda; class Insecta; order Diptera; family Tephritidae; genus Anastrepha; species Anastrepha obliqua. The sequence continues at coordinate 399,842 of NW_026562190.1, forward strand.
CAAGGTCAAAGTCAAAGTCAAAGTCAAAGTCAAAGTCAAAGTCAAGGTCAAAGTCAAAGTCAAAGTCAAAGTCAAAGTCAAAGTCAAAGTCAAAGTCAAAGTCAAAGTAAAAGTCAAAGTCAAAGTCAAAGTCAAATTCAAGGTCAAAGTCAAAGTCAAAGTCAAAGTCAAAGTAAAGGTCAAAGTCAAAGTCAAGGTCAAAGTCAAAGTCAAAGTCAAAGTCAAAGTCAAAGTCACAGTCAAAGTCAAAGTCAAAGTCAAAGTCAAGGTCAAAGTCAAAGTCAAAGTCAAAGTCAAAGTCAAAGTCAAAGTCAAAGTCAATGTCAAAGTCAAAGTCAAAGTCAAAGTCAAAGTCAAAGTCAAAGTCAAAGTCAAAGTCAAAGTCAAGGTCAAAGTCAAGGTCAAAGTCAAAGTCAAAGTCAAAGTCAAAGTCAAAGTCAAAGTCAAAGTCAAAGTCAAAGTCAAAGTCAAAGTCAAAGTCAAAGTCAAAGTCAAAGTCAAAGTCAAAGTCAAAGTCAAAGTCAAAGTCAAAGTCAAAGTCAAAGTCAAAGTCAAGGTCAAAGTCAAAGTCAAAGTCAAAGTCAAAGTCAAAGTCAAGGTCAAAGTCAAAGTCAAAGTCAAAGTCAAAGTCAAAGTCAAAGTAAAGGTCAAAGTCAAAGTCAAAGTCAAAGTCAAGGTCAAATTCAAGGTCAAAGTCAAAGTCAAAGTCAAAGTCAAAGTCAAAGTCAAAGTCAAAGTCAAAGTCAAAGTCAAGGTCAAAGTCAAAGTCAAAGTCAAAGTCAAAGTCAAAGTCAAAGCCAAAGTCAAAGTCAAAGTCAAAGTCAAAGTCAAAGTCAAAGTCAAAGTCAAAGTCAAGGTCAAAGTCAAGGTCAAAGTCAAAGTCAAAGTCAAAGTCAAAGTCAAAGTCAAAGTCAAAGTCAAAGTCAAAGTCAAAGTCAAAGTCAAAGTCAAAGTCAAAGTCATAGTAAAAGTAAAAGTAAAAGTAAAAGTAAAAGTAAAAGTAAAAGTAAAAGTAAAAGTCAAAGTCAAAGTCAAAGTCAAAGTCAAAGTAAAGGTCAAGGTCAAAGTCAAAGTCAAGGTCAAATTCAAGGTCAAAGTCAAAGTCAAAGTCAAAGTCAAAGTCAAAGTCAAGGTCAAAGTCAAAGTCAAAGTCAAAGTCAAAGTCAAAGTCAAAGTCAAAGTCAAATTCAAAGTCAAAGTCAAAGTCAAAGTCAAGGTCAAAGTCAAGGTCAAAGTCAAAGTCAAAGTCAAAGTCAAGGTCAAAGTCAAAGTCAAAGTCAAAGTCAAAGTCAAAGTCAAGGTCAAAGTCAAAGTCAAAGTCAAAGTCAAAGTCAAAGTCAAAGTCAAAGTAAAGGTCAAAGTCAAAGTCAAAGTCAAAGTCAAGGTCAAATTCAAGGTCAAAGTCAAAGTCAAAGTCAAAGTCAAAGTCAAAGTCAAGGTCAAAGTCAAAGTCAAAGTCAAAGTCAAAGTCAAAGTCAAAGTAAAAGTCAAAGTCAAAGTCAAAGTCAAAGTCAAAGTCAAAGTCAAAGTCAAAGTCAAAGTCAAGGTCAAAGTCAAGGTCAAAGTCAAAGTCAAGGTCAAAGTCAAAGTCATAGTCAAAGTCAAAGTCAAAGTCAAAGTCAAAGTAAAAGTCAAAGTCAAAGTCATAGTAAAAGTAAAAGTAAAAGTAAAAGTCAAAGTCAAAGTCAAAGTCAAAGTCAAAGTCAAAGTCAAAGTCAAAGTAAAGGTCAAGGTCAAAGTCAAAGTCAAGGTCAAATTCAAAGTCAAAGTCAAAGTCAAAGTCAAAGTAAAGGTCAAAGTCAAAGTCAAGGTCAAATTCAAGGTCAAAGTCAAAGTCAAAGTCAAAGTCAAAGTCAAAGTCAAGGTCAAAGTCAAAGTCAAAGTCAAAGTCAAAGTAAAAGTCAAAGTCAAAGTCAAAGTCAAAGTCAAAGTCAAAGTCAAAGTCAAAGTCAAAGTCAAAGTCAAAGTCAAAGTCAAGGTCAAAGTCAAGGTCAAAGTCAAAGTCAAAGTCAAAGTCAAAGTCAAAGTCATAGTAAAAGTAAAAGTAAAAGTAAAAGTCAAAGTCAAAGTCAAAGTCAAAGTCAAAGTCAAAGTAAAGGTCAAAGTCAAAGTCAAAGTCAAAGTCAAAGTCAAGGTCAAAGTCAAAGTCAAAGTCAAAGTCAAAGTAAAGGTCAAAGTCAAAGTCAAAGTCAAAGTCAAAGTCAAGGTCAAAGTCAAGGTCAAATTCAAAGTCAAAGTCAAAGTCAAAGTCAAAGTAAAGGTCAAAGCCAAAGTCAAAGTCAAGGTCAAATTCAAGGTCAAAGTCAAAGTCAAAGTCAAAGTCAAAGTCAAAGTCAAAGTCAAGGTCAAAGTCAAAGTCAAAGTCAAAGTCAAGGTCAAATTCAAGGTCAAAGTCAAAGTCAAAGTCAAAGTCAAAGTCAAAGTCAAGGTCAAAGTCAAAGTCAAAGTCAAAGTCAAAGTCAAAGTCAAAGTCAAAGTCAAAGTCAAAGTCAAAGTCAAAGTCAAAGTCAAAGTCAAAGTCAAAGTCAAAGTCAAAGTCATAGTAAAAGTCAAAGTCAAAGTCAAAGTCAAAGTCAAAGTCAAAGTCAAAGTCAAAGTCAAAGTAAAAGTCAAAGTCAAAGTCAAAGTCAAAGTCAAAGTCAAAGTCAACGTCAAAGTCAAAGTCAAAGTCAAAGTCAAAGTCAAAGTCAAAGTCAAAGTAAAGGTCAAAGCCAAAGTCAAAGTCAAGGTCAAGGTCAAAGTCAAAGTCAAAGTCAAAGTCAAAGTCAAAGTCAAAGTCAATGTCAAAGGCAAAGTCAAAGTCAAAGTCAAAGTCAAAGTCAAAGTCAAAGTCAAAGTCACAGTCACAGTCAAAGTCAAAGTCAAAGTCAAAGTCAAGGTCAAAGTCAAGGTCAAAGTCAAAGTCAAAGTCAAAGTCAAAGTCAAAGTCAAAGTCAAAGTCAAGGTCAAAGTCAAAGTCAAAGTCAAAGTCAAAGTCAAAGTCAAGGTCAAATTCAAGGTCAAATTCAAGGTCAAAGTCAAAGTCAAAGTCAAAGTCAAAGTCAAAGTCAAAGTCAAAGTCAAAGTCAAAGTCAAAGTCAAAGTCAAAGTCAAAGTCAAAGTCAAAGTCAAAGTCAAGGTCAAAGTCAAAGTCAAAGTGAAAGTCAAGGTCAAAGTCAAAGTCAAAGTCAAAGTCAAAGTCAAAGTCAAAGTCAAAGTCAAAGTCAAAGTCAAAGTCAAGGTCAAAGTCAAAGTCAAAGTCAAAGTCAAGGTCAAAGTCGAAGTCAATGTCAAAGTCAAAGTCAAAGTCAAAGTCAAAGTCAAAGTCACAGTCAAAGTCAAAGTCAAAGTCAAAGTCAAGGTCAAAGTCAAGGTCAAAGTCAAAGTCAAAGTCAAAGTCAAAGTCAAAGTCAAAGTCAAAGTAAAGGTCAAAGTCAAAGTCAAAGTCAAAGTCAAAGTCAAAGTAAAGGTCAAAGTCAAAGTCAAAGTCAAAGTCAAAGTCAAGGTCAAAGTCAAAGTCAAAGTCAAAGTCAAAGTAAAGGTCAAAGTCAAAGTCAAAGTCAAAGTCAAAGTCAAGGTCAAAGTCAAGGTCAAATTCAAAGTCAAAGTCAAAGTCAAAGTCAAAGTAAAGGTCAAAGCCAAAGTCAAAGTCAAGGTCAAATTCAAGGTCAAAGTCAAAGTCAAAGTCAAAGTCAAAGTAAAGGTCAAAGTCAAAGTCAAAGTCAAAGTCAAAGTCAAGGTCAAAGTCAAGGTCAAATTCAAAGTCAAAGTCAAAGTCAAAGTCAAAGTAAAGGTCAAAGCCAAAGTCAAAGTCAAGGTCAAATTCAAGGTCAAAGTCAACGTCAAAGTCAAAGTCAAAGTCAAAGTCAAAGTCAAAGTCAAAGTCAAAGTAAAGGTCAAAGTCAAAGTCAAAGTCAAGGTCAAAGTCAAAGTCAAAGTCAAAGTCAAAGTCAAAGTCAATGTCAAAGGCAAAGTCAAAGTCAAAGTCAAAGTCAAAGTCAAAGTCAAAGTCAAAGTCAAAGTCAAAGTCAAAGTCAAAGTCAAAGTCAAAGTCAAAGTCAAAGTCAAAGTCATAGTAAAAGTCAAAGTCAAAGTCAAAGTCAAAGTCAAAGTCAAAGTCAAAGTCAACGTCAAAGTCAAAGTCAAAGTCAAAGTCAAAGTCAAAGTCAAAGTCAAAGTCAAAGTCAAAGTCAAAGTCAAAGTCAAAGTAAAGGTCAAAGCCAAAGTCAAAGTCAAGGTCAAATTCAAGGTCAAAGTCAAAGTCAAAGTCAAAGTCAAAGTCAAAGTCAAAGTCAAAGTCAAAGTCAAAGTCAAAGTCAAAGTCAAGGTCAAAGTCAAAGTCAAAGTCAAAGTCAAAGTCAAAGTCAAAGTCAAAGTCAAAGTCAAAGTCAAAGTCAAAGTCATAGTAAAAGTCAAAGTCAAAGTCAAAGTCAAAGTCAAAGTCAAAGTCAAGGTCAAAGTAAAAGTCAAAGTCAAAGTCAAATTCAAAGTCAAAGTCAAAGTCAAAGTCAAAGTCAAGGTCAAAGTCAAAGTCAAAGTCAAAGTCAAAGTCAAAGTCAAAGTCAAAGTCAAAGTCAAAGTCAAAGTCAAAGTCAAAGTCAAAGTCAAAGTCAAAGTCAAGGTCAAAGTCAAAGTCAAAGTCAAAGTCAAAGTCAAAGTCAAAGTCAAGGTCAAAGTCAAAGTCAAAGTCAAAGTCAAAGTCAAAGTCAAAGTCAAAGTCAAAGTCAAAGTCAAAGTCAAAGTCAAAGTCAAAGTCAAAGTCAAAGTCAAAGTCAAAGTCAAGGTCAAAGTCAAAGTCAAAGTCAAAGTCAAAGTCAAAGTCAAAGTCAAGGTCAAAGTCAAAGTCAAAGTCAAAGTCAAAGTCAAAGTCAAAGTAAAGGTCAAAGTCAAAGTCAAAGTCAAAGTCAAGGTCAAATTCAAGGTCAAAGTCAAAGTCAAAGTCAAAGTCAAAGTCAAAGTCAAGGTCAAAGTCAAAGTCAAAGTCAAAGTCAAAGTCAAAGTCAAAGTAAAAGTCAAAGTCAAAGTCAAAGTCAAAGTCAAAGTCAAAGTCAAAGTCAAAGTCAAAGTCAAAGTCAAAGTCAAAGTCAAAGTCAAGGTCAAAGTCAAGGTCAAAGTCAAAGTCAAAGTCAAAGTCAAAGTCAAAGTCAAAGTCAAAGTCAAAGTCAAAGTCAAAGTCAAAGTCAAAGTCAAAGTCAAGGTCAAATTCAAAGTCAAAGTCAAAGTCAAAGTCAAAGTAAAGGTCAAAGTCAAAGTCAAAGTCAAGGTCAAATTCAAGGTCAAAGTCAAAGTCAAAGTCAAAGTCAAAGTCAAAGTCAAGGTCAAAGTCAAAGTCAAAGTCAAAGTCAAAGTCAAAGTCAAAGTCAAAGTAAAAGTCAAAGTCAAAGTCAAAGTCAAAGTCAAAGTCAAAGTCAAAGTCAAAGTCAAAGTCAAAGTCAAAGTCAAAGTCAAAGTCAAAGTCAAAGTAAAGGTCAAAGTCAAAGTCAAAGTCAAAGTCAAAGTCAAAGTCAAGGTCAAAGTCAAGGTCAAATTCAAAGTCAAAGTCAAAGTCAAAGTCAAAGTAAAGGTCAAAGTCAAAGTCAAAGTCAAAGTCAAGGTCAAACTCAAGGTCAAAGTCAAAGTCAAAGTCAAAGTCAAAGTCAAAGTCAAAGTCAAGGTCAAAGTCAAAGTCAAAGTCAAAGTCAAGGTCAAATTCAAGGTCAAAGTCAAAGTCAAAGTCAAAGTCAAAGTCAAAGTCAAGGTCAAAGTCAAAGTCAAAGTCAAAGTCAAAGTCAAAGTCAAAGTCAAAGTCAAAGTCAAAGTCAAAGTCAAAGTCAAAGTCAAAGTCAAAGTCAAAGTCAAAGTCAAAGTCAAAGTCAAAGTCAAAGTCAAAGTCAAAGTCAAAGTCAAAGTCAAAGTCAAAGTCAAAGTCAAGGTCAAAGTCAAAGTCAAAGTCAAAGTCAAAGTAATGGTCAAAGTCAAAGTCAAGGTCAAATTCAAGGTCAAAGTCAAAGTCAAAGTCAAAGTCAAAGTCAAAGTCAAAGTCAAAGTCAAAGTCAAAGTCAAAGTCAAAGTCAATGTCAAAGTCAAAGTCAAAGTCAAAGTCAAAGTCAAAGTCAAAGTCAAAGTCACAGTCAAAGTCAAAGTCAAAGTCAAAGTCAAGGTCAAAGTCAAGGTCTAAGTCAAAGTCAAAGTCAAAGTCAAAGTCAAAGTCAAAGTCAAAGTCAAAGTCAAAGTCAAAGTCAAAGTCAAAGTCAAAGTCAAAGTCAAAGTCAAAGTCAAAGTCAAAGTCAAAGTCAAAGTCAAGGTCAAAGTCAAAGTCAAAGTCAAAGTCAAAGTCAAAGTCAAGGTCAAAGTCAAAGTCAAAGTCAAAGTCAAAGTCAAAGTCAAAGTAAAGGTCAAAGTCAAAGTCAAAGTCAAAGTCAAGGTCAAATTCAAGGTCAAAGTCAAAGTCAAAGTCAAAGTCAAAGTCAAAGTCAAAGTCAAGGTCAAAGTCAAAGTCAAAGTCAAAGTCAAAGTCAAAGTCAAAGTCAAAGTCAAAGTCAAAGTCAAAGTCAAAGTCAAAGTCAAAGTCAAAGTCAAAGTCAAAGTCAAAGTCAAAGTCAAAGTCAAAGTCAAAGTCAAGGTCAAAGTCAAGGTCAAAGTCAAAGTCAAAGTCAAAGTCAAAGTCAAAGTCAAAGTCAAAGTCAAAGTCAAAGTCAAAGTCAAAGTCAAAGTCAAAGTCAAAGTCATAGTAAAAGTAAAAGTAAAAGTAAAAGTCAAAGTCAAAGTCAAAGTCAAAGTCAAAGTAAAGGTCAAGGTCAAAGTCAAAGTCAAGGTCAAATTCAAAGTCAAAGTCAAAGTCAAAGTCAAAGTAAAGGTCAAAGTCAAAGTCAAAGTCAAGGTCAAATTCAAGGTCAAAGTCAAAGTCAAAGTCAAAGTCAAAGTCAAAGTCAAAGTCAAGGTCAAAGTCAAAGTCAAAGTCAAAGTCAAAGTCAAAGTCAAAGTCAAAGTCAAAGTAAAAGTCAAAGTCAAAGTCAAAGTCAAAGTCAAAGTCAAAGTCAAAGTCAAAGTCAAGGTCAAAGTCAAGGTCAAAGTCAAAGTCAAAGTCAAAGTCAAAGTCAAAGTCATAGTAAAAGTAAAAGTAAAAGTCAAAGTCAAAGTCAAAGTCAAAGTAAAGGTCAAAGTCAAAGTCAAAGTCAAAGTCAAAGTCAAGGTCAAAGTCAAAGTCAAAGTCAAAGTCAAAGTAAAGGTCAAAGTCAAAGTCAAAGTCAAAGTCAAAGTCAAAGTCAAGGACAAAGTCAAGGTCAAAGTCAAGGTCAAATTCAAAGTCAAAGTCAAAGTCAAAGTAAAGGTCAAAGTCAAAGTCAAAGTCAAAGTCAAGGTCAAATTCAAGGTCAAAGTCAAAGTCAAAGTCAAAGTCAAAGTCAAAGTCAAGGTCAAAGTCAAAGTCAAAGTCAAAGTCAAGGTCAAATTCAAGGTCAAAGTCAAAGTCAAAGTCAAAGTCAAAGTCAAGGTCAAAGTCAAAGTCAAAGTCAAAGTCAAAGTCAAAGTCAAAGTCAAAGTCAAAGTCAAAGTCAAAGTCAAAGTCAAAGTCAAAGTCAAAGTCAAAGTAAAGGTCAAAGTCAAAGTCAAAGTCAAAGTCAAGGTCAAATTCAAGGTCAAAGTCAAAGTCAAAGTCAAAGTCAAAGTCAAAGTCAAAGTCAAAGTCAAAGTCAAAGTCAAAGTCAAAGTCAAAGTCAAAGTCAAAGTCAATGTCTAAGTCAAAGTCAAAGTCAAAGTCAAAGTCAAAGTCAAAGTCACAGTCAAAGTCAAAGTCAAAGTCAAAGTCAAGGTCAAAGTCAAGGTCAAAGTCAAAGTCAAAGTCAAAGTCAAAGTCAAAGTCAAAGTCAAAGTCAAAGTCAAAGTCAAAGTCAAAGTCAAAGTCAAAGTCAAAGTCAAAGTCAAAGTCAAAGTCAAAGTCAAAGTCAAAGTCAAAGTCAAAGTCACAGTCAAAGTCATAGTAAAAGTAAAAGTAAAAGTAAAAGTAAAAGTAAAAGTCAAAGTCAAAGTCAAAGTCAAAGTAAAGGTCAAAGTCAAAGTCAAAGTCAAAGTCAAGGTCAAACTCAAGGTCAAAGTCAAAGTCAAAGTCAAAGTCAAAGTCAAAGTCAAAGTCAAGGTCAAAGTCAAAGTCAAAGTCAAAGTCAAGGTCAAATTCAAGGTCAAAGTCAAAGTCAAAGTCAAAGTCAAAGTCAAAGTCAAAGTCAAAGTGAAGGTCAAAGTCAAAGTCAAAGTCAAAGTCAAAGTCAAGGTCAAATTCAAGGTCAAAGTCAAAGTCAAAGTCAAAGTCAAAGTCAAAGTCAAAGTCAAAGTCAAAGTCAAGGTCAAAGTCAAAGTCAAAGTCAAAGTCAAAGTCAAAGTCAAAGTCAAAGTCAAAGTCAAGGTCAAAGTCAAAGTCAAGGTCAAATTCAAGGTCAAAGTCAAAGTCAAAGTCAAAGTCAAAGTCAAAGTCAAAGTCAAAGTCAAAGTCAAAGTCAAAGTCAAAGTCAAAGTCAAAGTCAAAGTCAAAGTCAAAGTCAAAGTCAAAGTCAAAGTCAAAGTCAAAGTCAAAGTCAAAGTCAAGGTCAAATTCAAGGTCAAAGTCAAAGTCAAAGTCAAAGTCAAAGTCAAAGTCAAAGTCAAAGTCAAAGTCAAAGTCAAAGTCAAAGTCAAAGTCAAAGTCAAAGTCAAAGTCAAAGTCAAAGTCAAGGTCAAAGTCAAAGTCAAAGTCAAAGTCAAAGTCAAAGTCAAAGTGAAGGTCAAAGTCAAAGTCAAAGTCAAAGTCAAGGTCAAATTCAAAGTCAAAGTCAAAGCCAAAGTCAAAGTCAAAGTCAAAGCCAAAGTCAAAGTCAAAGTCAAAGTCAAAGTCAAAGTCAAAGTCAAAGTCAAAGTCAAAGTCAAAGTCAAAGTCAAAGTCAAAGTCAAAGTCAAAGTCAAAGTCAAAGTCAAAGTCAAAGTCAAAGTCAAAGTCAAAGTCAAAGTCAAGGTCAAAGTCAAAGTCAAAGTCAAAGTCAAAGTCAAAGTCAAAGTGAAGGTCAAAGTCAAAGTCAAAGTCAAAGTCAAAGTCAAGGTCAAATTCAAGGTCAAAGTCAAAGTCAAAGTCAAAGTCAAAGTCAAAGTCAAAGTCAAAGTCAAAGTCAAGGTCAAAGTCAAAGTCAAAGTCAAAGTCAAAGTCAAAGTCAAAGTCAAAGTCAAGGTCAAATTCAAAGTCAAAGTCAAAGTCAAAGTCAAAGTCAAAGTCAAAGTCAAAGTCAAAGTCAAAGTCAAAGTCAAAGTCAAAGTCAAAGTCAAAGTCAAAGTCAAAGTCAAAGTCAAAGTCAAAGTCAAGGTCAAAGTCAAAGTCAAAGTCAAAGCCAAAGTCAAAGTCAAAGTCAAAGTCAAAGTCAAAGTCAAAGTCAAAGTCAAAGTCAAAGTCAAAGTCAAAGTCAAAGTCAAAGTCAAGGTCAAAGTCAAAGTCAAAGTCAAAGTCAAAGTCAAAGTCAAAGTCAAGGTCAAAGTCAAAGTCAAAGTCAAGGTCAAAGTCAAGGTCAAAGTCAAAGTCAAAGTCAAAGTCAAAGTCAAAGTCAAGGTCAAATTCAAGGTCAAAGTCAAAGTCAAAGTCAAGGTCAAAGTCAAAGTCAAAGTCAAAGTCAAAGTCAAAGTCAAAGTCAAAGTCAAAGTAAAGGTCAAAGTCAAAGTCAAAGTCAAGGTCAAATTCAAGGTCAAGGTCAAAGTCAAAGTCAAAGTCAAAGTCAAAGTCAAAGTCAAAGTCAAAGTCAAAGTCAAAGTCAAAGTCAAAGTCAAAGTCAAAGTCAAAGTCAAAGTCAAAGTCAAAGTCAAAGTCAAAGTCAAAGTCAAAGTCAAAGTCAAAGTCAAAGTCAAAGTCAAAGTCAAAGTCAAAGTCAAAGTCAAAGTCAAAGTCAAAGTCAAGGTCAAATTCAAGGTCAAAGTCAAAGTCAAAGTCAAAGTCAAAGTCAAAGTCAAAGTCAAAGTCAAAGTCAAAGTCAAAGTCAAAGTCAAAGTCAAAGTCAAAGTCAAAGTCAAGGTCAAAGTCAAAGTCAAAGTCAAAGTCAAAGTCAAAGTCAAAGTGAAGGTCAAAGTCAAAGTCAAAGTCAAAGTCAAGGTCAAATTCAAAGTCAAAGTCAAAGCCAAAGTCAAAGTCAAAGTCAAAGCCAAAGTCAAAGTCAAAGTCAAAGTCAAAGTCAAAGTCAAAGTCAAAGTCAAAGTCAAAGTCAAAGTCAAAGTCAAAGTCAAAGTCAAAGTCAAAGTCAAAGTCAAAGTCAAAGTCAAAGTCAAAGTCAAAGTCAAAGTCAAAGTCAAAGTCAAAGTCAAGGTCAAAGTCAAAGTCAAAGTCAAAGTCAAAGTCAAAGTCAAAGTGAAGGTCAAAGTCAAAGTCAAAGTCAAAGTCAAAGTCAAGGTCAAATTCAAGGTCAAAGTCAAAGTCAAAGTCAAAGTCAAAGTCAAAGTCAAAGTCAAAGTCAAAGTCAAGGTCAAAGTCAAAGTCAAAGTCAAAGTCAAAGTCAAAGTCAAAGTCAAAGTCAAGGTCAAATTCAAAGTCAAAGTCAAAGTCAAAGTCAAAGTCAAAGTCAAAGTCAAAGTCAAAGTCAAAGTCAAAGTCAAAGTCAAAGTCAAAGTCAAAGTCAAAGTCAAAGTCAAGGTCAAAGTCAAAGTCAAAGTCAAAGCCAAAGTCAAAGTCAAAGTCAAAGTCAAAGTCAAAGTCAAAGTCAAAGTCAAAGTCAAAGTCAAAGTCAAAGTCAAAGTCAAAGTCAAAGTCAAAGTCAAGGTCAAAGTCAAAGTCAAAGTCAAAGTCAAAGTCAAAGTCAAAGTCAAGGTCAAAGTCAAAGTCAAAGTCAAGGTCAAAGTCAAGGTCAAAGTCAAAGTCAAAGTCAAAGTCAAAGTCAAAGTCAAGGTCAAATTCAAGGTCAAAGTCAAAGTCAAAGTCAAGGTCAAAGTCAAAGTCAAAGTCAAAGTCAAAGTCAAAGTCAAAGTCAAAGTAAAGGTCAAAGTCAAAGTCAAAGTCAAAGTCAAGGTCAAATTCAAGGTCAAGGTCAAAGTCAAAGTCAAAGTCAAAGTCAAAGTCAAAGTCAAAGTCAAAGTCAAAGTCAAGGTCAAATTCAAGGTCAAAGTCAAAGTCAAAGTCAAAGTCAAAGTCAAAGTCAAAGTCAAAGTCAAAGTCAAAGTCAAAGTCAAAGTCAAAGTCAAAGTCAAAGTCAAAGTCAAAGTCAAAGTCAAAGTCAAAGTCAAAGTCAAGGTCAAAGTCAAAGTCAAAGTCAAAGTCAAAGTAAAGGTCAAAGTCAAAGTCAAAGTCAAAGTCAAAGTCATAGTAAAAGTAAAAGTCAAAGTCAAAGTCAAAGTCAAAGTAAAGGTCAAGGTCAAAGTCAAAGTCAAAGTCAAAGTAAAGGTCAAAGTCAAAGTCAAGGTCAAAGTCAAAGTCAAAGTCAAAGTCAAAGTCAAAGTCAAAGTCAAAGTCAAAGTCAAAGTCACAGTCAAAGTCAAAGTCAAAGTCAAAGTCAAAGTCAAAGTCAAAGTCAAGGTCAAAGTCAAAGTCAAAGTCAAAGTCAAAGTCAAAGTCAAAGTCAAAGTCAAAGTCAAAGTCAAAGTCAAAGTAAAAGTAAAAGTAAAAGTAAAAGTAAAAGTAAAAGTAAAAGTAAAAGTAAAAGTAAAAGTAAAAGTAAAAGTAAAAGTAAAAGTAAAAGTAAAAGTAAAAGTAAAAGTAAAAGTAAAAGTAAAAGTAAAAGTAAAAGTAAAAGTAAAAGTAAAAGTAAAAGTAAAAGTAAAAGTAAAAGTAAAAGTAAAAGTAAAAGTAAAAGTAAAAGTAAAAGTAAAAGTAAAAGTAAAAGTAAAAGTAAAAGTAAAAGTAAAAGTAAAAGTAAAAGTAAAAGTCAAAGTCAAAGTCAAAGTCAAAGTAAAGGTCAAGGTCAAAGTCAAAGTCAAGGTCAAATTCAAGGTCAAAGTCAAAGTCAAAGTCAAAGTCAAAGTCACAGTCAAAGTCAAAGTCAAAGACAAAGTCAAAGTCAAAGTCAAAGTCAAAGTCAAAGTCAAAGTCAAAGTCAAGGTCAAAGTCAAAGTCAAAGTCAAAGTCAAAGTAAAGGTCAAAGTCAAAGTCAAAGTCAAAGTCAAAGTCAAAGTCAAAGTCATAGTAAAAGTAAAAGTAAAGGTCAAAGTCAAAGTCAAAGTCAAAGTCAAAGTCAAAGTCAAAGTCAAAGTCAAAGTCAAAGTCAAAGTCAAAGTCAAAGTCAAGGTCAAAGTCAAAGTCAAAGTCAAAGCCAAAGTCAAAGTCAAAGTCAAAGTCAAAGTCAAAGTCAAAGTCAAAGTCAAAGTCAAAGTCAAAGTCAAAGTCAAAGTCAAAGTCAAAGTCAAAGTCAAAGTCATAGTAAAAGTAAAAGTAAAAGTCAAAGTCAAAGTCAAAGTCAAGGTCAAAGTCAAAGTCAAAGTCAAAGTCAAAGTCAAAGTCAAAGTCAAAGTCAAAGTCAAAGTCAAAGTCAAGGTCAAAGTCAAAGTCAAAGTCAAAGTCAAAGTCAAAGTCAAAGTCAAAGTCAAAGTAAAGGTCAAAGTCAAAGTCAAAGTCAAAGTCAAGGTCAAATTCAAGGTCAAAGTCAAAGTCAAAGTCAAAGTCAAAGTCAAAGTCAAAGTCAAAGTCAAAGTCAAAGTCAAAGTCAAAGTCAAAGTCAAAGTCAAAGTCAAAGTCAAGGTCAAATTCAAGGTCAAAGTCAAAGTCAAAGTCAAAGTCAAAGTCAAAGTCAAAGTCAAAGTCAAAGTCAAAGTCAAAGTAAAGTCAAAGTCAAAGTCAAAGTCGAAGTCAAAGTCAAGGTCAAAGTCAAAGTCAAAGTCAAAGTCAAAGTCAAAGTCAAAGTCAAAGTCAAAGTCAAAGTCAAAGTCAAAGTCAAAGTCAAGGTCAAAGTCAAAGTCAAAGTCAAAGTCAAAGTCAAAGTCAAAGTCAAAGTCAAAGTCAAAGTCAAAGTCAAAGTCAAAGTCAAAGTCAAAGCCAAAGTCAAAGTCAAAGTCAAAGTCAAAGTCAAAGTCAAGGTCAAAGTCAAAGTCAAAGTCAAAGTCAAAGTCAAGGCCAAAGTCAAGGTCAAAGTCAAAGTCAAAGTCAAAGTCAAAGTCAAAGTCAAAGTCAAAGTCAAAGTCAAAGTCAAAGTCAAAGTCAAAGTCAAAGTCAAAGTCAAAGTCAAAGTCAAAGTCAAAGTCAAAGTCAAAGTCAAAGTCAAAGTCAAAGTCAAAGTCAAAGTCAAAGTCAAAGTCAAGGTCAAAGTCAAAGTAAAGGTCAAAGTCAAAATCAAAGTCAAAGTCAAAGTCAAAGTCAAAGTCAAAGTCAAAGTCAAAGTCAAAGTCAAAGTCAAAGTAAAGTTCAAAGTCAAAGTCAAAGTCAAAGTCAAGGTCAAATTCAAGGTCAAAGTCAAAGTCAAAGTCAAAGTCAAAGTCAAGGTCAAAGTCAAAGTCAAGGTCAAAGTCAAAGTCAAAGTCAAAGTCAAAGTCAAAGTCAAAGTCAAAGTCAAAGTCAAAGTCAAAGTCAAAGTCAAAGTCAAAGTCAAAGCCAAAGTCAAAGTCAAAGTCAAAGTCAAAGTCAAAGTCAAAGTCAAAGTCAAAGTCAAAGTCAAAGTCAAAGTCAAAGTCAAAGTCAAAGTCTAAGTCAAAGTCAAAGTCAAGGTCAAAGTCAAAGTCAAAGTCAAAGTCAAAGTCAAAGTCAAAGTCAAAGTCAAAGTCAAAGTCAAAGTCAAAGTCAAAGTCAAGGTCAAAGTCAAAGTCAAAGTCAAAGTCAAAGTAAAGGTCAAAGTCAAAGTCAAAGTCAAAGTCAAAGTCAAAGTCAAAGTCATAGTAAAAGTAAAAGTAAAGGTCAAAGTCAAAGTCAAAGTCAAAGTCAAAGTCAAAGTCAAAGTCAAAGTCAAAGTCAAAGTCAAAGTCAAAGTCAAAGTCAAGGTCAAAGTCAAAGTCAAAGTCAAAGCCAAAGTCAAAGTCAAAGTCAAAGTCAAAGTCAAAGTCAAAGTCAAAGTCAAAGTCAAAGTCAAAGTCAAAGTCAAAGTCAAGGTCAAAGTCAAAGTCAAAGTCAAAGTCAAAGTCAAAGTCAAAGTCAAGGTCAAAGTCAAAGTCAAAGTCAAAGTCAAAGTCAAAGTCAAAGTCAAAGTCAAAGTCAAAGTCAAAGTCAAGGTCAAATTCAAGGTCAAAGTCAAAGTCAAAGTCAAAGTCAAAGTCAAAGTCAAAGTCAAAGTCAAAGTCAAAGTCAAAGTCAAAGTCAAAGTCAAAGTCAAAGTCAAAGTCAAAGTCAAAGTCAAAGTCAAAGTCAAAGTCAAAGTCAAAGTCAAGGTCAAAGTAAAAGTCAAAGTCAAATTCAAAGTCAAAGTCAAAGTCAAAGTCAAGGTCAAAGTCAAGGTCAAAGTCAAAGTCAAAGTCAAAGTCAAAGTCAAAGTCAAAGTCATAGTAAAAGTAAAAGTAAAAGTCAAAGTCAAAGTCAAAGTCAAAGTCAAAGTCAAAGTCAAAGTCAAAGTCAAAGTCAAAGTCAAAGTCAAAGTCAAAGTCAAAGTCAAAGTCAAAGTCAAAGTCAAAGTCAGAGTCAAAGTCAAAGTCAAAGTCAAAGTCAAAGTCAAGGTCAAAGTCAAAGTCAAAGTCAAAGCCAAAGTCAAAGTCAAAGTCAAAGTCAAAGTCAAAGTCAAAGTCAAAGTCAAAGTCAAAGTCAAAGTCAAAGTCAAGGTCAAAGTCAAAGTCAAAGTCAAAGTCAAAGTCAAAGTCAAAGTCAAAGTCAAAGTCAAAGTCAAAGTCAAAGTCAAAGTCAAGGTCAAAGTAAAAGTCAAAGTCAAATTCAAAGTCAAAGTCAAGATCAAAGTCAAAGTCAAAGTCAAAGTCAAAGTCAAAGTCAAAGTCAAAGTCAAAGTCAAAGTCAAAGTCAAAGTCAAAGTCAAAGTCAAGGTCAAAGTCAAAGTCAAAGTCAAAGTCAAAGTCAAAGTCAAGGTCAAAGTCAAAGTCAAAGTCAAAGTCAAAGTCAAAGTCAAAGTCAAAGTCAAAGTCAAAGTCAAAGTCAAAGTCAAAGTCAAAGTCAAAGTCAAAGTCAAAGTCAAAGTCAAAGTCAAAGTCAAAGTCAAGGTCAAAGTCAAAGTCAAAGTCAAAGTCAAAGTCAAAGTCAAAGTCAAGGTCAAAGTCAAAGTCAAAGTCAAAGTCAAAGTCAAAGTCAAAGTAAAGGTCAAAGTCAAAGTCAAAGTCAAAGTCAAGGTCAAATTCAAGGTCAAAGTCAAAGTCAAAGTCAAAGTCAAAGTCAAAGTCAAGGTCAAAGTCAAAGTCAAAGTCAAAGTCAAAGTCAAAGTAAAAGTCAAAGTCAAAGTCAAAGTCAAAGTCAAAGTCAAAGTCAAAGTCAAAGTCAAGGTCAAAGTCAAGGTCAAAGTCAAAGTCAAAGTCAAAGTCAAAGTCAAAGTCAAAGTCAAAGTCAAAGTCAAAGTCAAAGTCAAAGTCAAAGTCAAAGTCAAAGTCAAAGTCATAGTAAAAGTAAAAGTAAAAGTAAAAGTCAAAGTCAAAGTCAAAGTCAAAGTCAAAGTAAAGGTCAAGGTCAAAGTCAAAGTCAAGGTCAAATTCAAAGTCAAAGTCAAAGTCAAAGTCAAAGTAAAGGTCAAAGTCAAAGTCAAAGTCAAGGTCAAATTCAAGGTCAAAGTCAAAGTCAAAGTCAAAGTCAAAGTCAAAGTCAAGGTCAAAGTCAAAGTCAAAGTCAAAGTCAAAGTCAAAGTCAAAGTCAAAGTCAAAGTAAAAGTCAAAGTCAAAGTCAAAGTCAAATTCAAGGTCAAAGTCAAAGTCAAAGTCAAAGTCAAAGTAAAGGTCAAAGTCAAAGTCAAGGTCAAAGTCAAAGTCAAAGTCAAAGTCAAAGTCAAAGTCACAGTCAAAGTCAAAGTCAAGGTCAAAGTCAAAGTCAAAGTCAAAGTCAAGGTCAAAGTCAAAGTCAAAGTCAAAGTCAAAGTCAAAGTCAAAGTCAAAGTCAATGTCAAAGTCAAAGTCAAAGTCAAAGTCAAAGTCAAAGTCAAAGTCAAAGTCAAAGTCAAGGTCAAAGTCAAGGTCAAAGTCAAAGTCAAAGTCAAAGTCAAAGTCAAAGTCAAAGTCAAAGTCAAAGTCAAAGTCAAAGTCAAAGTCAAAGTCAAAGTCAAAGTCAAAGTCAAAGTCAAAGTCAAAGTCAAAGTCAAAGTCAAAGTCAAAGTCAAAGTCAAAGTCAAGGTCAAAGTCAAAGTCAAAGTCAAAGTCAAAGTCAAAGTCAAGGTCAAAGTCAAAGTCAAAGTCAAAGTCAAAGTCAAAGTCAAAGTAAAGGTCAAAGTCAAAGTCAAAGTCAAAGTCAAGGTCAAATTCAAGGTCAAAGTCAAAGTCAAAGTCAAAGTCAAAGTCAAAGTCAAAGTCAAAGTCAAAGTCAAGGTCAAAGTCAAAGTCAAAGTCAAAGTCAAAGTCAAAGTCAAAGTAAAAGTCAAAGTCAAAGTCAAAGTCAAAGTCAAAGTCAAAGTCAAAGTCAAAGTCAAAGTCAAAGTCAAAGTCAAAGTCAAAGTCAAAGTCAAAGTCAAAGTCAAAGTCAAAGTCAAGGTCAAAGTCAAGGTCAAAGTCAAAGTCAAAGTCAAAGTCAAAGTCAAAGTCAAAGTCAAAGTCAAAGTCAAAGTCAAAGTCAAAGTCAAAGTCAAAGTCAAAGTCAAAGTCAAAGTCAAAGTCATAGTAAAAGTAAAAGTAAAAGTAAAAGTAAAAGTAAAAGTAAAAGTAAAAGTCAAAGTCAAAGTCAAAGTCAAAGTCAAAGTAAAGGTCAAGGTCAAAGTCAAAGTCAAGGTCAAATTCAAGGTCAAAGTCAAAGTCAAAGTCAAAGTCAAAGTCAAAGTCAAGGTCAAAGTCAAAGTCAAAGTCAAAGTCAAAGTCAAAGTCAAAGTCAAAGTCAAATTCAAAGTCAAAGTCAAAGTCAAAGTCAAGGTCAAAGTCAAGGTCAAAGTCAAAGTCAAAGTCAAAGTCAAGGTCAAAGTCAAAGTCAAAGTCAAAGTCAAAGTCAAAGTCAAAGTCAAGGTCAAAGTCAAAGTCAAAGTCAAAGTCAAAGTCAAAGTCAAAGTCAAAGTAAAGGTCAAAGTCAAAGTCAAAGTCAAAGTCAAGGTCAAATTCAAGGTCAAAGTCAAAGTCAAAGTCAAAGTCAAAGTCAAAGTCAAGGTCAAAGTCAAAGTCAAAGTCAAAGTCAAAGTCAAAGTCAAAGTAAAAGTCAAAGTCAAAGTCAAAGTCAAAGTCAAAGTCAAAGTCAAAGTCAAAGTCAAAGTCAAGGTCAAAGTCAAGGTCAAAGTCAAAGTCAAGGTCAAAGTCAAAGTCATAGTCAAAGTCAAAGTCAAAGTCAAAGTCAAAGTAAAAGTCAAAGTCAAAGTCATAGTAAAAGTAAAAGTAAAAGTAAAAGTCAAAGTCAAAGTCAAAGTCAAAGTCAAAGTCAAAGTCAAAGTCAAAGTAAAGGTCAAGGTCAAAGTCAAAGTCAAGGTCAAATTCAAAGTCAAAGTCAAAGTCAAAGTCAAAGTAAAGGTCAAAGTCAAAGTCAAGGTCAAATTCAAGGTCAAAGTCAAAGTCAAAGTCAAAGTAAAGGTCAAAGTCAAAGTCAAAGTCAAAGTCAAAGTCAAGGTCAAAGTCAAAGTCAAAGTCAAAGTCAAAGTAAAGGTCAAAGTCAAAGTCAAAGTCAAAGTCAAAGTCAAGGTCAAAGTCAAGGTCAAATTCAAAGTCAAAGTCAAAGTCAAAGTCAAAGTAAAGGTCAAAGCCAAAGTCAAAGTCAAGGTCAAATTCAAGGTCAAAGTCAAAGTCAAAGTCAAAGTCAAAGTCAAAGTCAAAGTCAAGGTCAAAGTCAAAGTCAAAGTCAAAGTCAAGGTCAAATTCAAGGTCAAAGTCAAAGTCAAAGTCAAAGTCAAAGTCAAAGTCAAAGTCAAAGTCAAGGTCAAAGTCAAAGTCAAAGTCAAAGTCAAAGTCAAAGTCAAAGTCAAAGTCAAAGTCAAAGTCAAAGTCAAAGTCAAAGTCAAAGTCAAAGTCAAAGTCAAAGTCAAAGTCAAAGTCATAGTAAAAGTCAAAGTCAAAGTCAAAGTCAAAGTCAAAGTCAAAGTCAAAGTCAAAGTAAAAGTCAAAGTCAAAGTCAAAGTCAAAGTCAAAGTCAAAGTCAACGTCAAAGTCAAAGTCAAAGTCAAAGTCAAAGTCAAAGTCAAAGTCAAAGTAAAGGTCAAAGTCAAAGTCAAAGTCAAGGTCAAAGTCAAAGTCAAAGTCAAAGTCAAAGTCAAAGTCAATGTCAAAGGCAAAGTCAAAGTCAAAGTCAAAGTCAAAGTCAAAGTCAAAGTCAAAGTCACAGTCACAGTCAAAGTCAAAGTCAAAGTCAAAGTCAAGGTCAAAGTCAAGGTCAAAGTCAAAGTCAAAGTCAAAGTCAAAGTCAAAGTCAAAGTCAAAGTCAAGGTCAAAGTCAAAGTCAAAGTCAAAGTCAAAGTCAAAGTCAAGGTCAAATTCAAGGTCAAATTCAAGGTCAAAGTCAAAGTCAAAGTCAAAGTCAAAGTCAAAGTCAAAGTCAAAGTCAAAGTCAAAGTCAAAGTCAAAGTCAAAGTCAAAGTCAAAGTCAAAGTCAAAGTCAAGGTCAAAGTCAAAGTCAAAGTGAAAGTCAAGGTCAAAGTCAAAGTCAAAGTCAAAGTCAAAGTCAAAGTCAAAGTCAAAGTCAAAGTCAAAGTCAAAGTCAAGGTCAAAGTCAAAGTCAAAGTCAAAGTCAAGGTCAAAGTCGAAGTCAATGTCAAAGTCAAAGTCAAAGTCAAAGTCAAAGTCAAAGTCACAGTCAAAGTCAAAGTCAAAGTCAAAGTCAAGGTCAAAGTCAAGGTCAAAGTCAAAGTCAAAGTCAAAGTCAAAGTCAAAGTCAAAGTCAAAGTAAAGGTCAAAGTCAAAGTCAAAGTCAAAGTCAAAGTCAAAGTAAAGGTCAAAGTCAAAGTCAAAGTCAAAGTCAAAGTCAAGGTCAAAGTCAAAGTCAAAGTCAAAGTCAAAGTAAAGGTCAAAGTCAAAGTCAAAGTCAAAGTCAAAGTCAAGGTCAAAGTCAAGGTCAAATTCAAAGTCAAAGTCAAAGTCAAAGTCAAAGTAAAGGTCAAAGCCAAAGTCAAAGTCAAGGTCAAATTCAAGGTCAAAGTCAAAGTCAAAGTCAAAGTCAAAGTAAAGGTCAAAGTCAAAGTCAAAGTCAAAGTCAAAGTCAAGGTCAAAGTCAAGGTCAAATTCAAAGTCAAAGTCAAAGTCAAAGTCAAAGTAAAGGTCAAAGCCAAAGTCAAAGTCAAGGTCAAATTCAAGGTCAAAGTCAACGTCAAAGTCAAAGTCAAAGTCAAAGTCAAAGTCAAAGTCAAAGTCAAAGTCAAAGTCAAAGTAAAGGTCAAAGTCAAAGTCAAAGTCAAGGTCAAAGTCAAAGTCAAAGTCAAAGTCAAAGTCAAAGTCAAAGTCAATGTCAAAGGCAAAGTCAAAGTCAAAGTCAAAGTCAAAGTCAAAGTCAAAGTCAAAGTCAAAGTCAAAGTCAAAGTCAAAGTCAAAGTCAAAGTCAAAGTCAAAGTCAAAGTCATAGTAAAAGTCAAAGTCAAAGTCAAAGTCAAAGTCAAAGTCAAAGTCAAAGTCAACGTCAAAGTCAAAGTCAAAGTCAAGGTCAAAGTCAAAGTCAAAGTCAAAGTCAAAGTCAAAGTCAAAGTCAAAGTAAAGGTCAAAGCCAAAGTCAAAGTCAAGGTCAAATTCAAGGTCAAAGTCAAAGTCAAAGTCAAAGTCAAAGTCAAAGTCAAAGTCAAAGTCAAAGTCAAAGTCAAAGTCAAAGTCAAAGTCAAAGTCAAAGTCAAAGTCAAAGTCAAAGTCAAAGTCAAAGTCAAAGTCAAAGTCAAAGTCAAAGTCAAAGTCAAAGTCATAGTAAAAGTCAAAGTCAAAGTCAAAGTCAAAGTCAAAGTCAAAGTCAAGGTCAAAGTAAAAGTCAAAGTCAAAGTCAAATTCAAAGTCAAAGTCAAAGTCAAAGTCAAAGTCAAGGTCAAAGTCAAAGTCAAAGTCAAAGTCAAAGTCAAAGTCAAAGTCAAAGTCAAAGTCAAAGTCAAAGTCAAAGTCAAAGTCAAAGTCAAAGTCAAGGTCAAAGTCAAAGTCAAAGTCAAAGTCAAAGTCAAAGTCAAAGTCAAGGTCAAAGTCAAAGTCAAAGTCAAAGTCAAAGTCAAAGTCAAAGTCAAAGTCAAAGTCAAAGTCAAAGTCAAAGTCAAAGTCAAAGTCAAAGTCAAAGTCAAAGTCAAAGTCAAAGTCAAGGTCAAAGTCAAAGTCAAAGTCAAAGTCAAAGTCAAAGTCAAAGTCAAGGTCAAAGTCAAAGTCAAAGTCAAAGTCAAAGTCAAAGTCAAAGTAAAGGTCAAAGTCAAAGTCAAAGTCAAAGTCAAGGTCAAATTCAAGGTCAAAGTCAAAGTCAAAGTCAAAGTCAAAGTCAAAGTCAAGGTCAAAGTCAAAGTCAAAGTCAAAGTCAAAGTCAAAGTCAAAGTAAAAGTCAAAGTCAAAGTCAAAGTCAAAGTCAAAGTCAAAGTCAAAGTCAAAGTCAAAGTCAAAGTCAAAGTCAAAGTCAAAGTCAAGGTCAAAGTCAAGGTCAAAGTCAAAGTCAAAGTCAAAGTCAAAGTCAAAGTCAAAGTCAAAGTCAAAGTCAAAGTCAAAGTCAAAGTCAAGGTCAAATTCAAAGTCAAAGTCAAAGTCAAAGTCAAAGTAAAGGTCAAAGTCAAAGTCAAAGTCAAGGTCAAATTCAAGGTCAAAGTCAAAGTCAAAGTCAAAGTCAAAGTCAAAGTCAAGGTCAAAGTCAAAGTCAAAGTCAAAGTCAAAGTCAAAGTCAAAGTCAAAGTCAAAGTAAAAGTCAAAGTCAAAGTCAAAGTCAAAGTCAAAGTCAAAGTCAAAGTCAAAGTCAAAGTCAAAGTCAAAGTCAAAGTCAAAGTCAAAGTCAAAGTCAAAGTCAAGGTCAAAGTCAAGGTCAAAGTCAAAGTCAAAGTCAAAGTCAAAGTCAAAGTCATAGTAAAAGTAAAAGTAAAAGTAAAAGTAAAAGTCAAAGTCAAAGTCAAAGTCAAAGTAAAGGTCAAAGTCAAAGTCAAAGTCAAAGTCAAAGTCAAGGTCAAAGTCAAAGTCAAAGTCAAAGTCAAAGTAAAGGTCAAAGTCAAAGTCAAAGTCAAAGTCAAAGTCAAGGTCAAAGTCAAGGTCAAATTCAAAGTCAAAGTCAAAGTCAAAGTCAAAGTAAAGGTCAAAGTCAAAGTCAAAGTCAAAGTCAAGGTCAAACTCAAGGTCAAAGTCAAAGTCAAAGTCAAAGTCAAAGTCAAAGTCAAAGTCAAGGTCAAAGTCAAAGTCAAAGTCAAAGTCAAGGTCAAATTCAAGGTCAAAGTCAAAGTCAAAGTCAAAGTCAAAGTCAAAGTCAAGGTCAAAGTCAAAGTCAAAGTCAAAGTCAAAGTCAAAGTCAAAGTCAAAGTCAAAGTCAAAGTCAAAGTCAAAGTCAAAGTCAAAGTCAAAGTCAAAGTCAAAGTCAAAGTCAAAGTCAAAGTCAAAGTCAAAGTCAAAGTCAAAGTCAAAGTCAAAGTCAAGGTCAAAGTCAAAGTCAAAGTCAAAGTCAAAGTAATGGTCAAAGTCAAAGTCAAGGTCAAATTCAAGGTCAAAGTCAAAGTCAAAGTCAAAGTCAAAGTCAAAGTCAAAGTCAAAGTCAAAGTCAAAGTCAAAGTCAAAGTCAATGTCAAAGTCAAAGTCAAAGTCAAAGTCAAAGTCAAAGTCAAAGTCAAAGTCACAGTCAAAGTCAAAGTCAAAGTCAAAGTCAAGGTCAAAGTCAAGGTCTAAGTCAAAGTCAAAGTCAAAGTCAAAGTCAAAGTCAAAGTCAAAGTCAAAGTCAAAGTCAAAGTCAAAGTCAAAGTCAAAGTCAAAGTCAAAGTCAAAGTCAAAGTCAAAGTCAAAGTCAAAGTCAAAGTCATAGTAAAAGTAAAAGTAAAAGTAAAAGTCAAAGTCAAAGTCAAAGTCAAAGTCAAAGTAAAGGTCAAGGTCAAAGTCAAAGTCAAGGTCAAATTCAAAGTCAAAGTCAAAGTCAAAGTCAAAGTAAAGGTCAAAGTCAAAGTCAAAGTCAAGGTCAAATTCAAGGTCAAAGTCAAAGTCAAAGTCAAAGTCAAAGTCAAAGTCAAAGTCAAGGTCAAAGTCAAAGTCAAAGTCAAAGTCAAAGTCAAAGTCAAAGTCAAAGTCAAAGTAAAAGTCAAAGTCAAAGTCAAAGTCAAAGTCAAAGTCAAAGTCAAAGTCAAAGTCAAAGTCAAAGTCAAGGTCAAAGTCAAGGTCAAAGTCAAAGTCAAAGTCAAAGTCAAAGTCAAAGTCATAGTAAAAGTAAAAGTAAAAGTCAAAGTCAAAGTCAAAGTCAAAGTAAAGGTCAAAGTCAAAGTCAAAGTCAAAGTCAAAGTCAAGGTCAAAGTCAAAGTCAAAGTCAAAGTCAAAGTAAAGGTCAAAGTCAAAGTCAAAGTCAAAGTCAAAGTCAAAGTCAAGGACAAAGTCAAGGTCAAAGTCAAGGTCAAATTCAAAGTCAAAGTCAAAGTCAAAGTAAAGGTCAAAGTCAAAGTCAAAGTCAAAGTCAAGGTCAAATTCAAGGTCAAAGTCAAAGTCAAAGTCAAAGTCAAAGTCAAAGTCAAGGTCAAAGTCAAAGTCAAAGTCAAAGTCAAGGTCAAATTCAAGGTCAAAGTCAAAGTCAAAGTCAAAGTCAAAGTCAAGGTCAAAGTCAAAGTCAAAGTCAAAGTCAAAGTCAAAGTCAAAGTCAAAGTCAAAGTCAAAGTCAAAGTCAAAGTAAAGGTCAAAGTCAAAGTCAAAGTCAAAGTCAAGGTCAAATTCAAGGTCAAAGTCAAAGTCAAAGTCAAAGTCAAAGTCAAAGTCAAAGTCAAAGTCAAAGTCAAAGTCAAAGTCAAAGTCAAAGTCAAAGTCAAAGTCAATGTCTAAGTCAAAGTCAAAGTCAAAGTCAAAGTCAAAGTCAAAGTCACAGTCAAAGTCAAAGTCAAAGTCAAAGTCAAGGTCAAAGTCAAGGTCAAAGTCAAAGTCAAAGTCAAAGTCAAAGTCAAAGTCAAAGTCAAAGTCAAAGTCAAAGTCAAAGTCAAAGTCAAAGTCAAAGTCAAAGTCAAAGTCAAAGTCAAAGTCAAAGTCACAGTCAAAGTCATAGTAAAAGTAAAAGTAAAAGTAAAAGTAAAAGTCAAAGTCAAAGTCAAAGTCAAAGTAAAGGTCAAAGTCAAAGTCAAAGTCAAAGTCAAGGTCAAACTCAAGGTCAAAGTCAAAGTCAAAGTCAAAGTCAAAGTCAAAGTCAAGGTCAAAGTCAAAGTCAAAGTCAAGGTCAAATTCAAGGTCAAAGTCAAAGTCAAAGTCAAAGTCAAAGTCAAAGTCAAAGTCAAAGTCAAAGTCAAAGTCAAAGTCAAAGTCAAAGTCAAAGTCAAAGTCAAAGTCAAAGTCAAAGTCAAGGTCAAAGTCAAAGTCAAAGTCAAAGTCAAAGTCAAAGTCAAAGTGAAGGTCAAAGTCAAAGTCAAAGTCAAAGTCAAAGTCAAGGTCAAATTCAAGGTCAAAGTCAAAGTCAAAGTCAAAGTCAAAGTCAAAGTCAAAGTCAAAGTCAAAGTCAAGGTCAAAGTCAAAGTCAAAGTCAAAGTCAAAGTCAAAGTCAAAGTCAAAGTCAAAGTCAAGGTCAAAGTCAAAGTCAAGGTCAAATTCAAGGTCAAAGTCAAAGTCAAAGTCAAAGTCAAAGTCAAAGTCAAAGTCAAAGTCAAAGTCAAAGTCAAAGTCAAAGTCAAAGTCAAAGTCAAAGTCAAAGTCAAAGTCAAAGTCAAAGTCAAAGTCAAAGTCAAAGTCAAAGTCAAAGTCAAGGTCAAATTCAAGGTCAAAGTCAAAGTCAAAGTCAAAGTCAAAGTCAAAGTCAAAGTCAAAGTCAAAGTCAAAGTCAAAGTCAAAGTCAAAGTCAAAGTCAAAGTCAAAGTCAAGGTCAAAGTCAAAGTCAAAGTCAAAGTCAAAGTCAAAGTCAAAGTCAAAGTCAAAGTGAAGGTCAAAGTCAAAGTCAAAGTCAAAGTCAAGGTCAAATTCAAAGTCAAAGTCAAAGCCAAAGTCAAAGTCAAAGTCAAAGCCAAAGTCAAAGTCAAAGTCAAAGTCAAAGTCAAAGTCAAAGTCAAAGTCAAAGTCAAAGTCAAAGTCAAAGTCAAAGTCAAAGTCAAAGTCAAAGTCAAAGTCAAAGTCAAAGTCAAAGTCAAAGTCAAAGTCAAAGTCAAAGTCAAAGTCAAGGTCAAAGTCAAAGTCAAAGTCAAAGTCAAAGTCAAAGTGAAGGTCAAAGTCAAAGTCAAAGTCAAAGTCAAGGTCAAATTCAAGGTCAAAGTCAAAGTCAAAGTCAAAGTCAAAGTCAAAGTCAAAGTCAAAGTCAAAGTCAAAGTCAAAGTCAAAGTCAAAGTCAAAGTCAAAGTCAAAGTCAAAGTCAAAGTCAAAGTCAAAGTCAAAGTCAAAGTCAAGGTCAAAGTCAAAGTCAAAGTCAAAGCCAAAGTCAAAGTCAAAGTCAAAGTCAAAGTCAAAGTCAAAGTCAAAGTCAAAGTCAAAGTCAAAGTCAAAGTCAAAGTCAAAGTCAAGGTCAAGGTCAAAGTCAAAGTCAAAGTCAAAGTCAAAGTCAAAGTCAAGGTCAAAGTCAAAGTCAAAGTCAAGGTCAAAGTCAAGGTCAAAGTCAAAGTCAAAGTCAAAGTCAAAGTCAAAGTCAAGGTCAAATTCAAGGTCAAAGTCAAAGTCAAAGTCAAGGTCAAAGTCAAAGTCAAAGTCAAAGTCAAAGTCAAAGTCAAAGTCAAAGTAAAGGTCAAAGTCAAAGTCAAAGTCAAAGTCAAGGTCAAATTCAAGGTCAAGGTCAA
Organism: Anastrepha obliqua; assembly: GCF_027943255.1. NCBI lineage: Eukaryota > Metazoa > Arthropoda > Insecta > Diptera > Tephritidae > Anastrepha > Anastrepha obliqua. The sequence goes on from NW_026562190.1 coordinate 424,600, forward strand.
AGTCAAAGTCAAAGTCAAAGTCAAAGTCAAAGTCAAAGTCAAAGTCAAAGTCAAAGTCAAAGTCAAAGTCAAAGTCAAAGTCAAAGTCAAAGTCAAAGTCAAAGTCAAAGTCAAAGTCAAAGTCAAAGTCAAAGTCAAAGTCAAAGTCAAAGTCAAAGTCAAAGTCAAAGTCAAAGTCAAGGTCAAATTCAAGGTCAAAGTCAAAGTCAAAGTCAAAGTCAAAGTCAAAGTCAAAGTCAAAGTCAAAGTCAAAGTCAAAGTCAAAGTCAAAGTCAAAGTCAAAGTCAAAGTCAAAGTCAAGGTCAAAGTCAAAGTCAAAGTCAAAGTCAAAGTCAAAGTCAAAGTCAAAGTGAAGGTCAAAGTCAAAGTCAAAGTCAAAGTCAAGGTCAAATTCAAAGTCAAAGTCAAAGCCAAAGTCAAAGTCAAAGTCAAAGCCAAAGTCAAAGTCAAAGTCAAAGTCAAAGTCAAAGTCAAAGTCAAAGTCAAAGTCAAAGTCAAAGTCAAAGTCAAAGTCAAAGTCAAAGTCAAAGTCAAAGTCAAAGTCAAAGTCAAAGTCAAGGTCAAAGTCAAAGTCAAAGTCAAAGTCAAAGTCAAAGTCAAAGTGAAGGTCAAAGTCAAAGTCAAAGTCAAAGTCAAAGTCAAGGTCAAATTCAAGGTCAAAGTCAAAGTCAAAGTCAAAGTCAAAGTCAAAGTCAAAGTCAAAGTCAAAGTCAAGGTCAAAGTCAAAGTCAAAGTCAAAGTCAAAGTCAAAGTCAAAGTCAAAGTCAAGGTCAAATTCAAAGTCAAAGTCAAAGTCAAAGTCAAAGTCAAAGTCAAAGTCAAAGTCAAAGTCAAAGTCAAAGTCAAAGTCAAAGTCAAAGTCAAGGTCAAAGTCAAAGTCAAAGTCAAAGTCAAAGCCAAAGTCAAAGTCAAAGTCAAAGTCAAAGTCAAAGTCAAAGTCAAAGTCAAAGTCAAAGTCAAAGTCAAAGTCAAAGTCAAGGTCAAAGTCAAAGTCAAAGTCAAAGTCAAAGTCAAAGTCAAAGTCAAGGTCAAAGTCAAAGTCAAAGTCAAGGTCAAAGTCAAGGTCAAAGTCAAAGTCAAAGTCAAAGTCAAAGTCAAAGTCAAGGTCAAATTCAAGGTCAAAGTCAAAGTCAAAGTCAAGGTCAAAGTCAAAGTCAAAGTCAAAGTCAAAGTCAAAGTAAAGGTCAAAGTCAAAGTCAAAGTCAAAGTCAAGGTCAAATTCAAGGTCAAGGTCAAAGTCAAAGTCAAAGTCAAAGTCAAAGTCAAAGTCAAAGTCAAGGTCAAATTCAAGGTCAAAGTCAAAGTCAAAGTCAAAGTCAAAGTCAAAGTCAAAGTCAAAGTCAAAGTCAAAGTCAAAGTCAAAGTCAAAGTCAAAGTCAAAGTCAAAGTCAAAGGCAAAGTCAAAGTCAAAGTCAAAGTCAAGGTCAAAGTCAAAGTCAAAGTCAAAGTCAAAGTAAAGGTCAAAGTCAAAGTCAAAGTCAAAGTCAAAGTCATAGTAAAAGTAAAAGTCAAAGTCAAAGTCAAAGTCAAAGTAAAGGTCAAGGTCAAAGTCAAAGTCAAAGTCAAAGTAAAGGTCAAAGTCAAAGTCAAGGTCAAAGTCAAAGTCAAAGTCAAAGTCAAAGTCAAAGTCAAAGTCAAAGTCAAAGTCAAAGTCAAAGTCAAAGTCAAAGTCAAAGTCAAAGTCAAAGTCAAAGTCAAAGTCAAAGTCACAGTCAAAGTCAAAGTCAAAGTCAAAGTCAAAGTCAAAGTCAAAGTCAAGGTCAAAGTCAAAGTCAAAGTCAAAGTCAAAGTCAAAGTCAAAGTCAAAGTCAAAGTCAAAGTCAAAGTCAAAGTCAAAGTAAAAGTAAAAGTAAAAGTAAAAGTAAAAGTAAAAGTAAAAGTAAAAGTAAAAGTAAAAGTAAAAGTAAAAGTAAAAGTAAAAGTAAAAGTAAAAGTAAAAGTAAAAGTAAAAGTAAAAGTAAAAGTAAAAGTAAAAGTAAAAGTAAAAGTAAAAGTAAAAGTAAAAGTAAAAGTAAAAGTAAAAGTAAAAGTAAAAGTAAAAGTAAAAGTAAAAGTAAAAGTAAAAGTAAAAGTAAAAGTAAAAGTAAAAGTAAAAGTAAAAGTCAAAGTCAAAGTCAAAGTCAAAGTAAAGGTCAAGGTCAAAGTCAAAGTCAAGGTCAAATTCAAGGTCAAAGTCAAAGTCAAAGTCAAAGTCAAAGTCACAGTCAAAGTCAAAGTCAAAGACAAAGTCAAAGTCAAAGTCAAAGTCAAAGTCAAAGCCAAAGTCAAAGTCAAAGCCAAAGTCAAAGTCAAAGTCAAAGTCAAAGTCAAAGTCAAAGTCAAAGTCAAAGTCAAAGTAAAGGTCAAAGTCAAAGTCAAAGTCAAGGTCAAATTCAAGGTCAAAGTCAAAGTCAAAGACAAAGTCAAAGTCAAAGTCAAAGACAAAGTCAAAGTCAAAGTCAAAGTCAAAGCCAAAGTCAAAGTCAAAGTCAAAGTCAAAGTCAAAGTCAAAGTCAAAGTCAAACTCAAAGTCAAAGTCAAAGTCACAGTCAAAGTCAAAGTCAAAGTCAAAGTCAAGGTCAAACTCAAGGTCAAAGTCAAAGTCAAAGTCAAAGTCAAAGTCAAAGTCAAAGTCAAAGTCAAAGTCAAAGTCAAGGTCAAAGTCAAAGTCAAAGTCAAAGCCAAAGTCAAAGTCAAAGTCAAAGTCAAAGTCAAAGTCAAAGTCAAAGTCAAAGTCAAAGTCAAAGTCAAAGTCAAAGTCAAAATCAAAGTCAAAGTCAAAGTCAAAGTCAAAGTCAAAGTCAAAGTCAAGGTCAAAGTCAAAGTCAAAGTCAAAGTCAAAGTCAAAGTCAAAGTCAAGGTCAAAGTCAAAGTCAAAGTCAAAGTCAAAGTCAAAGTCAAAGTCAAAGTCAAAGTCAAAGTCAAAGTCAAGGTCAAATTCAAGGTCAAAGTCAAAGTCAAAGTCAAAGTCAAAGTCAAAGTCAAAGTCAAAGTCAAAGTCAAAGTCAAAGTCAAAGTCAAAGTCAAAGTCAAAGTCAAAGTCAAAGTCAAAGTCAAAGTCAAAGTCAAAGTCAAAGTCAAAGTCAAAGTCAAGGTCAAAGTAAAAGTCAAAGTCAAATTCAAAGTCAAAGTCAAAGTCAAAGTCAAGGTCAAAGTCAAGGTCAAAGTCAAAGTCAAAGTCAAAGTCAAAGTCAAAGTCAAAGTCAAAGTCAAAGTCAAAGTCAAGGTCAAAGTCAAAGTCAAAGTCAAAGTCAAAGTAAAGGTCAAAGTCAAAGTCAAAGTCAAAGTCAAAGTCAAAGTCAAAGTCATAGTAAAAGTAAAAGTAAAGGTCAAAGTCAAAGTCAAAGTCAAAGTCAAAGTCAAAGTCAAAGTCAAAGTCAAAGTCAAAGTCAAAGTCAAAGTCAAGGTCAAAGTCAAAGTCAAAGTCAAAGCCAAAGTCAAAGTCAAAGTCAAAGTCAAAGTCAAAGTCAAAGTCAAAGTCAAAGTCAAAGTCAAAGTCAAAGTCAAAATCAAAGTCAAAGTCAAAGTCAAAGTCAAAGTCACAGTCAAAGTCATAGTAAAAGTAAAAGTAAAAGTAAAAGTAAAAGTAAAAGTCAAAGTCAAAGTCAAAGTAAAGGTCAAAGTCAAAGTCAAAGTCAAAGTCAAGGTCAAACTCAAGGTCAAAGTCAAAGTCAAAGTCAAAGTCAAAGTCATAGTAAAAGTAAAAGTAAAGGTCAAAGTCAAAGTCAAAGTCAAAGTCAAAGTCAAAGTCAAAGTCAAAGTCAAAGTCAAAGTCAAAGTCAAAGTCAAAGTCAAAGTCAAGGTCAAAGTCAAAGTCAAAGTCAAAGCCAAAGTCAAAGTCAAAGTCAAAGTCAAAGTCAAAGTCAAAGTCAAAGTCAAAGTCAAAGTCAAAGTCAAAGTCAAAGTCAAAGTCAAAGTCAAAGTCAAAGTCAAAGTCATAGTAAAAGTAAAAGTAAAAGTAAAAGTCAAAGTCAAAGTCAAGGTCAAAGTCAAAGTCAAAGTCAAAGTCAAAGTCAAAGTCAAAGTCAAAGTCAAAGTCAAAGTCAAAGTCAAAGTCAAGGTCAAAGTCAAAGTCAAAGTCAAAGTCAAAGTCAAAGTCAAAGTCAAAGTCAAAGTAAAGGTCAAAGTCAAAGTCAAAGTCAAAGTCAAGGTCAAATTCAAGGTCAAAGTCAAAGTCAAAGTCAAAGTCAAAGTCAAAGTCAAAGTCAAAGTCAAAGTCAAAGTCAAAGTCAAAGTCAAAGTCAAAGTCAAAGTCAAAGTCAAAGTCAAGGTCAAATTCAAGGTCAAAGTCAAAGTCAAAGTCAAAGTCAAAGTCAAAGTCAAAGTCAAAGTAAAGTCAAAGTCAAAGTCAAAGTCGAAGTCAAAGTCAAGGTCAAAGTCAAAGTCAAAGTCAAAGTCAAAGTCAAAGTCAAAGTCAAAGTCAAAGTCAAAGTCAAAGTCAAAGTCAAAGTCAAAGTCAAGGTCAAAGTCAAAGTCAAGGTCAAAGTCAAAGTCAAAGTCAAAGTCAAAGTAAAGGTCAAAGTCAAAGTCAAAGTCAAAGTCAAAGTCAAAGTCAAAGTCATAGTAAAAGTAAAAGTAAAGGTCAAAGTCAAAGTCAAAGTCAAAGTCAAAGTCAAAGTCAAAGTCAAAGTCAAAGTCAAAGTCAAAGTCAAAGTCAAAGTCAAAGTCACAGTCAAAGTCATAGTAAAAGTAAAAGTAAAAGTAAAAGTAAAAGTAAAAGTAAAAGTCAAAGTCAAAGTCAAAGTCAAAGTAAAGGTCAAAGTCAAAGTCAAAGTCAAAGTCAAGGTCAAACTCAAGGTCAAAGTCAAAGTCAAAGTCAAAGTCAAAGTCAAGGTCAAAGTCAAAGTCAAAGTCAAAGTCAAGGTCAAATTCAAGGTCAAAGTCAAAGTCAAAGTCAAAGTCAAAGTCAAAGTCAAAGTCAAAGTCAAAGTCAAAGTCAAAGTCAAAGTCAAAGTCAAAGTCAAAGTCAAGGTCAAAGTCAAAGTCAAAGTCAAAGTCAAAGTCAAAGTCAAAGTCAAAGTCAAAGTCAAAGTCAAAGTCAAAGTCAAAGTCAAAGTCAAAGTCAAAGTCAAAGTCAAAGTCAAAGTCAAAGTCAAAGTCAAAGTCACAGTCAAAGTCATAGTAAAAGTAAAAGTAAAAGTCAAAGTCAAGGTCAAATTCAAGGTCAAAGTCACAGTCAAAGTCAAAGTCAAAGTCAAAGTCAAGGTCAAAGTCAAGGTCAAAGTCAAAGTCAAAGTCAAAGTCAAAGTCAAAGTCAAAGTCAAAGTCAAAGTCAAAGTCAAAGTCAAAGTCAAAGTCAAAGTCAAAGTCAAAGTCACAGTCAAAGTCATAGTAAAAGTAAAAGTAAAAGTAAAAGTAAAAGTAAAAGTCAAAGTCAAAGTCAAAGTCAAAGTAAAGGTCAAAGTCAAAGTCAAAGTCAAAGTCAAGGTCAAACTCAAGGTCAAAGTCAAAGTCAAAGTCAAAGTCAAAGTCAAGGTCAAAGTCAAAGTCAAAGTCAAAGTCAAGGTCAAATTCAAGGTCAAAGTCAAAGTCAAAGTCAAAGTCAAAGTCAAAGTCAAAGTCAAAGTCAAAGTCAAAGTCAAAGTCAAAGTCAAAGTCAAAGTCAAAGTCAAAGTCAAAGTCAAAGTCAAAGTCAAAGTCAAGGTCAAAGTCAAAGTCAAAGTCAAAGTCAAAGTCAAAGTCAAAGTGAAGGTCAAAGTCAAAGTCAAAGTCAAAGTCAAAGTCAAGGTCAAATTCAAGGTCAAAGTCAAAGTCAAAGTCAAAGTCAAAGTCAAAGTCAAAGTCAAAGTCAAAGTCAAAGTCAAGGTCAAAGTCAAAGTCAAAGTCAAAGTCAAAGTCAAAGTCAAAGTCAAAGTCAAAGTCAAGGTCAAAGTCAAAGTCAAGGTCAAATTCAAGGTCAAAGTCAAAGTCAAAGTCAAAGTCAAAGTCAAAGTCAAAGTCAAAGTCAAAGTCAAAGTCAAAGTCAAAGTCAAAGTCAAAGTCAAAGTCAAAGTCAAAGTCAAAGTCAAAGTCAAAGTCAAAGTCAAAGTCAAAGTCAAAGTCAAAGTCAAGGTCAAATTCAAGGTCAAAGTCAAAGTCAAAGTCAAAGTCAAAGTCAAAGGCAAAGTCAAAGTCAAAGTCAAAGTCAAAGTCAAGGTCAAAGTCAAAGTCAAAGTCAAAGTCAAAGTCAAAGTCAAAGTGAAGGTCAAAGTCAAAGTCAAAGTCAAAGTCAAAGTCAAGGTCAAATTCAAAGTCAAAGTCAAAGCCAAAGTCAAAGTCAAAGTCAAAGCCAAAGTCAAAGTCAAAGTCAAAGTCAAAGTCAAAGTCAAAGTCAAAGTCAAAGTCAAGGTCAAAGTCAAAGTCAAAGTCAAAGTCAAAGTCAAAGTCAAAGTCAAAGTCAAAGTCAAAGTCAAAGTCAAAGTCAAAGTCAAAGTCAAAGTCAAAGTCAAGGTCAAAGTCAAAGTCAAAGTCAAAGTCAAAGTCAAAGTCAAAGTGAAGGTCAAAGTCAAAGTCAAAGTCAAAGTCAAAGTCAAGGTCAAATTCAAGGTCAAAGTCAAAGTCAAAGTCAAAGTCAAAGTCAAAGTCAAAGTCAAAGTCAAAGTCAAGGTCAAAGTCAAAGTCAAAGTCAAAGTCAAAGTCAAAGTCAAAGTCAAAGTCGTAGTAAAAGTAAAAGTCAAAGTCAAAGTCAAAGTCAAAGTCAAAGTCAAAGTCAAAGTCAAAGTCAAAGTCAAAGTCAAAGTCAAAGTCAAAGTCAAAGTCAAAGTCAAAGTCAAAGTCAAAGTCAAAGTCAAAGCCAAAGTCAAAGTCAAAGTCAAAGTCAAAGTCAAAGTCAAAGTCAAAGTCAAAGTCAAAGTCAAAGTCAAAGTCAAAGTCAAAGTCAAAGTCAAGGTCAAAGTCAAAGTCAAAGTCAAAGTCAAAGTCAAAGTCAAAGTCAAGGTCAAAGTCAAAGTCAAAGTCAAGGTCAAAGTCAAGGTCAAAGTCAAAGTCAAAGTCAAAGTCAAAGTCAAAGTCAAGGTCAAATTCAAGGTCAAAGTCAAAGTCAAAGTCAAGGTCAAAGTCAAAGTCAAAGTCAAAGTCAAAGTCAAAGTCAAAGTCAAAGTAAAGGTCAAAGTCAAAGTCAAAGTCAAAGTCAAGGTCAAATTCAAGGTCAAGGTCAAAGTCAAAGTCAAAGTCAAAGTCAAAGTCAAAGTCAAAGTCAAAGTCAAGGTCAAATTCAAGGTCAAAGTCAAAGTCAAAGTCAAAGTCAAAGTCAAAGTCAAAGTCAAAGTCAAAGTCAAAGTCAAAGTCAAATTCAAAGTCAAAGTCAAAGTCAAAGTCAAAGTCAAAGTCAAAGTCAAGGTCAAAGTCAAAGTCAAAGTCAAAGTCAAAGTAAAGGTCAAAGTCAAAGTCAAAGTCAAAGTCAAAGTCATAGTAAAAGTAAAAGTCAAAGTCAAAGTCAAAGTCAAAGTAAAGGTCAAGGTCAAAGTCAAAGTCAAAGTCAAAGTAAAGGTCAAAGTCAAAGTCAAGGTCAAAGTCAAAGTCAAAGTCAAAGTCAAAGTCAAAGTCAAAGTCAAAGTCAAAGTCAAAGTCAAAGTCAAAGTCAAAGTCAAAGTCAAAGTCAAAGTCAAAGTCAAAGTCACAGTCAAAGTCAAAGTCAAAGTCAAAGTCAAAGTCAAAGTCAAGGTCAAAGTCAAAGTCAAAGTCAAAGTCAAAGTCAAAGTCAAAGTCAAAGTCAAAGTCAAAGTCAAAGTCAAAGTCAAAGTCAAAGTAAAAGTAAAAGTAAAAGTAAAAGTAAAAGTAAAAGTAAAAGTAAAAGTAAAAGTAAAAGTAAAAGTAAAAGTAAAAGTAAAAGTAAAAGTAAAAGTAAAAGTAAAAGTAAAAGTAAAAGTAAAAGTAAAAGTAAAAGTAAAAGTAAAAGTAAAAGTAAAAGTAAAAGTCAAAGTCAAAGTCAAAGTCAAAGTCAAAGTAAAGGTCAAGGTCAAAGTCAAAGTCAAGGTCAAATTCAAGGTCAAAGTCAAAGTCAAAGTCAAAGTCAAAGTCACAGTCAAAGTCAAAGTCACAGTCAAAGTCAAAGTCAAAGTCAAAGTCAAAGTCAAAGCCAAAGTCAAAGTCAAAGCCAAAGTCAAAGTCAAAGTCAAAGTCAAAGTCAAAGTCAAAGTCAAAGTAAAGGTCAAAGTCAAAGTCAAAGTCAAGGTCAAATTCAAGGTCAAAGTCAAAGTCAAAGACAAAGTCAAAGTCAAAGTCAAAGACAAAGTCAAAGTCAAAGTCAAAGTCAAAGCCAAAGTCAAAGTCAAAGTCAAAGTCAAAGTCAAAGTCAAAGTCAAAGTCAAAGTCAAAGTCAAAGTCAAAGTCAAAGTCACAGTCAAAGTCAAAGTCAAAGTCAAGGTCAAAGTCAAAGTCAAAGTCAAGGTCAAAGTCAAAGTCAAAGTCAAAGTCAAAGTCAAAGTCAAAGTCAAAGTCAAAGTCAAAGTCAAAGTCAAAGTCAAAGTCAAAGTCAAAGTCAAAGTCAAAGTCAAAGTCAGAGTCAAAATCAAAGTCAAAGTCAAGGTCAAATTCAAGGTCAAAGTCAAAGTCAAAGTCAAAGTCAAAGTCAAAGTCAAAGTCAAAGTCAAAGTCAAAGTCAAAGTCAAAGTCAAAGTCAAAGTCAAAGTCAAAGTCAAAGTCAAAGTCAAAGTCAAAGTCAAAGTCAAAGTCAAAGTCAAAGTCAAAGTCAAAGTCAAAGTCAAAGTCAAAGTCAAAGTCAAAGTCAAAGTCAAAGTCAAAGTCACAGTCAAAGTCAAAGTCAAAGTCAAAGTCAAAGTCAAAGTCAAAGTCAAAGTCAAAGTCAAAGTCAAAGTCAAGGTCAAATTCAAGGTCAAAGTCAAAGTCAAAGTCAAAGTCAAAGTCAAAGTCAAAGTAAAAGTCAAAGTCAAAGTCAAAGTCAAATTCAAAGTCAAAGTCAAAGTCAAAGTCAAGGTCAAAGTCAAGGTCAAAGTCAAAGTCAAAGTCAAAGTCAAAGTCAAAGTCAAGGTCAAATTCAAGGTCAAAGTCAAAGTCAAAGTCAAAGTCAAAGTCAAATTCAAGGTCAAAGTCAAAGTCAAAGTCAAAGTCAAAGTCAAAGTCAAAGTCAAAGTCAAAGTCAAAGTCAAATTCAAAGTCAAAGTCAAATTCAAAGTCAAAGTAAAAGTAAAAGTAAAAGTAAAAGTCAAAGTCAAAGTCAAAGTCAAAGCCAAAGTCAAAGTCAAAGTCAAAGTCAAAGTCAAAGTCAAAGTCAAAGTCAAATTCAAAGTCAAAATCAAAGTCAAAGTCAAAGTCAAAGTCAAAGTCAAAGTCAAAGTCAAAGTCAAAGTCAAAGTCAAAGTCAAAGCCAAAGTCAAAGTCAACGTCAAAGTCAAAGTCAAAGTCAAAGTCAAAGTCAAAGTCAAAGTCAAAGTCAAAGTCAAAGTCAAAGTCAAAGTCAAAGTCAAAGTCAAAGTCAAAGTCAAAGTCAAAGTCAAAGTCAAAGTCAAAGTCAAAGTCAAGGTCAAAGTAAAGGTCAAGGTCAAAGTCAAAGTCAAAGTCAAAGTCAAAGTCAAAGTCAAAGTCACAGTCAAAGTCAAAGTCAAAGACAAAGTCAAAGTCAAAGTCAAAGTCAAAGCCAAAGTCAAAGTCAAAGTCAAAGTCAAAGCCAAAGTCAAAGTCAAAGTCAAAGTCAAAGTCAAAGTCAAAGTCAAAGTCAAAGTAATGGTCAAAGTCAAAGTCAAAGTCAAAGTCAAGGTCAAAGTAAAGGTCAAGGTCAAAGTCAAAGTCAAAGTCAAAGTCAAAGTCAAAGTCAAAGTCACAGTCAAAGTCAAAGTCAAAGACAAAGTCAAAGTCAAAGTCAAAGTCAAAGCCAAAGTCAAAGTCAAAGTCAAAGCCAAAGTCAAAGTCAAAGTCAAAGTCAAAGTCAAAGTCAAAGTCAAAGTCAAAGTCAAGGTCAAAGTCAAAGTCAAAGTCAAAGTCAAAGTCAAAGTCAAAGTCAAAGTCAAAGTCAAAGTCAAAGTCAAAGTCAAGGTCAAAGTCAAAGTCAAAGTCAAAGTCAAAGTCAAAGTCAAAGTCAAAGTCAAAGTCAAAGTCAAAGTCAAAGTCAAAGTCAAAGTCAAAGTCAAAGTCAAAGTCAAAGTCAAAGTCAAAGTCAAAGTCAAAGTCAAAGTCAAAGTCAAAGTCAAAGTCAAAGTCAAAGTCAAAGTCAAAGTCAAAGTCAAAGTCAAAGTCAAAGTCAAAGTCAAAGTCAAAGTCAAAGTCAAAGTCAAAGTCAAAGTCAAAGTCAAAGTCAAAGTCAAAGTCAAAGTCAAAGTCAAAGTCAAAGTCAAAGTCAAGGTCAAAGTCAAAGTCAAAGTCAAGGTCAAGGTCAAATTCAAGGTCAAAGTCAAAGTCAAAGTCAAAGTCAAAGTCAAAGTCAAAGTCAAGGTCAAAGTCAAAGTCAAAGTCAAAGTCAAAGTCAAAGTCAAAGTCAAAGTCAAAGTCAAAGTCAAAGTCAAAGTCAAAGTGAAAGTAAAGGTCAAAGTCAAAGTAAAAGTCAAAGTCAAGGTCAAATTCAAGGTCAAAGTCAAAGTCAAAGTCAAAGTCAAAGTCAAGGTCAAAGTCAAAGTCAAAGTCAAAGTCAAAGTCAAAGTCAAAGTCAAAGTAAAAGTCAAAGTAAAAGTCAAAGTCAAAGTCAAAGTCAAAGTCAAAGTCAAAGTCAAAGTCAAAGTCAAAGTCAAAGTCAAAGTCAAAGTCAAAGTCAAAGTCAAAGTCAAAGTCAAAGTCAAGGTCAAAGTCAAAGTCAAAGTCAAAGTCAAAGTCAAAGTCAAAGTCAAAGTCAAAGTCAAAGTCAAAGTCAAAGTCAAAGTCAAAGTCAAAGTCAAAGTCAAAGTCAAGGTCAAAGTCAAAGTCAACGTCAAAGTCAAAGTCAAAGTCAAAGTCAAAGTCAAAGTCAAAGTCAAAGTCAAAGTCAAGGTCAAAGTCAAAGTCAAAGTCAAAGTCAAAGTCAAAGTCAAAGTCAAAGTCAAAGTCAAAGTCAAAGTCAAAGTCAAAGTAAAGGTCAAAGTCAAAGTAAAAGTCAAAGTCAAGGTCAAATTCAAGGTCAAAGTCAAAGTCAAAGTCAAAGTCAAAGTCAAGGTCAAAGTCAAAGTCAAAGTCAAAGTCAAAGTCAAAGTCAAAGTCAAAGTAAAAGTCAAAGTCAAAGTCAAAGTCAAAGTCAAAGTCAAAGTCAAAGTCAAAGTCAAAGTCAAAGTCAAAGTCAAAGTCAAGGTCAAAGTCAAAGTCAAAGTCAAAGTCAAAGTAAAAGTCAAAGTCAAAGTCAAAGCCAAAGTCAAAGTCAAAGTCAAAGTCAAAGTCAAAGTCAAAGTCAAAGTCAAAGTCAAAGTCAAAGTCAAAGTCAAAGTCAAGGTCAAAGTCAAAGTCAAAGCCAAAGTCAAAGTCAAAGTCAAAGTCAAAGTCAAAGTCAAAGTCAAAGTCAAAGTCAAGGTCAAAGTCAAAGTCAAAGTCAAAGTCAAAGTCAAAGTCAAAGTCAAAGTCAAGGTCAAATTCAAGGTCAAATTCAAGGTCAAAGTCAAAGTCAAGGTCAAAGTGAAAGTCAAAGTCAAAGTCAAAGTCAAAGTCAAAGTCAAAGTCAAAGTCAAAGTCAAAGTCAAAGTCAAAGTCAAAGCCAAAGTCAAAGTCAAAGTCAAAGTCAAAGTCAAAGTCAAAGTCAAAGTCAAAGTCAAAGTCAAAGTCAAAGTCAAGGTCAAAGTCAAAGTCAAAGTCAAGGTCAAATTCAAGGTCAAAGTCAAAGTCAAAGTCAAAGTCAAAGTCAAAGTCAAAGTCAAAGTCAAAGTCAAAGTCAAAGTCAAAGTCAAAGTCAAAGTCAAAGTCAAAGTCAAAGTCAAAATCAAAGTCAAAGTCAAGGTCAAAGTCAAAGTCAAAGTCAAAGTCAAAGTCAAAGTCAAAGCCAAAGTCAAAGTCAAAGTCAAAGTCAAAGTCAAAGTCAAAGTCAAAGTCAAAGTCAAAGTCAAAGTCAAAGTCAAAGTCAAAGTCAAAGTCAAAGTCAAAGTCAAAGTCAAAGTCAAAGTCAAAGTCAAAGTCAAAGTCAAAGTCAAGGTCAAAGTCAAAGTCAAAGTCAAAGTCAAAGTCAAAGTCAAAGTCAAAGTCAAAGTCAAAGTCAAAGTCAAAGTCAAAGTCAAAGTAAAAGTCAAAGTCAAAGTCAAAGTCAAAGTCAAAGTCAAAGTCAAAGTCAAAGTCAAAGTCAAAGTCAAAGTCAAAGTCAAGGTCAAAGTCAAGGTCAAAGTCAAAGTCAAAGTCAAAGTCAAAGTCAAAGTCAAAGTCAAAGTCAAAGTCAAAGTCAAAGTCAAAGTCAAAGTCAAAGTCAAAGTCAAAGTCAAAGTCATAGTAAAAGTAAAAGTAAAAGTAAAAGTAAAAGTAAAAGTAAAAGTCAAAGTCAAAGTCAAAGTCAAAGTCAAAGTAAAGGTCAAGGTCAAAGTCAAAGTCAAGGTCAAATTCAAAGTCAAAGTCAAAGTCAAAGTCAAAGTAAAGGTCAAAGTCAAAGTCAAAGTCAAGGTCAAATTCAAGGTCAAAGTCAAAGTCAAAGTCAAAGTCAAAGTCAAAGTCAAGGTCAAAGTCAAAGTCAAAGTCAAAGTCAAAGTCAAAGTCAAAGTCAAAGTCAAAGTCAAAGTAAAAGTCAAAGTCAAAGTCAAAGTCAAAGTCAAATTCAAGGTCAAAGTCAAAGTCAAAGTCAAAGTCAAAGTAAAGGTCAAAGTCAAAGTCAAAGTCAAAGTCAAAGTCAAAGTCAAAGTCAAAGTCAAAGCCAAAGTCAAAGTCAAAGTCAAAGTCAAAGTCAAAGTCAAAGTCAAAGTCAAAGTCAAAGTCAAAGTCAAAGTCAAAGTCAAAGTCAAAGTCAAGGTCAAAGTCAAAGTCAAAGTCAAGGTCAAATTCAAGGTCAAAGTCAAAGTCAAAGTCAAAGTCAAAGTCAAAGTCAAAGTCAAAGTCAAAGTCAAAGTCAAAGTCAAAGTCAAAGTCAAAGTCAAAGTCAAAGTCAAAGTCAAAGTCAAAGTCAAAGTCAAAGTCAAGGTCAAAGTCAAAGTCAAAGTCAAAGTCAAAGTCAAAGTCAAGGTCAAAGTCAAAGTCAAAGTCAAAGTCAAAGTCAAAGTCAAAGTCAAAGTAAAGGTCAAAGTCAAAGTCAAAGTCAAAGTCAAGGTCAAATTCAAGGTCAAAGTCAAAGTCAAAGTCAAAGTCAAAGTCAAAGTCAAGGTCAAAGTCAAAGTCAAGGTCAAAGTCAAAGTCAAAGTCAAAGTCAAAGTCAAAGTCAAAGTAAAAGTCAAAGTCAAAGTCAAAGTCAAAGTCAAAGTCAAAGTCAAAGTCAAAGTCAAAGTCAAAGTCAAAGTCAAGGTCAAAGTCAAGGTCAAAGTCAAAGTCAAAGTCAAAGTCAAAGTCAAAGTCAAAGTCAAAGTCAAAGTCAAAGTCAAAGTCAAAGTCAAAGTCAAAGTCAAAGTCAAAGTCAAAGTCATAGTAAAAGTAAAAGTAAAAGTAAAAGTAAAAGTAAAAGTCAAAGTCAAAGTCAAAGTCAAAGTCAAAGTCAAAGTAAAGGTCAAGGTCAAAGTCAAAGTCAAGGTCAAATTCAAAGTCAAAGTCAAAGTCAAAGTCAAAGTAAAGGTCAAAGTCAAAGTCAAAGTCAAGGTCAAATTCAAGGTCAAAGTCAAAGTCAAAGTCAAAGTCAAAGTCAAAGTCAAGGTCAAAGTCAAAGTCAAAGTCAAAGTCAAAGTCAAAGTCAAAGTCAAAGTAAAAGTCAAAGTCAAAGTCAAAGTCAAATTCAAGGTCAAAGTCAAAGTCAAAGTCAAAGTCAAAGTAAAGGTCAAAGTCAAAGTCAAGGTCAAAGTCAAAGTCAAAGTCAAAGTCAAAGTCAAAGTCAAAGTCAAAGTCAAAGTCAAAGTCAAAGTCAAAGTCAAAGTCAAAGTCAAAGTCAAGGTCAAAGTCAAAGTCAAAGCCAAAGTCAAAGTCAAAGTCAAAGTCAAAGTCAAAGTCAAGGTCAAAGTCAAAGTCAAAGTCAAAGTCAAAGTCAAATTCAAGGTCAAAGTCAAAGTCAAAGTCAAAGTCAAAGTCAAAGTCAAAGTCAAAGTCAAAGTCAAAGTCAAAGTCAAAGTCAAAGTCAAAGTCAAAGTCAAAGTCAAAGTCAAAGTCAAAGTCAAAGTCATAGTAAAAGTAAAAGTAAAAGTAAAAGTAAAAGTCAAAGTCAAAGTCAAAGTCAAAGTCAAAGTCAAAGTAAAGGTCAAGGTCAAAGTCAAAGTCAAGGTCAAATTCAAAGTCAAAGTCAAAGTCAAAGTCAAAGTCAAAGTCAAAGTCAAGGTCAAATTCAAGGTCAAAGTCAAAGTCAAAGTCAAAGTCAAAGTCAAAGTCAAAGTCAAAGTCAAAGTCAAGGTCAAAGTCAAAGTCAAAGTCAAATTCAAAGTCAAAGTCAAAGTCAAAGTCAAAGTCAAAGTCAAGGTCAAAGTCAAAGTCAAGGTCAAAGTCAAAGTCAAAGCCAAAGTCAAAGTCAAAGTCAAAGTCAAGGTCAAAGTCAAAGTCAAAGTCAAAGTCAAAGTCAAAGTCAAAGTCAAAGTCAAAGTCAAAGTCAAAGTCAAAGTCAAAGTCAAAGTCAAGGTCAAAGTCAAAGTCAAAGTCAAAGTCAAAGTCAAAGTCAAAGTCAAAGTCAAGGTCAAAGTCAAAGTCAAAGTCAAAGTCAAAGTCAAAGTCAAATTCAAGGTCAAAGTCAAAGTCAAAGTCAAAGTCAAAGTCAAAGTCAAAGTCAAAGTCAAAGTCAAAGTCAAAGTCAAAGTCAAAGTCAAAGTCAAAGTCAAAGTCAAAGTCAAAGTCAAAGTCAAGGTCAAAGTCAAAGTCAAAGTCAAAGTCAAAGTCAAAGTCAAGGTCAAAGTCAAAGTCAAGGTCAAAGTCAAAGTCAAAGTCAAAGTCAAAGTAAAGGTCAAAGTCAAAGTCAAAGTCAAAGTCAAGGTCAAATTCAAGGTCAAAGTCAAAGTCAAAGTCAAAGTCAAAGTCAAAGTCAAGGTCAAAGTCAAAGTCAAAGTCAAAGTCAAAGTCAAAGTCAAAGTCAAAGTCAAAGTCAAGGTCAAAGTCAAGGTCAAAGTCAAAGTCAAAGTCAAAGTCAAAGTCAAAGTCAAGGTCAAAGTCAAAGTCAAAGTCAAGGTCAAAGTAAAAGTCAAAGTCAAATTCAAAGTCAAAGTCAAAGTCAAAGTCAAGGTCAAAGTCAAGGTCAAAGTCAAAGTCAAAGTCAAAGTCAAAGTCAAAGTCAAAGTCATAGTAAAAGTAAAAGTAAAAGTCAAAGTCAAAGTCAAAGTCAAAGTCAAAGTCAAAGTCAAAGTCAAAGTCAAAGTCAAAGTCAAAGTCAAAGTCAAAGTCAAAGTCAAAGTCAAAGTCAGAGTCAAAGTCAAAGTCAAAGTCAAAGTCAAAGTCAAGGTCAAAGTCAAAGTCAAAGTCAAAGCCAAAGTCAAAGTCAAAGTCAAAGTCAAAGTCAAAGTCAAAGTCAAAGTCAAAGTCAAAGTCAAAGTCAAAGTCAAAGTCAAAGTCAAAGTCAAAGTCAAAGTCAAAGTCAAGGTCAAAGTCAAAGTCAACGTCAAAGTCAAAGTCAAAGTCAAAGTCAAAGTCAAAGTCAAAGTCAAAGTCAAAGTCAAGGTCAAAGTCAAAGTCAAAGTCAAAGTCAAAGTCAAAGTCAAAGTCAAAGTCAAAGTCAAAGTCAAAGTCAAAGTCAAAGTCAAAGTCAAAGTAAAGGTCAAAGTCAAAGTAAAAGTCAAAGTCAAGGTCAAATTCAAGGTCAAAGTCAAAGTCAAAGTCAAAGTCAAAGTCAAGGTCAAAGTCAAAGTCAAAGTCAAAGTCAAAGTCAAAGTCAAAGTAAAAGTCAAAGTAAAAGTCAAAGTCAAAGTCAAAGTCAAAGTCAAAGTCAAAGTCAAAGTCAAAGTCAAAGTCAAAGTCAAAGTCAAAGTCAAAGTCAAAGTCAAAGTCAAAGTCAAAGTCAAAGTCAAGGTCAAAGTCAAAGTCAAAGCCAAAGTCAAAGTCAAAGTCAAAGTCAAAGTCAAAGTCAAAGTCAAAGTCAAAGTCAAAGTCAAGGTCAAAGTCAAAGTCAAAGTCAAAGTCAAAGTCAAAGTCAAAGTCAAAGTCAAGGTCAAATTCAAGGTCAAATTCAAGGTGAAAGTCAAAGTCAAGGTCAAAGTGAAAGTCAAAGTCAAAGTCAAAGTCAAAGTCAAAGTCAAAGTCAAAGTCAAAGTCAAAGTCAAAGTCAAAGTCAAAGTCAAAGTCAAAGTCAAAGTCAAAGTCAAAGCCAAAGTCAAAGTCAAAGTCAAAGTCAAAGTCAAAGTCAAAGTCAAAGTCAAAGTCAAAGTCAAAGTCAAAGTCAAGGTCAAAGTCAAAGTCAAAGTCAAGGTCAAATTCAAGGTCAAAGTCAAAGTCAAAGTCAAAGTCAAAGTCAAAGTCAAAGTCAAAGTCAAAGTCAAAGTCAAAGTCAAAGTCAAAGTCAAAGTCAAAGTCAAAGTCAAAGTCAAAATCAAAGTCAAAGTCAAGGTCAAAGTCAAAGTCAAAGTCAAAGTCAAAGTCAAAGTCAAAGCCAAAGTCAAAGTCAAAGTCAAAGTCAAAGTCAAAGTCAAAGTCAAAGTCAAAGTCAAAGTCAAAGTCAAAGTCAAAGTCAAAGTCAAAGTCAAAGTCAAAGTCAAAGTCAAAGTCAAAGTCCAGGTCAAAGTCAAAGTCAAAGTCAAAGTCAAAGTCAAAGTCAAAGTCAAAGTCAAAGTCAAAGTCAAAGTCAAAGTCAAAGTCAAAGTCAAAGTCAAAGTCAAAGTCAAAGTCAAAGTCAAGGTCAAAGTCAAAGTCAAAGTCAAAGTCAAAGTCAAAGTCAAAGTCAAAGTAAAGGTCAAAGTCAAAGTCAAAGTCAAAGTCAAGGTCAAATTCAAGGTCAAGGTCAAAGTCAAAGTCAAAGTCAAAGTCAAAGTCAAAGTCAAAGTCAAAGTCAAAGTCAAAGTCAAAGTCAAAGTCAAAGTCAAGGTCAAATTCAAGGTCAAAGTCAAAGTCAAAGTCAAAGTCAAAGTCAAAGTCAAAGTCAAAGTCAAAGTCAAAGTCATAGTAAAAGTAAAAGTCAAAGTCAAAGTCAAAGTCAAAGTAATGGTCAAGGTCACAGTCAAAGTCAAAGTCAAAGTAAAGGTCAAAGTCAAAGTCAAAGTCAAAGTCAAAGTCAAAGTCAAAGTCAAAGTCAAAGTCAAAGTCAAAGTCAAAGTCAAAGTCAAAGTCAAAGTCAAAGTCAAAGTCAAAGTCAAAGTCAAAGTCAAAGTCAAAGTCAAAGTCAAAGTCAAAGTCAAAGTCAAAGTCATAGTAAAAGTAAAAGTAAAAGTAAAAGTCAAAGTCAAAGTCAAAGTCAAGGTCAAAGTCAAAGTCAAAGTCAAAGTCAAAGTCAAAGTCAAAGTCAAAGTCAAAGTCAAAGTCAAAGTCAAGGTCAAAGTCAAAGTCAAAGTCAAAGTCAAAGTCAAAGTCAAAGTCAAAGTCAAAGTCAAAGTCAAAGTCAAAGTCAAAGTCAAAGTCAAAGTCAAAGTCAAAGCCAAAGTCAAAGTCAAAGTCAAAGTCAAAGTCAAAGTCAAGGTCAAAGTCAAAGTCAAAGTCAAAGTCAAAGTCAAGGTCAAAGTCAAGGTCAAAGTCAAAGTCAAAGTCAAAGTCAAAGTCAAAGTCAAAGTCAAAGTCAAAGTCAAAGTCAAAGTCAAAGTCAAAGTCAAAGTCAAAGTCAAAGTCAAAGTCAAAGTCAAAGTCAAAGTCAAAGTCAAAGTCAAAGTCAAAGTCAAAGTCAAAGTCAAAGTCAAAGTCAAAGTCAAAGTCAAAGTCAAGGTCAAAGTCAAAGTCAAAGTCAAAGTCAAAGTCAAAATCAAAGTCAAAGTCAAAGTCAAAGTCAAAGTCAAAGTCAAAGTCAAAGTCAAAGTCAAAGTAAAGTTCAAAGTCAAAGTCAAAGTCAAAGTCAAGGTCAAATTCAAGGTCAAAGTCAAAGTCAAAGTCAAAGTCAAAGTCAAAGTCAAGGTCAAAGTCAAAGTCAAGGTCAAAGTCAAAGTCAAAGTCAAAGTCAAAGTCAAAGTCAAAGTCAAAGTCAAAGTCAAAGTCAAAGTCAAAGCCAAAGTCAAAGTCAAAGTCAAAGTCAAAGTCAAAGTCAAAGTCAAAGTCAAAGTCAAAGTCAAAGTCAAAGTCAAAGTCAAAGTCAAAGTCAAAGTCAAAGTCAAAGTCAAAGTCAAAGTCAAAGTCAAGGTCAAAGTCAAAGTCAAAGTCATAGTAAAAGTAAAAGTCAAAGTCAAAGTCAAAGTCAAAGTCAAAGTCAAAGTCAAAGTCAAGGTCAAAGTCAAAGTCAAAGTCAAAGTCAAAGTAAAGGTCAAAGTCAAAGTCAAAGTCAAAGTCAAAGTCAAAGTCAAAGTCAAAGTCAAAGTCAAAGTCAAAGCCAAAGTCAAAGTCAAAGTCAAAGTCAAAGTCAAAGTCAAAGTCAAAGTCAAAGTCAAAGTCAAAGTCAAAGTCAAAGTCAAAGTCAAAGTCAAAGTCAAAGTCAAAGTCAAAGTCAAGGTCAAAGTCAAAGTCAAAGTCAAAGTCAAAGTCAAAGTCAAAGTCAAAGTCAAAGTCAAAGTCAAAGTCAAAGTCAAAGTCAAATTCAAAGTCAAAGTCAAAGTCAAAGTCAAAGTAAAGGTCAAAGTCAAAGTCAAAGTCAAGGTCAAATTCAAGGTCAAAGTCAAAGTCAAAGTCAAAGTCAAAGTCAAAGTCAAAGTCAAGGTCAAAGTCAAAGTCAAAGTCAAAGTCAAAGTCAAAGTCAAAGTCAAAGTCAAAGTCAAAGTCAAAGTCAAAGTCAAAGTCAAGGTCAAAGTCAAAGTCAAAGTCAAAGCCAAAGTCAAAGTCAAAGTCAAAGTCAAAGTCAAAGTCAAAGTCAAAGTCAAAGTCAAAGTCAAAGTCAAAGTCAAAATCAAAGTCAAAGTCAAAGTCAAAGTCAAAGTCAAAGTCAAAGTCAAGGTCAAAGTCAAAGTCAAAGTCAAAGTCAAAGTCAAAGTCAAGGTCAAAGTCAAAGTCAAAGTCAAAGTCAAAGTCAAAGTCAAAGTCAAAGTCAAAGTCAAAGTCAAGGTCAAATTCAAGGTCAAAGTCAAAGTCAAAGTCAAAGTCAAAGTCAAAGTCAAAGTCAAAGTCAAAGTCAAAGTCAAAGTCAAAGTCAAAGTCAAAGTCAAAGTCAAAGTCAAAGTCAAAGTCAAAGTCAAAGTCAAAGTCAAAGTCAAAGTCAAAGTCAAGGTCAAAGTAAAAGTCAAAGTCAAATTCAAAGTCAAAGTCAAAGTCAAAGTCAAGGTCAAAGTCAAGGTCAAAGTCAAAGTCAAAGTCAAAGTCAAAGTCAAAGTCAAAGTCAAAGTCATAGTAAAAGTAAAAGTAAAAGTCAAAGTCAAAGTCAAAGTCAAAGTCAAAGTCAAAGTCAAAGTCAAAGTCAAAGTCAAAGTCAAAGTCAAAGTCAAAGTCAAAGTCAAAGTCAAAGTCAGAGTCAAAGTCAAAGTCAAAGTCAAAGTCAAAGTCAAGGTCAAAGTCAAAGTCAAAGTCAAAGCCAAAGTCAAAGTCAAAGTCAAAGTCAAAGTCAAAGTCAAAGTCAAAGTCAAAGTCAAAGTCAAAGTCAAAGTCAAAGTCAAAGTCAAAGTCAAAGTCAAAGTCAAAGTCAAAGTCAAGGTCAAAGTAAAAGTCAAAGTCAAATTCAAAGTCAAAGTCAAGGTCAAAGTCAAAGTCAAAGTCAAAGTCAAAGTCAAAGTCAAAGTCAAAGTCAAAGTCAAAGTCAAAGTCAAAGTCAAAGTCAAAGTCAAAGTCAAAGTCAAAGTCAAGGTCAAAGTCAAAGTCAAAGTCAAAGTCAAAGTCAAAGTCAAGGTCAAAGTCAAAGTCAAAGTCAAAGTCAAAGTCAAAGTCAAAGTCAAAGTCAAAGTCAAAGTCAAAGTCAAAGTCAAAGTCAAAGTCAAAGTCAAAGTCAAAGTCAAAGTCAAGGTCAAAGTCAAAGTCAAAGTCAAAGTCAAAGTCAAAGTCAAAGTCAAGGTCAAAGTCAAAGTCAAAGTAAAGGTCAAAGTCAAAGTCAAAGTCAAAGTCAAGGTCAAATTCAAGGTCAAAGTCAAAGTCAAAGTCAAAGTCAAAGTCAAAGTCAAGGTCAAAGTCAAAGTCAAAGTCAAAGTCAAAGTCAAAGTCAAAGTAAAAGTCAAAGTCAAAGTCAAAGTCAAAGTCAAAGTCAAAGTCAAAGTCAAAGTCAAAGTCAAAGTCAAAGTCAAAGTCAAGGTCAAAGTCAAGGTCAAAGTCAAAGTCAAAGTCAAAGTCAAAGTCAAAGTCAAAGTCAAAGTCAAAGTCAAAGTCAAAGTCAAAGTCAAAGTCAAAGTCAAAGTCAAAGTCAAAGTCATAGTAAAAGTAAAAGTAAAAGTAAAAGTAAAAGTAAAAGTCAAAGTCAAAGTCAAAGTCAAAGTCAAAGTCAAAGTAAAGGTCAAGGTCAAAGTCAAAGTCAAGGTCAAATTCAAAGTCAAAGTCAAAGTCAAAGTCAAAGTAAAGGTCAAAGTCAAAGTCAAAGTCAAGGTCAAATTCAAGGTCAAAGTCAAAGTCAAAGTCAAAGTCAAAGTCAAAGTCAAGGTCAAAGTCAAAGTCAAAGTCAAAGTCAAAGTCAAAGTCAAAGTCAAAGTCAAAGTAAAAGTCAAAGTCAAAGTCAAAGTCAAATTCAAGGTCAAAGTCAAAGTCAAAGTCAAAGTCAAAGTAAAGGTCAAAGTCAAAGTCAAGGTCAAAGTCAAAGTCAAAGTCAAAGTCAAAGTCAAAGTCACAGTCAAAGTCAAAGTCAAGGTCAAAGTCAAAGTCAAAGTCAAAGTCAAGGTCAAAGTCAAAGTCAAAGTCAAAGTCAAAGTCAAAGTCAAAGTCAAAGTCAAAGTCAATGTCAAAGTCAAAGTCAAAGTCAAAGTCAAAGTCAAAGTCAAAGTCAAAGTCAAAGTCAAAGTCAAAGTCAAAGTCAAGGTCAAAGTCAAGGTCAAAGTCAAAGTCAAAGTCAAAGTCAAAGTCAAAGTCAAAGTCAAAGTCAAAGTCAAAGTCAAAGTCAAAGTCAAAGTCAAAGTCAAAGTCAAAGTCAAAGTCAAAGTCAAAGTCAAAGTCAAAGTCAAAGTCAAAGTCAAAGTCAAGGTCAAAGTCAAAGTCAAAGTCAAAGTCAAAGTCAAAGTCAAAGTCAAAGTCAAGGTCAAAGTCAAAGTCAAAGTCAAAGTCAAAGTCAAAGTCAAAGTAAAGGTCAAAGTCAAAGTCAAAGTCAAAGTCAAGGTCAAATTCAAGGTCAAAGTCAAAGTCAAAGTCAAAGTCAAAGTCAAAGTCAAAGTCAAGGTCAAAGTCAAAGTCAAAGTCAAAGTCAAAGTCAAAGTCAAAGTAAAAGTCAAAGTCAAAGTCAAAGTCAAAGTCAAAGTCAAAGTCAAAGTCAAAGTCAAAGTCAAAGTCAAAGTCAAAGTCAAAGTCAAAGTCAAAGTCAAGGTCAAAGTCAAGGTCAAAGTCAAAGTCAAAGTCAAAGTCAAAGTCAAAGTCAAAGTCAAAGTCAAAGTCAAAGTCAAAGTCAAAGTCAAAGTCAAAGTCAAAGTCAAAGTCAAAGTCAAAGTCAAAGTCATAGTAAAAGTAAAAGTAAAAGTAAAAGTAAAAGTCAAAGTCAAAGTCAAAGTCAAAGTCAAAGTAAAGGTCAAGGTCAAAGTCAAAGTCAAGGTCAAATTCAAGGTCAAAGTCAAAGTCAAAGTCAAAGTCAAAGTCAAAGTCAAGGTCAAAGTCAAAGTCAAAGTCAAAGTCAAAGTCAAAGTCAAATTCAAAGTCAAAGTCAAAGTCAAAGTCAAGGTCAAAGTCAAGGTCAAAGTCAAAGTCAAAGTCAAAGTCAAAGTCAAAGTCAAAGTCATAGTAAAAGTAAAAGTAAAAGTCAAAGTCAAAGTCAAAGTCAAAGTCAAAGTCAAAGTCAAAGTCAAAGTCAAAGTCAAAGTCAAAGTCAAAGTCAAAGTCAAAGTCAAAGTCAAAGTCAGAGTCAAAGTCAAAGTCAAAGTCAAAGTCAAAGTCAAGGTCAAAGTCAAAGTCAAAGTCAAAGTCAAAGCCAAAGTCAAAGTCAAAGTCAAAGTCAAAGTCAAAGTCAAAGTCAAAGTCAAAGTCAAAGTCAAAGTCAAAGTCAAAGTCAAAGTCAAAGTCAAAGTCAAAGTCAAAGTCAAAGTCAAGGTCAAAGTCAAAGTCAACGTCAAAGTCAAAGTCAAAGTCAAAGTCAAAGTCAAAGTCAAAGTCAAAGTCAAAGTCAAGGTCAAAGTCAAAGTCAAAGTCAAAGTCAAAGTCAAAGTCAAAGTCAAAGTCAAAGTCAAAGTCAAAGTCAAAGTCAAAGTAAAGGTCAAAGTCAAAGTAAAAGTCAAAGTCAAGGTCAAATTCAAGGTCAAAGTCAAAGTCAAAGTCAAAGTCAAAGTCAAGGTCAAAGTCAAAGTCAAAGTCAAAGTCAAAGTCAAAGTCAAAGTCAAAGTCAAAGTAAAAGTCAAAGTAAAAGTCAAAGTCAAAGTCAAAGTCAAAGTCAAAGTCAAAGTCAAAGTCAAAGTCAAAGTCAAAGTCAAAGTCAAAGTCAAAGTCAAAGTCAAAGTCAAAGTCAAAGTCAAAGTCAAGGTCAAAGTCAAAGTCAAAGTCAAAGTCAAAGTCAAAGTCAAAGTCAAAGTCAAAGTCAAAGTCAAAGTCAAAGTCAAAGTCAAAGTCAAAGTCAAAGTCAAAGTCAAGGTCAAAGTCAAAGTCAACGTCAAAGTCAAAGTCAAAGTCAAAGTCAAAGTCAAAGTCAAAGTCAAAGTCAAAGTCAAAGTCAAAGTCAAGGTCAAAGTCAAAGTCAAAGTCAAAGTCAAAGTCAAAGTCAAAGTCAAAGTCAAAGTCAAAGTCAAAGTAAAGGTCAAAGTCAAAGTAAAAGTCAAAGTCAAGGTCAAATTCAAGGTCAAAGTCAAAGTCAAAGTCAAAGTCAAAGTCAAGGTCAAAGTCAAAGTCAAAGTCAAAGTCAAAGTCAAAGTCAAAGTCAAAGTAAAAGTCAAAGTAAAAGTCAAAGTAAAAGTCAAAGTCAAAGTCAAAGTCAAAGTCAGAGTCAAAGTCAAAGTCAAAGTCAAAGTCAAAGTCAAAGTCAAAGTCAAAGTCAAAGTCAAAGTCAAAGTCAAAGTCAAAGTCAAAGTCAAAGTCAAAGTCAAAGTCAAGGTCAAAGTCAAAGTCAAAGTCAAAGTCAAAGTCAAAGTAAAAGTCAAAGTCAAAGTCAAAGTCAAAGCCAAAGTCAAAGTCAAAGTCAAAGTCAAAGTCAAAGTCAAAGTCAAAGTCAAAGTCAAAGTCAAAGTCAAGGTCAAAGTCAAAGTCAAAGCCAAAGTCAAAGTCAAAGTCAAAGTCAAAGTCAAAGTCAAAGTCAAAGTCAAAGTCAAAGTCAAAGTCAAAGTCAAGGTCAAAGTCAAAGTCAAAGTCAAAGTCAAAGTCAAAGTCAAAGTCAAAGTCAAGGTCAAATTCAAGGTCAAATTCAAGGTCAAAGTCAAAGTCAAGGTCAAAGTGAAAGTCAAAGTCAAAGTCAAAGTCAAAGTCAAAGTCAAAGTCAAAGTCAAAGTCAAAGTCAAAGTCAAAGTCAAAGTCAAAGTCAAAGTCAAAGTCAAAGCCAAAGTCAAAGTCAAAGTCAAAGTCAAAGTCAAAGTCAAAGTCAAAGTCAAAGTCAAAGTCAAAGTCAAAGTCAAAGTCAAAGTCAAAGTCAAGGTCAAAGTCAAAGTCAAAGTCAAGGTCAAATTCAAGGTCAAAGTCAAAGTCAAAGTCAAAGTCAAAGTCAAAGTCAAAGTCAAAGTCAAAGTCAAAGTCAAAGTCAAAGTCAAAGTCAAGGTCAAAGTCAAAGTCAAAGTCAAAGTCAAAGTCAAAGTCAAAGCCAAAGTCAAAGTCAAAGTCAAAGTCAAAGTCAAAGTCAAAGTCAAAGTCAAAGTCAAAGTCAAAGTCAAAGTCAAAGTCAAAGTCAAGGTCAAAGTCAAAGTCAAAGTCAAAGTCAAAGTCAAAGTCAAAGTCAAAGTCAAAGTCAAAGTCAAAGTCAAAGTCAAAGTCAAAGTCAAAGTCAAAGTCAAGGTCAAAGTCAAAGTCAAAGTCAAAGTCAAAGTCAAAGTCAAAGTCAAAGTAAAGGTCAAAGTCAAAGTCAAAGTCAAAGTCAAGGTCAAATTCAAGGTCAAGGTCAAAGTCAAAGTCAAAGTCAAAGTCAAAGTCAAAGTCAAAGTCAAAGTCAAAGTCAAAGTCAAAGTCAAAGTCAAGGTCAAATTCAAGGTCAAAGTCAAAGTCAAAGTCAAAGTCAAAGTCAAAGTCAAAGTCAAAGTCAAAGTCAAAGTCAAAGTCAAAGTCAAAGTCAAAGTCAAAGTCAAAGTCAAAGTCAAAGTCATAGTAAAAGTAAAAGTCAAAGTCAAAGTCAAAGTCAAAGTAAAGGTCAAGGTCAAAGTCAAAGTCAAAGTCAAAGTAAAGGTCAAAGTCAAAGTCAAAGTCAAAGTCAAAGTCAAAGTCAAAGTCAAAGTCAAAGTCAAAGTCAAAGTCAAAGTCAAAGTCAAAGTCAAAGTCAAAGTCAAAGTCAAAATCAAAGTCAAAGTCAAGGTCAAAGTCAAAGTCAAAGTCAAAGTCAAAATCAAAGTCAAAGTCAAAGTCAAAGTCAAAGTCAAAGTCAAAGTCAAAGTCAAAGTCAAAGTAAAGTTCAAAGTCAAAGTCAAAGTCAAAGTCAAGGTCAAATTCAAGGTCAAAGTCAAAGTCAAAGTCAAAGTCAAAGTCAAGGTCAAAGTCAAAGTCAAGGTCAAAGTCAAAGTCAAAGTCAAAGTCAAAGTCAAAGTCAAAGTCAAAGTCAAAGTCAAAGTCAAAGTCAAAGTCAAAGTCAAAGTCAAAGTCAAAGTCAAAGTCAAAGTCAAAGTCAAAGTCAAAGTCAAAGTCAAAGTCAAAGTCAAAGTCAAAGTCAAAGTCAAAGTCAAAGTCAAGGTCAAAGTCAAAGTCAAAGTCAAAGTCAAAGTCAAAGTCAAAGTCAAAGTCAAAGTCAAAGTCAAAGTCAAAGTCAAAGTCAAGGTCAAAGTCAAAGTCAAAGTCAAAGTCAAAGTAAAGGTCAAAGTCAAAGTCAAAGTCAAAGTCAAAGTCAAAGTCAAAGTCATAGTAAAAGTAAAAGTAAAGGTCAAAGTCAAAGTCAAAGTCAAAGTCAAAGTCAAAGTCAAAGTCAAAGTCAAAGTCAAAGTCAAAGTCAAGGTCAAAGTCAAAGTCAAAGTCAAAGCCAAAGTCAAAGTCAAAGTCAAAGTCAAAGTCAAAGTCAAAGTCAAAGTCAAAGTCAAAGTCAAAGTCAAAGTCAAAGTCAAAATCAAAGTCAAAGTCAAAGTCAAAGTCAAAGTCAAAGTCAAAGTCAAAGTCAAGGTCAAAGTCAAAGTCAAAGTCAAAGTCAAAGTCAAAGTCAAAGTCAAGGTCAAAGTCAAAGTCAAAGTCAAAGTCAAAGTCAAAGTCAAAGTCAAAGTCAAAGTCAAAGTCAAGGTCAAATTCAAGGTCAAAGTCAAAGTCAAAGTCAAAGTCAAAGTCAAAGTCAAAGTCAAAGTCAAAGTCAAAGTCAAAGTCAAAGTCAAAGTCAAAGTCAAAGTCAAAGTCAAAGTCAAAGTCAAGGTCAAAGTAAAAGTCAAAGTCAAATTCAAAGTCAAGGTCAAAGTCAAAGTCAAGGTCAAAGTCAAGGTCAAAGTCAAAGTCAAAGTCAAAGTCAAAGTCAAAGTCAAAGTCATAGTAAAAGTAAAAGTAAAAGTCAAAGTCAAAGTCAAAGTCAAAGTCAAAGTCAAAGTCAAAGTCAAAGTCAAAGTCAAAGTCAAAGTCAAAGTCAAAGTCAAAGTCAAAGTCAAAGTCAAAGTCAAAGTCAGAGTCAAAGTCAAAGTCAAAGTCAAAGTCAAAGTCAAGGTCAAAGTCAAAGCCAAAGTCAAAGTCAAAGTCAAAGTCAAAGTCAAAGTCAAAGTCAAAGTCAAAGTCAAAGTCAAAGTCAAAGTCAAAGTCAAAGTCAAAGTCAAAGTCAAGGTCAAAGTCAAAGTCAACGTCAAAGTCAAAGTCAAAGTCAAAGTCAAAGTCAAAGTCAAAGTCAAAGTAAAGGTCAAAGTCAAAGTAAAAGTCAAAGTCAAGGTCAAATTCAAGGTCAAAGTCAAAGTCAAAGTCAAAGTCAAAGTCAAGGTCAAAGTCAAAGTCAAAGTCAAAGTCAAAGTCAAAGTCAAAGTCAAAGTAAAAGTCAAAGTAAAAGTCAAAGTCAAAGTCAAAGTCAAAGTCAAAGTCAAAGTCAAAGTCAAAGTCAAAGTCAAAGTCAAAGTCAAAGTCAAAGTCAAAGTCAAAGTCAAAGTCAAAGTCAAAGTCAAAGTCAAAGTCAAGGTCAAAGTCAAAGTCAAAGTCAAAGTCAAAGTCAAAGTCAAAGTCAAAGTCAAAGTCAAAGTCAAAGTAAAGGTCAAAGTCAAAGTAAAAGTCAAAGTCAAGGTCAAATTCAAGGTCAAAGTCAAAGTCAAAGTCAAAGTCAAAGTCAAGGTCAAAGTCAAAGTCAAAGTCAAAGTCAAAGTCAAAGTCAAAGTCAAAGTAAAAGTCAAAGTAAAAGTCAAAGTCAAAGTCAAAGTCAAAGTCAAAGTCAAAGTCAAAGTCAAAGTCAAAGTCAAAGTCAAAGTCAAAGTCAAAGTCAAAGTCAAAGTCAAAGTCAAAGTCAAAGTCAAAGTCAAAGTCAAAGTCAAGGTCAAAGTCAAAGTCAAAGTCAAAGTCAAAGTCAAAGTCAAAGTCAAAGTCAAAGTCAAAGTCAAAGTCAAAGTCAAAGTCAAAGTCAAAGTCAAAGTCAAAGTCAAGGTCAAAGTCAAAGTCAAAGTCAAAGTCAAAGTCAAGGTCAAATTCAAGGTCAAATTCAAGGTCAAAGTCAAAGTCAAAGTCAAAGTCAAAGTCAAAGTCAAAGTCAAAGTCAAAGTCAAAGTCAAAGTCAAAGTCAAAGTCAAAGTCAAAGTCAAAGTCAAAGTCAAAGTCAAGGTCAAAGTCAAGGTCAAAGTCAAAGTCAAAGTCAAAGTCAAAGTCAAAGTCAAAGTCAAAGTCAAAGTCAAAGTCAAAGTCAAAGTCAAAGTCAAAGTCAAAGTCAAAGTCAAAGTCAAAGTCAAAGTCAAAGTCAAAGTCAAAGTCAAAGTCAAAGTCAAAGTCAAAGTCAAAGTCAAAGTCAAAGTCAAAGTCAAAGTCAAAGTCAAAGTCAAAGTCAAAGGCAAAGTCAAAGTCAAAGTCAAAGTCAAGGTCAAAGTCAAAGTCAAAGTCAAAGTAAAGGTCAAATTCAAGGTCAAAGTCAAAGTCAAAGTCAAAGTCAAAGTCAAAGTCAAAGTCAATGTCAAAGTCAAAGTCAAAGTCAAAGTCAAAGTCAAAGTCAAAGTCAAAGTCAAAGTCACAGTCAAAGTCAAGGTCAAAGTCAAAGTCAAAGTCAAAGTCAAAGTCAAAGTCAAAGTCAAAGTCAAAGTCAAAGTCAAAGTCAAAGTCAAAGTCAAAGTAAAGGTCAAAGTCAAAGTAAAAGTCAAAGTCAAAGTCAAAGTCAAAGTCAAAGTCAAAGTCAAAGTCAAAGTCAAAGTAAAAGTCAAAGTCAAAGTCAAAGTCAAAGTCAAAGTCAAAGTCAAAGTCAAAGTCAAAGTCACAGTCAAAGTCAAGGTCAAAGTCAAAGTCAAAGTCAAAGTCAAAGTCAAAGTCAAAGTCAAAGTCAAAGTCAAAGTCAAAGTAAAGGTCAAAGTCAAAGTAAAAGTCAAAGTCAAAGTCAAAGTCAAAGTCAAAGTCAAAGTCAAAGTCAAAGTCAAAGTCAAAGTCAAAGTCAAAGTCAAAGTCAAAGTCAAAGTCAAAGTCAAAGTCAAGGTCAAAGTCAAAGTCAAAGTCAAGGTCAAAGTCAAAGTCAAGGTCAAAGTCAAAGTCAAAGTCAAAGTCAAAGTCAAAGTCAAAGTCAAAGTCAAAGTCAAAGTCAAAGTCAAAGTCAAAGTCAAAGTCAAAGTCAAAGTCAAAGTCAAAGTCAAAGTCAAAGTCAAAGTCAAAGTCAAAGTCAAAGTCAAAGTCAAAGTCAAAGTCAAAGTCAAAGTCAAAGTCAAAGTCAAAGGCAAAGTCAAAGTCAAAGTCAAAGTCAAGGTCAAAGTCAAAGTCAAAGGCAAAGTCAAAGTAAAGGTCAAAGTCAAAGTCAAAGTCAAAGTCAAGGTCAAATTCAAGGTCAAAGTCAAAGTCAAAGTCAAAGTCAAAGTCAAAGTCAAAGTCAAAGTCAAAGTCAAAGTCAAAGTCAATGTCAAAGTCAAAGTCAAAGTCAAAGTCAAAGTCAAAGTCAAAGTCAAAGTCAAAGTCAAAGTCAAAGTCACAGTCAAAGTCAAGGTCAAAGTCAAAGTCAAAGTCAAAGTCAAAGTCAAAGTCAAAGTCAAAGTCAAAGTCAAAGTCAAAGTCAAAGTCAAAGTCAAAGTCAGAGTCAAAGTCAAAGTAAAGGTCAAAGTCAAAGTCAAAGTCAAGGTCAAAGTCAAAGTCAAAGTCAAAGTCAAAGTCAAAGTCAAAGTCAAAGTCAAGGTCAAATTCAAGGTCAAATTCAAAGTCAAAGTCAAAGTCAAAGTCAAAGTCAAAGTCAAAGTCAAAGTCAAGGTCAAAGTCAAAGTCAAAGTCAAGGTCAAAGTCAAAGTCAAGGTCAAAGTCAAAGTCAAAGTCAAAGTCAAAGTCAAAGTCAAAGTCAAAGTCAAAGTCAAAGTCAAAGTCAAAGTCAAAGTCAAAGTCAAGGTCAAAGTCAAAGTCAAAGCCAAAGTCAAAGTCAAAGTCAAAGTCAAAGTCAAAGTCAAAGTCAAAGTCAAAGTCAAAGTCAAGGTCAAAGTCAAAGTCAAAGTCAAAGTCAAAGTCAAAGTCAAAGTCAAAGTCAAGGTCAAATTCAAGGTCAAATTCAAGGTCAAAGTCAAAGTCAAGGTCAAAGTGAAAGTCAAAGTCAAAGTCAAAGTCAAAGTCAAAGTCAAAGTCAAAGTCAAAGTCAAAGTCAAAGTCAAAGTCAAAGTCAAAGTCAAAGTCAAAGTCAAAGCCAAAGTCAAAGTCAAAGTCAAAGTCAAAGTCAAAGTCAAAGTCAAAGTCAAAGTCAAAGTCAAAGTCAAAGTCAAAGTCAAAGTCAAGGTCAAAGTCAAAGTCAAAGTCAAGGTCAAATTCAAGGTCAAAGTCAAAGTCAAAGTCAAAGTCAAAGTCAAAGTCAAAGTCAAAGTCAAAGTCAAAGTCAAAGTCAAAGTCAAAGTCAAAGTCAAAATCAAAGTCAAAGTCAAGGTCAAAGTCAAAGTCAAAGTCAAAGTCAAAGTCAAAGTCAAAGCCAAAGTCAAAGTCAAAGTCAAAGTCAAAGTCAAAGTCAAAGTCAAAGTCAAAGTCAAAGTCAAAGTCAAAGTCAAAGTCAAAGTCAAAGTCAAAGTCAAAGTCAAAGTCAAAGTCAAGGTCAAAGTCAAAGTCAAAGTCAAAGTCAAAGTCAAAGTCAAAGTCAAAGTCAAAGTCAAAGTCAAAGTCAAAGTCAAAGTCAAAGTCAAAGTCAAGGTCAAAGTCAAAGTCAAAGTCAAAGTCAAAGTCAAAGTCAAAGTAAAGGTCAAAGTCAAAGTCAAAGTCAAAGTCAAGGTCAAATTCAAGGTCAAGGTCAAAGTCAAAGTCAAAGTCAAAGTCAAAGTCAAAGTCAAAGTCAAAGTCAAAGTCAAAGTCAAAGTCAAAGTCAAAGTCAAAGTCAAAGTCAAGGTCAAATTCAAGGTCAAAGTCAAAGTCAAAGTCAAAGTCAAAGTCAAAGTCAAAGTCAAAGTCAAAGTCATAGTAAAAGTAAAAGTCAAAGTCAAAGTCAAAGTCAAAGTAAAGGTCAAGGTCAAAGTCAAAGTCAAAGTCAAAGTAAAGGTCAAAGTCAAAGTCAAAGTCAAAGTCAAAGTCAAAGTCAAAGTCAAAGTCAAAGTCAAAGTCATAGTAAAAGTAAAAGTAAAAGTCAAAGTCAAAGTCAAAGTCAAGGTCAAAGTCAAAGTCAAAGTCAAAGTCAAAGTCAAAGTCAAAGTCAAAGTCAAAGTCAAAGTCAAAGTCAAAGTCAAAGTCAAAGTCAAGGTCAAAGTCAAAGTCAAAGTCAAAGTCAAAGTCAAAGTCAAAGTCAAAGTCAAAGTAAAGGTCAAAGTCAAAGTCAAAGTCAAAGTCAAGGTCAAATTCAAGGTCAAAGTCAAAGTCAAAGTCAAAGTCAAAGTCAAAGTCAAAGTCAAAGTCAAAGTCAAAGTCAAAGTCAAAGTCAAAGTCAAAGTCAAAGTCAAGGTCAAATTCAAGGTCAAAGTCAAAGTCAAAGTCAAAGTCAAAGTCAAAGTCAAAGTCAAAGTCAAAGTAAAGTCAAAGTCAAAGTCAAAGTCAAAGTCGAAGTCAAAGTCAAGGTCAAAGTCAAAGTCAAAGTCAAAGTCAAAGTCAAAGTCAAAGTCAAAGTCAAAGTCAAAGTCAAAGTCAAAGTCAAAGTCAAAGTCAAAGTCAAGGTCAAAGTCAAAGTCAAAGTCAAAGTCAAAGTCAAAGTCAAAGTCAAAGTCAAAGTCAAAGTCAAAGTCAAAGTCAAAGTCAAAGTCAAAGTCAAAGCCAAAGTCAAAGTCAAAGTCAAAGTCAAAGTCAAAGTCAAGGTCAAAGTCAAAGTCAAAGTCAAAGTCAAAGTCAAGGCCAAAGTCAAGGTCAAAGTCAAAGTCAAAGTCAAAGTCAAAGTCAAAGTCAAAGTCAAAGTCAAAGTCAAAGTCAAAGTCAAAGTCAAAGTCAAAGTCAAAGTCAAAGTCAAAGTCAAAGTCAAAGTCAAAGTCAAAGTCAAAGTCAAAGTCAAAGTCAAAGTCAAAGTCAAAGTCAAAGTCAAAGTCAAAGTCAAGGTCAAAGTCAAAGTCAAAGTCAAAGTCAAAATCAAAGTCAAAGTCAAAGTCAAAGTCAAAGTCAAAGTCAAAGTCAAAGTCAAAGTCAAAGTAAAGTTCAAAGTCAAAGTCAAAGTCAAAGTCAAGGTCAAATTCAAGGTCAAAGTCAAAGTCAAAGTCAAAGTCAAAGTCAAGGTCAAAGTCAAAGTCAAGGTCAAAGTCAAAGTCAAAGTCAAAGTCAAAGTCAAAGTCAAAGTCAAAGTCAAAGTCAAAGTCAAAGTCAAAGTCAAAGTCAAAGCCAAAGTCAAAGTCAAAGTCAAAGTCAAAGTCAAAGTCAAAGTCAAAGTCAAAGTCAAAGTCAAAGTCAAAGTCAAAGTCAAAGTCAAAGTCAAAGTCAAAGTCAAAGTCAAAGTCAAGGTCAAAGTCAAAGTCAAAGTCAAAGTCAAAGTCAAAGTCAAAGTCAAAGTCAAAGTCAAAGTCAAAGTCAAAGTCAAAGTCAAAGTCAAGGTCAAAGTCAAAGTCAAGGTCAAAGTCAAAGTCAAAGTCAAAGTCAAAGTCAAAGTCAAAGTCAAAGTCAAAGTCAAAGTCAAAGTCAAAGTCAAGGTCAAAGTCAAAGTCAAAGTCAAAGTCAAAGTCAAAGTCAAAGTCAAAGTCAAAGTCAAAGTCAAAGTCAAAGTCAAAGTCAAGGTCAAAGTCAAAGTCAAAGTCAAAGTCAAAGTAAAGGTCAAAGTCAAAGTCAAAGTCAAAGTCAAAGTCAAAGTCAAAGTCATAGTAAAAGTAAAAGTAAAGGTCAAAGTCAAAGTCAAAGTCAAAGTCAAAGTCAAAGTCAAAGTCAAAGTCAAGGTCAAATTCAAGGTCAAAGTCAAAGTCAAAGTCAAAGTCAAAGTCAAGGTCAAAGTCAAAGTCAAGGTCAAAGTCAAAGTCAAAGTCAAAGTCAAAGTCAAAGTCAAAGTCAAAGTCAAAGTCAAAGTCAAAGTCAAAGTCAAAGCCAAAGTCAAAGTCAAAGTCAAAGTCAAAGTCAAAGTCAAAGTCAAAGTCAAAGTCAAAGTCAAAGTCAAAGTCAAAGTCAAAGTCAAAGTCAAAGTCAAAGTCAAGGTCAAAGTCAAAGTCAAAGTCAAAGTCAAAGTCAAAGTCAAAGTCAAAGTCAAAGTCAAAGTCAAAGTCAAAGTCAAAGTCAAAGTCAAAGTCAAGGTCAAAGTCAAAGTCAAAGTCAAAGTCAAAGTAAAGGTCAAAGTCAAAGTCAAAGTCAAAGTCAAAGTCAAAGTCAAAGTCATAGTAAAAGTAAAAGTAAAGGTCAAAGTCAAAGTCAAAGTCAAAGTCAAAGTCAAAGTCAAAGTCAAAGTCAAAGTCAAAGTCAAAGTCAAAGTCAAAGTCAAAGTCAAAGCCAAAGTCAAAGTCAAAGTCAAAGTCAAAGTCAAAGTCAAAGTCAAAGTCAAAGTCAAAGTCAAAGTCAAAGTCAAAGTCAAAATCAAAGTCAAAGTCAAAGTCAAAGTCAAAGTCAAAGTCAAAGTCAAAGTCAAAGTCAAAGTCAAGGTCAAAGTCAAAGTCAAATTGAAAGTCAAAGTCAAAGTCAAAGTCAAAGTCAAAGTCAAAGTCAAGGTCAAATTCAAGGTCAAAGTCAAAGTCAAAGTCAAAGTCAAAGTCAAAGTCAAAGTCAAAGTCAAAGTCAAAGTCAAAGTCAAAGTCAAAGTCAAAGTCAAAGTCAAAGTCAAAGTCAAAGTCAAAGTCAAAGTCAAGGTCAAAGTAAAAGTCAAAGTCAAATTCAAAGTCAAAGTCAAAGTCAAAGTCAAGGTCAAAGTCAAGGTCAAAGTCAAAGTCAAAGTCAAAGTCAAAGTCAAAGTCAAAGTCATAGTAAAAGTAAAAGTAAAAGTCAAAGTCAAAGTCAAAGTCAAAGTCAAAGTCAAAGTCAAAGTCAAAGTCAAAGTCAAAGTCAAAGTCAAAGTCAAAGTCAAAGTCAAAGTCAAAGTCAAAGTCAAAGTCAGAGTCAAAGTCAAAGTCAAAGTCAAAGTCAAGGTCAAAGTCAAAGTCAAAGTCAAAGCCAAAGTCAAAGTCAAAGTCAAAGTCAAAGTCAAAGTCAAAGTCAAAGTCAAAGTCAAAGTCAAAGTCAAAGTCAAAGTCAAAGTCAAAGTCAAAGTCAAAGTCAAAGTCAAAGTCAAAGTCAAAGTCAAAGTCAAAGTCAAAGTCAAGGTCAAAGTAAAAGTCAAAGTCAAATTCAAAGTCAAAGTCAAGGTCAAAGTCAAAGTCAAAGTCAAAGTCAAAGTCAAAGTCAAAGTCAAAGTCAAAGTCAAAGTCAAAGTCAAAGTCAAAGTCAAAGTCAAAGTCAAGGTCAAAGTCAAAGTCAAAGTCAAAGTCAAAGTCAAAGTCAAGGTCAAAGTCAAAGTCAAAGTCAAAGTCAAAGTCAAAGTCAAAGTCAAAGTCAAAGTCAAAGTCAAAGTCAAAGTCAAAGTCAAAGTCAAAGTCAAAGTCAAAGTCAAAGTCAAAGTCAAAGTCAAGGTCAAAGTCAAAGTCAAAGTCAAAGTCAAAGTCAAAGTCAAAGTCAAGGTCAAAGTCAAAGTCAAAGTCAAAGTCAAAGTCAAAGTAAAGGTCAAAGTCAAAGTCAAAGTCAAAGTCAAGGTCAAATTCAAGGTCAAAGTCAAAGTCAAAGTCAAAGTCAAAGTCAAAGTCAAGGTCAAAGTCAAAGTCAAAGTCAAAGTCAAAGTCAAAGTCAAAGTAAAAGTCAAAGTCAAAGTCAAAGTCAAAGTCAAAGTCAAAGTCAAAGTCAAAGTCAAAGTCAAAGTCAAAGTCAAAGTCAAGGTCAAAGTCAAGGTCAAAGTCAAAGTCAAAGTCAAAGTCAAAGTCAAAGTCAAAGTCAAAGTCAAAGTCAAAGTCAAAGTCAAAGTCAAAGTCAAAGTCAAAGTCAAAGTCATAGTAAAAGTAAAAGTAAAAGTAAAAGTCAAAGTCAAAGTCAAAGTCAAAGTCAAAGTAAAGGTCAAGGTCAAAGTCAAAGTCAAGGTCAAATTCAAAGTCAAAGTCAAAGTCAAAGTCAAAGTAAAGGTCAAAGTCAAAGTCAAAGTCAAGGTCAAATTCAAGGTCAAAGTCAAAGTCAAAGTCAAAGTCAAAGTCAAAGTCAAGGTCAAAGTCAAAGTCAAAGTCAAAGTCAAAGTCAAAGTCAAAGTAAAAGTCAAAGTCAAAGTCAAAGTCAAATTCAAGGTCAAAGTCAAAGTCAAAGTCAAAGTCAAAGTAAAGGTCAAAGTCAAAGTCAAGGTCAAAGTCAAAGTCAAAGTCAAAGTCAAAGTCAAAGTCACAGTCAAAGTCAAAGTCAAGGTCAAAGTCAAAGTCAAAGTCAAAGTCAAGGTCAAAGTCAAAGTCAAAGTCAAAGTCAAAGTCAAAGTCAAAGTCAAAGTCAATGTCAAAGTCAAAGTCAAAGTCAAAGTCAAAGTCAAAGTCAAAGTCAAAGTCAAAGTCAAAGTCAAAGTCAAGGTCAAAGTCAAGGTCAAGGTCAAAGTCAAAGTCAAAGTCAAAGTCAAAGTCAAAGTCAAAGTCAAAGTCAAAGTCAAAGTCAAAGTCAAAGTCAAAGTCAAAGTCAAAGTCAAAGTCAAAGTCAAAGTCAAAGTCAAAGTCAAAGTCAAAGTCAAAGTCAAAGTCAAAGTCAAAGTCAAAGTCAAAGTCAAGGTCAAAGTCAAAGTCAAAGTCAAAGTCAAAGTCAAAGTCAAAGTCAAGGTCAAAGTCAAAGTCAAAGTCAAAGTCAAAGTCAAAGTCAAAGTAAAGGTCAAAGTCAAAGTCAAAGTCAAAGTCAAGGTCAAATTCAAGGTCAAAGTCAAAGTCAAAGTCAAAGTCAAAGTCAAAGTCAAAGTCAAAGTCAAAGTCAAGGTCAAAGTCAAAGTCAAAGTCAAAGTCAAAGTCAAAGTCAAAGTAAAAGTCAAAGTCAAAGTCAAAGTCAAAGTCAAAGTCAAAGTCAAAGTCAAAGTCAAAGTCAAAGTCAAAGTCAAAGTCAAAGTCAAAGTCAAAGTCAAGGTCAAAGTCAAGGTCAAAGTCAAAGTCAAAGTCAAAGTCAAAGTCAAAGTCAAAGTCAAAGTCAAAGTCAAAGTCAAAGTCAAAGTCAAAGTCAAAGTCAAAGTCAAAGTCAAAG
Source organism: Anastrepha obliqua (assembly GCF_027943255.1). Taxonomy (NCBI): domain Eukaryota; kingdom Metazoa; phylum Arthropoda; class Insecta; order Diptera; family Tephritidae; genus Anastrepha; species Anastrepha obliqua. The sequence continues at coordinate 459,406 of NW_026562190.1, forward strand.
TCAAAGTCAAAGTCAAAGTCATAGTAAAAGTAAAAGTAAAAGTAAAAGTAAAAGTAAAAGTAAAAGTCAAAGTCAAAGTCAAAGTCAAAGTCAAAGTAAAGGTCAAGGTCAAAGTCAAAGTCAAGGTCAAATTCAAGGTCAAAGTCAAAGTCAAAGTCAAAGTCAAAGTCAAAGTCAAGGTCAAAGTCAAAGTCAAAGTCAAAGTCAAAGTCAAAGTCAAAGTCAAAGTCAAAGTCAAATTCAAAGTCAAAGTCAAAGTCAAAGTCAAGGTCAAAGTCAAGGTCAAAGTCAAAGTCAAAGTCAAAGTCAAGGTCAAAGTCAAAGTCAAAGTCAAAGTCAAAGTCAAAGTCAAGGTCAAAGTCAAAGTCAAAGTCAAAGTCAAAGTCAAAGTCAAAGTCAAAGTAAAGGTCAAAGTCAAAGTCAAAGTCAAAGTCAAGGTCAAATTCAAGGTCAAAGTCAAAGTCAAAGTCAAAGTCAAAGTCAAAGTCAAGGTCAAAGTCAAAGTCAAAGTCAAAGTCAAAGTCAAAGTCAAAGTAAAAGTCAAAGTCAAAGTCAAAGTCAAAGTCAAAGTCAAGGTCAAAGTCAAAGTCAAAGTCAAAGTCAAAGTCAAGGTCAAAGTCAAGGTCAAAGTCAAAGTCAAGGTCAAAGTCAAAGTCATAGTCAAAGTCAAAGTCAAAGTCAAAGTCAAAGTAAAAGTCAAAGTCAAAGTCATAGTAAAAGTAAAAGTAAAAGTAAAAGTCAAAGTCAAAGTCAAAGTCAAAGTCAAAGTCAAAGTCAAAGTCAAAGTAAAGGTCAAGGTCAAAGTCAAAGTCAAGGTCAAATTCAAAGTCAAAGTCAAAGTCAAAGTCAAAGTAAAGGTCAAAGTCAAAGTCAAGGTCAAATTCAAGGTCAAAGTCAAAGTCAAAGTCAAAGTCAAAGTCAAAGTCAAGGTCAAAGTCAAAGTCAAAGTCAAAGTCAAAGTCAAAGTCAAAGTAAAAGTCAAAGTCAAAGTCAAAGTCAAAGTCAAAGTCAAAGTCAAAGTCAAAGTCAAAGTCAAAGTCAAAGTCAAAGTCAAAGTCAAAGTCAAAGTCAAAGTCAAGGTCAAAGTCAAGGTCAAAGTCAAAGTCAAAGTCAAAGTCAAAGTCAAAGTCAAAGTCAAAGTCAAAGTCAAAGTCAAAGTCAAAGTCAAAGTCAAAGTCAAAGTCAAAGTCAAAGTCAAAGTCAAAGTCAAAGTCATAGTAAAAGTAAAAGTAAAAGTAAAAGTAAAAGTAAAAGTAAAAGTCAAAGTCAAAGTCAAAGTCAAAGTCAAAGTAAAGGTCAAGGTCAAAGTCAAAGTCAAGGTCAAATTCAAGGTCAAAGTCAAAGTCAAAGTCAAAGTCAAAGTCAAAGTCAAGGTCAAAGTCAAAGTCAAAGTCAAAGTCAAAGTCAAAGTCAAAGTCAAAGTCAAAGTCAAATTCAAAGTCAAAGTCAAAGTCAAAGTCAAGGTCAAAGTCAAGGTCAAAGTCAAAGTCAAAGTCAAAGTCAAGGTCAAAGTCAAAGTCAAAGTCAAAGTCAAAGTCAAAGTCAAGGTCAAAGTCAAAGTCAAAGTCAAAGTCAAAGTCAAAGTCAAAGTCAAAGTAAAGGTCAAAGTCAAAGTCAAAGTCAAAGTCAAGGTCAAATTCAAGGTCAAAGTCAAAGTCAAAGTCAAAGTCAAAGTCAAAGTCAAGGTCAAAGTCAAAGTCAAAGTCAAAGTCAAAGTCAAAGTCAAAGTAAAAGTCAAAGTCAAAGTCAAAGTCAAAGTCAAAGTCAAAGTCAAAGTCAAAGTCAAAGTCAAAGTCAAAGTCAAGGTCAAAGTCAAGGTCAAAGTCAAAGTCAAGGTCAAAGTCAAAGTCATAGTCAAAGTCAAAGTCAAAGTCAAAGTCAAAGTAAAAGTCAAAGTCAAAGTCATAGTAAAAGTAAAAGTAAAAGTAAAAGTCAAAGTCAAAGTCAAAGTCAAAGTCAAAGTCAAAGTCAAAGTCAAAGTCAAAGTAAAGGTCAAGGTCAAAGTCAAAGTCAAGGTCAAATTCAAAGTCAAAGTCAAAGTCAAAGTCAAAGTAAAGGTCAAAGTCAAAGTCAAGGTCAAATTCAAGGTCAAAGTCAAAGTCAAAGTCAAAGTCAAAGTCAAAGTCAAGGTCAAAGTCAAAGTCAAAGTCAAAGTCAAAGTAAAAGTCAAAGTCAAAGTCAAAGTCAAAGTCAAAGTCAAAGTCAAAGTCAAAGTCAAAGTCAAAGTCAAAGTCAAAGTCAAAGTCAAAGTCAAGGTCAAAGTCAAGGTCAAAGTCAAAGTCAAAGTCAAAGTCAAAGTCAAAGTCATAGTAAAAGTAAAAGTAAAAGTAAAAGTCAAAGTCAAAGTCAAAGTCAAAGTCAAAGTCAAAGTAAAGGTCAAAGTCAAAGTCAAAGTCAAAGTCAAAGTCAAGGTCAAAGTCAAAGTCAAAGTCAAAGTCAAAGTAAAGGTCAAAGTCAAAGTCAAAGTCAAAGTCAAAGTCAAGGTCAAAGTCAAGGTCAAATTCAAAGTCAAAGTCAAAGTCAAAGTCAAAGTAAAGGTCAAAGCCAAAGTCAAAGTCAAGGTCAAATTCAAGGTCAAAGTCAAAGTCAAAGTCAAAGTCAAAGTCAAAGTCAAGGTCAAAGTCAAAGTCAAAGTCAAAGTCAAGGTCAAATTCAAGGTCAAAGTCAAAGTCAAAGTCAAAGTCAAAGTCAAAGTCAAAGTCAAAGTCAAGGTCAAAGTCAAAGTCAAAGTCAAAGTCAAAGTCAAAGTCAAAGTCAAAGTCAAAGTCAAAGTCAAAGTCAAAGTCAAAGTCAAAGTCAAAGTCAAAGTCAAAGTCAAAGTCATAGTAAAAGTCAAAGTCAAAGTCAAAGTCAAAGTCAAAGTCAAAGTCAAAGTCAAAGTAAAAGTCAAAGTCAAAGTCAAAGTCAAAGTCAAAGTCAAAGTCAACGTCAAAGTCAAAGTCAAAGTCAAAGTCAAAGTCAAAGTCAAAGTCAAAGTCAAAGTAAAGGTCAAAGTCAAAGTCAAAGTCAAGGTCAAAGTCAAAGTCAAAGTCAAAGTCAAAGTCAAAGTCAATGTCAAAGGCAAAGTCAAAGTCAAAGTCAAAGTCAAAGTCAAAGTCAAAGTCAAAGTCACAGTCAAAGTCAAAGTCAAAGTCAAAGTCAAGGTCAAAGTCAAGGTCAAAGTCAAAGTCAAAGTCAAAGTCAAAGTCAAAGTCAAAGTCAAAGTCAAGGTCAAAGTCAAAGTCAAAGTCAAAGTCAAAGTCAAAGTCAAGGTCAAATTCAAGGTCAAATTCAAGGTCAAAGTCAAAGTCAAAGTCAAAGTCAAAGTCAAAGTCAAAGTCAAAGTCAAAGTCAAAGTCAAAGTCAAAGTCAAAGTCAAAGTCAAAGTCAAAGTCAAAGTCAAAGTCAAAGTCAAAGTCAAAGTCAAGGTCAAAGTCAAAGTCAAAGTGAAAGTCAAGGTCAAAGTCAAAGTCAAAGTCAAAGTCAAAGTCAAAGTCAAAGTCAAAGTCAAAGTCAAAGTCAAGGTCAAAGTCAAAGTCAAAGTCAAGGTCAAAGTCAAAGTCGAAGTCAATGTCAAAGTCAAAGTCAAAGTCAAAGTCAAAGTCAAAGTCACAGTCAAAGTCAAAGTCAAAGTCAAAGTCAAGGTCAAAGTCAAGGTCAAAGTCAAAGTCAAAGTCAAAGTCAAAGTCAAAGTCAAAGTCAAAGTAAAGGTCAAAGTCAAAGTCAAAGTCAAAGTCAAAGTCAAAGTAAAGGTCAAAGTCAAAGTCAAAGTCAAAGTCAAAGTCAAGGTCAAAGTCAAAGTCAAAGTCAAAGTCAAAGTAAAGGTCAAAGTCAAAGTCAAAGTCAAAGTCAAAGTCAAGGTCAAAGTCAAGGTCAAATTCAAAGTCAAAGTCAAAGTCAAAGTCAAAGTAAAGGTCAAAGCCAAAGTCAAAGTCAAGGTCAAATTCAAGGTCAAAGTCAAAGTCAAAGTCAAAGTCAAAGTCAAAGTCAAAGTCAAAGTCAAGGTCAAAGTCAAAGTCAAAGTCAAAGTCAAAGTCAAGGTCAAATTCAAGGTCAAAGTCAAAGTCAAAGTCAAAGTCAAAGTCAAAGTCAAGGTCAAAGTCAAAGTCAAAGTCAAAGTCAAAGTCAAAGTCAAAGTCAAAGTCAAAGTCAAAGTCAAAGTCAAAGTCAAAGTCATAGTAAAAGTCAAAGTCATAGTAAAAGTCAAAGTCAAAGTCAAAGTCAAAGTCAAAGTCAAAGTCAAAGTCAACGTCAAAGTCAAAGTCAAAGTCAAAGTCAAAGTCAAAGTCAAAGTCAAAGTCAAAGTCAAAGTCAAAGTCAAAGTCAAAGTAAAGGTCAAAGCCAAAGTCAAAGTCAAGGTCAAATTCAAGGTCAAAGTCAAAGTCAAAGTCAAAGTCAAAGTCAAAGTCAAAGTCAAAGTCAAAGTCATAGTAAAAGTCAAAGTCAAAGTCAAAGTCAAAGTCAAAGTCAAAGTCAAGGTCAAAGTAAAAGTCAAAGTCAAAGTCAAATTCAAAGTCAAAGTCAAAGTCAAAGTCAAAGTCAAGGTCAAAGTCAAAGTCAAAGTCAAAGTCAAAGTCAAAGTCAAAGTCAAAGTCAAAGTCAAAGTCAAAGTCAAAGTCAAAGTCAAAGTCAAAGTCAAAGTCAAGGTCAAAGTCAAAGTCAAAGTCAAAGTCAAAGTCAAAGTCAAGGTCAAAGTCAAAGTCAAAGTCAAAGTCAAAGTCAAAGTCAAAGTCAAAGTCAAAGTCAAAGTCAAAGTCAAAGTCAAAGTCAAAGTCAAAGTCAAAGTCAAAGTCAAAGTCAAGGTCAAAGTCAAAGTCAAAGTCAAAGTCAAAGTCAAAGTCAAAGTCAAGGTCAAAGTCAAAGTCAAAGTCAAAGTCAAAGTCAAAGTCAAAGTAAAGGTCAAAGTCAAAGTCAAAGTCAAAGTCAAGGTCAAATTCAAGGTCAAAGTCAAAGTCAAAGTCAAAGTCAAAGTCAAAGTCAAGGTCAAAGTCAAAGTCAAAGTCAAAGTCAAAGTCAAAGTCAAAGTAAAAGTCAAAGTCAAAGTCAAAGTCAAAGTCAAAGTCAAAGTCAAAGTCAAAGTCAAAGTCAAAGTCAAAGTCAAAGTCAAAGTCAAGGTCAAAGTCAAGGTCAAAGTCAAAGTCAAAGTCAAAGTCAAAGTCAAAGTCAAAGTCAAAGTCAAAGTCAAAGTCAAAGTCAAAGTCAAGGTCAAATTCAAAGTCAAAGTCAAAGTCAAAGTCAAAGTAAAGGTCAAAGTCAAAGTCAAAGTCAAGGTCAAATTCAAGGTCAAAGTCAAAGTCAAAGTCAAAGTCAAAGTCAAAGTCAAGGTCAAAGTCAAAGTCAAAGTCAAAGTCAAAGTCAAAGTCAAAGTCAAAGTAAAAGTCAAAGTCAAAGTCAAAGTCAAAGTCAAAGTCAAAGTCAAAGTCAAAGTCAAAGTCAAAGTCAAAGTCAAAGTCAAAGTCAAAGTCAAGGTCAAAGTCAAGGTCAAAGTCAAAGTCAAAGTCAAAGTCAAAGTCAAAGTCATAGTAAAAGTAAAAGTAAAAGTAAAAGTAAAAGTCAAAGTCAAAGTCAAAGTCAAAGTCAAAGTAAAGGTCAAAGTCAAAGTCAAAGTCAAAGTCAAAGTCAAGGTCAAAGTCAAAGTCAAAGTCAAAGTCAAAGTAAAGGTCAAAGTCAAAGTCAAAGTCAAAGTCAAAGTCAAAGTCAAGGTCAAAGTCAAGGTCAAATTCAAAGTCAAAGTCAAAGTCAAAGTCAAAGTAAAGGTCAAAGTCAAAGTCAAAGTCAAAGTCAAAGTCAAGGTCAAACTCAAGGTCAAAGGCAAAGTCAAAGTCAAAGTCAAAGTCAAAGTCAAGGTCAAAGTCAAAGTCAAAGTCAAAGTCAAGGTCAAATTCAAGGTCAAAGTCAAAGTCAAAGTCAAAGTCAAAGTCAAAGTCAAGGTCAAAGTCAAAGTCAAAGTCAAAGTCAAAGTCAAAGTCAAAGTCAAAGTCAAAGTCAAAGTCAAAGTCAAAGTCAAAGTCAAAGTCAAAGTCAAAGTCAAAGTCAAAGTCAAAGTCAAAGTCAAAGTCAAAGTCAAAGTCAAAGTCAAAGTCAAAGTCAAAGTCAAAGTCAAGGTCAAAGTCAAAGTCAAAGTCAAAGTCAAAGTAATGGTCAAAGTCAAAGTCAAGGTCAAATTCAAGGTCAAAGTCAAAGTCAAAGTCAAAGTCAAAGTCAAAGTCAAAGTCAAAGTCAAAGTCAAAGTCAAAGTCAATGTCAAAGTCAAAGTCAAAGTCAAAGTCAAAGTCAAAGTCAAAGTCAAAGTCACAGTCAAAGTCAAAGTCAAAGTCAAAGTCAAGGTCAAAGTCAAGGTCTAAGTCAAAGTCAAAGTCAAAGTCAAAGTCAAAGTCAAAGTCAAAGTCAAAGTCAAAGTCAAAGTCAAAGTCAAAGTCAAAGTCAAAGTCAAAGTCAAAGTCAAAATCAAAGTCAAGGTCAAAGTCAAAGTCAAAGTCAAAGTCAAAGTCAAAGTCAAGGTCAAAGTCAAAGTCAAAGTCAAAGTCAAAGTCAAAGTCAAAGTCAAAGTAAAGGTCAAAGTCAAAGTCAAAGTCAAAGTCAAGGTCAAATTCAAGGTCAAAGTCAAAGTCAAAGTCAAAGTCAAAGTCAAAGTCAAAGTCAAGGTCAAAGTCAAAGTCAAAGTCAAAGTCAAAGTCAAAGTCAAAGTCAAAGTCAAAGTCAAAGTCAAAGTCAAAGTCAAAGTCAAAGTCAAAGTCAAAGTCAAAGTCAAAGTCAAAGTCAAAGTCAAGGTCAAAGTCAAGGTCAAAGTCAAAGTCAAAGTCAAAGTCAAAGTCAAAGTCAAAGTCAAAGTCAAAGTCAAAGTCAAAGTCAAAGTCAAAGTCAAAGTCAAAGTCAAAGTCATAGTAAAAGTAAAAGTAAAAGTAAAAGTCAAAGTCAAAGTCAAAGTCAAAGTCAAAGTCAAAGTAAAGGTCAAGGTCAAAGTCAAAGTCAAGGTCAAATTCAAAGTCAAAGTCAAAGTCAAAGTCAAAGTAAAGGTCAAAGTCAAAGTCAAAGTCAAGGTCAAATTCAAGGTCAAAGTCAAAGTCAAAGTCAAAGTCAAAGTCAAAGTCAAAGTCAAAGTCAAAGTCATAGTAAAAGTAAAAGTAAAAGTAAAAGTCAAAGTCAAAGTCAAAGTCAAAGTCAAAGTAAAGGTCAAGGTCAAAGTCAAAGTCAAGGTCAAATTCAAAGTCAAAGTCAAAGTCAAAGTCAAAGTAAAGGTCAAAGTCAAAGTCAAAGTCAAGGTCAAATTCAAGGTCAAAGTCAAAGTCAAAGTCAAAGTCAAAGTCAAAGTCAAGGTCAAAGTCAAAGTCAAAGTCAAAGTCAAAGTCAAAGTCAAAGTCAAAGTCAAAGTCAAAGTAAAAGTCAAAGTCAAAGTCAAAGTCAAAGTCAAAGTCAAAGTCAAAGTCAAAGTCAAAGTCAAAGTCAAGGTCAAAGTCAAGGTCAAAGTCAAAGTCAAAGTCAAAGTCAAAGTCAAAGTCATAGTAAAAGTAAAAGTAAAAGTCAAAGTCAAAGTCAAAGTCAAAGTAAAGGTCAAAGTCAAAGTCAAAGTCAAAGTCAAAGTCAAAGTCAAGGTCAAAGTCAAAGTCAAAGTCAAAGTCAAAGTAAAGGTCAAAGTCAAAGTCAAAGTCAAAGTCAAAGTCAAAGTCAAGGTCAAAGTCAAGGTCAAAGTCAAGGTCAAATTCAAAGTCAAAGTCAAAGTCAAAGTAAAGGTCAAAGTCAAAGTCAAAGTCAAAGTCAAGGTCAAATTCAAGGTCAAAGTCAAAGTCAAAGTCAAAGTCAAAGTCAAAGTCAAGGTCAAAGTCAAAGTCAAAGTCAAAGTCAAGGTCAAATTCAAGGTCAAAGTCAAAGTCAAAGTCAAAGTCAAAGTCAAGGTCAAAGTCAAAGTCAAAGTCAAAGTCAAAGTCAAAGTCAAAGTCAAAGTCAAAGTCAAAGTCAAAGTCAAAGTCAAAGTCAAAGTCAAAGTCAAAGTCAAAGTCAAAGTCAAAGTAAAGGTCAAAGTCAAAGTCAAAGTCAAAGTCAAGGTCAAATTCAAGGTCAAAGTCAAAGTCAAAGTCAAAGTCAAAGTCACAGTCAAAGTCAAAGTCAAAGTCAAAGTCAAAGTCAAAGTCAAAGTCAAAGTCAAAGTCAAAGTCAAAGTCAAAGTCAAAGTCAAAGTCAAAGTCAAAGTCAAAGTCAAAGTCAAAGTCAAAGTCAAAGTCAAAGTCAAAGTCAAAGTCAAGGTCAAAGTCAAAGTCAAAGTCAAAGTCAAGGTCAAATTCAAGGTCAAAGTCAAAGTCAAAGTCAAAGTCAAAGTCAAGGTCAAAGTCAAAGTCAAAGTCAAAGTCAAAGTCAAAGTCAAAGTCAAAGTCAAAGTCAAAGTCAAAGTCAAAGTAAAGGTCAAAGTCAAAGTCAAAGTCAAAGTCAAGGTCAAATTCAAGGTCAAAGTCAAAGTCAAAGTCAAAGTCAAAGTCACAGTCAAAGTCAAAGTCAAAGTCAAAGTCAAGGTCAAAGTCAAAGTCAAAGTCAAAGTCAAAGTCAAAGTCAAAGTCAAAGTCAAAGTCAAAGTCAAAGTCAAAGTCAAAGTCAAAGTCAAAGTCAAAGTCAAAGTCAAAGTCAAAGTCAAAGTCAAAGTCAAAGTCAAAGTCAAAGTCACAGTCAAAGTCATAGTAAAAGTAAAAGTAAAAGTAAAAGTAAAAGTCAAAGTCAAAGTCAAAGTCAAAGTAAAGGTCAAAGTCAAAGTCAAAGTCAAAGTCAAGGTCAAACTCAAGGTCAAAGTCAAAGTCAAAGTCAAAGTCAAAGTCAAAGTCAAGGTCAAAGTCAAAGTCAAAGTCAAAGTCAAGGTCAAATTCAAGGTCAAAGTCAAAGTCAAAGTCAAAGTCAAAGTCAAAGTCAAAGTCAAAGTCAAAGTCAAAGTCAAAGTCAAAGTCAAAGTCAAAGTCAAAGTCAAAGTCAAGGTCAAAGTCAAAGTCAAAGTCAAAGTCAAAGTCAAAGTCAAAGTGAAGGTCAAAGTCAAAGTCAAAGTCAAAGTCAAAGTCAAGGTCAAATTCAAGGTCAAAGTCAAAGTCAAAGTCAAAGTCAAAGTCAAAGTCAAAGTCAAAGTCAAAGTCAAAGTCAAGGTCAAAGTCAAAGTCAAAGTCAAAGTCAAAGTCAAAGTCAAAGTCAAAGTCAAAGTCAAGGTCAAAGTCAAAGTCAAGGTCAAATTCAAGGTCAAAGTCAAAGTCAAAGTCAAAGTCAAAGTCAAAGTCAAAGTCAAAGTCAAAGTCAAAGTCAAAGTCAAAGTCAAAGTCAAAGTCAAAGTCAAAGTCAAAGTAAAGGTCAAAGTCAAAGTCAAAGTCAAAGTCAAGGTCAAATTCAAGGTCAAGGTCAAAGTCAAAGTCAAAGTCAAGGTCAAAGTCAAAGTCAAAGTCAAAGTCAAAGTCAAAGTCATAGTAAAAGTAAAGGTCAAGGTCAAAGTCAAAGTCAAAGTCAAAGTCAAAGTCAAAGTCAAAGTAAAGGTCAAAGTCAAAGTCAAAGTCAAGGTCAAATTCAAGGTCAAAGTCAAAGTCAAAGTCAAAGTAAAGGTCAAAGTCAAAGTCAAAGTCAAGGTCAAATTCAAGGTCAAAGTCAAAGTCAAAGACAAAGTCAAAGTCAAAGTCAAAGTCAAAGTCAAAGTCAAAGTCAAAGTCAAAGTCAAAGTAAAGGTCAAAGTCAAAGTCAAAGTCAAGGTCAAATTCAAGGTCAAAGTCAAAGTCAAAGACAAAGTCAAAGTCAAAGTCAAAGTCAAGGTCAAATTCAAGGTCAAAGTCAAAGTCAAAGACAAAGTCAAAGTCAAAGTCAAAGACAAAGTCAAAGTCAAAGTCAAAGTCAAAGCCAAAGTCAAAGTCAAAGTCATAGTAAAAGTAAAAGTCAAAGTCAAAGTCAAAGTCAAAGTAAAGGTCAAGGTCATAGTCAAAGTCAAAGTCAAAGTAAAGGTCAAAGTCAAAGTCAAAGTCAAAGTCAAAGTCAAAGTCAAAGTCAAAGTCAAAGTCAAAGTCAAAGTCAAAGTCAAAGTCAAAGTCAAAGTAAAGGTCAAAGTCAAGGTCAAAGTCAAAGTCAAAGTCAAAGTCAAAGTCAAAGTCAAAGTCAAAGTAAAGGTCAAAGTCAAAGTCAAAGTCAAGGTCAAATTCAAGGTCAAAGTCAAAGTCAAAGACAAAGTCAAAGTCAAAGTCAAAGTCAAGGTCAAATTCAAGGTCAAAGTCAAAGTCAAAGACAAAGTCAAAGTCAAAGTCAAAGACAAAGTCAAAGTCAAAGTCAAAGTCAAAGCCACAGTCAAAGTCAAAGTCATAGTAAAAGTAAAAGTCAAAGTCAAAGTCAAAGTCAAAGTAAAGGTCAAGGTCAAAGTCAAAGTCAAAGTCAAAGTAAAGGTCAAAGTCAAAGTCAAGGTCAAAGTCAAAGTCAAAGTCAAAGTCAAAGTCAAAGTCAAAGTCAAAGTCAAAGTCAAAGTCAAAGTCAAAGTCAAAGTCAAAGTCAAAGTCAAAGTCAAAGTCAAAGTCAAAGTCAAAGTCAAAGTCAAAGTCAAAGTCACAGTCAAAGTCAAAGTCAAAGTCAAAGTCAAAGTCAAAGTCAAGGTCAAAGTCAAAGTCAAAGTCAAAGTCAAAGTCAAAGTCAAAGTCAAAGTCAAAGTCAAAGTCAAAGTAAAAGTAAAAGTAAAAGTAAAAGTAAAAGTAAAAGTAAAAGTAAAAGTAAAAGTAAAAGTAAAAGTAAAAGTAAAAGTAAAAGTAAAAGTAAAAGTAAAAGTAAAAGTAAAAGTAAAAGTAAAAGTAAAAGTAAAAGTAAAAGTAAAAGTAAAAGTAAAAGTAAAAGTAAAAGTAAAAGTAAAAGTAAAAGTAAAAGTAAAAGTAAAAGTAAAAGTAAAAGTAAAAGTAAAAGTAAAAGTAAAAGTAAAAGTAAAAGTAAAAGTAAAAGTAAAAGTAAAAGTAAAAGTAAAAGTAAAAGTAAAAGTAAAAGTAAAAGTCAAAGTCAAAGTCAAAGTCAAAGTAAAAGTCAAGGTCAAAGTCAAAGTCAAGGTCAAATTCAAGGTCAAAGTCAAAGTCAAAGTCAAAGTCAAAGTCACAGTCAAAGTCAAAGTCAAAGACAAAGTCAAAGTCAAAGTCAAAGTCAAAGTCAAAGCCAAAGTCAAAGTCAAAGCCAAAGTCAAAGTCAAAGTCAAAGTCAAAGTCAAAGTCAAAGTCAAAGTCAAAGTAAAGGTCAAAGTCAAAGTCAAAGTCAAGGTCAAATTCAAGGTCAAAGTCAAAGTCAAAGACAAAGTCAAAGTCAAAGTCAAAGACAAAGTCAAAGTCAAAGTCAAAGTCAAAGCCAAAGTCAAAGTCAAAGTCAAAGTCAAAGTCAAAGTCAAAGTCAAAGTCAAAGTCAAAGTCAAAGTCAAAGTCAAAGTCACAGTCAAAGTCAAAGTCAAAGTCAAGGTCAAAGTCAAAGTCAAAGTCAAGGTCAAAGTCAAAGTCAAAGTCAAAGTCAAAGTCAAAGTCAAAGTCAAAGTCAAAGTCAAAGTCAAAGTCAAAGTCAAAGTCAAAGTCAAAGTCAGAGTCAAAATCAAAGTCAAAGTCAAGGTCAAATTCAAGGTCAAAGTCAAAGTCAAAGTCAAAGTCAAAGTCAAAGTCAAAGTCAAAGTCAAAGTCAAAGTCAAAGTCAAAGTCAAAGTCAAAGTCAAAGTCAAAGTCAAAGTCAAAGTCAAAGTCAAAGTCAAGGTCAAATTCAAGGTCAAAGTCAAAGTCAAAGTCAAAGTCAAAGTCAAAGTCAAAGTAAAAGTCAAAGTCAAAGTCAAAGTCATAGTAAAAGTCAAAGTAAAAGTCAAAGTCAAAGTCAAAGTCAAAGTCAAAGTCAAAGTCAAAGTCAAAGTCAAAGTAAAGGTCAAAGTCAAAGTCAAAGTCAAAGTCAAAGTCAAAGTCAAAGTCAAGGTCAAATTCAAGGTCAAAGTCAAAGTCAAAGTCAAAGTCAAAGTCAAAGTCAAAGTAAAAGTCAAAGTCAAAGTCAAAGTCAAAGTCAAAGTCAAAGTCAAAGTCAAAGTCAAGGTCAAAGTCAAAGTCAAAGTCAAAGTCAAGGTCAAAGTCAAGGTCAAAGTCAAAGTCAAAGTCAAAGTCAAAGTCAAAGTCAAAGTCAAAGTCAAAGTCAAAGTCAAAGTCAAAGTCAAAGTCAAAGTCAAAGTCAAAGTCAAAGTCAAAGTCAAAGTCAAAGTCAAAGTCACAGTCAAAGTCATAGTAAAAGTAAAAGTAAAAGTAAAAGTAAAAGTAAAAGTAAAAGTCAAAGTCAAAGTCAAAGTCAAAGTAAAGGTCAAATTCAAGGTCAAAGACAAAGTCAAAGTCAAAGTCAAAGTCAAAGCCAAAGTCAAAGTCAAAGTCAAAGCCAAAGTCAAAGTCAAAGTCAAAGTCAAAGTCAAAGTCAAAGTCAAAGTCAAAGTCAAGGTCAAAGTCAAAGTCAAAGTCAAAGTCAAAGTCAAAGTCAAAGTCAAAGTCAAAGTCAAAGTCAAAGTCAAAGTCAAAGTCAAAGTCAAAGTCAAAGTCAAAGTCAAAGTCAAAGTCAAGGTCAAAGTCAAAGTCAAAGTCAAAGTCAAAGTCAAAGTCAAAGTAAAGGTCAAAGTCAAAGTCAAAGTCAAAGTCAAAGTCAAGGTCAAATTCAAGGTCAAAGTCAAAGTCAAAGTCAAAGTCAAAGTCAAGGTCAAATTCAAGGTCAAAGTCAAAGTCAAAGTCAAAGTCAAAGTCAAAGTCAAAGTCAAAGTCAAAGTCAAGGTCAAAGTCAAAGTCAAAGTCAAAGTCAAAGTCAAAGTCAAAGTCAAAGTCGTAGTAAAAGTAAAAGTCAAAGTCAAAGTCAAAGTCAAAGTCAAGGTCAAAGTCAAAGTCAAAGTCAAAGCCAAAGTCAAAGTCAAAGTCAAAGTCAAAGTCAAAGTCAAAGTCAAAGTCAAAGTCAAAGTCAAAGTCAAAGTCAAAGTCAAAGTCAAGGTCAAAGTCAAAGTCAAAGTCAAAGTCAAAGTCAAAGTCAAAGTCAAGGTCAAAGTCAAAGTCAAAGTCAAAGTCAAAGTCAAAGTCAAAGTCAAAGTCAAAGTCAAAGTCAAAGTCAAAGTCAAAGTAAAGGTCAAAGTCAAAGTCAAGGTCAAAGTAAAGGTCAAGGTCAAAGTCAAAGTCAAAGTCAAAGTCAAAGTCACAGTCAAAGTCAAAGTCAAAGACAAAGTCAAAGTCAAAGTCAAAGTCAAAGCCAAAGTCAAAGTCAAAGTCAAAGCCAAAGTCAAAGTCAAAGTCAAAGTCAAAGTCAAAGTCAAAGTCAAAGTCAAAGTCAAGGTCAAAGTCAAAGTCAAAGTCAAAGTCAAAGTCAAAGTCAAAGTCAAAGTCAAAGTCAAAGTCAAAGTCAGAGTCAAGGTCAAAGTCAAAGTCAAAGTCAAAGTCAAAGTCAAAGTCAAAGTCAAAGTCAAAGTCAAAGTCAAAGTCAAAGTCAAAGTCAAAGTCAAAGTCAAAGTCAAAGTCAAAGTCAAAGTCAAAGTCAAAGTCAAAGTCAAAGTCAAAGTCAAAGTCAAAGTCAAAGTCAAAGTCAAAGTCAAAGTCAAAGTCAAAGTCAAAGTCAAAGTCAAAGTCAAAGTCAAAGTCAAAGTCAAAGTCAAAGTCAAAGTCAAAGTCAAAGTCAAGGTCAAAGTCAAGGTCAAAGTCAAAGTCAAAGTCAAAGTCAAAGTCAAAGTCAAAGTCAAAGTCAAAGTCAAAGTCAAAGTCAAAGTCAAAGTCATAGTAAAAGTAAAAGTAAAAGTAAAGGTCAAGGTCAAAGTCAAAGTCAAAGTCAAAGTAAAGGTCAAGGTCAAAGTCAAAGTCAAGGTCAAATTCAAGGTCAAAGTCAAAGTCGAAGTCAAAGTCAAAGTCACAGTCAAAGTCAAAGTCAAAGACAAAGTCAAAGTCAAAGTCAAAGTCAAAGCCAAAGTCAAAGTCAAAGTCAAAGTCAAAGTCAAAGTCAAAGTCAAAGTCAAAGTCAAAGTCAAAGTCAAAGTCAAAGTCAAAGTCAAGGTCAAAGTCAAAGTCAAAGTCAAAGTCAAAGTCAAAGTCAAAGTCAAGGTCAAAGTCAAAGTCAAAGTCAAAGTCAAAGTCAAAGTCAAAGTCAAAGTCAAAGTCAAAGTCAAAGTCAAAGTCAAAGTCAAAGTCAAGGTCAAAGTAAAAGTCAAAGTCAAAGTCAAAGTCAAAGTCAAAGTCAAAGTCAAAGTCAAAGTCAAGGTCAAAGTCAAAGTCAAAGTCAAAGTCAAAGTCAAAGTCAAAGTCAAAGTCAAGGTCAAAGTCAAAGTCAAAGTCAAAGTCAAAGTAAAGGTCAAGGTCAAAGTCAAAGTCAAGGTCAAATTCAAGGTCAAAGTCAAAGTCGAAGTCAAAGTCAAAGTCACAGTCAAAGTCAAAGTCAAAGACAAAGTCAAAGTCAAAGTCAAATTCAAAGTCAAAGTCAAAGTCAAAGTCAAAGTCAAGGTCAAAGTCAAAGTCAAAGTCAAAGTCAAAGTCAAAGTCAAAGTCAAAGTCAAAGTCAAAGTCAAAGTCAAAGTCAAGGTCAAAGTCAAAGTCAAAGTCAAAGTCAAAGTCAAAGTCAAGGTCAAAGTCAAAGTCAAGGTCAAAGTCAAAGTCAAAGTCAAAGTCAAAGTCAAAGTCAAAGTCAAAGTCAAAGTCAAAGTCAAAGTCAAAGTCAAAGTCAAAGTCAAAGTCAAAGTCAAAGTCAAAGTCAAGGTCAAAGTCAAAGTCAAAGTCAAAGTCAAAGTCAAAGTCAAAGTCAAGGTCAAAGTCAAAGTCAAAGTCAAAGTCAAAGTCAAAGTCAAAGTAAAGGTCAAAGTCAAAGTCAAAGTCAAAGTCAAGGTCAAATTCAAGGTCAAAGTCAAAGTCAAAGTCAAAGTCAAAGTCAAAGTCAAGGTCAAAGTCAAAGTCAAAGTCAAAGTCAAAGTCAAAGTAAAAGTCAAAGTCAAAGTCAAAGTCAAAGTCAAAGTCAAAGTCAAAGTCAAAGTCAAAGTCAAAGTCAAAGTCAAAGTCAAAGTCAAGGTCAAAGTCAAGGTCAAAGTCAAAGTCAAAGTCAAAGTCAAAGTCAAAGTCAAAGTCAAAGTCAAAGTCAAAGTCAAAGTCAAAGTCAAAGTCAAAGTCAAAGTCAAAGTCATAGTAAAAGTAAAAGTAAAAGTAAAAGTAAAAGTAAAAGTCAAAGTCAAAGTCAAAGTCAAAGTCAAAGTAAAGGTCAAGGTCAAAGTCAAAGTCAAGGTCAAATTCAAAGTCAAAGTCAAAGTCAAAGTCAAAGTAAAGGTCAAAGTCAAAGTCAAAGTCAAGGTCAAATTCAAGGTCAAAGTCAAAGTCAAAGTCAAAGTCAAAGTCAAAGTCAAGGTCAAAGTCAAAGTCAAAGTCAAAGTCAAAGTCAAAGTCAAAGTCAAAGTCAAAGTAAAAGTCAAAGTCAAAGTCAAAGTCAAAGTCGAAGTCAAAGTCAAAGTCAAAGTCAAAGTCAAAGTCAAAGTCAAAGTCAAAGTCAAAGTCAAGGTCAAAGTCAAGGTCAAAGTCAAAGTCAAAGTCAAAGTCAAAGTCAAAGTCATAGTAAAAGTAAAAGTAAAAGTAAAAGTCAAAGTCAAAGTCAAAGTAAAGGTCAAAGTCAAAGTCAAAGTCAAAGTCAAAGTCAAAGTCAAAGTCAAAGTCAAAGTCAAAGTCAAAGTCAAAGTCAAAGTCAAAGTCAAAGTCAAAGTCAAGGTCAAAGTCAAAGTCAAAGTCAAAGTCAAAGTCAAAGTCAAAGTCAAGGTCAAAGTCAAAGTCAAAGTCAAAGTCAAAGTAAAGGTCAAGGTCAAAGTCAAAGTCAAGGTCAAATTCAAGGTCAAAGTCAAAGTCGAAGTCAAAGTCAAAGTCACAGTCAAAGTCAAAGTCAAAGACAAAGTCAAAGTCAAAGTCAAATTCAAAGTCAAAGTCAAAGTCAAAGTCAAAGTCAAGGTCAAAGTCAAAGTCAAAGTCAAAGTCAAAGTCAAAGTCAAAGTCAAGGTCAAATTCAAGGTCAAAGTCAAAGTCAAAGTCAAAGTCAAGGTCAAAGTCAAAGTCAAAGTCAAAGTCAAAGTCAAAGTAAAAGTCAAAGTCAAAGTCAAAGTCAAAGTCAAAGTCAAAGTCAAAGTCAAAGTCAAAGTCAAAGTCAAAGTCAAAGTCAAAGTCAAAGTCAAAGTCAAAGTCAAAGTCAAAGTCAAAGTCAAAGTCAAAGTCAAAGTCAAGGTCAAATTCAAGGTCAAAGTCAAAGTCAAAGTCAAAGTCAAAGTCAAAGTCAAAGTCAAAGTCAAAGTCAAAGTCAAAGTCAAAGTCAAAGTCAAAGTCAAAGTCAAAGTCAAAGTCAAAGTCAAAGTAAAAGTCAAAGTCAAAGTCAAAGTCAAAGTCGAAGTCAAAGTCAAAGTCAAAGTCAAAGTCAAAGTCAAAGTCAAAGTCAAAGTCAAAGTCAAGGTCAAAGTCAAGGTCAAAGTCAAAGTCAAAGTCAAAGTCAAAGTCAAAGTCATAGTAAAAGTAAAAGTAAAAGTAAAAGTCAAAGTCAAAGTCAAAGTAAAGGTCAAAGTCAAAGTCAAAGTCAAAGTCAAAGTCAAGGTCAAGGTCAAAGTCAAAGTCAAAGTCAAAGTCAAAGTCAAAGTCAAAGTCAAAGTCAAAGTCAAAGTCAATGTCAAAGTCAAAGTCAAAGTCAAAGTCAAAGTCAAAGTCAAAGTCAAAGTCACAGTCAAAGTCAAAGTCAAAGTCAAAGTCAAGGTCAAAGTCAAGGTCAAAGTCAAAGTCAAAGTCAAAGTCAAAGTCAAAGTCAAAGTCAAAGTCAAAGTCAAAGTCAAAGTCAAAGTCAAAGTCAAAGTCAAAGTCAAAGTCAAAGTCAAAGTCAAAGTCAAAGTCAAAGTCAAAGTCAAAGTCAAAGTCAAAGTCAAAGTCAAAGTCACAGTCAAAGTCATAGTAAAAGTAAAAGTAAAAGTAAAAGTCAAATTCAAGGTCAAAGTCAAAGTCAAAGTCAAAGTCAAAGTCAAAGTCAAAGTCAAAGTCAAAGTCAAAGTCAAAGTCAAAGTCAAAGTCAAAGTCAATGTCAAAGTCAAAGTCAAAGTCAAAGTCAAAGTCAAAGTCAAAGTCAAAGTCAAAGTCAAAGTCAAAGTCAAAGTAAAGGTCAAAGTCAAAGTCAAAGTCAAAGTCAAGGTCAAATTCAAGGTCAAAGTCAAAGTCAAAGTCAAAGTCAAAGTCAAAGTCAAGGTCAAAGTCAAAGTCAAAGTCAAAGTCAAAATCAAAGTCAAAGTCAAAGTCAGAGTCAAGGTCAAGGTCAAAGTCAAAGTCAAAGTCAAAGTCAAAGTCAAAGTCAAAGTCAAGGTCAAAGTCAAAGTCAAAGTCAAAGTCAAAGTCAAAGTCAAAGTAAAGGTCAAAGTCAAAGTCAAAGTCAAAGTCAAGGTCAAATTCAAGGTCAAAGTCAAAGTCAAAGTCAAAGTCAAAGTCAAAGTCAAAGTCAAAGTCAAAGTCAAAGTCAAAGTCAAAGTCAATGTCAAAGTCAAAGTCAAAGTCAAAGTCAAAGTCAAAGTCAAAGTCAAAGTCAAAGTCAAAGTCAAAGTCAAAGTCAAAGTCAAAGTCAAAGTCACAGTCAAAGTCATAGTAAAAGTAAAAGTAAAAGTAAAAGTCAAAGTCAAAGTCAAAGTCAAAGTCAAAGTCAAAGTCAAAGTCAAAGTCAAAGTCAAAGTCAAAGTCAAAGTCAAAGTCAAAGTCAAAGTCAAAGTCAAAGTCAAGGTCAAAGTCAAAGTCAAAGTCAAAGCCAAAGTCAAAGTCAAAGTCAAAGTCAAAGTCAAAGTCAAAGTCAAAGTCAAAGTCAAAGTCAAGGTCAAAGTCAAAGTCAAAGTCAAAGTCAAAGTCAAAGTCAAAGTCAAAGTCAAAGTCAAAGTCAAGGTCAAATTCAAGGTCAAATTCAAGGTCAAAGTCAAAGTCAAGGTCAAAGTGAAAGTCAAAGTCAAAGTCAAAGTCAAAGTCAAAGTCAAAGTCAAAGTCAAAGTCAAAGTCAAAGTCAAAGTCAAAGTCAAAGTCAAAGTCAAAGTCAAAGCCAAAGTCAAAGTCAAAGTCAAAGTCAAAGTCAAAGTCAAAGTCAAAGTCAAAGTCAAAGTCAAAGTCAAAGTCAAAGTCAAAGTCAAAGTCAAGGTCAAAGTCAAAGTCAAAGTCAAGGTCAAATTCAAGGTCAAAGTCAAAGTCAAAGTCAAAGTCAAAGTCAAAGTCAAAGTCAAAGTCAAAGTCAAAGTCAAAGTCAAAGTCAAAGTCAAAGTCAAAGTCAAAGTCAAAGTCAAAGTCAAAGTCAAAGTCAAAGTCAAAGTCAAAGTCAAGGTCAAAGTCAAAGTCAAAGTCAAAGTCAAAGTCAAAGTCAAAGCCAAAGTCAAAGTCAAAGTCAAAGTCAAAGTCAAAGTCAAAGTCAAAGTCAAAGTCAAAGTCAAAGTCAAAGTCAAAGTCAAAGTCAAAGTCAAAGTCAAAGTCAAGGTCAAAGTCAAAGTCAAAGTCAAAGTCAAAGTCAAAGTCAAAGTCAAAGTCAAAGTCAAAGTCAAAGTCAAAGTCAAAGTCAAAGTCAAAGTCAAAGTCAAAGTCAAAGTCAAAGTCAAAGTCAAAGTCAAAGTCAAAGTCAAGGTCAAAGTCAAAGTCAAAGTCAAAGTCAAAGTCAAAGTCAAAGTCAAAGTAAAGGTCAAAGTCAAAGTCAAAGTCAAAGTCAAGGTCAAATTCAAGGTCAAGGTCAAAGTCAAAGTCAAAGTCAAAGTCAAAGTCAAAGTCAAAGTCAAAGTCAAAGTCAAAGTCAAAGTCAAAGTCAAAGTCAAAGTCAAGGTCAAATTCAAGGTCAAAGTCAAAGTCAAAGTCAAAGTCAAAGTCAAAGTCAAAGTCAAAGTCAAAGTCAAAGTCAAAGTCAAAGTCAAAGTCAAAGTCAAAGTCAAGGTCAAAGTCAAAGTCAAAGTCAAGGTCAAAGTCAAAGTCAAAGTCCAAGTCAAAGTCAAAGTCAAAGTCAAAGTCAAAGTCAAAGTCAAAGTCAAAGTCAAAGTCAAAGTCAAAGTCAAAGTCAAAGTCAAGGTCAAATTCAAAGTCAAAGTCAAAGTCAAAGTCAAAGTAAAGGTCAAAGTCAAAGTCAAAGTCAAGGTCAAATTCAAGGTCAAAGTCAAAGTCAAGGTCAAAGTCAAAGTCAAAGTCAAAGTCAAAGTCAAAGTCAAAGTCAAAGTCAAAGTCAAAGTAAAATTCAAGGTCAAAGTCAAAGTCAAAGTCAAAGTCAAAGTCAAAGTCAAGGTCAAAGTCAAAGTCAAAGTCAAAGTCAAAGTCAAAGTCAAAGTCAAAGTCAAAGTCAAAGTCAAAGTCAAAGTCAAAGTCAAAGTCAAAGTCAAAGTCAAAGTCAAAGTCAAAGTCAAAGTCAAAGTCAAGGTCAAAGTCAAAGTCAAAGTCAAAGTAATGGTCAAAGTCAAAGTCAAGGTCAAATTCAAGGTCAAAGTCAAAGTCAAAGTCAAAGTCAAAGTCAAAGTCAAAGTCAAAGTCAAAGTCAAAGTCAAAGTCAAAGTCAATGTCAAAGTCAAAGTCAAAGTCAAAGTCAAAGTCAAAGTCAAAGTCAAAGTCAAAGTCAAAGTCAAAGTCACAGTCAAAGTCAAAGTCAAAGTCAAAGTCAAAGTCAAGGTCAAAGTCAAGGTCAAAGTCAAAGTCAAAGTCAAAGTCAAAGTCAAAGTCAAAGTCAAAGTCAAAGTCAAAGTCAAAGTCAAAGTCAAAGTCAAAGTCAAAGTCAAAGTCAAAGTCAAAGTCAAAGTCAAAGTCAAAGTCAAAGTCAAAGTCAAAGTCAAAGTCAAAGTCAAAGTCAAAGTCAAAGTCAAGGTCAAAGTCAAAGTCAAAGTCAAGGTCAAATTCAAGGTCAAAGTCAAAGTCGAAGTCAAAGTCAAAGTCACAGTCAAAGTCAAAGTCAAAGACAAAGTCAAAGTCAAAGTCAAAGTCAAAGTCAAAGTCAAAGCCAAAGTCATAGTAAAAGTAAAAGTAAAAGTAAAAGTAAAAGTAAAAGTCAAAGTCAAAGTCAAAGTCAAAGTCAAAGTAAAGGTCAAGGTCAAAGTCAAAGTCAAGGTCAAATTCAAAGTCAAAGTCAAAGTCAAAGTCAAAGTAAAGGTCAAAGTCAAAGTCAAAGTCAAAGTCAAAGTCAAGGTCAAATTCAAGGTCAAAGTCAAAGTCAAAGTCAAAGTCAAAGTCAAAGTCAAGGTCAAAGTCAAAGTCAAAGTCAAAGTCAAAGTCAAAGTCAAAGTCAAAGTCAAAGTCAAAGTCAAAGTAAAAGTCAAAGTCAAAGTCAAAGTCAAAGTCAAAGTCAAAGTCAAAGTCAAAGTCAAAGTCAAAGTCAAAGTCAAAGTCAAAGTCAAAGTCAAAGTCAAGGTCAAAGTCAAGGTCAAAGTCAAAGTCAAAGTCAAAGTCAAAGTCAAAGTCATAGTAAAAGTAAAAGTAAAAGTAAAAGTAAAAGTCAAAGTCAAAGTCAAAGTCAAAGTCAAAGTCAAGGTCAAAGTCAAAGTCAAAGTCAAAGTCAAAGTCAAAGTCAAAGTCAAAGTCAAAGTAAAAGTCAAAGTCAAAGTCAAAGTCAAAGTCAAAGTCAAAGTCAAAGTCAAAGTCAAAGTCAAAGTCAAAGTCAAAGTCAAAGTCAAAGTCAAAGTCAAAGTCAAAGTCAAAGTCAAAGTCAAAGTCAAAGTCATAGTAAAAGTAAAAGTAAAAGTAAAAGTCAAAGTCAAAGTCAAAGTCAAAGTCAAAGTAAAGGTCAAGGTCAAAGTCAAAGTCAAGGTCAAATTCAAAGTCAAAGTCAAAGTCAAAGTAAAGGTCAAAGTCAAAGTCAAAGTCAAGGTCAAATTCAAGGTCAAAGTCAAAGTCAAAGTCAAAGTCAAAGTCAAAGTCAAGGTCAAAGTCAAAGTCAAAGTCAAAGTCAAAGTCAAAGTCAAAGTCAAAGTCAAAGTCAAAGTCAAAGTAAAGGTCAAAGTCAAAGTCAAAGTCAAAGTCAAGGTCAAATTCAAGGTCAAAGTCAAAGTCAAAGTCAAAGTCAAAGTCAAAGTCAAGGTCAAAGTCAAAGTCAAAGTCAAAGTCAAAGTCAAAGTCAAAGTAAAAGTCAAAGTCAAAGTCAAAGTCAAAGTCAAAGTCAAAGTCAAAGTCAAAGTCAAAGTCAAAGTCAAAGTCAAAGTCAAAGTCAAGGTCAAAGTCAAGGTCAAAGTCAAAGTCAAAGTCAAAGTCAAAGTCAAAGTCAAAGTCAAAGTCAAAGTCAAAGTCAAAGTCAAAGTCATAGTAAAAGTAAAAGTAAAAGTAAAAGTAAAAGTCAAAGTCAAAGTCAAAGTCAAAGTCAAAGTAAAGGTCAAGGTCAAAGTCAAAGTCAAGGTCAAATTCAAAGTCAAAGTCAAAGTCAAAGTCAAAGTAAAGGTCAAAGTCAAAGTCAAAGTCAAGGTCAAATTCAAGGTCAAAGTCAAAGTCAAAGTCAAAGTCAAAGTCAAGGTCAAAGTCAAAGTCAAAGTCAAAGTCAAAGTCAAAGTCAAAGTCAAAGTCAAAGTAAAAGTCAAAGTCAAAGTCAAAGTCAAAGTCAAAGTCAAAGTCAAAGTCAAAGTCAAAGTCAAAGTCAAAGTCAAAGTCAAGGTCAAAGTCAAGGTCAAAGTCAAAGTCAAAGTCAAAGTCAAAGTCAAAGTCATAGTAAAAGTAAAAGTAAAAGTAAAAGTCAAAGTCAAAGTCAAAGTCAAAGTAAAGGTCAAAGTCAAAGTCAAAGTCAAAGTCAAAGTCAAGGTCAAAGTCAAAGTCAAAGTCAAAGTCAAAGTAAAGGTCAAAGTCAAAGTCAAAGTCAAAGTCAAAGTCAAGGTCAAAGTCAAGGTCAAATTCAAAGTCAAAGTCAAAGTCAAAGTCAAAGTAAAGGTCAAAGTCAAAGTCAAAGTCAAAGTCAAGGTCAAACTCAAGGTCAAAGTCAAAGTCAAAGTCAAAGTCAAAGTCAAAGTCAAGGTCAAAGTCAAAGTCAAAGTCAAAGTCAAGGTCAAATTCAAGGTCAAAGTCAAAGTCAAAGTCAAAGTCAAAGTCAAAGTCAAGGTCAAAGTCAAAGTCAAAGTCAAAGTCAAAGTCAAAGTCAAAGTCAAAGTCAAAGTCAAAGTCAAAGTCAAAGTCAAAGTCAAAGTCAAAGTCAAAGTCAAAGTCAAAGTCAAAGTCAAAGTCAAAGTCAAAGTCAAAGTCAAAGTCAAAGTCAAAGTCAAAGTCAAAGTCAAAGTCAAAGTCAAAGTCAAAGTCAAAGTCAAGGTCAAAGTCAAAGTCAAAGTCAAAGTCAAAGTAATGGTCAAAGTCAAAGCCAAAGTCAAAGTCAAAGTCAAAGTCAAAGTCAAAGTCAAAGTCAAAGTCAAAGTCAAAGTCAAAGTCAAAGTCAAAGTCAAAGTCAAAGTCAATGTCAAAGTCAAAGTCAAAGTCAAAGTCAAAGTCAAAGTCAAAGTCAAAGTCACAGTCAAAGTCAAAGTCAAAGTCAAAGTCAAAGTCAAGGTCAAAGTCAAGGTCAAAGTCAAAGTCAAAGTCAAAGTCAAAGTCAAAGTCAAAGTCAAAGTCAAAGTCAAAGTCAAAGTCAAAGTCAAAGTCAAAGTCAAAGTCAAAGTCAAAGTCAAAGTCAAAGTCAAAGTACAAAGTCAAAGTCAAAGTCAAGGTCAAAGTCAAAGTCAAAGTCAAAGTCAAAGTCAAAGTCAAGGTCAAAGTCAAAGTCAAAGTCAAAGTCAAAGTCAAAGTCAAAGTAAAGGTCAAAGTCAAAGTCAAAGTCAAAGTCAAGGTCAAATTCAAGGTCAAAGTCAAAGTCAAAGTCAAAGTCAAAGTCAAAGTCAAAGTCAAGGTCAAAGTCAAAGTCAAAGTCAAAGTCAAAGTCAAAGTCAAAGTCAAAGTCAAAGTCAAAGTCAAAGTCAAAGTCAAAGTCAAAGTCAAAGTCAAAGTCAAAGTCAAAGTCAAAGTCAAAGTCAAAGTCAAAGTCAAAGTCAAAGTCAAAGTCAAGGTCAAAGTCAAGGTCAAAGTCAAAGTCAAAGTCAAAGTCAAAGTCAAAGTCAAAGTCAAAGTCAAAGTCAAAGTCAAAGTCAAAGTCAAAGTCATAGTAAAAGTAAAAGTAAAAGTAAAAGTCAAAGTCAAAGTCAAAGTCAAAGTCAAAGTAAAGGTCAAGGTCAAAGTCAAAGTCAAGGTCAAATTCAAAGTCAAAGTCAAAGTCAAAGTCAAAGTAAAGGTCAAAGTCAAAGTCAAAGTCAAGGTCAAATTCAAGGTCAAAGTCAAAGTCAAAGTCAAAGTCAAAGTCAAAGTCAAGGTCAAAGTCAAAGTCAAAGTCAAAGTCAAAGTCAAAGTCAAAGTCAAAGTCAAAGTAAAAGTCAAAGTCAAAGTCAAAGTCAAAGTCAAAGTCAAAGTCAAAGTCAAAGTCAAAGTCAAAGTCAAGGTCAAAGTCAAGGTCAAAGTCAAAGTCAAAGTCAAAGTCAAAGTCAAAGTCAAAGTCATAGTAAAAGTAAAAGTAAAAGTCAAAGTCAAAGTCAAAGTCAAAGTAAAGGTCAAAGTCAAAGTCAAAGTCAAAGTCAAAGTCAAGGTCAAAGTCAAAGTCAAAGTCAAAGTCAAAGTAAAGGTCAAAGTCAAAGTCAAAGTCAAAGTCAAAGTCAAGGTCAAAGTCAAGGTCAAAGTCAAGGTCAAATTCAAAGTCAAAGTCAAAGTCAAAGTAAAGGTCAAAGTCAAAGTCAAAGTCAAAGTCAAAGTCAAGGTCAAATTCAAGGTCAAAGTCAAAGTCAAAGTCAAAGTCAAAGTCAAAGTCAAGGTCAAAGTCAAAGTCAAAGTCAAAGTCAAGGTCAAATTCAAGGTCAAAGTCAAAGTCAAAGTCAAAGTCAAAGTCAAAGTCAAGGTCAAAGTCAAAGTCAAAGTCAAAGTCAAAGTCAAAGTCAAAGTCAAAGTCAAAGTCAAAGTCAAAGTCAAAGTCAAAGTCAAAGTCAAAGTCAAGGTCAAAGTCAGAGTCAAAGTCAAAGTCAAAGTAAAGGTCAAAGTCAAAGTCAAAGTCAAAGTCAAGGTCAAATTCAAGGTCAAAGTCAAAGTCAAAGTCAAAGTCAAAGTCAAAGTCAAAGTCAAAGTCAAAGTCAAAGTCAAAGTCAAAGTCAATGTCAAAGTCAAAGTCAAAGTCAAAGTCAAAGTCAAAGTCAAAGTCACAGTCAAAGTCAAAGTCAAAGTCAAAGTCAAGGTCAAAGTCAAGGTCAAAGTCAAAGTCAAAGTCAAAGTCAAAGTCAAAGTCAAAGTCAAAGTCAAAGTCAAAGTCAAAGTCAAAGTCAAAGTCAAAGTCAAAGTCAAAGTCAAAGTCAAAGTCAAAGTCAAAGTCACAGTCAAAGTCATAGTAAAAGTAAAAGTAAAAGTAAAAGTAAAAGTAAAAGTAAAAGTCAAAGTCAAAGTCAAAGTAAAGGTCAAATTCAAGGTCAAAGTCAAAGTCAAAGTCAAAGTCAAAGTCAAAGCCAAAGTCAAAGTCAAAGTCAAAGCCAAAGTCAAAGTCAAAGTCAAAGTCAAAGTCAAAGTCAAAGTCAAAGTCAAAGTCAAGGTCAAAGTCAAAGTCAAAGTCAAAGTCAAAGTCAAAGTCAAAGTCAAAGTCAAAGTCAAAGTCAAAGTCAAAGTCAAAGTCAAAGTCAAAGTCAAAGTCAAAGTCAAAGTCAAAGTCAAAGTCAAAGTCAAAGTCAAAGTCAAAGTCAAAGTCAAAGTCAAAGTAAAGGTCAAAGTCAAAGTCAAAGTCAAAGTCAAAGTCAAGGTCAAATTCAAGGTCAAAGTCAAAGTCAAAGTCAAAGTCAAAGTCAAAGTCAAAGTCAAAGTCAAAGTCAAGGTCAAAGTCAAAGTCAAAGTCAAAGTCAAAGTCAAAGTCAAAGTCAAAGTCAAAGTCGTAGTAAAAGTAAAAGTCAAAGTCAAAGTCAAAGTCAAAGTCAAAGTCAAAGTCAAAGTCAAAGTCAAAGTCAAAGTCAAAGTCAAGGTCAAAGTCAAAGTCAAAGTCAAAGCCAAAGTCAAAGTCAAAGTCAAAGTCAAAGTCAAAGTCAAAGTCAAAGTCAAAGTCAAAGTCAAAGTCAAAGTCAAAGTCAAAGTCAAGGTCAAAGTCAAAGTCAAAGTCAAAGTCAAAGTCAAAGTCAAAGTCAAGGTCAAAGTCAAAGTCAAAGTCAAAGTCAAAGTCAAAGTCAAAGTCAAAGTCAAAGTCAAAGTCAAAGTCAAAGTCAAACTCAAAGTCAAAGTCAAAGTCAAAGTAAAGGTCAAAGTCAAAGTCAAGGTCAAAGTAAAGGTCAAGGTCAAAGTCAAAGTCAAAGTCAAAGTCAAAGTCAAAGTCACAGTCAAAGTCAAAGTCAAAGTCAAAGACAAAGTCAAAGTCAAAGTCAAAGTCAAAGCCAAAGTCAAAGTCAAAGTCAAAGCCAAAGTCAAAGTCAAAGTCAAAGTCAAAGTCAAAGTCAAAGTCAAAGTCAAAGTCAAGGTCAAAGTCAAAGTCAAAGTCAAAGTCAAAGTCAAAGTCAAAGTCAAAGTCAAAGTCAAAGTCAAAGTCAAAGTCAAAGTCAAAGTCAGAGTCAAGGTCAAAGTCAAAGTCAAAGTCAAAGTCAAAGTCAAAGTCAAAGTCAAAGTCAAAGTCAAAGTCAAAGTCAAAGTCAAAGTCAAAGTCAAAGTCAAAGTCAAAGTCAAAGTCAAAGTCAAAGTCAAAGTCAAAGTCAAAGTCAAAGTCAAAGTCAAAGTCAAAGTCAAAGTCAAAGTCAAAGTCAAAGTCAAAGTCAAAGTCAAAGTCAAAGTCAAAGTCAAAGTCAAAGTCAAAGTCAAAGTCAAAGTCAAAGTCAAAGTCAAAGTCAAAGTCAAGGTCAAAGTCAAGGTCAAAGTCAAAGTCAAAGTCAAAGTCAAAGTCAAAGTCAAAGTCAAAGTCAAAGTCAAAGTCAAAGTCAAAGTCATAGTAAAAGTAAAAGTAAAAGTAAAAGTAAAGGTCAAGGTCAAAGTCAAAGTCAAAGTCAAAGTAAAGGTCAAGGTCAAAGTCAAAGTCAAGGTCAAATTCAAGGTCAAAGTCAAAGTCGAAGTCAAAGTCAAAGTCACAGTCAAAGTCAAAGTCAAAGACAAAGTCAAAGTCAAAGTCAAAGTCAAAGTCAAAGTCAAAGCCAAAGTCAAAGTCAAAGTAAAAGCCAAAGTCAAAGTCAAAGTCAAAGTCAAAGTCATAGTCAAAGTCAAAGTCAAAGTCGAAGTCAAATTCAAAGTCAAAGTCAAAGTCAAAGTCAAAGTCAAAGTCAAAGTCAAAGTCAAAGTCAAAGTCAAAGTCAAAGTCAAAGTCAATGTCAAAGTCAAAGTCAAAGTCAAAGTCAAAGTCAAAGTCAAAGTCAAAGTCAAAGTCAAAGTCAAGGTCAAAGTCAAAGTCAAAGTCAAAGTCAAAGTCAAAGTCAAAGTCAAAGTCAAAGTCAAAGTCAAAGTCAAAGTCAAAGTCAAAGTCAAGGTCAAAGTCAAAGTCAAAGTCAAAGTCAAAGTCAAGGTCAAAGTCAAAGTCAAAGTCAAAGTCAAAGTCAAAGTCGAAGTCAAATTCAAAGTCAAAGTCAAAGTCAAAGTCAAAGTCAAAGTCAAAGTCAAAGTCAAAGTCAAAGTCAAAGTCAAAGTCAAAGTCAAAGTCAAAGTCAAAGTCAAAGTCAAAGTCAAAGTCAAAGTCAAAGTCAAAGTCAAAGTCAAAGTCAAGGTCAAAGTCAAAGTCAAAGTCAAAGTCAAAGTCAAAGTCAAAGTCAAAGTCAAAGTCAAAGTCAAAGTCAAAGTCAAGGTCAAAGTCAAAGTCAAAGTCAAAGTCAAAGTCAAGGTCAAAGTCAAAGTCAAAGTCAAAGTCAAAGTCAAAGTCAAAGTCAAAGTAAAAGTCAAAGTCAAAGTCAAAGTCAAAGTCAAAGTCAAAGTCAAAGTCAAAGTCAAAGTCAAAGTCAAAGTCAAAATCAAAGTCAAAGTCAAGGTCAAAGTCAAAGTCAAAGTCAAAGCCAAAGTCAAAGTCAAAGTCAAAGTCAAAGTCAAAGTCAAAGTCAAAGTCAAAGTCAAAGTCAAGGTCAAAGTCAAAGTCAAAGTCAAAGTCAAAGTCAAAGTCAAAGTCAAGGTCAAATTCAAGGTCAAAGTCAAAGTCAAGGTCAAAGTGAAAGTCAAAGTCAAAGTGAAAGTCAAAGTCAAAGTCAAAGTCAAAGTCAAAGTCAAAGTCAAAGTCAAAGTCAAAGTCAAAGTCAAAGTCAAAGCCAAAGTCAAAGTCAAAGTCAAAGTCAAAGTCAAAGTCAAAGTCAAAGTCAAAGTCAAAGTCAAAGTCAAAGTCAAAGTCAAAGTCAAAGTCAAAGTCAAAGTCAAGGTCAAAGTCAAAGTCAAAGTCAAGGTCAAATTCAAGGTCAAAGTCAAAGTCAAAGTCAAAGTCAAAGTCAAAGTCAAAGTCAAAGTCAAAGTCAAAGTCAAAGTCAAAGTCAAAGTCAAAGTCAAAGTCAAAGTCAAAGTCAAAGTCAAAGTCAAAGTCAAGGTCAAAGTCAAAGTCAAAGTCAAAGTCAAAGTCAAAGCCAAAGTCAAAGTCAAAGTCAAAGTCAAAGTCAAAGTCAAAGTCAAAGTCAAAGTCAAAGTCAAAGTCAAGGTCAAAGTCAAAGGCAAAGTCAAAGTCAAAGTCAAAGTCAAAGTCAAAGTCAAAGTCAAAGTCAAAGTCAAAGTCAAAGTCAAAGTCAAAGTCAAGGTCAAAGTCAAAGTCAAAGTCAAAGTCAAAGTCAAAGTCAAAGTCAAAGTAAAGGTCAAAGTCAAAGTCAAAGTCAAGGTCAAATTCAAGGTCAAGGTCAAAGTCAAAGTCAAAGTCAAAGTCAAAGTCAAAGTCAAAGTCAAAGTCAAAGTCAAAGTCAAAGTCAAAGTCAAAGTCAAAGTCAGAGTCAAGGTCAAAGTCAAAGTCAAAGTCAAAGTCAAAGTCAAAGTCAAAGTCAAAGTCAAAGTCAAAGTCAAAGTCAAAGTCAAAGTCAAAGTCAAAGTCAAAGTCAAAGTCAAAGTCAAAGTCAAAGTCAAAGTCAAAGTCAAAGTCAAGGTCAAAGTCAAAGGCAAAGTCAAAGTCAAAGTCAAAGTCAAAGTCAAAGTCAAAGTCAAAGTCAAAGCCAAAGTCAAAGTCAAAGTAAAAGTCAAAGTCAAAGTCAAAGTCATAGTAAAAGTAAAAGTAAAAGTAAAAGTAAAAGTCAAAGTCAAAGTCAAAGTCAAAGTCAAAGTCAAAGTCAAAGTCAAAGTCAAAGCCAAAGTCAAAGTCAAAGTCAAAGTCAAAGTCAAAGTCAAAGTCAAAGTCATAGTAAAAGTAAAAGTAAAAGTAAAAGTAAAAGTCAAAGTCAAAGTCAAAGTCAAAGTCAAAGTCAAAGTAAAGGTCAAGGTCAAAGTCAATGTCAAGGTCAAATTCAAAGTCAAAGTCAAAGTCAAAGTCAAAGTAAAGGTCAAAGTCAAAGTCAAAGTCAAGGTCAAATTCAAGGTCAAAGTCAAAGTCAAAGTCAAAGTCAAAGTCAAAGTCAAGGTCAAAGTCAAAGTCAAAGTCAAAGTCAAAGTCAAAGTCAAAGTCAAAGTCAAAGTCAAAGTAAAAGTCAAAGTCAAAGTCAAAGTCAAAGTCAAAGTCAAAGTCAAAGTCAAAGTCAAAGTCAAAGTCAAAGTCAAAGTCAAGGTCAAAGTCAAGGTCAAAGTCAAAGTCAAAGTCAAAGTCAAAGTCAAAGTCATAGTAAAAGTAAAAGTAAAAGTCAAAGTCAAAGTCAAAGTCAAAGTAAAGGTCAAAGTCAAAGTCAAATTCAAGGTCAAAGTCAAGGTCAAAGTCAAAGTCAAAGTCAAAGTCAAAGTCAAAGTAAAGGTCAAAGTCAAAGTCAAAGTCAAAGTCAAAGTCAAGGTCAAAGTCAAGGTCAAAGTCAAGGTCAAATTCAAAGTCAAAGTCAAAGTCAAAGTCAAAGTAAAGGTCAAAGTCAAAGTCAAAGTCAAAGTCAAGGTCAAATTCAAGGTCAAAGTCAAAGTCAAAGTCAAAGTCAAAGTCAAAGTCAAAGTCAAGGTCAAAGTCAAAGTCAAAGTCAAAGTCAAGGTCAAATTCAAGGTCAAAGTCAAAGTCAAAGTCAAAGTCAAAGTCAAAGTCAAGGTCAAAGTCAAAGTCAAAGTCAAAGTCAAAGTCAAAGTCAAAGTCAAAGTCAAAGTCAAAGTCAAAGTCAAAGTCAAAGTCAAAGTCAAAGTCAAAGTCAAAGTCAAAGTCAAAGTCAAAGTCAAAGTCAAGGTCAAAGTCAAAGTCAAAGTCAAAGTCAAAGTCAAAGTAAAGGTCAAAGTCAAAGTCAAAGTCAAGGTCAAATTCAAGGTCAAAGTCAAAGTCAAAGTCAAAGTCAAAGTCAAAGTCAAAGTCAAAGTCAAAGTCAAAGTCAAAGTCAATGTCAAAGTCAAAGTCAAAGTCAAAGTCAAAGTCAAAGTCAAAGTCACAGTCAAAGTCAAAGTCAAAGTCAAAGTCAAAGTCAAGGTCAAAGTCAAGGTCAAAGTCAAAGTCAAAGTCAAAGTCAAAGTCAAAGTCAAAGTCAAAGTCAAAGTCAAAGTCAAAGTCAAAGTCAAAGTCAAAGTCAAAGTCAAAGTCAAAGTCAAAGTCAAAGTCAAAGTCAAAGTCAAAGTCAAAGTCAAAGTCATAGTAAAAGTAAAAGTAAAAGTAAAAGTCAAAGTCAAAGTCAAAGTCAAAGTAAAGGTCAAATTCAAGGTCAAAGTCAAAGTCAAAGTCAAAGTCAAAGTCAAAGTCAAAGTCAAAGTCAAAGTCAAAGTCAAAGTCAAAGTCAAAGTCAAAGTCAAAGTCAAAGTCAAAGTCAAAGTCAAAGTCAAAGTCAAAGTCAAAGTCAAAGTCAAAGTCAAGGTCAAAGTCAAAGTCAAAGTCAAAGTCAAAGTCAAAGTCAAGGTCAAAGTCAAAGTCAAAGTCAAAGTCAAAGTCAAAGTCAAAGTAAAGGTCAAAGTCAAAGTCAAAGTCAAAGTCAAGGTCAAATTCAAGGTCAAAGTCAAAGTCAAAGTCAAAGTCAAAGTCAAAGTCAAAGTCAAGGTCAAAGTCAAAGTCAAAGTCAAAGTCAAAGTCAAAGTCAAAGTCAAAGTCAAAGTCAAAGTCAAAGTCAAAGTCAAAGTCAAAGTCAAAGTCAAAGTCAAAGTCAAGGTCAAAGTCAAGGTCAAAGTCAAAGTCAAAGTCAAAGTCAAAGTCAAAGTCAAAGTCAAAGTCAAAGTCAAAGTCAAAGTCAAAGTCAAAGTCAAAGTCAAAGTCAAAGTAAAGGTCAAGGTCAAAGTCAAAGTCAAGGTCAAATTCAAAGTCAAAGTCAAAGTCAAAATCAAAGTAAAGGTCAAAGTCAAAGTCAAAGTCAAGGTCAAATTCAAGGTCAAAGTCAAAGTCAAAGTCAAAGTCAAAGTCAAAGTCAAGGTCAAAGTCAAAGTCAAAGTCAAAGTCAAAGTCAAAGTCAAAGTCAAAGTCAAAGTCAAAGTAAAAGTCAAAGTCAAAGTCAAAGTCAAAGTCAAAGTCAAAGTCAAAGTCAAAGTCAAAGTCAAAGTCAAGGTCAAAGTCAAGGTCAAAGTCAAAGTCAAAGTCAAAGTCAAAGTCAAAGTCAAAGTCATAGTAAAAGTAAAAGTAAAAGTCAAAGTCAAAGTCAAAGTCAAAGTAAAGGTCAAAGTCAAAGTCAAAGTCAAAGTCAAAGTCAAGGTCAAAGTCAAGGTCAAAGTCAAAGTCAAAGTCAAAGTCAAAGTCAAAGTCAAAGTCAAAGTCAAAGTCAAAGTCAAAGTCAAAGTCAAAGTCAAAGTCAAAGTCAAAGTCAAAGTCAAAGTCAAAGTCAAAGTCAAAGTCAAAGTCAAAGTCAAAGTCAAAGTCAAAGTCAAAGTCAAGGTCAAAGTCAAAGTCAAAGTCAAGGTCAAATTCAAGGTCAAAGTCAAAGTCGAAGTCAAAGTCAAAGTCACAGTCAAAGTCAAAGTCAAAGTCAAAGACAAAGTCAAAGTCAAAGTCAAAGTCAAAGTCAAAGTCAAAGCCAAAGTCATAGTAAAAGTAAAAGTAAAAGTAAAAGTAAAAGTAAAAGTCAAAGTCAAAGTCAAAGTCAAAGTCAAAGTAAAGGTCAAGGTCAAAGTCAAAGTCAAGGTCAAATTCAAAGTCAAAGTCAAAGTCAAAGTCAAAGTAAAGGTCAAAGTCAAAGTCAAAGTCAAAGTCAAAGTCAAGGTCAAATTCAAGGTCAAAGTCAAAGTCAAAGTCAAAGTCAAAGTCAAAGTCAAGGTCAAAGTCAAAGTCAAAGTCAAAGTCAAAGTCAAAGTCAAAGTCAAAGTCAAAGTCAAAGTCAAAGTAAAAGTCAAAGTCAAAGTCAAAGTCAAAGTCAAAGTCAAAGTCAAAGTCAAAGTCAAAGTCAAAGTCAAAGTCAAAGTCAAAGTCAAAGTCAAAGTCAAGGTCAAAGTCAAGGTCAAAGTCAAAGTCAAAGTCAAAGTCAAAGTCAAAGTCATAGTAAAAGTAAAAGTAAAAGTAAAAGTAAAAGTCAAAGTCAAAGTCAAAGTCAAAGTCAAAGTCAAGGTCAAAGTCAAAGTCAAAGTCAAAGTCAAAGTCAAAGTCAAAGTCAAAGTCAAAGTAAAAGTCAAAGTCAAAGTCAAAGTCAAAGTCAAAGTCAAAGTCAAAGTCAAAGTCAAAGTCAAAGTCAAAGTCAAAGTCAAAGTCAAAGTCAAAGTCAAAGTCAAAGTCAAAGTCAAAGTCAAAGTCATAGTAAAAGTAAAAGTAAAAGTAAAAGTCAAAGTCAAAGTCAAAGTCAAAGTCAAAGTCAAAGTCAAAGTCAAAGTCAAAGTCAAAGTCAAAGTCAAGGTCAAAGTCAAAGTCAAAGTCAAAGTCAAAGTCAAAGTCAAAGTCAAAGTCAAAGTCAAAGTCAAAGTCAAAGTCAAAGTCAAAGTCAAAGTCAAAGTCAAGGTCAAAGTCAAAGTCAAAGTCAAAGTCAAAGTCAAAGTCAAAGTCAAAGTCAAAGTCAAAGTCAAAGTCAAAGTCAAGGTCAAAGTCAAAGTCAAAGTCAAAGTCAAAGTCAAAGTAAAGGTCAAAGTCAAAGTCAAAGTCAAGGTCAAATTCAAGGTCAAAGTCAAAGTCAAAGTCAAAGTCAAAGTCAAAGTCAAAGTCAAAGTCAAAGTCAAAGTCAAAGTCAATGTCAAAGTCAAAGTCAAAGTCAAAGTCAAAGTCAAAGTCAAAGTCACAGTCAAAGTCAAAGTCAAAGTCAAAGTCAAAGTCAAGGTCAAAGTCAAGGTCAAAGTCAAAGTCAAAGTCAAAGTCAAAGTCAAAGTCAAAGTCAAAGTCAAAGTCAAAGTCAAAGTCAAAGTCAAAGTCAAAGTCAAAGTCAAAGTCAAAGTCAAAGTCAAAGTCAAAGTCAAAGTCAAAGTCAAAGTCAAAGTCATAGTAAAAGTAAAAGTAAAAGTAAAAGTCAAAGTCAAAGTCAAAGTCAAAGTAAAGGTCAAATTCAAGGTCAAAGTCAAAGTCAAAGTCAAAGTCAAAGTCAAAGTCAAAGTCAAAGTCAAAGTCAAAGTCAAAGTCAAAGTCAAAGTCAAAGTCAAAGTCAAAGTCAAAGTCAAAGTCAAAGTCAAAGTCAAAGTCAAAGTCAAAGTCAAAGTCAAGGTCAAAGTCAAAGTCAAAGTCAAAGTCAAAGTCAAAGTCAAGGTCAAAGTCAAAGTCAAAGTCAAAGTCAAAGTCAAAGTCAAAGTAAAGGTCAAAGTCAAAGTCAAAGTCAAAGTCAAGGTCAAATTCAAGGTCAAAGTCAAAGTCAAAGTCAAAGTCAAAGTCAAAGTCAAAGTCAAGGTCAAAGTCAAAGTCAAAGTCAAAGTCAAAGTCAAAGTCAAAGTCAAAGTCAAAGTCAAAGTCAAAGTCAAAGTCAAAGTCAAAGTCAAAGTCAAAGTCAAAGTCAAAGTCAAGGTCAAAGTCAAGGTCAAAGTCAAAGTCAAAGTCAAAGTCAAAGTCAAAGTCAAAGTCAAAGTCAAAGTCAAAGTCAAAGTCAAAGTCAAAGTCAAAGTCAAAGTCAAAGTAAAGGTCAAGGTCAAAGTCAAAGTCAAGGTCAAATTCAAAGTCAAAGTCAAAGTCAAAATCAAAGTAAAGGTCAAAGTCAAAGTCAAAGTCAAGGTCAAATTCAAGGTCAAAGTCAAAGTCAAAGTCAAAGTCAAAGTCAAAGTCAAGGTCAAAGTCAAAGTCAAAGTCAAAGTCAAAGTCAAAGTCAAAGTCAAAGTCAAAGTCAAAGTAAAAGTCAAAGTCAAAGTCAAAGTCAAAGTCAAAGTCAAAGTCAAAGTCAAAGTCAAAGTCAAAGTCAAGGTCAAAGTCAAGGTCAAAGTCAAAGTCAAAGTCAAAGTCAAAGTCAAAGTCAAAGTCATAGTAAAAGTAAAAGTAAAAGTCAAAGTCAAAGTCAAAGTCAAAGTAAAGGTCAAAGTCAAAGTCAAAGTCAAAGTCAAAGTCAAGGTCAAAGTCAAAGTCAAAGTCAAAGTCAAAGTAAAGGTCAAAGTCAAAGTCAAAGTCAAAGTCAAAGTCAAGGTCAAAGTCAAGGTCAAAGTCAAGGTCAAATTCAAAGTCAAAGTCAAAGTCAAAGTAAAGGTCAAAGTCAAAGTCAAAGTCAAAGTCAAGGTCAAATTCAAGGTCAAAGTCAAAGTCAAAGTCAAAGTCAAAGTCAAAGTCAAGGTCAAAGTCAAAGTCAAAGTCAAAGTCAAGGTCAAATTCAAGGTCAAAGTCAAAGTCAAAGTCAAAGTCAAAGTCAAAGTCAAGGTCAAGGTCAAAGTCAAAGTCAAAGTCAAAGTCAAAGTCAAAGTCAAAGTCAAAGTCAAAGTCAAAGTCAAAGTCAAAGTCAAAGTCAAAGTCAAGGTCAAAGTCAAAGTCAAAGTCAAAGTCAAAGTCAAAGTCAAAGTCAAAGTAAAGGTCAAAGTCAAAGTCAAAGTCAAAGTCAAGGTCAAATTCAAGGTCAAAGTCAAAGTCAAAGTCAAAGTCAAAGTCAAAGTCAAAGTCAAAGTCAAAGTCAAAGTCAAAGTCAAAGTCAAAGTCAAAGTCAATGTCAAAGTCAAAGTCAAAGTCAAAGTCAAAGTCAAAGTCAAAGTCACAGTCAAAGTCAAAGTCAAAGTCAAAGTCAAGGTCAAAGTCAAGGTCAAAGTCAAAGTCAAAGTCAAAGTCAAAGTCAAAGTCAAAGTCAAAGTCAAAGTCAAAGTCAAAGTCAAAGTCAAAGTCAAAGTCAAAGTCAAAGTCAAAGTCAAAGTCAAAGTCAAAGTCAAAGTCAAAGTCAAAGTCAAAGTCAAAGTCAAAGTCAATGTCAAAGTCAAAGTCAAAGTCAAAGTCAAAGTCAAAGTCAAAGTCAAAGTCAAAGTCAAAGTCAAAGTCAAAGTAAAGGTCAAAGTCAAAGTCAAAGTCAAAGTCAAGGTCAAATTCAAGGTCAAAGTCAAAGTCAAAGTCAAAGTCAAAGTCAAAGTCAAGGTCAAAGTCAAAGTCAAAGTCAAAGTCAAGGTCAAATTCAAGGTCAAAGTCAAAGTCAAAGTCAAAGTCAAAGTCAAAGTCAAGGTCAAGGTCAAAGTCAAAGTCAAAGTCAAAGTCAAAGTCAAAGTCAAAGTCAAAGTCAAAGTCAAAGTCAAAGTCAAAGTCAAAGTCAAAGTCAAAGTCAAGGTCAAAGTCAAAGTCAAAGTCAAAGTCAAAGTCAAAGTCAAAGTAAAGGTCAAAGTCAAAGTCAAAGTCAAAGTCAAGGTCAAATTCAAGGTCAAAGTCAAAGTCAAAGTCAAAGTCAAAGTCAAAGTCAAAGTCAAAGTCAAAGTCAAAGTCAAAGTCAAAGTCAAAGTCAATGTCAAAGTCAAAGTCAAAGTCAAAGTCAAAGTCAAAGTCAAAGTCACAGTCAAAGTCAAAGTCAAAGTCAAAGTCAAAGTCAAAGTCAAAGTCAAAGTCACAGTCAAAGTCATAGTAAAAGTAAAAGTAAAAGTAAAAGTCAAAGTCAAGGTCAAAGTCAAGGTCAAATTCAAAGTCAAAGTCAAAGTCAAAGTAAAGGTCAAAGTCAAAGTCAAAGTCAAAGTCAAGGTCAAATTCAAGGTCAAAGTCAAAGTCAAAGTCAAAGTCAAAGTCAAAGTCAAGGTCAAAGTCAAAGTCAAAGTCAAAGTCAAGGTCAAATTCAAGGTCAAAGTCAAAGTCAAAGTCAAAGTCAAAGTCAAAGTCAAGGTCAAGGTCAAAGTCAAAGTCAAAGTCAAAGTCAAAGTCAAAGTCAAAGTCAAAGTCAAAGTCAAAGTCAAAGTCAAAGTCAAAGTCAAAGTCAAAGTCAAGGTCAAAGTCAAAGTCAAAGTCAAAGTCAAAGTCAAAGTCAAAGTAAAGGTCAAAGTCAAAGTCAAAGTCAAAGTCAAGGTCAAATTCAAGGTCAAAGTCAAAGTCAAAGTCAAAGTCAAAGTCAAAGTCAAAGTCAAAGTCAAAGTCAAAGTCAATGTCAAAGTCAAAGTCAAAGTCAAAGTCAAAGTCAAAGTCAAAGTCAAAGTCACAGTCAAAGTCAAAGTCAAAGTCAAAGTCAAGGTCAAAGTCAAGGTCAAAGTCAAAGTCAAAGTCAAAGTCAAAGTCAAAGTCAAAGTCAAAGTCAAAGTCAAAGTCAAAGTCAAAGTCAAAGTCAAAGTCAAAGTCAAAGTCAAAGTCAAAGTCAAAGTCAAAGTCAAAGTCAAAGTCAAAGTCAAAGTCAAAGTCAAAGTCAAAGTCACAGTCAAAGTCATAGTAAAAGTAAAAGTAAAAGTAAAAGTCAAATTCAAGGTCAAAGTCAAAGTCAAAGTCAAAGTCAAAGTCAAAGTCAAAGTCAAAGTCAAAGTCAAAGTCAAAGTCAAAGTCAAAGTCAAAGTCAATGTCAAAGTCAAAGTCAAAGTCAAAGTCAAAGTCAAAGTCAAAGTCAAAGTCAAAGTCAAAGTCAAAGTCAAAGTAAAGGTCAAAGTCAAAGTCAAAGTCAAAGTCAAGGTCAAATTCAAGGTCAAAGTCAAAGTCAAAGTCAAAGTCAAAGTCAAAGTCAAGGTCAAAGTCAAAGTCAAAGTCAAAGTCAAAATCAAAGTCAAAGTCAAAGTCAGAGTCAAGGTCAAGGTCAAAGTCAAAGTCAAAGTCAAAGTCAAAGTCAAAGTCAAAGTCAAGGTCAAAGTCAAAGTCAAAGTCAAAGTCAAAGTCAAAGTCAAAGTAAAGGTCAAAGTCAAAGTCAAAGTCAAAGTCAAGGTCAAATTCAAGGTCAAAGTCAAAGTCAAAGTCAAAGTCAAAGTCAAAGTCAAAGTCAAAGTCAAAGTCAAAGTCAAAGTCAAAGTCAATGTCAAAGTCAAAGTCAAAGTCAAAGTCAAAGTCAAAGTCAAAGTCAAAGTCAAAGTCAAAGTCAAAGTCAAAGTCAAAGTCAAAGTCAAAGTCACAGTCAAAGTCATAGTAAAAGTAAAAGTAAAAGTAAAAGTCAAAGTCAAAGTCAAAGTCAAAGTCAAAGTCAAAGTCAAAGTCAAAGTCAAAGTCAAAGTCAAAGTCAAAGTCAAAGTCAAAGTCAAAGTCAAAGTCAAAGTCAAGGTCAAAGTCAAAGTCAAAGTCAAAGCCAAAGTCAAAGTCAAAGTCAAAGTCAAAGTCAAAGTCAAAGTCAAAGTCAAAGTCAAAGTCAAGGTCAAAGTCAAAGTCAAAGTCAAAGTCAAAGTCAAAGTCAAAGTCAAAGTCAAAGTCAAAGTCAAGGTCAAATTCAAGGTCAAATTCAAGGTCAAAGTCAAAGTCAAGGTCAAAGTGAAAGTCAAAGTCAAAGTCAAAGTCAAAGTCAAAGTCAAAGTCAAAGTCAAAGTCAAAGTCAAAGTCAAAGTCAAAGTCAAAGTCAAAGTCAAAGTCAAAGCCAAAGTCAAAGTCAAAGTCAAAGTCAAAGTCAAAGTCAAAGTCAAAGTCAAAGTCAAAGTCAAAGTCAAAGTCAAAGTCAAAGTCAAGGTCAAAGTCAAAGTCAAAGTCAAGGTCAAATTCAAGGTCAAAGTCAAAGTCAAAGTCAAAGTCAAAGTCAAAGTCAAAGTCAAAGTCAAAGTCAAAGTCAAAGTCAAAGTCAAAGTCAAAGTCAAAGTCAAAGTCAAAGTCAAAGTCAAAGTCAAAGTCAAAGTCAAAGTCAAAGTCAAGGTCAAAGTCAAAGTCAAAGTCAAAGTCAAAGTCAAAGTCAAAGCCAAAGTCAAAGTCAAAGTCAAAGTCAAAGTCAAAGTCAAAGTCAAAGTCAAAGTCAAAGTCAAAGTCAAAGTCAAAGTCAAAGTCAAAGTCAAAGTCAAAGTCAAAGTCAAGGTCAAAGTCAAAGTCAAAGTCAAAGTCAAAGTCAAAGTCAAAGTCAAAGTCAAAGTCAAAGTCAAAGTCAAAGTCAAAGTCAAAGTCAAAGTCAAAGTCAAAGTCAAAGTCAAAGTCAAAGTCAAAGTCAAAGTCAAAGTCAAGGTCAAAGTCAAAGTCAAAGTCAAAGTCAAAGTCAAAGTCAAAGTCAAAGTAAAGGTCAAAGTCAAAGTCAAAGTCAAAGTCAAGGTCAAATTCAAGGTCAAGGTCAAAGTCAAAGTCAAAGTCAAAGTCAAAGTCAAAGTCAAAGTCAAAGTCAAAGTCAAAGTCAAAGTCAAAGTCAAAGTCAAAGTCAAGGTCAAATTCAAGGTCAAAGTCAAAGTCAAAGTCAAAGTCAAAGTCAAAGTCAAAGTCAAAGTCAAAGTCAAAGTCAAAGTCAAAGTCAAAGTCAAAGTCAAAGTCAAGGTCAAAGTCAAAGTCAAAGTCAAGGTCAAAGTCAAAGTCAAAGTCCAAGTCAAAGTCAAAGTCAAAGTCAAAGTCAAAGTCAAAGTCAAAGTCAAAGTCAAAGTCAAAGTCAAAGTCAAAGTCAAAGTCAAAGTCAAGGTCAAATTCAAAGTCAAAGTCAAAGTCAAAGTCAAAGTAAAGGTCAAAGTCAAAGTCAAAGTCAAGGTCAAATTCAAGGTCAAAGTCAAAGTCAAGGTCAAAGTCAAAGTCAAAGTCAAAGTCAAAGTCAAAGTCAAAGTCAAAGTCAAAGTCAAAGTAAAATTCAAGGTCAAAGTCAAAGTCAAAGTCAAAGTCAAAGTCAAAGTCAAGGTCAAAGTCAAAGTCAAAGTCAAAGTCAAAGTCAAAGTCAAAGTCAAAGTCAAAGTCAAAGTCAAAGTCAAAGTCAAAGTCAAAGTCAAAGTCAAAGTCAAAGTCAAAGTCAAAGTCAAAGTCAAAGTCAAGGTCAAAGTCAAAGTCAAAGTCAAAGTAATGGTCAAAGTCAAAGTCAAGGTCAAATTCAAGGTCAAAGTCAAAGTCAAAGTCAAAGTCAAAGTCAAAGTCAAAGTCAAAGTCAAAGTCAAAGTCAAAGTCAAAGTCAATGTCAAAGTCAAAGTCAAAGTCAAAGTCAAAGTCAAAGTCAAAGTCAAAGTCAAAGTCAAAGTCAAAGTCACAGTCAAAGTCAAAGTCAAAGTCAAAGTCAAAGTCAAGGTCAAAGTCAAGGTCAAAGTCAAAGTCAAAGTCAAAGTCAAAGTCAAAGTCAAAGTCAAAGTCAAAGTCAAAGTCAAAGTCAAAGTCAAAGTCAAAGTCAAAGTCAAAGTCAAAGTCAAAGTCAAAGTCAAAGTCAAAGTCAAAGTCAAAGTCAAAGTCAAAGTCAAAGTCAAAGTCAAAGTCAAGGTCAAAGTCAAAGTCAAAGTCAAGGTCAAATTCAAGGTCAAAGTCAAAGTCGAAGTCAAAGTCAAAGTCACAGTCAAAGTCAAAGTCAAAGACAAAGTCAAAGTCAAAGTCAAAGTCAAAGTCAAAGTCAAAGCCAAAGTCAAAGTCAAAGTAAAAGTCAAAGTCAAAGTCAAAGTGATAGTAAAAGTAAAAGTAAAAGTAAAAGTAAAAGTCAAAGTCAAAGTCAAAGTCAAAGTCAAAGTCAAAGTCAAAGCCAAAGTCAAAGTCAAAGTCAAAGTCAAAGTCAAAGTCAAAGTCAAAGTCATAGTAAAAGTAAAAGTAAAAGTAAAAGTAAAAGTAAAAGTAAAAGTCAAAGTCAAAGTCAAAGTCAAAGTCAAAGTCAAAGTCAAAGTAAAGGTCAAGGTCAAAGTCAAAGTCAAGGTCAAATTCAAAGTCAAAGTCAAAGTCAAAGTCAAAGTAAAGGTCAAAGTCAAAGTCAAAGTCAAGGTCAAATTCAAGGTCAAAGTCAAAGTCAAAGTCAAAGTCAAAGTCAAAGTCAAGGTCAAAGTCAAAGTCAAAGTCAAAGTCAAAGTCAAAGTCAAAGTCAAAGTCAAAGTCAAAGTCAAAGTAAAAGTCAAAGTCAAAGTCAAAGTCAAAGTCAAAGTCAAAGTCAAAGTCAAAGTCAAAGTCAAAGTCAAAGTCAAAGTCAAAGTCAAGGTCAAAGTCAAGGTCAAAGTCAAAGTCAAAGTCAAAGTCAAAGTCAAAGTCATAGTAAAAGTAAAAGTAAAAGTAAAAGTCAAAGTCAAAGTCAAAGTCAAAGTAAAGGTCAAAGTCAAAGTCAAAGTCAAAGTCAAAGTCAAGGTCAAAGTCAAAGTCAAAGTCAAAGTCAAAGTAAAGGTCAAAGTCAAAGTCAAAGTCAAAGTCAAAGTCAAGGTCAAAGTCAAGGTCAAAGTCAAGGTCAAATTCAAAGTCAAAGTCAAAGTCAAAGTCAAAGTAAAGGTCAAAGTCAAAGTCAAAGTCAAGGTCAAATTCAAGGTCAAAGTCAAAGTCAAAGTCAAAGTCAAAGTCAAAGTCAAGGTCAAAGTCAAAGTCAAAGTCAAAGTCAAAGTCAAGGTCAAATTCAAGGTCAAAGTCAAAGTCAAAGTCAAAGTCAAAGTCAAAGTCAAAGTCAAAGTCAAAGTCAAGGTCAAATTCAAGGTCAAAGTCAAAGTCAAAGTCAAAGTCAAAGTCAAAGTCAAAGTCAAAGTCAAAGTCAAGGTCAAAGTCAAAGTCAAAGTCAAAGTCAAAGTCAAAGTCAAAGTCAAAGTCAAAGTCAAAGTCAAAGTCAAAGTCAAAGTCAAAGTCAAAGTCAAAGTCAAAGTAAAGGTCAAAGTCAAAGTCAAAGTCAAGGTCAAATTCAAGGTCAAAGTCAAAGTCAAGGTCAAAGTCAAAGTCAAAGTCAAAGTCAAAGTCAAAGTCAAAGTCAAAGTCAAAGTCAAAGTAAAATTCAAGGTCAAAGTCAAAGTCAAAGTCAAAGTCAAAGTCAAAGTCAAAGTCAAAGTCAAAGTCAAAGTCAAAGTCAAAGTCAAAGTCAAAGTCAAAGTCAAAGTCAAAGTCAAAGTCAAAGTCAAAGTCAAGGCCAAAGTCAAAGTCAAAGTCAAAGTCAAAGTCAAGGTCAAATTCAAGGTCAAAGTCAAAGTCAAAGTCAAAGTCAAAGTCAAAGTCAAAGTCAAGGTCAAAGTCAAAGTCAAAGTCAAAGTCAAAGTCAAAGTCAAAGTCAAAGTCAAAGTCAAAGTCAAAGTCAAAGTCAAAGTCAAAGTCAAAGTCAAAGTCAAAGTCAAAGTCATAGTAAAAGTCAAAGTCAAAGTCAAAGTCAAAGTCAAAGTCAAAGTCAAAGTCAAAGTCAAAGTCAAAGTCAAAGTCAAAGTCAACGTCAAAGTCAAAGTCAAAGTCAAAGTCAAAGTCAAAGTCAAAGTCAAAGTCAAAGTCAAAGTCAAAGTCAAAGTAAAGGTCAAAGCCAAAGTCAAAGTCAAGGTCAAATTCAAGGTCAAAGTCAAAGTCAAAGTCAAAGTCAAAGTCAAAGTCAAAGTCAAAGTCAAAGTCAAAGTCAAGGTCAAAGTCAAAGTCAAAGTCAAAGTCAAAGTCAAAGTCAAAGTCAAAGTCAAAGTCAAAGTCAAAGTCAAAGTCAAAGTCATAGTAAAAGTCAAAGTCAAAGTCAAAGTCAAAGTCGAAGTCAAAGTCAAAGTCAAGGTCAAAGTAAAAGTCAAAGTCAAAGTCAAATTCAAAGTCAAAGTC
This sequence comes from Anastrepha obliqua, assembly GCF_027943255.1. Lineage (NCBI taxonomy): Eukaryota > Metazoa > Arthropoda > Insecta > Diptera > Tephritidae > Anastrepha > Anastrepha obliqua. The sequence goes on from NW_026562190.1 coordinate 500,125, forward strand.
AAAGTCAAAGTCAAAGTCAAAGTCAAGGTCAAAGTCAAAGTCAAAGTCAAAGTCAAAGTCAAAGTCAAAGTCAAAGTCAAAGTCAAAGTCAAAGTCAAAGTCAAAGTCAAAGTCAAGGTCAAAGTCAAAGTCAAAGTCAAAGTCAAAGTCAAAGTCAAGGTCAAAGTCAAAGTCAAAGTCAAAGTCAAAGTCAAAGTCAAAGTCAAAGTCAAAGTCAAAGTCAAAGTCAAAGTCAAAGTCAAAGTCAAAGTCAAAGTCAAAGTCAAAGTCAAAGTCAAAGTCAAGGTCAAAGTCAAAGTCAAAGTCAAAGTCAAAGTCAAAGTCAAAGTCAAAGTCAAAGTCAAAGTCAAAGTCAAAGTCAAAGTCAAAGTCAAAGTCAAAGTCAAAGTCAAAGTCAAGGTCAAAGTCAAAGTCAAAGTCAAAGTCAAAGTCAAAGTCAAAGTCAAAGTCAAAGTCAAGGTCAAATTCAAGGTCAAAGTCAAAGTCAAAGTCAAAGTCAAAGTCAAAGTCAAGGTCAAAGTCAAAGTCAAAGTCAAAGTCAAAGTCAAAGTCAAAGTAAAAGTCAAAGTCAAAGTCAAAGTCAAAGTCAAAGTCAAAGTCAAAGTCAAAGTAAAGGTCAAGGTCAAAGTCAAAGTCAAGGTCAAATTCAAAGTCAAAGTCAAAGTCAAAGTCAAAGTAAAGGTCAAAGTCAAAGTCAAAGTCAAGGTCAAATTCAAGGTCAAAGTCAAAGTCAAAGTCAAAGTCAAAGTCAAAGTCAAGGTCAAAGTCAAAGTCAAAGTCAAAGTCAAAGTCAAAGTCAAAGTCAAAGTCAAAGTCAAAGTCAAAGTCAAAGTCAAAGTCAAAGTCAAAGTCAAAGTCAAGGTCAAAGTCAAAGTCAAAGTCAAAGTCAAAGTCAAAGTCAAGGTCAAAGTCAAAGTCAAAGTCAAAGTCAAAGTCAAAGTCAAAGTAAAGGTCAAAGTCAAAGTCAAAGTCAAAGTCAAGGTCAAATTCAAGGTCAAAGTCAAAGTCAAAGTCAAAGTCAAAGTCAAAGTCAAAGTCAAGGTCAAAGTCAAAGTCAAAGTCAAAGTCAAAGTCAAAGTCAAAGTCAAAGTCAAAGTCAAAGTCAAAGTCAAAGTCAAAGTCAAAGTCAAAGTCAAAGTCAAAGTCAAAGTCAAAGTCAAAGTCAAAGTCAAAGTCAAAGTCAAAGTCAAAGTCAAAGTCAAAGTCAAGGTCAAAGTCAAGGTCAAAGTCAAAGTCAAAGTCAAAGTCAAAGTCAAAGTCAAAGTCAAAGTCAAAGTCAAAGTCAAAGTCAAAGTCAAAGTCATAGTAAAAGTAAAAGTAAAAGTAAAAGTCAAAGTCAAAGTCAAAGTCAAAGTCAAAGTAAAGGTCAAGGTCAAAGTCAAAGTCAAGGTCAAATTCAAGGTCAAAGTCAAAGTCAAAGTCAAAGTCAAAGTCAAAGTCAAAGTGAAAGTCAAAGTCAAAGTCAAAGTCAAAGTCAAAGTAAAGGTCAAAGTCAAAGTCAAAGTCAAAGTCAAGGTCAAACTCAAGGTCAAAGTCAAAGTCAAAGTCAAAGTCAAAGTCAAAGTCAAGGTCAAAGTCAAAGTCAAAGTCAAAGTCAAGGTCAAATTCAAGGTCAAAGTCAAAGTCAAAGTCAAAGTCAAAGTCAAAGTCAAGGTCAAAGTCAAAGTCAAAGTCAAAGTCAAAGTCAAAGTCAAAGTCAAAGTCAAAGTCAAAGTCAAAGTCAAAGTCAAAGTCAAAGTCAAAGTCAAAGTCAAAGTCAAAGTCAAAGTCAAAGTCAAAGTCAAAGTCAAAGTCAAAGTCAAAGTCAAAGTCAAAGTCAAGGTCAAAGTCAAAGTCAAAGTCAAAGTCAAAGTAATGGTCAAAGTCAAAGCCAAAGTCAAAGTCAAAGTCAAAGTCAAAGTCAAAGTCAAAGTCAAAGTCAAAGTCAAAGTCAAAGTCAAAGTCAAAGTCAAAGTCAAAGTCAATGTCAAAGTCAAAGTCAAAGTCAAAGTCAAAGTCAAAGTCAAAGTCAAAGTCAAAGTCACAGTCAAAGTCAAAGTCAAAGTCAAAGTCAAAGTCAAGGTCAAAGTCAAGGTCAAAGTCAAAGTCAAAGTCAAAGTCAAAGTCAAAGTCAAAGTCAAAGTCAAAGTCAAAGTCAAAGTCAAAGTCAAAGTCAAAGTCAAAGTCAAAGTCAAAGTCAAAGTCAAAGTCAAAGTCAAAGTCAAAGTCAAGGTCAAAGTCAAAGTCAAAGTCAAAGTCAAAGTCAAAGTCAAGGTCAAAGTCAAAGTCAAAGTCAAAGTCAAAGTCAAAGTCAAAGTAAAGGTCAAAGTCAAAGTCAAAGTCAAAGTCAAGGTCAAATTCAAGGTCAAAGTCAAAGTCAAAGTCAAAGTCAAAGTCAAAGTCAAAGTCAAAGTCAAGGTCAAAGTCAAAGTCAAAGTCAAAGTCAAAGTCAAAGTCAAAGTCAAAGTCAAAGTCAAAGTCAAAGTCAAAGTCAAAGTCAAAGTCAAAGTCAAAGTCAAAGTCAAAGTCAAAGTCAAAGTCAAAGTCAAAGTCAAAGTCAAAGTCAAAGTCAAAGTCAAAGTCAAAGTCAAGGTCAAAGTCAAGGTCAAAGTCAAAGTCAAAGTCAAAGTCAAAGTCAAAGTCAAAGTCAAAGTCAAAGTCAAAGTCAAAGTCAAAGTCAAAGTCATAGTAAAAGTAAAAGTAAAAGTAAAAGTCAAAGTCAAAGTCAAAGTCAAAGTCAAAGTAAAGGTCAAGGTCAAAGTCAAAGTCAAGGTCAAATTCAAGGTCAAAGTCAAAGTCAAAGTCAAAGTCAAAGTCAAAGTCAAAGTGAAAGTCAAAGTCAAAGTCAAAGTCAAAGTCAAAGTCAAGGTCAAAGTCAAAGTCAAAGTCAAAGTCAAAGTCAAAGTCAAAGTCAAAGTCAAAGTCAAAGTCAAAGTCAAAGTCAAAGTCAAAGTCAAAGTAAAGGTCAAAGTCAAAGTCAAGGTCAAAGTAAAGGTCAAGGTCAAAGTCAAAGTCAAAGTCAAAGTCAAAGTCACAGTCAAAGTCAAAGTCAAAGACAAAGTCAAAGTCAAAGTCAAAGTCAAAGCCAAAGTCAAAGTCAAAGTCAAAGCCAAAGTCAAAGTCAAAGTCAAAGTCAAAGTCAAAGTCAAAGTCAAAGTCAAAGTCAAGGTCAAAGTCAAAGTCAAAGTCAAAGTCAAAGTCAAAGTCAAAGTCAAAGTCAAAGTCAAAGTCAAAGTCAGAGTCAAGGTCAAAGTCAAAGTCAAAGTCAAAGTCAAAGTCAAAGTCAAAGCCAAAGTCAAAGTCAAAGTAAAAGCCAAAGTCAAAGTCAAAGTCAAAGTCAAAGTCAAAGTCAAAGTCAAGGTCAAAGTCAAAGTCAAAGTCAAAGTCAAAGTCAAGGTCAAAGTCAAAGTCAAAGTCAAAGTCAAAGTCAAAGTCAAAGTCAAAGTCAAAGTCAAAGTAAAAGTCAAAGTCAAAGTCAAAGCCAAAGTCAAAGTCAAAGTCAAAGTCAAAGTCAAAGTCAAAGTCAAAGTCAAAGTCAAAGTCAAAGTCAAGGTCAAAGTCAAAGTCAAAGCCAAAGTCAAAGTCAAAGTCAAAGTCAAAGTCAAAGTCAAAGTCAAAGTCAAAGTCAAGGTCAAAGTCAAAGTCAAAGTCAAAGTCAAAGTCAAAGTCAAAGTCAAAGTCAAGGTCAAATTCAAGGTCAAAGTCAAAGTCAAGGTCAAAGTGAAAGTCAAAGTCAAAGTCAAAGTCAAAGTCAAAGTCAAAGTCAAAGTCAAAGTCAAAGTCAAAGTCAAAGTCAAAGTCAAAGTCAAAGCCAAAGTCAAAGTCAAAGTCAAAGTCAAAGTCAAAGTCAAAGTCAAAGTCAAAGTCACAGTCAAAGTCAAAGTCAAAGTCAAAGTCAAAGTCAAAGTCAAAGTCAAAGTCAAACCCAAAGTCAAAGTCAAAGTCAAAGTCAAAGTCAAAGTCAAAGTCAAAGTCAAAGTCAAAGTCAAAGTCAAAGTCAAAGTCAAAGTCAAAGTCAAAGTCAAAGTAAAGGTCAAGTCAAAGTCAAAGTCAAAGTCAAAGTCAAAGTCAAAGTCAAGGTCAAAGTCAAAGTCAAAGTCAAAGTCAAAGTCAAAGTCAAAGTCAAAGTCAAAGTCAAAGTCAAGGTCAAATTCAAGGTCAAAGTCAAAGTCAAGGTCAAAGTGAAAGTCAAAGTCAAAGTCAAAGTCAAAGTCAAAGTCAAAGTCAAAGTCAAAGTCAAAGTCAAAGTCAAAGTCAAAGCCAAAGTCAAAGTCAAAGTCAAAGTCAAAGTCAAAGTCAAAGTCAAAGTCAAAGTCAAAGTCAAAGTCAAAGTCAAAGTCAAAGTCAAAGTCAAAGTCAAGGTCAAAGTCAAAGTCAAAGTCAAGGTCAAATTCAAGGTCAAAGTCAAAGTCAAAGTCAAAGTCAAAGTCAAAGTCAAAGTCAAAGTCAAAGTCAAAGTCAAAGTCAAAGTCAAAGTCAAAGTCAAAGTCAAAGTCAAAGTCAAAGTCAAGGTCAAAGTCAAAGTCAAAGTCAAAGTCAAAGTCAAAGTCAAAGCCAAAGTCAAAGTCGAAGTCAAAGTCAAAGTCAAGGTCAAAGTCAAAGTCAAAGTCAAAGTCAAAGTCAAAGTCAAAGTCAAAGCCAAAGTCAAAGTCAAAGTCAAAGTCAAGGTCAAATTCAAGGTCAAAGTCAAAGTCAAAGTCAAAGTCAAAGTCAAAGTCAAGGTCAAAGTCAAAGTCAAAGTCAAAGTCAAAGTCAAAGTCAAAGTCAAAGTCAAAGTCAAAGTCAAAGTCAAAGTCAAAGTCAAAGTCAAAGTCAAAGTCAAAGTCAAAGTCAAAGTCAAAGTCAAAGTCAAAGTCAAAGTCAAAGTCAAAGTCAAAGTCAAAGTCAAGGTCAAAGTCAAAGTCAAAGTCAAAGTCAAAGTCAAAGTCAAAGTCAAAGTAAAGGTCAAAGTCAAAGTCAAAGTCAAAGTCAAGGTCAAATTCAAGGTCAAGGTCAAAGTCAAAGTCAAAGTCAAAGTCAAAGTCAAAGTCAAAGTCAAAGTCAAGGTCAAATTCAAGGTCAAAGTCAAAGTCAAAGTCAAAGTCAAAGTCAAAGTCAAAGTCAAAGTCAAAGTCAAAGTCAAAGTCAAAGTCAAAGTCAAAGTCAAAGTCAAGGTCAAAGTCAAAGTCAAAGTCAAGGTCAAAGTCAAAGTCAAAGTCAAAGTCAAAGTCAAAGTCAAAGTCAAAGTCAAAGTCAAAGTCAAAGTCAAAGTCAAAGTCAAAGTCAAAGTCAAAGTCATAGTAAAAGTAAAAGTCAAAGTCAAAGTCAAAGTCAAAGTCAAAGTAAAGGTCAAGGTCAAAGTCAAAGTCAAAGTCAAAGTCAAGGTCAAAGTCAAAGTCAAAGTCAAAGTCAAAGTCAAAGTCAAAGTCAAAGTCAAAGTCAAAGTCAAAGTCAAAGTCAAAGTCAAAGTCAAGGTCAAAGTCAAAGTCAAAGTCAAAGTCAAAGTCAAGGTCAAAGTCAAAGTCAAAGTCAAAGTCAAAGTCAAAGTCAAAGTCAAAGTCAAAGTCAAAGTCAAAGTCAAGGTCAAAGTCAAAGTCAAAGTCAAGGTCAAGGTCAAATTCAAGGTCAAAGTCAAAGTCAAAGTCAAAGTCAAAGTCAAAGTCAAAGTCAAAGTCAAAGTCAAAGTCAAAGTCAAAGTCAAAGTCAAAATCAAAGTCAAAGTCAAAGTCAGAGTCAAGGTCAAGGTCAAAGTCAAAGTCAAAGTCAAAGTCAAAGTCAAAGTCAAAGTCAAAGCCAAAGTCAAAGTCAAAGTCAAAGTCAAAGTCAAAGTCAAGGTCAAAGTCAAAGTCAAAGTCAAAGTCAAAGTCAAAGTCAAAGTCAAAGTCAAAGTCAAAGTCAAAGTCAAAGTCAAAGTCAAAGTCAAAGTCAAAGTCAAAGTCAAAGTCAAAGTCAAAGTCAAAGTCAAAGTCAAAGTCAAAGTCAAAGTCAAAGTCAAAGTCAAAGTCAAAGTCAAAGTCAAAGTCAAAGTCAAAGTCAAAGTCAAAGTCAAAGTCAAAGTCAAAGTCAAAGTCAAAGTCAAAGCCAAAGTCACAGTCAAAGTCAAAGTCAAAGTCAAAGTCAAAGTCAAAGTCAAAGTCAAAGTCAAAGTCAAACCCAAAGTCAAAGTCAAAGTCAAAGTCAAAGTCAAAGTCAAAGTCAAAGTCAAAGTCAAAGTCAAAGTCAAAGTCAAAGTCAAAGTCAAAGTCAAAGTCAAAGTCAAAGTAAAGGTCAAAGTCAAAGTCAAGGTCAAAGTAAAGGTCAAGGTCAAAGTCAAAGTCAAAGTCAAAGTCAAAGTCACAGTCAAAGTCAAAGTCAAAGTCAAAGTCAAAGTCAAAGTCAAAGTCAAAGCCAAAGTCAAAGTCAAAGTCAAAGCCAAAGTCAAAGTCAAAGTCAAAGTCAAAGTCAAAGTCAAAGTCAAAGTCAAAGTCAAGGTCAAAGTCAAAGTCAAAGTCAAAGTCAAAGTCAAAGTCAAAGTCAAAGTCAAAGTCAAAGTCAAAGTCAAAGTCAGAGTCAAGGTCAAAGTCAAAGTCAAAGTCAAAGTCAAAGTCAAAGTCAAAGTCAAAGTCAAAGTCAAAGTCAAAGTCAAAGTCAAAGTCAAAGTCAAAGTCAAAGTCAAAGTCAAAGTCAAAGTCAAAGTCAAAGTCAAAGTCAAAGTCAAAGTCAAAGTCAAAGTCAAAGTCAAAGTCAAAGTCAAAGTCAAAGTCAAAGTCAAAGTCAAAGTCAAAGTCAAAGTCAAGGTCAAAGTCAAAGTCAAAGTCAAAGTCAAAGTCAAAGTCAAAGTCAAAGTCAAAGTCAAAGTCAAAGTCAAAGTCAAAGTCAAAGTCAAAGTCAAAGTCAAAGTCAAAGTCAAAGTCAAAGTCAAAGTCAAAGTCAAAGTCAAAGTCAAAGTCAAAGTCAAAGTCAAAGTCAAAGTCAAAGTCAAAGTCAAAGTCAAAGTCAATGTCAAAGTCAAAGTCAAAGTCAAAGTCAAAGTCAAAGTCAAAGTCAATGTCAAAGTCAAAGTCAAAGTCAAAGTCAAAGTCAAAGTCAAGGTCAAAGTCAAAGTCAAAGTCAAAGTCAAATTCAAGGTCAAAGTCAAAGTCAAAGTCAAAGTCAAAGTCAAAGTCAAAGTCAAAGTCAAAGTCAAAGCCAAAGTCAAAGTCAAAGCCAAAGTCAAAGTCAAAGTCAAAGTCAAAGTCAAAGTCAAAGTCAAAGTCAAAGTCAAAGTCAAGGTCAAAGTCAAAGTCAAAGTCAAAGTCAAAGTCAAAGTCAAAGTCAAAGTCAAAGTAAAGGTCAAAGTCAAAGTCAAAGTCAAAGTCAAGGTCAAATTCAAGGTCAAAGTCAAAGTCAAAGTCAAAGTCAAAGTCAAAGTCAAAGTCAAAGTCAAAGTCAAAGTCAAAGTCAAAGTCAAAGTCAAAGTCAAAGTCAAAGTCAAAGTCAAAGTAAAGGTCAAAGTCAAAGTCAAAGTCAAGGTCAAATTCAAGGTCAAAGTCAAAGTCAAAGACAAAGTCAAAGTCAAAGTCAAAGACAAAGTCAAAGTCAAAGTCAAAGTCAAAGCCAAAGTCAAAGTCAAAGTCAAAGTCAAAGTCAAAGTCAAAGTCAAAGTCAAAGTCAAAGTCAAAGTCAAAGTCAAAGTCAAAGTCAAAGTCACAGTCAAAGTCAAAGTCAAAGTCAAGGTCAAAGTCAAAGTCAAAGTCAAGGTCAAAGTCAAAGTCAAAGTCAAAGTCAAAGTCAAAGTCAAAGTCAAAGTCAAAGTCAAAGTCAAAGTCAAAGTCAAAGTCAGAGTCAAAATCAAAGTCAAAGTCAAGGTCAAATTCAAGGTCAAAGTCAAAGTCAAAGTCAAAGTCAAAGTCAAAGTCAAAGTCAAAGTCAAAGTCAAAGTCAAAGTCAAAGTCAAAGTCAAAGTCAAAGTCAAAGTCAAAGTCAAAGTCACAGTCAAAGTCAAAGTCAAAGTCAAAGTCAAAGTCAAAGTCAAAGTCAAAGTCAAAGTCAAAGTCAAAGTCAAAGTCAAAGTCAAAGTCAAAGTCAAAGTCAAAGTCAAGGTCAAATTCAAGGTCAAAGTCAAAGTCAAAGTCAAAGTCAAAGTCAAAGTAAAAGTCAAAGTCAAAGTCATAGTAAAAGTCAAAGTAAAAGTCAAAGTCAAAGTCAAAGTCAAAGTCAAAGTCAAAGTCAAAGTCAAAGTCAAAGTCAAAGTCAAAGTCAAAGTCAAGGTCAAATTCAAGGTCAAAGTCAAAGTCAAAGTCAAAGTCAAAGTCACAGTCAAAGTCAAAGTCAAAGTCAAAGTCAAAGTCAAAGTCAAAGACAAAGTCAAAGTCAAAGTCAAAGTCAAGGTCAAGGTCAAAGTCAAAGTCAAAGTCAAAGTCAAGGTCAAATTCAAGGTCAAAGTCAAAGTCAAAGTCAAAGTCAAAGTCAAGGTCAAATTCAAGGTCAAAGTCAAAGTCAAAGTCAAAGTCAAAGTCACAGTCAAAGTCAAAGTCAAAGACAAAGTCAAAGTCAAAGTCAAAGTCAAAGTCAAAGTCAAAGTCAAAGTCAAAGTCAAAGTCAAAGTCAAAGTAAAGGTCAAAGTCAAAGTCAAAGTCAAAGTCAAAGTCAAAGTCAAAGTCAAGGTCAAAGTCAAAGTCAAAGTCAAAGTCAAGGTCAAAGTCAAGGTCAAAGTCAAAGTCAAAGTCAAAGCCAAAGTCAAAGTCAAAGTCAAATTCAAGGTCAAAGTCAAAGTCAAAGCCAAAGTCAAGGTCAAAGTCAAGGTCAAAGTCAAAGTCAAAGTCAAAGTCAAAGTCAAAGTCAAAGTCAAAGTCAAAGTCAAAGTCAAAGTCAAAGTCAAAGTCAAAGTCAAAGTCAAAGTCAAAGTCAAAGTCAAAGTCAAAGTCAAAGTCACAGTCAAAGTCAAAGTCAAAGTCAAAGTCAAAGTCAAAGTCAAAGTCAAAGTCAAAGTCAAAGTCAAAGTCAAAGTCAAAGTCAAAGTCAAAGTCAAGGTCAAAGTCAAAGTCAAAGTCAAGGTCAAAGTCAAAGTCAAAGTCAAAGTCAAAGTCAAAGTCAAAGTCAAAGTCAAAGTCAAAGTCAAAGTCAAAGTCTAAGTCAAAGTCAAAGTAAAGGTCAAAGTCAAAGTCAAAGTCAAAGTCAAAGTCAAAGTCAAAGTCAAAGTCAAGGTCAAATTCAAGGTCAAAGTCAAAGTCAAAGTCAAAGTCAAAGTCAAAGTCAAAGTCAAAGTCAAAGTCAAAGTCAAAGTCAAAGTCAAAGTCAAAGTCAAAGTCATAGTAAAAGTAAAAGTAAAAGTCAAAGTAAAAGTCAAAGTCAAAGTCAAAGTCAAAGTCAAAGTCAAAGTAAAGGTCAAAGTCAAAGTCAAAGTCAAAGTCAAAGTCAAAGTCAAAGTCAAGGTCAAATTCAAGGTCAAAGTCAAAGTCAAAGTCAAAGTCAAAGTCAAGGTCAAATTCAAGGTCAAAGTCAAAGTCAAAGTCAAAGTCAAAGTCAAAGTCAAAGTCAAAGTCAAAGTCAAAGTCAAAGTCAAAGTCAAAGTCAAAGTCAAAGTCAAAGTCAAAGTCAAAGTCAAAGTCAAAGTCATAGTAAAAGTAAAAGTAAAAGTCAAAGTAAAAGTCAAAGTCAAAGTCAAAGTCAAAGTCAAAGTCAAAGTCAAAGTCAAAGTCAAGGTCAAATTCAAGGTCAAAGTCAAAGTCAAAGTCAAAGTCACAGTCACAGTCAAAGTCAAAGTCAAAAACAAAGTCAAAGTCAAAGCCAAAGTCAAAGTCAAAGTCAAAGTCAAAGTCAAAGTCAAAGTCAAGGTCAAAGTCAAAGTCAAAGTCAAAGTCAAAGTCAAAGTCAAAGTCAAAGTCAAAGTCAAAGTCAAAGTCAAAGTCAAAGTCAAAGTCAAGGTCAAAGTCAAAGTCAAAGTCAAAGTCAAAGTCAAAGTCAAAGTCAAAGTCAAAGTCAAAGTCAAAGTCAAAGTCAAAGTCAAAGTCAAAGTCAAGGTCAAAGTCAAAGTCAAAGTCAAAGTCAAAGTCAAAGTCAAAGTCAAAGTCAAGGTCAAAGTCAAAGTCATAGTCAAAGTCAAAGTCAAAGTCAAAGTAAAGGTCAAAGTCAAAGTCAAAGTCAAAGTCAAGGTCAAATTCAAGGTCAAAGTCAAAGTCAGAGTCAAAGTCAAAGTCAAAGTCAAAGTCAAAGTCAAAGTCAAAGTCAAAGTCAAAGTCAAGGTCAAATTCAAGGTCAAAGTCAAAGTCAAAGTCAAAGTCAAAGTCAAAGTCACAGTCAAAGTCAAAGTCAAAGACAAAGTCAAAGTCAAAGTCAAAGTCAAAGCCAAAGTCAAAGTCAAAGTCAAAGTCAAAGTCAAAGTCAAAGTCAAAGTCAAAGTCAAGGTCAAGGTCAAAGTCAAAGTCAAAGTCAAAGTCAAAGTCAAAGTCAAAGTCAAAGTCAAAGTCAAAGTAAAGGTCAAAGTCAAAGTCAAAGTCAAAGTCAAGGTCAAATTCAAGGTCAAAGTCAAAGTCAAAGTCAAAGTCAAAGTCAAAGTCAAAGTCAAAGTCAAAGTAAAGGTCAAAGTCAAAGTCAAAGTCAAAGTCAAGGTCAAATTCAAGGTCAAAGTCAAAGTCAAAGTCAAAGTCAAAGTCAAAGTCAAGGTCAAAGTCAAAGTCAAAGTCAAAGTCAAAGTCAAAGTCAAAGTCAAAGTCAAAGTCAAAGTCAAAGTCAAAGTCAAAGACAAAGTCAAAGTCAAAGTCAAAGTCAAAGCCAAAGTCAAAGTCAAAGTCAAAGCCAAAGTCAAAGTCAAAGTCAAAGTCAAAGTCAAAGTCAAAGTCAAAGTCAAAGTCAAAGTCAAAGTCAAAGTCAAAGTCAAAGTCAAAGTCAAAGTCAAAGTCAAGGTCAAAGGCAAAGTCAAAGTCAAAGTCAAAGTCAAAGTCAAAGTCAAAGTCAAAGTCAAAGTCAAGGTCAAATTCAAGGTCAAAGTCAAAGTCAAAGTCAAAGTCAAAGTCAAAGTCAAAGTCAAAGTCAAAGTCAAAGTCAAAGTCAAAGTCAAAGTCAAAGTCAAAGTCAAAGTCAAAGTCAAAGTCAAAGTCAAAGTCAAAGTCAAAGTCAAAGTCAAAGTAAAGGTCAAAGTCAAAGTCAAAGTCAAGGTCAAAGTCAAAGTCAAAGTCAAAGTCAAAGTCAAAGTCAAAGTAAAGGTCAAAGTCAAAGTCAAAGTCAAGGTCAAATTCAAGGTCAAAGTCAAAGTCAAAGTCAAAGTCAAAGTCAAAGTCAAAGTCAAAGTCAAAGTCAAAGTCAAAGTCAAAGTCAAAGTAAAAGTCAAAGTCAAAGTAAAGGTCAAAGTCAAAGTCAAAGTCAAAGTCAAAGTCAAAGTCAAGGTCAAGGTCAAAGTCAAAGTCAAAGTCAAAGTCAAAGTCAAAGTCAAAGTCAAAGTCAAAGTCAAAGTCAAAGTCAAAGTCAAAGTCAAAGTCAAAGTCAAAGTCAAAGTCAAAGTCAAATTCAAGGTCAAAGTCAAAGTCAAAGCCAAAGTCAAGGTCAAAGTCAAGGTCAAAATCAAAGTCAAAGTCAAAGTCAAAGTCAAAGTCAAAGTCAAAGTCAAAGTCAAAGTCAAAGTCAAAGTCAAGGTCACAGTCAAAGTCAAAGTCAAAGTCAAAGTCAAAGTCAAGGTCAAAGTCAAGGTCAAAGTCAAAGTCAAAGTCAAAGTCAAAGTCAAGGTCAAATTCAAGGTCAAAGTCAAAGTCAAAGTCGAAGTCAAAGTCAAATTCAAGGTCAAAGTCAAAGTCAAAGTCAAAGTCAAAGTCAAAGTCAAAGTCAAAGTCAAAGTCAAATTCAAAGTCAAAGTCAAATTCAAAGTCAAAGTAAAAGTAAAAGTAAAAGTAAAAGTCAAAGTCAAAGTCAAAGTCAAAGTCAAAGCCAAAGTCAAAGTCAAAGTCAAAGTCAAAGTCAAAGTCAAAGTCAAAGTCAAAGTCAAAGTCAAATTCAAAGTCAAAATCAAAGTCAAAGTCAAAGTCAAAGTCAAAGTCAAAGTCAAAGTCAAAGTCAAAGTCAAAGTCAAAGCCAAAGTCAAAGTCAACGTCAAAGTCAAAGTCAAAGTCAAAGTCAAAGTCAAAGTCAAAGTCAAAGTCAAAGTCAAAGTCAAAGTCAAAGTCAAAGTCAAAGTCAAAGTAAAGGTCAAAGTCAAACTCAAAGTCAAAGTCAAGGTCAAAGTAAAGGTCAAGGTCAAAGTCAAAGTCAAACTCAAAGTCAAAGTCAAAGTCAAAGTCACAGTCAAAGTCAAAGTCAAAGACAAAGTCAAAGTCAAAGTCAAAGTCAAAGCCAAAGTCAAAGTCAAAGTCAAAGTCAAAGTCAAAGTCAAAGCCAAAGTCAAAGTCAAAGTCAAAGTCAAAGTCAAAGTCAAAGTCAAAGTCAAAGTCAAGGTCAAAGTCAAAGTCAAAGTCAAAGTCAAAGTCAAAGTCAAAGTCAAAGTCAAAGTCAAAGTCAAAGTCAAAGTCAAGGTCAAAGTCAAAGTCAAAGTCAAAGTCAAAGTCAAGGTCAAAGTCAAAGTCAAAGTCAAAGTCAAAGTCAAAGTCAAAGTCAAAGTCAAAGTCAAAGTCAAAGTCAAAGTCAAAGTCAAAGTCAAAGTCAAAGTCAAAGTCAAAGTCAAAGTCAAAGTCAAAGTCAAAGTCAAAGTCAAAGTCAAAGTCAAAGTCAAAGTCAAAGTCAAAGTCAAAGTCAAAGTCAAAGTCAAAGTCAAAGTCAAAGTCAAAGTCAAAGCCAAAGTCAAAGTCAAAGTCAAAGTCAAAGTCAAAGTCAAAGTCAAAGTCAAAGTAAAAGTCAAAGTCAAAGTCAAAGTCAAAGTCAAGGTCAAAGTCAAAGTCAAAGTCAAGGTCAAGGTCAAATTCAAGGTCAAAGTCAAAGTCAAAGTCAAAGTCAAAGTCAAAGTCAAAGTCAAAGTCAAAGTCAAAATCAAAGTCAAAGTCAAAGTCAGAGTCAAGGTCAAGGTCAAAGTCAAAGTCAAAGTCAAAGTCAAAGTCAAAGTCAAAGCCAAAGTCAAAGTCAAAGTCAAAGTCAAAGTCAAAGTCAAAGTCAAAGTCAAAGTCAAAGTCAAAGTCAAAGTCAAAGTCAAAGTCAAGGTCAAAGTCAAAGTCAAAGTCAAAGTCAAAGTCAAAGTCAAAGTCAAAGTCAAAGTCAAAGTCAAAGTCAAAGTCAAAGTCAAAGTCAAAGTCAAAGTCAAAGTCAAAGTCAAAGTCAAAGTCAAAGTCAAAGTCAAAGTCAAAGTCAAAGTCAAAGTCAAAGTCAAAGTCAAAGTCAAAGTCAAAGTCAAAGTCAAAGTCAAACCCAAAGTCAAAGTCAAAGTCAAAGTCAAAGTCAAAGTCAAAGTCAAAGTCAAAGTCAAAGTCAAAGTCAAAGTCAAAGTCAAAGTCAAAGTCAAAGTCAAAGTCAAAGTAAAGGTCAAAGTCAAAGTCAAGGTCAAAGTAAAGGTCAAGGTCAAAGTCAAAGTCAAAGTCAAAGTCAAAGTCAAAGTCACAGTCAAAGTCAAAGTCAAAGACAAAGTCAAAGACAAAGTCAAAGTCAAAGTCAAAGTCAAAGCCAAAGTCAAAGTCAAAGTCAAAGTCAAAGTCATAGTAAAAGTAAAAGTAAAAGTAAAGGTCAAGGTCAAAGTCAAAGTCAAAGTCAAAGTAAAGGTCAAGGTCAAAGTCAAAGTCAAGGTCAAATTCAAGGTCAAAGTCAAAGTCGAAGTCAAAGTCAAAGTCACAGTCAAAGTCAAAGTCAAAGTCAAAGTCAAAGCCAAAGTCAAAGTCAAAGTAAAAGCCAAAGTCAAAGTCAAAGTCAAAGTCAAAGTCATAGTCAAAGTCAAAGTCAAAGTCAAATTCAAAGTCAAAGTCAAAGTCAAAGTCAAAGTCAAAGTCAAAGTCAAAGTCAAAGTCAAAGTCAAAGTCAAAGTCAAAGTCAAAGTCAAAGTCAAAGTCAAAGTCAAAGTCAAAGTCAAAGTCAAAGTCAAAGTCAAAGTCAAAGTCAAAGTCAAAGTCAAAGTCAAAGTCAAAGTCAAGGTCAAAGTCAAAGTCAAAGTCAAAGTCAAAGTCAAAGTCAAAGTCAAAGTCAAAGTCAAAGTCAAAGTCAAAGTCAAAGTCAAAGTCAAGGTCAAAGTCAAAGTCAAAGTCAAAGTCAAAGTCAAAGTCAAAGTCAAAGTAAAAGTCAAAGTCAAAGTCAAAGCCAAAGTCAAAGTCAAAGTCAAAGTCAAAGTCAAAGTCAAAGTCAAAGTCAAAGTCAAAGTCAAAGTCAAAGTCAAGGTCAAAGTCAAAGTCAAAGCCAAAGTCAAAGTCAAAGTCAAAGTCAAAGTCAAAGTCAAAGTCAAAGTCAAAGTCAAAGTCAAGGTCAAAGTCAAAGTCAAAGTCAAAGTCAAAGTCAAAGTCAAAGTCAAAGTCAAAGTCAAGGTCAAATTCAAGGTCAAATTCAAGGTCAAAGTCAAAGTCAAGGTCAAAGTGAAAGTCAAAGTCAAAGTCAAAGTCAAAGTCAAAGTCAAAGTCAAAGTCAAAGTCAAAGTCAAAGTCAAAGTCAAAGTCAAAGCCAAAGTCAAAGTCAAAGTCAAAGTCAAAGTCAAAGTCAAAGTCAAAGTCAAAGTCAAAGTCAAAGTCAAAGTCAAAGTCAAAGTCAAAGTCAAAGTCAAGGTCAAAGTCAAAGTCAAAGTCAAGGTCAAATTCAAGGTCAAAGTCAAAGTCAAAGTCAAAGTCAAAGTCAAAGTCAAAGTCAAAGTCAAAGTCAAAGTCAAAGTCAAAGTCAAAGTCAAAGTCAAAGTCAAAGTCAAAGTCAAAGTCAAGGTCAAAGTCAAAGTCAAAGTCAAAGTCAAAGTCAAAGTCAAAGCCAAAGTCAAAGTCAAAGTCAAAGTCAAAGTCAAAGTCAAAGTCAAGGTCAAAGTCAAAGTCAAAGTCAAAGTCAAAGTCAAAGTCAAAGTCAAAGTCAAAGTCAAAGTCAAAGTCAAAGTCAAAGTCAAAGTCAAAGTCAAAGTCAAAGTCAAAGTCAAAGTCAAAGTCAAAGTCAAAGTCAAAGTCAAAGTCAAAGTCAAAGTCAAAGTCAAAGTCAAAGTCAAAGTCAAAGTCAAAGTCAAAGTCAAAGTCAAAGTCAAAGTCAAAGTCAAAGTCAAAGTCAAAGTCAAGGTCAAAGTCAAGGTCAAAGTCAAAGTCAAAGTCAAAGTCAAAGTCAAAGTCAAAGTCAAAGTCAAAGTCAAAGTCAAAGTCAAAGTCAAAGTCAAAGTCAAAGTCAAAGTCAAAGTCAAAGTCAAAGTCATAGTAAAAGTAAAAGTAAAAGTAAAGGTCAAGGTCAAAGTCAAAGTCAAACTCAAAGTAAAGGTCAAGGTCAAAGTCAAAGTCAAAGTCAAAGTAAAGGTCAAGGTCAAAGTCAAAGTCAAGGTCAAATTCAAGGTCAAAGTCAAAGTCGAAGTCAAAGTCAAAGTCACAGTCAAAGTCAAAGTCAAAGACAAAGTCAAAGTCAAAGTCAAAGTCAAAGTCAAAGCCAAAGTCAAAGTCAAAGTAAAAGCCAAAGTCAAAGTCAAAGTCAAAGTCAAAGTCATAGTCAAAGTCAAAGTCAAAGTCGAAGTCAAATTCAAAGTCAAAGTCAAAGTCAAAGTCAAAGTCAAAGTCAAAGTCAAAGTCAAAGTCAAAGTCAAAGTCAAAGTCAAAGTCAAAGTCAAAGTCAAAGTCAAAGTCAAAGTCAAAGTCAAAGTCAAAGTCAAAGTCAAAGTCAAAGTCAAAGTCAAGGTCAAAGTCAAAGTCAAAGTCAAAGTCAAAGTCAAAGTCAAAGTCAAAGTCAAAGTCAAAGTCAAAGTCAAAGTCAAAGTCAAAGTCAAGGTCAAAGTCAAAGTCAAAGTCAAAGTCAAAGTCAAAGTCAAAGTCAAAGTAAAAGTCAAAGTCAAAGTCAAAGCCAAAGTCAAAGTCAAAGTCAAAGTCAAAGTCAAAGTCAAAGTCAAAGTCAAAGTCAAAGTCAAAGTCAAGGTCAAAGTCAAAGTCAAAGCCAAAGTCAAAGTCAAAGTCAAAGTCAAAGTCAAAGTCAAAGTCAAAGTCAAAGTCAAAGTCAAAGTCAAAGTCAAAGTCAAAGTCAACGTCAAAGTCAAAGTCAAAGTCAAAGTCAAAGTCACAGTCAAAGTCAAAGTCAAGGTCAAAGTCAAGGTCAAAGTCAAAGTCAAAGTCAAAGTCAAAGTCATAGTAAAAGTAAAGGTCAAAGTCAAAGTCAAAGTCAAAGTCAAAGTCAAAGTCAAAGTCAAAGTCAAAGTCAAAGTCAAGGTCAAAGTCAAAGTCAAAGTCAAAGTCAAAGTCAAAGTCATAGTCAAAGTCACAGTCAAAGTCAAAGTCAAGGTCAAAGTCAAAGTCAAAGTCAAAGTCAAGGTCAAAGTCAAAGTCAAAGTCAAAGTCAAAGTCAAAGTCAAAGTCAAAGTCAAAGTCAAAGTCAAAGTCAAAGTCAAAGTAAAGGTCAAAGTCAAAGTCAAAGTCAAGGTCAAATTCAAGGTCAAAGTCAAAGTCAAAGTCAAAGTCAAAGTCAAAGTCAAAGTCAAAGTCAAAGTCAAAGTCAAAGTCAAAGTCAAAGTCAAAGTCAAAGTCAAAGTCAAAGTCAAAGTCAAAGTCAAAGTCAAAGTCAAAGTCAAAGTCAAAGTCAAAGTCAAGGTCAAAGTCAAGGTCAAAGCCAAAGTCAAAGTCATAGTAAAAGTAAAAGTAAAAGTCAAAGCCAAAGTCAAAGTCAAAGTCAAAGTCAAAGTCAAAGTCAAAGTCAAATTCAAAGTCAAAGTCAAAGTCAAAGTCAAAGTCAAAGTCAAAGTCAAAGTCAAAGTCAAAGTCAAAGTCAAAGTCAAAGTCAAAGTCAAAGTCAAAGTCAAAGTCACAGTCAAAGTCAAAGTCAAGGTCAAAGTCAAAGTCAAAGTCAAAGTCAAGGTCAAAGTCAAAGTCAAAGTCAAAGTCAAAGTCAAAGTCAAAGTCAAAGTCAAAGTCAATGTCAAAGTCAAAGTCAAAGTCAAGGTCAAAGTCAAGGTCAAAGTCAAAGTCAAAGTCAAAGTCAAAGTCAAAGTCACAGTCAAAGTCAAAGTCAAGGTCAAAGTCAAAGTCAAAGTCAAAGTCAAGGTCAAAGTCAAAGTCAAAGTCAAAGTCAAAGTCAAAGTCAAAGTCAAAGTCAAAGTCAAAGTCAAAGTCAAAGTCAAAGTCAAGGTCAAAGTCAAGGTCAAAGTCAAAGTCAAAGTCAAAGTCAAAGTCAAAGTCAAAGTCAAAGTCAAAGTCAAGGTCAAAGTCAAGGTCAAAGTCAAAGTCAAAGTCAAAGTCAAAGTCAAAGTCAAAGTCAAAGTCAAGGTCAAAGTCAAAGTCAAAGTCAAAGTCAAAGTCAAAGTAAAGGTCAAAGTCAAAGTCAAAGTCAAAGTCAAAGTCAAAGTCAAAGTCAAAGTCAAAGTCAAATTCAAAGTCAAAGTCAAAGTCAAAGTAAAGGTCAAGGTCAAAGTCAAAGTCAAGGTCAAATTCAAGGTCAAAGTCAAAGTCGAAGTCAAAGTCAAAGTCACAGTCAAAGTCAAAGTCAAAGTCAAAGTCAAAGTCAAAGTCAAAGTCAAAGTCAAAGTCAAAGTCAAAGTCAAAGTAAAGGTCAAAGTCAAAGTAAAAGTCAAAGTCAAGGTCAAATTCAAGGTCAAAGTCAAAGTCAAAGTCAAAGTCAAAGTCAAGGTCAAAGTCAAAGTGAAAGTCAAAGTCAAAGTCAAAGTCAAAGTCAAAGTCAAAGTCAAAGTCAAAGTCAAAGTCAAGGTCAAAGTCAAAGTCAAAGTCAAAGTCAAAGTCAAAGTCAAAGTCAAAGTCAAAGTCAAAGTCAAAGTCAAAGTCAAAGTCAAAGTCAAAGTCAAAGTCAAAGTCAAAGTCAAAGTCAAAGTCAAAGTCAAAGTCAAAGTCAAAGTCAAAGTCAAAGTCAAAGTCAAAGTCAAAGTCAAGGTCAAAGTCAAAGTCAAAGTCAAAGTCAAAGTCAAAGTCAAAGTCAAGGTCAAAGTCAAAGTCAAAGTCAAAGTCAAAGTCAAAGTCAAAGTCAAAGTCAAAGTCAAAGTAAAAGTCAAAGTCAAAGTCAAAGTCAAAGTCAAAGTCAAAGTCAAAGTCAAAGTCAAAGTAAAGGTCAAAGTCAAAGTAAAAGTCAAAGTCAAGGTCAAATTCAAGGTCAAAGTCAAAGTCAAAGACAAAGTCAAAGTCAAGGTCAAAGTCAAAGTGAAAGTCAAAGTCAAAGTCAAAGTCAAAGTCAAAGTCAAAGTCAAAGTCAAAGTCAAAGTCAAGGTCAAAGTCAAAGTCAAAGTCAAAGTCAAAGTCAAAGTCAAAGTCAAAGTCAAAGTAAAAGTCAAAGTCAAAGTCAAAGTCAAAGTCAAAGTCAAAGTCAAAGTCAAAGCCAAAGTCAAAGTCAAAGTCAAAGTCAAAGTCAAAGTCAAAGTCAAGGTCAAAGTCAAAGTCAAAGTCAAAGCCAAAGTCAAAGTCAAGGTCAAAGTCAAAGTCAAAGTAAAGGTCAAAGTCAAAGTCAAAGTCAAGGTCAAATTCAAGGTCAAAGTCAAAGTCAAAGTCAAAGTCAAAGTCAAAGTCAAGGTCAAAGTCAAAGTCAAAGTCAAAGTCAAAGTCAAAGTCAAAGTCAAAGTCAAAGTCAAAGTAAAAGTCAAAGTCAAAGTCAAAGTCAAAGTCAAAGTCAAAGTCAAAGTCAAAGTCAAAGTCAAAGTCAAAGTCAAAGTCAAAGTCAAGGTCAAAGTCAAGGTCAAAGTCAAAGTCAAAGTCAAAGTCAAAGTCAAAGTCATAGTAAAAGTAAAAGTAAAAGTAAAAGTCAAAGTCAAAGTCAAAGTCAAAGTAAAGGTCAAAGTCAAAGTCAAAGTCAAAGTCAAAGTCAAGGTCAAAGTCAAAGTCAAAGTCAAAGTCAAAGTAAAGGTCAAAGTCAAAGTCAAAGTCAAAGTCAAAGTCAAGGTCAAAGTCAAGGTCAAAGTCAAAGTCAAATTCAAAGTCAAAGTCAAAGTCAAAGTCAAAGTAAAGGTCAAAGTCAAAGTCAAAGTCAAAGTCAAGGTCAAATTCAAGGTCAAAGTCAAAGTCAAAGTCAAAGTCAAAGTCAAAGTCAAGGTCAAAGTCAAAGTCAAAGTCAAAGTCAAAGTCAAGGTCAAATTCAAGGTCAAAGTCAAAGTCAAAGTCAAAGTCAAAGTCAAAGTCAAAGTCAAAGTCAAAGTCAAAGTCAAGGTCAAATTCAAGGTCAAAGTCAAAGTCAAAGTCAAAGTCAAAGTCAAAGTCAAAGTCAAGGTCAAAGTCAAAGTCAAAGTCAAAGTCAAAGTCAAAGTCAAAGTCAAAGTCAAAGTCAAAGTCAAAGTCAAAGTCAAAGTCAAAGTCAAAGTCAAAGTAAAGGTCAAAGTCAAAGTCAAAGTCAAGGTCAAATTCAAGGTCAAAGTCAAAGTCAAGGTCAAAGTCAAAGTCAAAGTCAAAGTCAAAGTCAAAGTCAAAGTCAAAGTCAAAGTCAAAGTCAAAGTAAAATTCAAGGTCAAAGTCAAAGTCAAAGTCAAAGTCAAAGTCAAAGTCAAGGTCAAAGTCAAAGTCAAAGTCAAAGTCAAAGTCAAAGTCAAAGTCAAAGTCAAAGTCAAAGTCAAAGTCAAAGTCAAAGTCAAGGCCAAAGTCAAAGTCAAAGTCAAAGTCAAAGTCAAGGTCAAATTCAAGGTCAAAGTCAAAGTCAAAGTCAAAGTCAAAGTCAAAGTCAAAGTCAAGGTCAAAGTCAAAGTCAAAGTCAAAGTCAAAGTCAAAGTCAAAGTCAAAGTCAAAGTCAAAGTCAAAGTCAAAGTCAAAGTCAAAGTCAAAGTCAAAGTCAAAGTCAAAGTCATAGTAAAAGTCAAAGTCAAAGTCAAAGTCAAAGTCAAAGTCAAAGTCAAAGTCAAAGTCAAAGTCAAAGTCAAAGTCAACGTCAAAGTCAAAGTCAAAGTCAAAGTCAAAGTCAAAGTCAAAGTCAAAGTCAAAGTCAAAGTCAAAGTCAAAGTCAAAGTAAAGGTCAAAGCCAAAGTCAAAGTCAAGGTCAAATTCAAGGTCAAAGTCAAAGTCAAAGTCAAAGTCAAAGTCAAAGTCAAAGTCAAAGTCAAAGTCAAGGTCAAAGTCAAAGTCAAAGTCAAAGTCAAAGTCAAAGTCAAAGTCAAAGTCAAAGTCAAAGTCAAAGTCAAAGTCAAAGTCAAAGTCAAAGTCAAAGTCAAAGTCATAGTAAAAGTCAAAGTCAAAGTCAAAGTCAAAGTCGAAGTCAAAGTCAAAGTCAAGGTCAAAGTAAAAGTCAAAGTCAAAGTCAAATTCAAAGTCAAAGTCAAAGTCAAAGTCAAAGTCAAGGTCAAAGTCAAAGTCAAAGTCAAAGTCAAAGTCAAAGTCAAAGTCAAAGTCAAAGTCAAAGTCAAAGTCAAAGTCAAAGTCAAGGTCAAAGTCAAAGTCAAAGTCAAAGTCAAAGTCAAAGTCAAGGTCAAAGTCAAAGTCAAAGTCAAAGTCAAAGTCAAAGTCAAAGTCAAAGTCAAAGTCAAAGTCAAAGTCAAAGTCAAAGTCAAAGTCAAAGTCAAAGTCAAAGTCAAAGTCAAGGTCAAAGTCAAAGTCAAAGTCAAAGTCAAAGTCAAAGTCAAAGTCAAGGTCAAAGTCAAAGTCAAAGTCAAAGTCAAAGTCAAAGTCAAAGTAAAGGTCAAAGTCAAAGTCAAAGTCAAAGTCAAGGTCAAATTCAAGGTCAAAGTCAAAGTCAAAGTCAAAGTCAAAGTCAAAGTCAAGGTCAAAGTCAAAGTCAAAGTCAAAGTCAAAGTCAAAGTCAAAGTAAAAGTCAAAGTCAAAGTCAAAGTCAAAGTCAAAGTCAAAGTCAAAGTCAAAGTCAAAGTCAAAGTCAAAGTCAAAGTCAAGGTCAAAGTCAAGGTCAAAGTCAAAGTCAAAGTCAAAGTCAAAGTCAAAGTCAAAGTCAAAGTCAAAGTCAAAGTCAAAGTCAAAGTCAAAGTCAAAGTCAAAGTCAAAGTCAAAGTCAAAGTCATAGTAAAAGTAAAAGTAAAAGTAAAAGTAAAAGTAAAAGTCAAAGTCAAAGTCAAAGTCAAAGTCAAAGTAAAGGTCAAGGTCAAAGTCAAAGTCAAGGTCAAATTCAAAGTCAAAGTCAAAGTCAAAGTCAAAGTAAAGGTCAAAGTCAAAGTCAAAGTCAAGGTCAAATTCAAGGTCAAAGTCAAAGTCAAAGTCAAAGTCAAAGTCAAAGTCAAGGTCAAAGTCAAAGTCAAAGTCAAAGTCAAAGTCAAAGTCAAAGTCAAAGTCAAAGTAAAAGTCAAAGTCAAAGTCAAAGTCAAAGTCAAAGTCAAAGTCAAAGTCAAAGTCAAAGTCAAAGTCAAAGTCAAGGTCAAAGTCAAGGTCAAAGTCAAAGTCAAAGTCAAAGTCAAAGTCAAAGTCATAGTAAAAGTAAAAGTAAAAGTAAAAGTAAAAGTCAAAGTCAAAGTCAAAGTCAAAGTAAAGGTCAAAGTCAAAGTCAAAGTCAAAGTCAAAGTCAAGGTCAAAGTCAAAGTCAAAGTCAAAGTCAAAGTAAAGGTCAAAGTCAAAGTCAAAGTCAAAGTCAAAGTCAAGGTCAAAGTC
This sequence comes from Anastrepha obliqua, assembly GCF_027943255.1. Lineage (NCBI taxonomy): Eukaryota > Metazoa > Arthropoda > Insecta > Diptera > Tephritidae > Anastrepha > Anastrepha obliqua. The sequence continues at coordinate 521,598 of NW_026562190.1, forward strand.
AAGGTCAAATTCAAAGTCAAAGTCAAAGTCAAAGTCAAAGTAAAGGTCAAAGTCAAAGTCAAAGTCAAAGTCAAGGTCAAACTCAAGGTCAAAGTCAAAGTCAAAGTCAAAGTCAAAGTCAAAGTCAAGGTCAAAGTCAAAGTCAAAGTCAAAGTCAAGGTCAAATTCAAGGTCAAAGTCAAAGTCAAAGTCAAAGTCAAAGTCAAAGTCAAGGTCAAAGTCAAAGTCAAAGTCAAAGTCAAAGTCAAAGTCAAAGTCAAAGTCAAAGTCAAAGTCAAAGTCAAAGTCAAAGTCAAAGTCAAAGTCAAAGTCAAAGTCAAAGTCAAAGTCAAAGTCAAAGTCAAAGTCAAAGTCAAAGTCAAAGTCAAAGTCAAAGTCAAGGTCAAAGTCAAAGTCAAAGTCAAAGTCAAAGTAATGGTCAAAGTCAAAGCCAAAGTCAAAGTCAAAGTCAAAGTCAAAGTCAAAGTCAAAGTCAAAGTCAAAGTCAAAGTCAAAGTCAAAGTCAAAGTCAAAGTCAATGTCAAAGTCAAAGTCAAAGTCAAAGTCAAAGTCAAAGTCAAAGTCAAAGTCAAAGTCACAGTCAAAGTCAAAGTCAAAGTCAAAGTCAAAGTCAAGGTCAAAGTCAAGGTCAAAGTCAAAGTCAAAGTCAAAGTCAAAGTCAAAGTCAAAGTCAAAGTCAAAGTCAAAGTCAAAGTCAAAGTCAAAGTCAAAGTCAAAGTCAAAGTCAAAGTCAAAGTCAAAGTCAAAGTCAAAGTCAAGGTCAAAGTCAAAGTCAAAGTCAAAGTCAAAGTCAAAGTCAAGGTCAAAGTCAAAGTCAAAGTCAAAGTCAAAGTCAAAGTCAAAGTAAAGGTCAAAGTCAAAGTCAAAGTCAAAGTCAAGGTCAAATTCAAGGTCAAAGTCAAAGTCAAAGTCAAAGTCAAAGTCAAAGTCAAAGTCAAGGTCAAAGTCAAAGTCAAAGTCAAAGTCAAAGTCAAAGTCAAAGTCAAAGTCAAAGTCAAAGTCAAAGTCAAAGTCAAAGTCAAAGTCAAAGTCAAAGTCAAAGTCAAAGTCAAAGTCAAAGTCAAAGTCAAAGTCAAAGTCAAAGTCAAAGTCAAAGTCAAAGTCAAAGTCAAGGTCAAAGTCAAGGTCAAAGTCAAAGTCAAAGTCAAAGTCAAAGTCAAAGTCAAAGTCAAAGTCAAAGTCAAAGTCAAAGTCAAAGTCAAAGTCAAAGTCATAGTAAAAGTAAAAGTAAAAGTAAAAGTCAAAGTCAAAGTCAAAGTCAAAGTCAAAGTAAAGGTCAAGGTCAAAGTCAAAGTCAAGGTCAAATTCAAGGTCAAAGTCAAAGTCAAAGTCAAAGTCAAAGTCAAAGTCAAAGTGAAAGTCAAAGTCAAAGTCAAAGTCAAAGTCAAAGTCAAGGTCAAAGTCAAAGTCAAAGTCAAAGTCAAAGTCAAAGTCAAAGTCAAAGTCAAAGTCAAAGTCAAAGTCAAAGTCAAAGTCAAAGTCAAAGTAAAGGTCAAAGTCAAAGTCAAGGTCAAAGTAAAGGTCAAGGTCAAAGTCAAAGTCAAAGTCAAAGTCAAAGTCAAAGTCACAGTCAAAGTCAAAGTCAAAGACAAAGTCAAAGTCAAAGTCAAAGTCAAAGCCAAAGTCAAAGTCAAAGTCAAAGCCAAAGTCAAAGTCAAAGTCAAAGTCAAAGTCAAAGTCAAAGTCAAAGTCAAAGTCAAGGTCAAAGTCAAAGTCAAAGTCAAAGTCAAAGTCAAAGTCAAAGTCAAAGTCAAAGTCAAAGTCAAAGTCAGAGTCAAGGTCAAAGTCAAAGTCAAAGTCAAAGTCAAAGTCAAAGTCAAAGCCAAAGTCAAAGTCAAAGTAAAAGCCAAAGTCAAAGTCAAAGTCAAAGTCAAAGTCAAAGTCAAAGTCAAGGTCAAAGTCAAAGTCAAAGTCAAAGTCAAAGTCAAGGTCAAAGTCAAAGTCAAAGTCAAAGTCAAAGTCAAAGTCAAAGTCAAAGTCAAAGTCAAAGTAAAAGTCAAAGTCAAAGTCAAAGCCAAAGTCAAAGTCAAAGTCAAAGTCAAAGTCAAAGTCAAAGTCAAAGTCAAAGTCAAAGTCAAAGTCAAGGTCAAAGTCAAAGTCAAAGCCAAAGTCAAAGTCAAAGTCAAAGTCAAAGTCAAAGTCAAAGTCAAAGTCAAAGTCAAGGTCAAAGTCAAAGTCAAAGTCAAAGTCAAAGTCAAAGTCAAAGTCAAAGTCAAGGTCAAATTCAAGGTCAAAGTCAAAGTCAAGGTCAAAGTGAAAGTCAAAGTCAAAGTCAAAGTCAAAGTCAAAGTCAAAGTCAAAGTCAAAGTCAAAGTCAAAGTCAAAGTCAAAGCCAAAGTCAAAGTCAAAGTCAAAGTCAAAGTCAAAGTCAAAGTCAAAGTCACAGTCAAAGTCAAAGTCAAAGTCAAAGTCAAAGTCAAAGTCAAAGTCAAAGTCAAAGTCAAAGTCAAACCCAAAGTCAAAGTCAAAGTCAAAGTCAAAGTCAAAGTCAAAGTCAAAGTCAAAGTCAAAGTCAAGGTCAAAGTCAAAGTCAAAGTCAAAGTCAAAGTCAAAGTCAAAGTCAAAGTCAAAGTCAAAGTCAAGGTCAAATTCAAGGTCAAAGTCAAAGTCAAGGTCAAAGTGAAAGTCAAAGTCAAAGTCAAAGTCAAAGTCAAAGTCAAAGTCAAAGTCAAAGTCAAGGTCAAATTCAAGGTCAAAGTCAAAGTCAAGGTCAAAGTGAAAGTCAAAGTCAAAGTCAAAGTCAAAGTCAAAGTCAAAGTCAAAGTCAAAGTCAAAGTCAAAGTCAAAGTCAAAGCCAAAGTCAAAGTCAAAGTCAAAGTCAAAGTCAAAGTCAAAGTCAAAGTCAAAGTCAAAGTCAAAGTCAAAGTCAAAGTCAAAGTCAAAGTCAAAGTCAAGGTCAAAGTCAAAGTCAAAGTCAAGGTCAAATTCAAGGTCAAAGTCAAAGTCAAAGTCAAAGTCAAAGTCAAAGTCAAAGTCAAAGTCAAAGTCAAAGTCAAGGTCAAAGTCAAAGTCAAAGTCAAAGTCAAAGTCAAAGTCAAAGCCAAAGTCAAAGTCGAAGTCAAAGTCAAAGTCAAGGTCAAAGTCAAAGTCAAAGTCAAAGTCAAAGTCAAAGTCAAAGTCAAAGCCAAAGTCAAAGTCAAAGTCAAAGTCAAGGTCAAATTCAAGGTCAAAGTCAAAGTCAAAGTCAAAGTCAAAGTCAAAGTCAAGGTCAAAGTCAAAGTCAAAGTCAAAGTCAAAGTCAAAGTCAAAGTCAAAGTCAAAGTCAAAGTCAAAGTCAAAGTCAAAGTCAAAGTCAAAGTCAAAGTCAAAGTCAAAGTCAAAGTCAAAGTCAAAGTCAAAGTCAAAGTCAAAGTCAAAGTCAAAGTCAAAGTCAAAGTCAAGGTCAAAGTCAAAGTCAAAGTCAAAGTCAAAGTCAAAGTCAAAGTCAAAGTAAAGGTCAAAGTCAAAGTCAAAGTCAAAGTCAAGGTCAAATTCAAGGTCAAGGTCAAAGTCAAAGTCAAAGTCAAAGTCAAAGTCAAAGTCAAAGTCAAAGTCAAAGTCAAGGTCAAATTCAAGGTCAAAGTCAAAGTCAAAGTCAAAGTCAAAGTCAAAGTCAAAGTCAAAGTCAAAGTCAAAGTCAAAGTCAAAGTCAAAGTCAAAGTCAAAGTCAAAGTCAAGGTCAAAGTCAAAGTCAAAGTCAAGGTCAAAGTCAAAGTCAAAGTCAAAGTCAAAGTCAAAGTCAAAGTCAAAGTCAAAGTCAAAGTCAAAGTCAAAGTCAAAGTCAAAGTCAAAGTCAAAGTCAAAGTCAAAGTCAAAGTCATAGTAAAAGTAAAAGTCAAAGTCAAAGTCAAGGTCAAAGTCAAAGTCAAAGTCAAAGTCAAAGTCAAAGTCAAAGTCAAAGTCAAAGTCAAAGTCAAAGTCAAAGTCAAAGTCAAAGTCAAGGTCAAAGTCAAAGTCAAAGTCAAAGTCAAAGTCAAGGTCAAAGTCAAAGTCAAAGTCAAAGTCAAAGTCAAAGTCAAAGTCAAAGTCAAAGTCAAAGTCAAAGTCAAAGTCAAAGTCAAAGTCAAAGTCAAAGTCAAAGTCAAAGTCAAAGTCAAAGTCAAAGTCAAAGTCAAAGTCAAAGTCAAAGTCAAAGTCAAAGTCAAAGTCAAAGCCAAAGTCAAAGTCAAAGTCAAAGTCAAAGTCAAAGTCAAAGTCAAAGTCAAAGTCAAAGTCAAAGTCAAAGTCAAGGTCAAAGTCAAAGTCAAAGTCAAGGTCAAGGTCAAATTCAAGGTCAAAGTCAAAGTCAAAGTCAAAGTCAAAGTCAAAGTCAAAGTCAAAGTCAAAGTCAAAGTCAAAGTCAAAGTCAAAATCAAAGTCAAAGTCAAAGTCAGAGTCAAGGTCAAGGTCAAAGTCAAAGTCAAAGTCAAAGTCAAAGTCAAAGTCAAAGTCAAAGCCAAAGTCAAAGTCAAAGTCAAAGTCAAAGTCAAAGTCAAGGTCAAAGTCAAAGTCAAAGTCAAAGTCAAAGTCAAAGTCAAAGTCAAAGTCAAAGTCAAAGTCAAAGTCAAAGTCAAAGTCAAAGTCAAAGTCAAAGTCAAAGTCAAAGTCAAAGTCAAAGTCAAAGTCAAAGTCAAAGTCAAAGTCAAAGTCAAAGTCAAAGTCAAAGTCAAAGTCAAAGTCAAAGTCAAAGTCAAAGTCAAAGTCAAAGTCAAAGTCAAAGTCAAAGTCAAAGTCAAAGTCAAAGTCAAAGCCAAAGTCACAGTCAAAGTCAAAGTCAAAGTCAAAGTCAAAGTCAAAGTCAAAGTCAAAGTCAAAGTCAAACCCAAAGTCAAAGTCAAAGTCAAAGTCAAAGTCAAAGTCAAAGTCAAAGTCAAAGTCAAAGTCAAAGTCAAAGTCAAAGTCAAAGTCAAAGTCAAAGTCAAAGTCAAAGTAAAGGTCAAAGTCAAAGTCAAGGTCAAAGTAAAGGTCAAGGTCAAAGTCAAAGTCAAAGTCAAAGTCAAAGTCACAGTCAAAGTCAAAGTCAAAGTCAAAGTCAAAGTCAAAGTCAAAGTCAAAGCCAAAGTCAAAGTCAAAGTCAAAGCCAAAGTCAAAGTCAAAGTCAAAGTCAAAGTCAAAGTCAAAGTCAAAGTCAAAGTCAAGGTCAAAGTCAAAGTCAAAGTCAAAGTCAAAGTCAAAGTCAAAGTCAAAGTCAAAGTCAAAGTCAAAGTCAAAGTCAGAGTCAAGGTCAAAGTCAAAGTCAAAGTCAAAGTCAAAGTCAAAGTCAAAGTCAAAGTCAAAGTCAAAGTCAAAGTCAAAGTCAAAGTCAAAGTCAAAGTCAAAGTCAAAGTCAAAGTCAAAGTCAAAGTCAAAGTCAAAGTCAAAGTCAAAGTCAAAGTCAAAGTCAAAGTCAAAGTCAAAGTCAAAGTCAAAGTCAAAGTCAAAGTCAAAGTCAAAGTCAAGGTCAAAGTCAAAGTCAAAGTCAAAGTCAAAGTCAAAGTCAAAGTCAAAGTCAAAGTCAAAGTCAAAGTCAAAGTCAAAGTCAAAGTCAAAGTCAAAGTCAAAGTCAAAGTCAAAGTCAAAGTCAAAGTCAAAGTCAAAGTCAAAGTCAAAGTCAAAGTCAAAGTCAAAGTCAAAGTCAAAGTCAAAGTCAAAGTCAAAGTCAAAGTCAAAGTCAAAGTCAAAGTCAAAGTCAATGTCAAAGTCAAAGTCAAAGTCAAAGTCAAAGTCAAAGTCAAAGTCAATGTCAAAGTCAAAGTCAAAGTCAAAGTCAAAGTCAAAGTCAAGGTCAAAGTCAAAGTCAAAGTCAAAGTCAAATTCAAGGTCAAAGTCAAAGTCAAAGTCAAAGTCAAAGTCAAAGTCAAAGTCAAAGTCAAAGTCAAAGCCAAAGTCAAAGTCAAAGCCAAAGTCAAAGTCAAAGTCAAAGTCAAAGTCAAAGTCAAAGTCAAAGTCAAAGTCAAAGTCAAGGTCAAAGTCAAAGTCAAAGTCAAAGTCAAAGTCAAAGTCAAAGTCAAAGTCAAGGTCAAATTCAAGGTCAAAGTCAAAGTCAAAGTCAAAGTCAAAGTCAAAGTCAAAGTCAAAGTCAAAGTCAAAGTCAAAGTCAAAGTCAAAGTCAAAGTCAAAGTAAAGGTCAAAGTCAAAGTCAAAGTCAAGGTCAAATTCAAGGTCAAAGTCAAAGTCAAAGACAAAGTCAAAGTCAAAGTCAAAGACAAAGTCAAAGTCAAAGTCAAAGTCAAAGCCAAAGTCAAAGTCAAAGTCAAAGTCAAAGTCAAAGTCAAAGTCAAAGTCAAAGTCAAAGTCAAAGTCAAAGTCAAAGTCAAAGTCAAAGTCACAGTCAAAGTCAAAGTCAAAGTCAAGGTCAAAGTCAAAGTCAAAGTCAAGGTCAAAGTCAAAGTCAAAGTCAAAGTCAAAGTCAAAGTCAAAGTCAAAGTCAAAGTCAAAGTCAAAGTCAAAGTCAAAGTCAGAGTCAAAATCAAAGTCAAAGTCAAGGTCAAATTCAAGGTCAAAGTCAAAGTCAAAGTCAAAGTCAAAGTCAAAGTCAAAGTCAAAGTCAAAGTCAAAGTCAAAGTCAAAGTCAAAGTCAAAGTCAAAGTCAAAGTCAAAGTCACAGTCAAAGTCAAAGTCAAAGTCAAAGTCAAAGTCAAAGTCAAAGTCAAAGTCAAAGTCAAAGTCAAAGTCAAAGTCAAAGTCAAAGTCAAGGTCAAATTCAAGGTCAAAGTCAAAGTCAAAGTCAAAGTCAAAGTCAAAGTAAAAGTCAAAGTCAAAGTCATAGTAAAAGTCAAAGTAAAAGTCAAAGTCAAAGTCAAAGTCAAAGTCAAAGTCAAAGTCAAAGTCAAAGTCAAAGTCAAAGTCAAAGTCAAAGTCAAAGTCAAGGTCAAATTCAAGGTCAAAGTCAAAGTCAAAGTCAAAGTCAAAGTCACAGTCAAAGTCAAAGTCAAAGTCAAAGTCAAAGTCAAAGTCAAAGACAAAGTCAAAGTCAAAGTCAAAGTCAAGGTCAAGGTCAAAGTCAAAGTCAAAGTCAAAGTCAAGGTCAAATTCAAGGTCAAAGTCAAAGTCAAAGTCAAAGTCAAAGTCAAGGTCAAATTCAAGGTCAAAGTCAAAGTCAAAGTCAAAGTCAAAGTCACAGTCAAAGTCAAAGTCAAAGACAAAGTCAAAGTCAAAGTCAAAGTCAAAGTCAAAGTCAAAGTCAAAGTCAAAGTCAAAGTCAAAGTCAAAGTCAAAGTAAAGGTCAAAGTCAAAGTCAAAGTCAAAGTCAAAGTCAAAGTCAAAGTCAAGGTCAAAGTCAAAGTCAAAGTCAAAGTCAAGGTCAAAGTCAAGGTCAAAGTCAAAGTCAAAGTCAAAGCCAAAGTCAAAGTCAAAGTCAAATTCAAGGTCAAAGTCAAAGTCAAAGCCAAAGTCAAGGTCAAAGTCAAGGTCAAAGTCAAAGTCAAAGTCAAAGTCAAAGTCAAAGTCAAAGTCAAAGTCAAAGTCAAAGTCAAAGTCAAAGTCAAAGTCAAAGTCAAAGTCAAAGTCAAAGTCAAAGTCACAGTCAAAGTCAAAGTCAAAGTCAAAGTCAAAGTCAAAGTCAAAGTCAAAGTCAAAGTCAAAGTCAAAGTCAAAGTCAAAGTCAAAGTCAAAGTCAAAGTCAAGGTCAAAGTCAAAGTCAAAGTCAAGGTCAAAGTCAAAGTCAAAGTCAAAGTCAAAGTCAAAGTCAAAGTCAAAGTCAAAGTCAAAGTCAAAGTCAAAGTCAAAGTCAAAGTCTAAGTCAAAGTCAAAGTAAAGGTCAAAGTCAAAGTCAAAGTCAAAGTCAAAGTCAAAGTCAAAGTCAAAGTCAAGGTCAAATTCAAGGTCAAAGTCAAAGTCAAAGTCAAAGTCAAAGTCAAAGTCAAAGTCAAAGTCAAAGTCAAAGTCAAAGTCAAAGTCAAAGTCAAAGTCATAGTAAAAGTAAAAGTAAAAGTCAAAGTAAAAGTCAAAGTCAAAGTCAAAGTCAAAGTCAAAGTCAAAGTAAAGGTCAAAGTCAAAGTCAAAGTCAAAGTCAAAGTCAAAGTCAAAGTCAAGGTCAAGGTCAAAGTCAAAGTCAAAGTCAAAGTCAAAGTCAAGGTCAAATTCAAGGTCAAAGTCAAAGTCAAAGTCAAAGTCAAAGTCAAAGTCAAAGTCAAAGTCAAAGTCAAAGTCAAAGTCAAAGTCAAAGTCAAAGTCAAAGTCAAAGTCAAAGTCAAAGTCAAAGTCATAGTAAAAGTAAAAGTAAAAGTCAAAGTAAAAGTCAAAGTCAAAGTCAAAGTCAAAGTCAAAGTCAAAGTCAAAGTCAAAGTCAAGGTCAAATTCAAGGTCAAAGTCAAAGTCAAAGTCAAAGTCACAGTCACAGTCAAAGTCAAAGTCAAAAACAAAGTCAAAGTCAAAGCCAAAGTCAAAGTCAAAGTCAAAGTCAAAGTCAAAGTCAAAGTCAAGGTCAAAGTCAAAGTCAAAGTCAAAGTCAAAGCCAAAGTCAAAGTCAAAGTCAAAGTCAAAGTCAAAGTCAAAGTCAAAGTCAAAGTCAAGGTCAAAGTCAAAGTCAAAGTCAAAGTCAAAGTCAAAGTCAAAGTCAAAGTCAAAGTCAAAGTCAAAGTCAAAGTCAAAGTCAAAGTCAAAGTCAAGGTCAAAGTCAAAGTCAAAGTCAAAGTCAAAGTCAAAGTCAAAGTCAAAGTCAAGGTCAAAGTCAAAGTCAAAGTCAAAGTCAAAGTCAAAGTCAAAGTAAAGGTCAAAGTCAAAGTCAAAGTCAAAGTCAAGGTCAAATTCAAGGTCAAAGTCAAAGTCAAAGTCAAAGTCAAAGTCAAAGTCAAAGTCAAAGTCAAAGTCAAAGTCAAAGTCAAAGTCAAGGTCAAATTCAAGGTCAAAGTCAAAGTCAAAGTCAAAGTCAAAGTCAAAGTCACAGTCAAAGTCAAAGTCAAAGACAAAGTCAAAGTCAAAGTCAAAGTCAAAGCCAAAGTCAAAGTCAAAGTCAAAGTCAAAGTCAAAGTCAAAGTCAAAGTCAAAGTCAAGGTCAAGGTCAAAGTCAAAGTCAAAGTCAAAGTCAAAGTCAAAGTCAAAGTCAAAGTCAAAGTCAAAGTAAAGGTCAAAGTCAAAGTCAAAGTCAAAGTCAAGGTCAAATTCAAGGTCAAAGTCAAAGTCAAAGTCAAAGTCAAAGTCAAAGTCAAAGTCAAAGTCAAAGTAAAGGTCAAAGTCAAAGTCAAAGTCAAAGTCAAGGTCAAATTCAAGGTCAAAGTCAAAGTCAAAGTCAAAGTCAAAGTCAAAGTCAAGGTCAAAGTCAAAGTCAAAGTCAAAGTCAAAGTCAAAGTCAAAGTCAAAGTCAAAGTCAAAGTCAAAGTCAAAGTCAAAGACAAAGTCAAAGTCAAAGTCAAAGTCAAAGCCAAAGTCAAAGTCAAAGTCAAAGCCAAAGTCAAAGTCAAAGTCAAAGTCAAAGTCAAAGTCAAAGTCAAAGTCAAAGTCAAAGTCAAAGTCAAAGTCAAAGTCAAAGTCAAAGTCAAGGTCAAAGGCAAAGTCAAAGTCAAAGTCAAAGTCAAAGTCAAAGTCAAAGTCAAAGTCAAAGTCAAGGTCAAATTCAAGGTCAAAGTCAAAGTCAAAGTCAAAGTCAAAGTCAAAGTCAAAGTCAAAGTCAAAGTCAAAGTCAAAGTCAAAGTCAAAGTCAAAGTCAAAGTCAAAGTCAAAGTCAAAGTCAAAGTCAAAGTCAAAGTCAAAGTCAAAGTCAAAGTCAAAGTAAAGGTCAAAGTCAAAGTCAAAGTCAAGGTCAAAGTCAAAGTCAAAGTCAAAGTCAAAGTCAAAGTAAAGGTCAAAGTCAAAGTCAAAGTCAAGGTCAAATTCAAGGTCAAAGTCAAAGTCAAAGTCAAAGTCAAAGTCAAAGTCAAAGTCAAAGTCAAAGTCAAAGTCAAAGTCAAAGTAAAAGTCAAAGTCAAAGTAAAGGTCAAAGTCAAAGTCAAAGTCAAAGTCAAAGTCAAAGTCAAGGTCAAGGTCAAAGTCAAAGTCAAAGTCAAAGTCAAAGTCAAAGTCAAAGTCAAAGTCAAAGTCAAAGTCAAAGTCAAAGTCAAAGTCAAAGTCAAAGTCAAAGTCAAATTCAAGGTCAAAGTCAAAGTCAAAGCCAAAGTCAAGGTCAAAGTCAAGGTCAAAATCAAAGTCAAAGTCAAAGTCAAAGTCAAAGTCAAAGTCAAAGTCAAAGTCAAAGTCAAAGTCAAGGTCACAGTCAAAGTCAAAGTCAAAGTCAAAGTCAAGGTCAAAGTCAAGGTCAAAGTCAAAGTCAAAGTCAAAGTCAAAGTCAAGGTCAAATTCAAGGTCAAAGTCAAAGTCAAAGTCGAAGTCAAAGTCAAATTCAAGGTCAAAGTCAAAGTCAAAGTCAAAGTCAAAGTCAAAGTCAAAGTCAAAGTCAAAGTCAAAGTCAAATTCAAAGTCAAAGTCAAATTCAAAGTCAAAGTAAAAGTAAAAGTAAAAGTAAAAGTAAAAGTCAAAGTCAAAGTCAAAGTCAAAGTCAAAGCCAAAGTCAAAGTCAAAGTCAAAGTCAAAGTCAAAGTCAAAGTCAAAGTCAAAGTCAAAGTCAAATTCAAAGTCAAAATCAAAGTCAAAGTCAAAGTCAAAGTCAAAGTCAAAGTCAAAGTCAAAGTCAAAGTCAAAGTCAAAGCCAAAGTCAAAGTCAACGTCAAAGTCAAAGTCAAAGTCAAAGTCAAAGTCAAAGTCAAAGTCAAAGTCAAAGTCAAAGTCAAAGTCAAAGTCAAAGTCAAAGTCAAAGTAAAGGTCAAAGTCAAACTCAAAGTCAAAGTCAAGGTCAAAGTAAAGGTCAAGGTCAAAGTCAAAGTCAAACTCAAAGTCAAAGTCAAAGTCAAAGTCACAGTCAAAGTCAAAGTCAAAGACAAAGTCAAAGTCAAAGTCAAAGTCAAAGCCAAAGTCAAAGTCAAAGTCAAAGTCAAAGTCAAAGTCAAAGCCAAAGTCAAAGTCAAAGTCAAAGTCAAAGTCAAAGTCAAAGTCAAAGTCAAAGTCAAGGTCAAAGTCAAAGTCAAAGTCAAAGTCAAAGTCAAAGTCAAAGTCAAAGTCAAAGTCAAAGTCAAAGTCAAAGTCAAAGTCAAGGTCAAAGTCAAAGTCAAAGTCAAAGTCAAAGTCAAGGTCAAAGTCAAAGTCAAAGTCAAAGTCAAAGTCAAAGTCAAAGTCAAAGTCAAAGTCAAAGTCAAAGTCAAAGTCAAAGTCAAAGTCAAAGTCAAAGTCAAAGTCAAAGTCAAAGTCAAAGTCAAAGTCAAAGTCAAAGTCAAAGTCAAAGTCAAAGTCAAAGTCAAAGTCAAAGTCAAAGTCAAAGTCAAAGTCAAAGTCAAAGTCAAAGTCAAAGCCAAAGTCAAAGTCAAAGTCAAAGTCAAAGTCAAAGTCAAAGTCAAAGTCAAAGTAAAAGTCAAAGTCAAAGTCAAAGTCAAAGTCAAGGTCAAAGTCAAAGTCAAAGTCAAGGTCAAGGTCAAATTCAAGGTCAAAGTCAAAGTCAAAGTCAAAGTCAAAGTCAAAGTCAAAGTCAAAGTCAAAGTCAAAATCAAAGTCAAAGTCAAAGTCAGAGTCAAGGTCAAGGTCAAAGTCAAAGTCAAAGTCAAAGTCAAAGTCAAAGCCAAAGTCAAAGTCAAAGTCAAAGTCAAAGTCAAAGTCAAAGTCAAAGTCAAAGTCAAAGTCAAAGTCAAAGTCAAAGTCAAGGTCAAAGTCAAAGTCAAAGTCAAAGTCAAAGTCAAAGTCAAAGTCAAAGTCAAAGTCAAAGTCAAAGTCAAAGTCAAAGTCAAAGTCAAAGTCAAAGTCAAAGTCAAAGTCAAAGTCAAAGTCAAAGTCAAAGTCAAAGTCAAAGTCAAAGTCAAAGTCAAAGTCAAAGTCAAAGTCAAAGTCAAAGTCAAAGTCAAACCCAAAGTCAAAGTCAAAGTCAAAGTCAAAGTCAAAGTCAAAGTCAAAGTCAAAGTCAAAGTCAAAGTCAAAGTCAAAGTCAAAGTCAAAGTCAAAGTCAAAGTCAAAGTCAAAGTCAAAGTAAAGGTCAAAGTCAAAGTCAAGGTCAAAGTAAAGGTCAAGGTCAAAGTCAAAGTCAAAGTCAAAGTCAAAGTCAAAGTCACAGTCAAAGTCAAAGTCAAAGACAAAGTCAAAGACAAAGTCAAAGTCAAAGTCAAAGTCAAAGCCAAAGTCAAAGTCAAAGTCAAAGTCAAAGTCAAAGTCAAGGTCAAAGTCAAAGTCAAAGTCAAAGTCAAAGTCAAAGTCAAAGTCAAAGTCAAAGTCAAAGTCAAAGTCAAAGTCAAAGTCAAAGTCAAAGTCAAAGTCAAAGTCAAAGTCAAAGTCAAAGTCAAAGTCAAAGTCAAGGTCAAAGTCAAGGTCAAAGTCAAAGTCAAAGTCAAAGTCAAAGTCAAAGTCAAAGTCAAAGTCAAAGTCAAAGTCAAAGTCAAAGTCAAAGTCAAAGTCAAAGTCAAAGTCAAAGTCAAAGTCAAAGTCATAGTAAAAGTAAAAGTAAAAGTAAAGGTCAAGGTCAAAGTCAAAGTCAAAGTCAAAGTAAAGGTCAAGGTCAAAGTCAAAGTCAAGGTCAAATTCAAGGTCAAAGTCAAAGTCGAAGTCAAAGTCAAAGTCACAGTCAAAGTCAAAGTCAAAGACAAAGTCAAAGTCAAAGTCAAAGTCAAAGTCAAAGCCAAAGTCAAAGTCAAAGTAAAAGCCAAAGTCAAAGTCAAAGTCAAAGTCAAAGTCATAGTCAAAGTCAAAGTCAAAGTCAAATTCAAAGTCAAAGTCAAAGTCAAAGTCAAAGTCAAAGTCAAAGTCAAAGTCAAAGTCAAAGTCAAAGTCAAAGTCAAAGTCAAAGTCAAAGTCAAAGTCAAAGTCAAAGTCAAAGTCAAAGTCAAAGTCAAAGTCAAAGTCAAAGTCAAAGTCAAAGTCAAAGTCAAAGTCAAGGTCAAAGTCAAAGTCAAAGTCAAAGTCAAAGTCAAAGTCAAAGTCAAAGTCAAAGTCAAAGTCAAAGTCAAAGTCAAAGTCAAAGTCAAGGTCAAAGTCAAAGTCAAAGTCAAAGTCAAAGTCAAAGTCAAAGTCAAAGTAAAAGTCAAAGTCAAAGTCAAAGCCAAAGTCAAAGTCAAAGTCAAAGTCAAAGTCAAAGTCAAAGTCAAAGTCAAAGTCAAAGTCAAAGTCAAGGTCAAAGTCAAAGTCAAAGCCAAAGTCAAAGTCAAAGTCAAAGTCAAAGTCAAAGTCAAAGTCAAAGTCAAAGTCAAAGTCAAGGTCAAAGTCAAAGTCAAAGTCAAAGTCAAAGTCAAAGTCAAAGTCAAAGTCAAAGTCAAGGTCAAATTCAAGGTCAAATTCAAGGTCAAAGTCAAAGTCAAGGTCAAAGTGAAAGTCAAAGTCAAAGTCAAAGTCAAAGTCAAAGTCAAAGTCAAAGTCAAAGTCAAAGTCAAAGTCAAAGTCAAAGTCAAAGCCAAAGTCAAAGTCAAAGTCAAAGTCAAAGTCAAAGTCAAAGTCAAAGTCAAAGTCAAAGTCAAAGTCAAAGTCAAAGTCAAAGTCAAGGTCAAAGTCAAGGTCAAAGTCAAAGTCAAAGTCAAAGTCAAAGTCAAAGTCAAAGTCAAAGTCAAAGTCAAAGTCAAAGTCAAAGTCAAAGTCAAAGTCAAAGTCAAAGTCAAAGTCAAAGTCAAAGTCAAAGTCAAAGTCATAGTAAAAGTAAAAGTAAAAGTAAAGGTCAAGGTCAAAGTCAAAGTCAAAGTCAAAGTAAAGGTCAAGGTCAAAGTCAAAGTCAAAGTCAAAGTAAAGGTCAAGGTCAAAGTCAAAGTCAAGGTCAAATTCAAGGTCAAATTCAAGGTCAAAGTCAAAGTCGAAGTCAAAGTCAAAGTCACAGTCAAAGTCAAAGTCAAAGACAAAGTCAAAGTCAAAGTCAAAGTCAAAGTCAAAGCCAAAGTCAAAGTCAAAGTAAAAGCCAAAGTCAAAGTCAAAGTCAAAGTCAAAGTCATAGTCAAAGTCAAAGTCAAAGTCGAAGTCAAATTCAAAGTCAAAGTCAAAGTCAAAGTCAAAGTCAAAGTCAAAGTCAAAGTCAAAGTCAAAGTCAAAGTCAAAGTCAAAGTCAAAGTCAAAGTCAAAGTCAAAGTCAAAGTCAAAGTCAAAGTCAAAGTCAAAGTCAAAGTCAAAGTCAAAGTCAAAGTCAAAGTCAAAGTCAAAGTCAAAGTCAAAGTCAAAGTCAAAGTCAAAGTCAAAGTCAAAGTCAAAGTCAAAGTCAAAGTCAAAGGTCAAAGTCAAAGTCAAAGTCAAAGTCAAAGTCAAAGTCAAAGTCAAAGTAAAAGTCAAAGTCAAAGTCAAAGCCAAAGTCAAAGTCAAAGTCAAAGTCAAAGTCAAAGTCAAAGTCAAAGTCAAAGTCAAGGTCAAAGTCAAAGTCAAAGCCAAAGTCAAAGTCAAAGTCAAAGTCAAAGTCAAAGTCAAAGTCAAAGTCAAGTCAAAGTCAAAGTCAAAGTCAAAGTCAAAGTCAAAGTCAAAGTCAAAGTCAACGTCAAAGTCAAAGTCAAAGTCAAAGTCAAAGTCACAGTCAAAGTCAAAGTCAAGGTCAAAGTCAAGGTCAAAGTCAAAGTCAAAGTCAAAGTCAAAGTCATAGTAAAAGTAAAGGTCAAAGTCAAAGTCAAAGTCAAAGTCAAAGTCAAAGTCAAAGTCAAAGTCAAAGTCAAGGTCAAAGTCAAAGTCAAAGTCAAAGTCAAAGTCAAAGTCATAGTCAAAGTCACAGTCAAAGTCAAAGTCAAGGTCAAAGTCAAAGTCAAAGTCAAAGTCAAGGTCAAAGTCAAAGTCAAAGTCAAAGTCAAAGTCAAAGTCAAAGTCAAAGTCAAAGTCAAAGTCAAAGTCAAAGTCAAAGTCAAAGTAAAGGTCAAAGTCAAAGTCAAAGTCAAGGTCAAATTCAAGGTCAAAGTCAAAGTCAAAGTCAAAGTCAAAGTCAAAGTCAAAGTCAAAGTCAAAGTCAAAGTCAAAGTCAAAGTCAAAGTCAAAGTCAAAGTCAAAGTCAAAGTCAAAGTCAAAGTCAAAGTCAAAGTCAAAGTCACAGTCAAAGTCAAAGTCAAGGTCAAAGTCAAGGTCAAAGCCAAAGTCAAAGTCATAGTAAAAGTAAAAGTAAAAGTCAAAGCCAAAGTCAAAGTCAAAGTCAAAGTCAAAGTCAAAGTCAAAGTCAAATTCAAAGTCAAAGTCAAAGTCAAAGTCAAAGTCAAAGTCAAAGTCAAAGTCAAAGTCAAAGTCAAAGTCAAAGTCAAAGTCAAAGTCAAAGTCAAAGTCAAAGTCACAGTCAAAGTCAAAGTCAAGGTCAAAGTCAAAGTCAAAGTCAAAGTCAAGGTCAAAGTCAAAGTCAAAGTCAAAGTCAAAGTCAAAGTCAAAGTCAAAGTCAAAGTCAATGTCAAAGTCAAAGTCAAAGTCAAGGTCAAAGTCAAGGTCAAAGTCAAAGTCAAAGTCAAAGTCAAAGTCAAAGTCACAGTCAAAGTCAAAGTCAAGGTCAAAGTCAAAGTCAAAGTCAAAGTCAAGGTCAAAGTCAAAGTCAAAGTCAAAGTCAAAGTCAAAGTCAAAGTCAAAGTCAAAGTCAAAGTCAAAGTCAAAGTCAAAGTCAAGGTCAAAGTCAAGGTCAAAGTCAAAGTCAAAGTCAAAGTCAAAGTCAAAGTCAAAGTCAAAGTCAAAGTCAAGGTCAAAGTCAAGGTCAAAGTCAAAGTCAAAGTCAAAGTCAAAGTCAAAGTCAAAGTCAAAGTCAAAGTCAAGGTCAAAGTCAAAGTCAAAGTCAAAGTCAAAGTCAAAGTAAAGGTCAAAGTCAAAGTCAAAGTCAAAGTCAAAGTCAAAGTCAAAGTCAAAGTCAAAGTCAAATTCAAAGTCAAAGTCAAAGTCAAAGTAAAGGTCAAGGTCAAAGTCAAAGTCAAGGTCAAATTCAAGGTCAAAGTCAAAGTCGAAGTCAAAGTCAAAGTCACAGTCAAAGTCAAAGTCAAAGT
This sequence comes from Anastrepha obliqua, assembly GCF_027943255.1. Lineage (NCBI taxonomy): Eukaryota > Metazoa > Arthropoda > Insecta > Diptera > Tephritidae > Anastrepha > Anastrepha obliqua. The sequence continues at coordinate 537,443 of NW_026562190.1, forward strand.
CAAAGTAAAAGTCAAAGTCAAAGTCAAAGTCAAAGTCAAAGTCAAAGTAAAGGTCAAAGTCAAAGTAAAAGTCAAAGTCAAGGTCAAATTCAAGGTCAAAGTCAAAGTCAAAGTCAAAGTCAAAGTCAAGGTCAAAGTCAAAGTGAAAGTCAAAGTCAAAGTCAAAGTCAAAGTCAAAGTCAAAGTCAAAGTCAAAGTCAAAGTCAAGGTCAAAGTCAAAGTCAAAGTCAAAGTCAAAGTCAAAGTCAAAGTCAAAGTCAAAGTCAAAGTCAAAGTCAAAGTCAAAGTCAAAGTCAAAGTCAAAGTCAAAGTCAAAGTCAAAGTCAAAGTCAAAGTCAAAGTCAAAGTCAAAGTCAAAGTCAAAGTCAAAGTCAAAGTCAAGGTCAAAGTCAAAGTCAAAGTCAAAGTCAAAGTCAAAGTCAAAGTCAAGGTCAAAGTCAAAGTCAAAGTCAAAGTCAAAGTCAAAGTCAAAGTCAAAGTCAAAGTCAAAGTAAAAGTCAAAGTCAAAGTCAAAGTCAAAGTCAAAGTCAAAGTCAAAGTCAAAGTCAAAGTAAAGGTCAAAGTCAAAGTAAAAGTCAAAGTCAAGGTCAAATTCAAGGTCAAAGTCAAAGTCAAAGTCAAAGTCAAAGTCAAGGTCAAAGTCAAAGTGAAAGTCAAAGTCAAAGTCAAAGTCAAAGTCAAAGTCAAAGTCAAAGTCAAAGTCAAAGTCAAGGTCAAAGTCAAAGTCAAAGTCAAAGTCAAAGTCAAAGTCAAAGTCAAAGTCAAAGTCAAAGTAAAAGTCAAAGTCAAAGTCAAAGTCAAAGTCAAAGTCAAAGTCAAAGTCAAAGCCAAAGTCAAAGTCAAAGTCAAAGTCAAAGTCAAAGTCAAAGTCAAGGTCAAAGTCAAAGTCAAAGTCAAAGCCAAAGTCAAAGTCAAAGTCAAAGTCAAAGTCAACGTCAAAGTCAAAGTCAAAGTCAAAGTCAAAGTCAAAGTCAAAGTCAAAGTCAAAGTAAAGGTCAAAGCCAAAGTCAAAGTCAAGGTCAAATTCAAGGTCAAAGTCAAAGTCAAAGTCAAAGTCAAAGTCAAAGTCAAAGTCAAAGTCAAAGTCAAAGTCAAAGTCAAGGTCAAAGTCAAAGTCAAAGTCAAAGTCAAAGTCAAAGTCAAAGTCAAAGTCAAAGTCAAAGTCAAAGTCAAAGTCAAAGTCAAAGTCAAAGTCAAAGTCAAAGTCAAAGTCAAAGTCAAAGTCAAAGTCAAAGTCAAAGTCAAAGTCAAAGTCAAAGTCAAAGTCAAAGTCAAAGTCAAAGTCAAGGTCAAAGTCAAAGTCAAAGTCAAAGTCAAAGTCAAAGTCAAGGTCAAAGTCAAAGTCAAAGTCAAAGTCAAAGTCAAAGTCAAAGTCAAAGTCAAAGTCAAAGTCAAAGTCAAAGTCAAAGTCAAAGTCAAAGTCAAAGTCAAGGTCAAAGTCAAAGTCAAAGTCAAAGTCAAAGTCAAAGTCAAAGTCAAAGTCAAGGTCAAAGTCAAAGTCAAAGTCAAAGTCAAAGTCAAAGTAAAGGTCAAAGTCAAAGTCAAAGTCAAAGTCAAGGTCAAATTCAAGGTCAAAGTCAAAGTCAAAGTCAAAGTCAAAGTCAAAGTCAAGGTCAAAGTCAAAGTCAAAGTCAAAGTCAAAGTCAAAGTCAAAGTAAAAGTCAAAGTCAAAGTCAAAGTCAAAGTCAAAGTCAAAGTCAAAGTCAAAGTCAAAGTCAAAGTCAAAGTCAAAGTCAAGGTCAAAGTCAAGGTCAAAGTCAAAGTCGAAGTCAAAGTCAAAGTCAAAGTCAAAGTCAAAGTCAAAGTCAAAGTCAAAGTCAAAGTCAAAGTCAAAGTCAAAGTCAAAGTCAAAGTCATAGTAAAAGTAAAAGTAAAAGTAAAAGTAAAAGTAAAAGTCAAAGTCAAAGTCAAAGTCAAAGTCAAAGTAAAGGTCAAGGTCAAAGTCAAAGTCAAGGTCAAATTCAAAGTCAAAGTCAAAGTCAAAGTCAAAGTAAAGGTCAAAGTCAAAGTCAAAGTCAAGGTCAAATTCAAGGTCAAAGTCAAAGTCAAAGTCAAAGTCAAAGTCAAAGTCAAGGTCAAAGTCAAAGTCAAAGTCAAAGTCAAAGTCAAAGTCAAAGTAAAAGTCAAAGTCAAAGTCAAAGTCAAAGTCAAAGTCAAAGTCAAAGTCAAAGTCAAAGTCAAGGTCAAAGTCAAAGTCAAAGCCAAAGTCAAAGTCAAAGTCAAAGTCAAAGTCAAAGTCAAAGTCAAAGTCAAAGTCAAAGTCAAAGTCAAAGTCAAAGTCAAGGTCAAAGTCAAAGTCAAAGTCAAAGTCAAAGTCAAAGTCAAGGTCAAATTCAAAGTCAAAGTCAAAGTCAAAGTCAAAGTCAAAGTCAAAGTCAAAGTCAAAGTCAAAGTCAAAGTCAAAGTCAAAGTCAAAGTCAAAGTCAAGGTCAAAGTCAAAGTCAAGGTCAAAGTCAAAGTCAAAGTCAAAGTCAAAGTCAAAGTCAAAGTCAAAGTCAAAGTCAAAGTCAAAGTCAAAGTCAACGTCAAAGTCAAAGTCAAAGTCAAGGTCAAAGTCAAAGTCAAAGTCAAAGTCAAAGTCAAAGTCAAAGTCAAAGTCAAAGTCAAAGTCAAAGTCAAAGTCAAAGTCAAAGTCAAAGTCAAAGTCAAAGTCAAAGTCAAAGTCAAAGTCAAAGTCAAAGTCAAAGTCAATGTCAAAGTCAAAGTCAAAGTCAAAGTCAAAGTCAAAGTCAAAGTCAAAGTCACAGTCAAAGTCAAAGTCAAAGTCAAGGTCAAAGTCAAGGTCAAAGTCAAAGTCAAAGTCAAAGTCAAAGTCAAAGTCAAAGTCAAGGTCAAAGTCAAAGTCAAAGTCAAAGTCAAAGTCAAAGTCAAAGTCAAAGTCAAAGTCAAAGTCAAAGTCAAAGTCAAAGTCAAAGTCAAAGTCAAGGTCAAAGTCAAAGTCAAAGTCAAAGTCAAAGTCAAAGTCAAAGTCAAAGTAAAGGTCAAAGTCAAAGTCAAAGTCAAAGTCAAGGTCAAATTCAAGGTCAAATTCAAGGTCAAAGTCAAAGTCAAAGTCAAAGTCAAAGTCAAAGTCAAAGTCAAAGTCAAAGTCAAAGTCAAAGTCAAAGTCAAAGTCAAAGTCAAAGTCAAAGTCAAAGTCAAAGTCAAAGTCAAAGTCAAAGTCAAAGTCAAAGTCAAAGTCAAAGTCATAGTAAAAGTAAAAGTAAAAGTAAAAGTCAAAGTCAAAGTCAAAGTCAAAGTCAAAGTCAAAGTCAAAGTCAAAGTCAAAGTCAAAGTCAAAGTCAAAGTCAAAGTCAAAGTCAAAGTCAAGGTCAAAGTCAAAGTCAAAGTCAAAGTAAAGGTCAAAGTCAAAGTCAAAGTCAAAGTCAAAGTCAAGGTCAAATTCAAGGTCAAAGTCAAAGTCAAAGTCAAAGTCAAAGTCAAAGTCAAAGTCAAAGTCAAAGTCAAAGTCAAAGTCAAAGTCAAAGTCAAAGTCAAAGTCAAAGTCAAAGTCAAAGTCAAAGTCAAAGTCAAGGTCAAAGTAAAAGTCAAAGTCAAAGGCAAATTCAAAGTCAAAGTCAAAGTCAAAGTCAAAGTCAAGGTCAAAGTCAAAGTCAAAGTCAAAGTCAAAGTCAAAGTCAAAGTCAAAGTCAAGGTCAAAGTCAAAGTCAAAGTCAAAGTCAAAGCCAAAGTCAAGGTCAAAGTCAAAGTCAAAGTCAAAGTCAAAGCCAAAGTCAAAGTCAAAGTCAAAGTCAAAGTTAAAGTCAAAGTCAAAGTCAAAGTCAAAGTCAAAGTCAAAGTCAAAGTCAAAGTCAAAGTCAAAGTCAAAGTCAAAGTCAAAGTCAAAGTCAAAGTCAAAGTCAAAGTCAAGGTCAAAGTCAAAGTCAAAGTCAAAGTCAAAGTCAAAGTCAAAGTCAAGGTCAAAGTCAAAGTCAAAGTCAAAGTCAAGGTCAAATTCAAGGTCAAAGTCAAAGTCAAAGTCAAAGTCAAAGTCAAAGTCAAAGTCAAAGTCAAAGTCAAAGTCAAAGTCAAAGTCAAAGTCAAAGTCAAAGTCAAAGTCAAAGTCAAAGTCAAGGTCAAAGTCAAAGTCAAAGTCAAAGTCAAAGTCAAAGTCAAGGTCAAAGTCAAAGTCAAAGTCAAAGTCAAAGTCAAAGTCAAAGTCAAAGTAAAGGTCAAAGTCAAAGTCAAAGTCAAAGTCAAGGTCAAATTCAAGGTCAAAGTCAAAGTCAAAGTCAAAGTCAAAGTCAAAGTCAAGGTCAAAGTCAAAGTCAAAGTCAAAGTCAAAGTCAAAGTAAAAGTCAAAGTCAAAGTCAAAGTCAAAGTCAAAGTCAAAGTCAAAGTCAAAGTCAAAGTCAAAGTCAAAGTCAAAGTCAAAGTCAAGGTCAAAGTCAAGGTCAAAGTCAAAGTCAAGGTCAAAGTCAAAGTCATAGTCAAAGTCAAAGTCAAAGTCAAAGTCAAAGTAAAAGTCAAAGTCAAAGTCATAGTAAAAGTAAAAGTAAAAGTAAAAGTAAAAGTCAAAGTCAAAGTCAAAGTCAAAGTCAAAGTCAAAGTCAAAGTAAAGGTCAAGGTCAAAGTCAAAGTCAAGGTCAAATTCAAAGTCAAAGTCAAAGTCAAAAGTCAAAGTAAAGGTCAAAGTCAAAGTCAAGGTCAAATTCAAGGTCAAAGTCAAAGTCAAAGTCAAAGTCAAAGTCAAAGTCAAGGTCAAAGTCAAAGTCAAAGTCAAAGTCAAAGTAAAAGTCAAAGTCAAAGTCAAAGTCAAAGTCAAAGTCAAAGTCAAAGTCAAAGTCAAAGTCAAAGTCAAAGTCAAAGTCAAAGTCAAGGTCAAAGTCAAGGTCAAAGTCAAAGTCAAAGTCAAAGTCAAAGTCAAAGTCATAGTAAAAGTAAAAGTAAAAGTAAAAGTCAAAGTCAAAGTCAAAGTCAAAGTCAAAGTCAAAGTAAAGGTCAAAGTCAAAGTCAAAGTCAAAGTCAAAGTCAAGGTCAAAGTCAAAGTCAAAGTCAAAGTCAAAGTCAAAGTAAAGGTCAAAGTCAAAGTCAAAGTCAAAGTCAAAGTCAAAGTCAAGGTCAAAGTCAAGGTCAAATTCAAAGTCAAAGTCAAAGTCAAAGTCAAAGTAAAGGTCAAAGCCAAAGTCAAAGTCAAGGTCAAATTCAAGGTCAAAGTCAAAGTCAAAGTCAAAGTCAAAGTCAAAGTCAAGGTCAAAGTCAAAGTCAAAGTCAAAGTCAAGGTCAAATTCAAGGTCAAAGTCAAAGTCAAAGTAAAAGTCAAAGTCAAAGTCAAGGTCAAAGTCAAAGTCAAAGTCAAAGTCAAAGTCAAAGTCAAAGTCAAAGTCAAAGTCAAAGTCAAAGTCAAAGTCAAAGTCAAAGTCAAAGTCAAAGTCAAAGTCATAGTAAAAGTCAAAGTCAAAGTCAAAGTCAAAGTCAAAGTCAAAGTCAAAGTCAAATTAAAAGTCAAAGTCAAAGTCAAAGTCAAAGTCAAAGTCAAAGTCAACGTCAAAGTCAAAGTCAAAGTCAAAGTCAAAGTCAAAGTCAAAGTCAAAGTAAAGGTCAAAGTCAAAGTCAAAGTCAAGGTCAAAGTCAAAGTCAAAGTCAAAGTCAAAGTCAAAGTCAAAGTCAAAGTCAATGTCAAAGGCAAAGTCAAAGTCAAAGTCAAAGTCAAAGTCAAAGTCAAAGTCAAAGTCAAAGTCACAGTCAAAGTCAAAGTCAAAGTCAAAGTCAAGGTCAAAGTCAAGGTCAAAGTCAAAGTCAAAGTCAAAGTCAAAGTCAAAGTCAAAGTCAAAGTCAAAGTCAAGGTCAAAGTCAAAGTCAAAGTCAAAGTCAAAGTCAAAGTCAAGGTCAAATTCAAGGTCAAATTCAAGGTCAAAGTCAAAGTCAAAGTCAAAGTCAAAGTCAAAGTCAAAGTCAAAGTCAAAGTCAAAGTCAAAGTCAAAGTCAAAGTCAAAGTCAAAGTCAAAGTCAAAGTCAAGGTCAAAGTCAAAGTCAAAGTCAAAGTCAAGGTCAAAGTCAAAGTCAAAGTCAAAGTCAAAGTCAAAGTCAAAGTCAAAGTCAAAGTCAAAGTCAAAGTCAAGGTCAAAGTCAAAGTCAAAGTCAAAGTCAAAGTCAAAGTCGAAGTCAATGTCAAAGTCAAAGTCAAAGTCAAAGTCAAAGTCAAAGTCACAGTCAAAGTCAAAGTCAAAGTCAAAGTCAAGGTCAAAGTCAAGGTCAAAGTCAAAGTCAAAGTCAAAGTCAAAGTCAAAGTCAAAGTCAAAGTAAAGGTCAAAGTCAAAGTCAAAGTCAAAGTCAAAGTCAAAGTAAAGGTCAAAGTCAAAGTCAAAGTCAAAGTCAAAGTCAAGGTCAAAGTCAAAGTCAAAGTCAAAGTCAAAGTAAAGGTCAAAGTCAAAGTCAAAGTCAAAGTCAAAGTCAAGGTCAAAGTCAAGGTCAAATTCAAAGTCAAAGTCAAAGTCAAAGTCAAAGTAAAGGTCAAAGCCAAAGTCAAAGTCAAGGTCAAATTCAAGGTCAAAGTCAAAGTCAAAGTCAAAGTCAAAGTCAAAGTCAAGGTCAAAGTCAAAGTCAAAGTCAAAGTCAAAGTCAAGGTCAAATTCAAGGTCAAAGTCAAAGTCAAAGTCAAAGTCAAAGTCAAAGTCAAAGTCAAGGTCAAAGTCAAAGTCAAAGTCAAAGTCAAAGTCAAAGTCAAAGTCAAAGTCAAAGTCAAAGTCAAAGTCAAAGTCATAGTAAAAGTCAAAGTCAAAGTCAAAGTCAAAGTCAAAGTCAAAGTCAAAGTCAAAGTCAAAGTCAAAGTCAACGTCAAAGTCAAAGTCAAAGTCAAAGTCAAAGTCAAAGTCAAAGTCAAAGTCAAAGTAAAGGTCAAAGCCAAAGTCAAAGTCAAGGTCAAATTCAAGGTCAAAGTCAAAGTCAAAGTCAAAGTCAAAGTCAAAGTCAAAGTCAAAGTCAAAGTCAAAGTCAAGGTCAAAGTCAAAGTCAAAGTCAAAGTCAAGGTCAAAGTCAAAGTCAAAGTCAAAGTCAAAGTCAAAGTCAAAGTCAAAGTCAAAGTCAAAGTCAAGGTCAAAGTCAAAGTCAAAGTCAAAGTCAAAGCCAAAGTCAAAGTCAAAGTCAAAGTCAAAGTCAAAGTCAAAGTCAAAGTCAAAGTCAAAGTCAAAGTCAAAGTCAAAGTCAAAGTCAAAGTCAAAGTCAAAGTCAAAGTCAAAGTCAAAGTCAAAGTCAAGGTCAAAGTCAAAGTCAAAGTCAAAGTCAAAGTCAAAGTCAAAGTCAAGGTCAAAGTCAAAGTCAAAGTCAAAGTCAAGGTCAAATTCAAGGTCAAAGTCAAAGTCAAAGTCAAAGTCAAAGTCAAAGTCAAAGTCAAAGTCAAAGTCAAAGTCAAAGTCAAAGTCAAAGTCAAAGTCAAAGTCAAAGTCAAGGTCAAAGTCAAAGTCAAAGTCAAAGTCAAAGTCAAAGTCAAGGTCAAAGTCAAAGTCAAAGTCAAAGTCAAAGTCAAAGTCAAAGTCAAAGTAAAGGTCAAAGTCAAAGTCAAAGTCAAAGTCAAGGTCAAATTCAAGGTCAAAGTCAAAGTCAAAGTCAAAGTCAAAGTCAAAGTCAAGGTCAAAGTCAAAGTCAAAGTCAAAGTCAAAGTCAAAGTCAAAGTAAAAGTCAAAGTCAAAGTCAAAGTCAAAGTCAAAGTCAAAGTCAAAGTCAAAGTCAAAGTCAAAGTCAAAGTCAAGGTCAAAGTCAAGGTCAAAGTCAAAGTCAAGGTCAAAGTCAAAGTCATAGTCAAAGTCAAAGTCAAAGTCAAAGTCAAAGTAAAAGTCAAAGTCAAAGTCATAGTAAAAGTAAAAGTAAAAGTAAAAGTCAAAGTCAAAGTCAAAGTCAAAGTCAAAGTCAAAGTCAAAGTCAAAGTCAAAGTCAAAGTCAAAGTAAAGGTCAAGGTCAAAGTCAAAGTCAAGGTCAAATTCAAAGTCAAAGTCAAAGTCAAAAGTCAAAGTTAAGGTCAAAGTCAAAGTCAAGGTCAAATTCAAGGTCAAAGTCAAAGTCAAAGTCAAAGTCAAAGTCAAAGTCAAGGTCAAAGTCAAAGTCAAAGTCAAAGTCAAAGTAAAAGTCAAAGTCAAAGTCAAAGTCAAAGTCAAAGTCAAAGTCAAAGTCAAAGTCAAAGTCAAAGTCAAAGTCAAAGTCAAAGTCAAAGTCAAGGTCAAAGTCAAGGTCAAAGTCAAAGTCAAAGTCAAAGTCAAAGTCAAAGTCATAGTAAAAGTAAAAGTAAAAGTAAAAGTAAAAGTAAAAGTCAAAGTCAAAGTCAAAGTCAAAGTCAAAGTCAAAGTAAAGGTCAAAGTCAAAGTCAAAGTCAAAGTCAAAGTCAAGGTCAAAGTCAAAGTCAAAGTCAAAGTCAAAGTAAAGGTCAAAGTCAAAGTCAAAGTCAAAGTCAAAGTCAAGGTCAAAGTCAAGGTCAAATTCAAAGTCAAAGTCAAAGTCAAAGTCAAAGTAAAGGTCAAAGCCAAAGTCAAAGTCAAGGTCAAATTCAAGGTCAAAGTCAAAGTCAAAGTCAAAGTCAAAGTCAAAGTCAAGGTCAAAGTCAAAGTCAAAGTCAAAGTCAAGGTCAAATTCAAGGTCAAAGTCAAAGTCAAAGTAAAAGTCAAAGTCAAAGTCAAGGTCAAAGTCAAAGTCAAAGTCAAAGTCAAAGTCAAAGTCAAAGTCAAAGTCAAAGTCAAAGTCAAAGTCAAAGTCAAAGTCAAAGTCAAAGTCAAAGTCAAAGTCAAAGTCAAAGTCATAGTAAAAGTCAAAGTCAAAGTCAAAGTCAAAGTCAAAGTCAAAGTCAAAGTCAAAGTAAAAGTCAAAGTCAAAGTCAAAGTCAAAGTCAACGTCAAAGTCAAAGTCAAAGTCAAAGTCAAAGTCAAAGTCAAAGTCAAAGTAAAGGTCAAAGTCAAAGTCAAAGTCAAGGTCAAAGTCAAAGTCAAAGTCAAAGTCAAAGTCAAAGTCAAAGTCAATGTCAAAGGCAAAGTCAAAGTCAAAGTCAAAGTCAAAGTCAAAGTAAAGGTCAAAGTCAAAGTCAAAGTCAAAGTCAAAGTCAAGGTCAAAGTCAAGGTCAAATTCAAAGTCAAAGTCAAAGTCAAAGTCAAAGTAAAGGTCAAAGTCAAAGTCAAAGTCAAGGTCAAATTCAAGGTCAAAGTCAAAGTCAAAGTCAAAGTCAAAGTCAAAGTCAAGGTCAAATTCAAGGTCAAATTCAAGGTCAAGGTCAAATTCAAGGTCAAAGTCAAAGTCAAAGTAAAAGTCAAAGTCAAAGTCAAGGTCAAAGTCAAAGTCAAAGTCAAAGTCAAAGTCAAAGTCAAAGTCAAAGTCAAAGTCAAAGTCAAAGTCAAAGTCAAAGTCAAAGTCAAAGTCAAAGTCAAAGTCAAAGTCATAGTAAAAGTCAAAGTCAAAGTCAAAGTCAAAGTCAAAGTCAAAGTCAAAGTCAAAGTAAAAGTCAAAGTCAAAGTCAAAGTCAAAGTCAACGTCAAAGTCAAAGTCAAAGTCAAAGTCAAAGTCAAAGTCAAAGTCAAAGTAAAGGTCAAAGTCAAAGTCAAAGTCAAGGTCAAAGTCAAAGTCAAAGTCAAAGTCAAAGTCAAAGTCAAAGTCAAAGTCAAAGTCAATGTCAAAGGCAAAGTCAAAGTCAAAGTCAAAGTCAAAGTCAAAGTCAAAGTCAAAGTCAAAGTCAAAGTCACAGTCAAAGTCAAAGTCAAAGTCAAAGTCAAGGTCAAAGTCAAGGTCAAAGTCAAAGTCAAAGTCAAAGTCAAAGTCAAAGTCAAAGTCAAAGTCAAAGTCAAGGTCAAAGTCAAAGTCAAAGTCAAAGTCAAAGTCAAAGTCAAAGTCAAGGTCAAATTCAAGGTCAAATTCAAGGTCAAAGTCAAAGTCAAAGTCAAAGTCAAAGTCAAAGTCAAAGTCAAAGTCAAAGTCAAAGTCAAAGTCAAAGTCAAAGTCAAAGTCAAAGTCAAAGTCAAGGTCAAAGTCAAAGTCAAAGTCAAAGTCAAGGTCAAAGTCAAAGTCAAAGTCAAAGTCAAAGTCAAAGTCAAAGTCAAAGTCAAAGTCAAAGTCAAGGTCAAAGTCAAAGTCAAAGTCAAAGTCAAAGTCAAAGTCGAAGTCAATGTCAAAGTCAAAGTCAAAGTCAAAGTCAAAGTCAAAGTCAAAGTCACAGTCAAAGTCAAAGTCAAAGTCAAAGTCAAGGTCAAAGTCAAGGTCAAAGTCAAAGTCAAAGTCAAAGTCAAAGTCAAAGTCAAAGTCAAAGTAAAGGTCAAAGTCAAAGTCAAAGTCAAAGTCAAAGTCAAAGTAAAGGTCAAAGTCAAAGTCAAAGTCAAAGTCAAAGTCAAGGTCAAAGTCAAAGTCAAAGTCAAAGTCAAAGTAAAGGTCAAAGTCAAAGTCAAAGTCAAAGTCAAAGTCAAGGTCAAAGTCAAGGTCAAATTCAAAGTCAAAGTCAAAGTCAAAGTCAAAGTAAAGGTCAAAGCCAAAGTCAAAGTCAAGGTCAAATTCAAGGTCAAAGTCAAAGTCAAAGTCAAAGTCAAAGTCAAAGTCAAGGTCAAAGTCAAAGTCAAAGTCAAAGTCAAAGTCAAGGTCAAATTCAAGGTCAAAGTCAAAGTCAAAGTCAAAGTCAAAGTCAAAGTCAAAGTCAAGGTCAAAGTCAAAGTCAAAGTCAAAGTCAAAGTCAAAGTCAAAGTCAAAGTCAAAGTCAAAGTCAAAGTCAAAGTCAAAGTCAAAGTCAAAGTCAAAGTCATAGTAAAAGTCAAAGTCAAAGTCAAAGTCAAAGTCAAAGTCAAAGTCAAAGTCAAAGTCAAAGTCAAAGTCAAAGTCAACGTCAAAGTCAAAGTCAAAGTCAAAGTCAAAGTCAAAGTCAAAGTCAAAGTCAAAGTCAAAGTCAAAGTCAAAGTCAAAGTAAAGGTCAAAGCCAAAGTCAAAGTCAAGGTCAAATTCAAGGTCAAAGTCAAAGTCAAAGTCAAAGTCAAAGTCAAAGTCAAAGTCAAAGTCAAAGTCAAAGTCAAGGTCAAAGTCAAAGTCAAAGTCAAAGTCAAAGTCAAAGTCAAAGTCAAAGTCAAAGTCAAAGTCAAAGTCAAAGTCAAAGTCAAAGTCAAAGTCAAAGTCAAAGTCAAAGTCATAGTAAAAGTCAAAGTCAAAGTCAAAGTCAAAGTCGAAGTCAAAGTCAAAGTCAAGGTCAAAGTAAAAGTCAAAGTCAAAGTCAAATTCAAAGTCAAAGTCAAAGTCAAAGTCAAAGTCAAGGTCAAAGTCAAAGCCAAAGTCAAAGTCAAAGTCAAAGTCAAAGTCAAAGTCAAAGTCAAAGTCAAAGTCAAAGTCAAAGTCAAAGTCAAGGTCAAAGTCAAAGTCAAAGTCAAGGTCAAGGTCAAATTCAAGGTCAAAGTCAAAGTCAAAGTCACAGTCAAAGTCAAAGTCAAAGTCAAAGTCAAAGTCAAAGTCAAAGTCAAAGTCAAAGTCAAAGCCAAAGTCAAGGTCAAAGTCAAAGTCAAAGTCAAAGTCAAAGTCAAAGTCAAAGTCAAAGTCAAAGTCAAAGTCAAAGTCAAAGTCAAAGTCAAAGTCAAAGTCAAAGTCAAAGTCAAAGTCAAAGTCAAAGTCAAAGTCAAAGTCAAGGTCAAAGTCAAAGTCAAAGTCAAAGTCAAAGTCAAAGTCAAAGTCAAGGTCAAAGTCAAAGTCAAAGTCAAAGTCAAAGTCAAAGTCAAAGTAAAGGTCAAAGTCAAAGTCAAAGTCAAAGTCAAGGTCAAATTCAAGGTCAAAGTCAAAGTCAAAGTCAAAGTCAAAGTCAAAGTCAAGGTCAAAGTCAAAGTCAAAGTCAAAGTCAAAGTCAAAGTCAAAGTAAAAGTCAAAGTCAAAGTCAAAGTCAAAGTCAAAGTCAAAGTCAAGGTCAAAGTCAAAGTCAAAGTCAAAGTCAAAGTAAAGGTCAAAGTCAAAGTCAAAGTCAAAGTCAAAGTCAAGGTCAAAGTCAAGGTCAAATTCAAAGTCAAAGTCAAAGTCAAAGTCAAAGTAAAGGTCAAAGCCAAAGTCAAAGTCAAGGTCAAATTCAAGGTCAAAGTCAAAGTCAAAGTCAAAGTCAAAGTCAAAGTCAAGGTCAAAGTCAAAGTCAAAGTCAAAGTCAAGGTCAAATTCAAGGTCAAAGTCAAAGTCAAAGTAAAAGTCAAAGTCAAAGTCAAGGTCAAAGTCAAAGTCAAAGTCAAAGTCAAAGTCAAAGTCAAAGTCAAAGTCAAAGTCAAAGTCAAAGTCAAAGTCAAAGTCAAAGTCAAAGTCAAAGTCAAAGTCAAAGTCATAGTAAAAGTCAAAGTCAAAGTCAAAGTCAAAGTCAAAGTCAAAGTCAAAGTCAAAGTAAAAGTCAAAGTCAAAGTCAAAGTCAAAGTCAACGTCAAAGTCAAAGTCAAAGTCAAAGTCAAAGTCAAAGTCAAAGTCAAAGTAAAGGTCAAAGTCAAAGTCAAAGTCAAGGTCAAAGTCAAAGTCAAAGTCAAAGTCAAAGTCAAAGTCAAAGTCAATGTCAAAGGCAAAGTCAAAGTCAAAGTCAAAGTCAAAGTCAAAGTAAAGGTCAAAGTCAAAGTCAAAGTCAAAGTTAAAGTCAAAGTCAAGGTCAAAGTCAAGGTCAAATTCAAAGTCAAAGTCAAAGTCAAAGTCAAAGTAAAGGTCAAAGTCAAAGTCAAAGTCAAGGTCAAATTCAAGGTCAAAGTCAAAGTCAAAGTCAAAGTCAAAGTCAAAGTCAAGGTCAAATTCAAGGTCAAATTCAAGGTCAAGGTCAAATTCAAGGTCAAAGTCAAAGTCAAAGTAAAAGTCAAAGTCAAAGTCAAGGTCAAAGTCAAAGTCAAAGTCAAAGTCAAAGTCAAAGTCAAAGTCAAAGTCAAAGTCAAAGTCAAAGTCAAAGTCAAAGTCAAAGTCAAAGTCAAAGTCAAAGTCAAAGTCAAAGTCATAGTAAAAGTCAAAGTCAAAGTCAAAGTCAAAGTCAAAGTCAAAGTCAAAGTCAAAGTAAAAGTCAAAGTCAAAGTCAAAGTCAAAGTCAACGTCAAAGTCAAAGTCAAAGTCAAAGTCAAAGTCAAAGTCAAAGTCAAAGTCAAAGTAAAGGTCAAAGTCAAAGTCAAAGTCAAGGTCAAAGTCAAAGTCAAAGTCAAAGTCAAAGTCAAAGTCAAAGTCAAAGTCAATGTCAAAGGCAAAGTCAAAGTCAAAGTCAAAGTCAAAGTCAAAGTCAAAGTCAAAGTCAAAGTCACAGTCAAAGTCAAAGTCAAAGTCAAAGTCAAGGTCAAAGTCAAGGTCAAAGTCAAAGTCAAAGTCAAAGTCAAAGTCAAAGTCAAAGTCAAAGTCAAAGTCAAGGTCAAAGTCAAAGTCAAAGTCAAAGTCAAAGTCAAAGTCAAAGTCAAGGTCAAATTCAAGGTCAAATTCAAGGTCAAAGTCAAAGTCAAAGTCAAAGTCAAAGTCAAAGTCAAAGTCAAAGTCAAAGTCAAAGTCAAAGTCAAAGTCAAAGTCAAAGTCAAAGTCAAAGTCAAAGTCAAGGTCAAAGTCAAAGTCAAAGTCAAAGTCAAGGTCAAAGTCAAAGTCAAAGTCAAAGTCAAAGTCAAAGTCAAAGTCAAAGTCAAAGTCAAAGTCAAGGTCAAAGTCAAAGTCAAAGTCAAAGTCAAAGTCAAAGTCGAAGTCAATGTCAAAGTCAAAGTCAAAGTCAAAGTCAAAGTCAAAGTCAAAGTCACAGTCAAAGTCAAAGTCAAAGTCAAAGTCAAGGTCAAAGTCAAGGTCAAAGTCAAAGTCAAAGTCAAAGTCAAAGTCAAAGTCAAAGTCAAAGTAAAGGTCAAAGTCAAAGTCAAAGTCAAAGTCAAAGTCAAAGTAAAGGTCAAAGTCAAAGTCAAAGTCAAAGTCAAAGTCAAGGTCAAAGTCAAAGTCAAAGTCAAAGTCAAAGTAAAGGTCAAAGTCAAAGTCAAAGTCAAAGTCAAAGTCAAGGTCAAAGTCAAGGTCAAATTCAAAGTCAAAGTCAAAGTCAAAGTCAAAGTAAAGGTCAAAGCCAAAGTCAAAGTCAAGGTCAAATTCAAGGTCAAAGTCAAAGTCAAAGTCAAAGTCAAAGTCAAAGTCAAGGTCAAAGTCAAAGTCAAAGTCAAAGTCAAAGTCAAGGTCAAATTCAAGGTCAAAGTCAAAGTCAAAGTCAAAGTCAAAGTCAAAGTCAAAGTCAAGGTCAAAGTCAAAGTCAAAGTCAAAGTCAAAGTCAAAGTCAAAGTCAAAGTCAAAGTCAAAGTCAAAGTCAAAGTCAAAGTCAAAGTCAAAGTCAAAGTCATAGTAAAAGTCAAAGTCAAAGTCAAAGTCAAAGTCAAAGTCAAAGTCAAAGTCAAAGTCAAAGTCAAAGTCAAAGTCAACGTCAAAGTCAAAGTCAAAGTCAAAGTCAAAGTCAAAGTCAAAGTCAAAGTCAAAGTCAAAGTCAAAGTCAAAGTCAAAGTAAAGGTCAAAGCCAAAGTCAAAGTCAAGGTCAAATTCAAGGTCAAAGTCAAAGTCAAAGTCAAAGTCAAAGTCAAAGTCAAAGTCAAAGTCAAAGTCAAAGTCAAGGTCAAAGTCAAAGTCAAAGTCAAAGTCAAAGTCAAAGTCAAAGTCAAAGTCAAAGTCAAAGTCAAAGTCAAAGTCAAAGTCAAAGTCAAAGTCAAAGTCATAGTAAAAGTCAAAGTCAAAGTCAAAGTCAAAGTCGAAGTCAAAGTCAAAGTCAAGGTCAAAGTAAAAGTCAAAGTCAAAGTCAAATTCAAAGTCAAAGTCAAAGTCAAAGTCAAAGTCAAGGTCAAAGTCAAAGTCAAAGTCAAAGTCAAAGTCAAAGTCAAAGTCAAAGTCAAAGTCAAAGTCAAAGTCAAAGTCAAAGTCAAAGTCAAAGTCAAAGTCAAGGTCAAAGTCAAAGTCAAAGTCAAAGTCAAAGTCAAAGTCAAGGTCAAAGTCAAAGTCAAAGTCAAAGTCAAAGTCAAAGTCAAAGTCAAAGTCAAAGTCAAAGTCAAAGTCAAAGTCAAAGTCAAAGTCAAAGTCAAAGTCAAAGTCAAAGTCAAAGTCAAAGTCAAGGTCAAAGTCAAAGTCAAAGTCAAAGTCAAAGTCAAAGTCAAAGTCAAGGTCAAAGTCAAAGTCAAAGTCAAAGTCAAAGTCAAAGTCAAAGTAAAGGTCAAAGTCAAAGTCAAAGTCAAAGTCAAGGTCAAATTCAAGGTCAAAGTCAAAGTCAAAGTCAAAGTCAAAGTCAAAGTCAAGGTCAAAGTCAAAGTCAAAGTCAAAGTCAAAGTCAAAGTCAAAGTCAAAGTCAAAGTAAAAGTCAAAGTCAAAGTCAAAGTCAAAGTCAAAGTCAAAGTCAAAGTCAAAGTCAAAGTCAAAGTCAAAGTCAAAGTCAAGGTCAAGGTCAAAGTCAAAGTCAAAGTCAAAGTCAAAGTCAAAGTCAAAGTCAAAGTCAAAGTCAAAGTCAAAGTCAAAGTCAAAGTCAAAGTCAAAGTCAAAGTCAAAGTCAAAGTCATAGTAAAAGTAAAAGTAAAAGTAAAAGTAAAAGTCAAAGTCAAAGTCAAAGTCAAAGTCAAAGTAAAGGTCAAGGTCAAAGTCAAAATCAAGGTCAAATTCAAAGTCAAAGTCAAAGTCAAAGTCAAAGTAAAGGTCAAAGTCAAAGTCAAAGTCAAGGTCAAATTCAAGGTCAAAGTCAAAGTCAAAGTCAAAGTCAAAGTCAAAGTCAAGGTCAAAGTCAAAGTCAAAGTCAAAGTCAAAGTCAAAGTCAAAGTCAAAGTCAAAGTAAAAGTCAAAGTCAAAGTCAAAGTCAAAGTCAAAGTCAAAGTCAAAGTCAAAGTCAAAGTCAAAGTCAAAGTCAAAGTCAAAGTCAAGGTCAAAGTCAAGGTCAAAGTCAAAGTCAAAGTCAAAGTCAAAGTCAAAGTCATAGTAAAAGTAAAAGTAAAAGTAAAAGTAAAAGTAAAAGTCAAAGTCAAAGTCAAAGTCAAAGTAAAGGTCAAAGTCAAAGTCAAAGTCAAAGTCAAAGTCAAGGTCAAAGTCAAAGTCAAAGTCAAAGTCAAAGTAAAGGTCAAAGTCAAAGTCAAAGTCAAAGTCAAAGTCAAGGTCAAAGTCAAGGTCAAATTCAAAGTCAAAGTCAAAGTCAAAGTCAAAGTAAAGGTCAAAGTCAAAGTCAAAGTCAAAGTCAAGGTCAAACTCAAGGTCAAAGTCAAAGTCAAAGTCAAAGTCAAAGTCAAAGTCAAGGTCAAAGTCAAAGTCAAAGTCAAAGTCAAGGTCAAATTCAAGGTCAAAGTCAAAGTCAAAGTCAAAGTCAAAGTCAAAGTCAAAGTCAAAGTCAAAGTCAAAGTCAAAGTCAATGTCAAAGTCAAAGTCAAAGTCAAAGTCAAAGTCAAAGTCAAAGTCAAAGTCACAGTCAAAGTCAAAGTCAAAGTCAAAGTCAAAGTCAAGGTCAAAGTCAAGGTCAAAGTCAAAGTCAAAGTCAAAGTCAAAGTCAAAGTCAAAGTCAAAGTCAAAGTCAAAGTCAAAGTCAAAGTCAAAGTCAAAGTCAAAGTCAAAGTCAAAGTCAAAGTCAAAGTCAAAGTCAAGGTCAAAGTCAAAGTCAAAGTCAAAGTCAAAGTCAAAGTCAAGGTCAAAGTCAAAGTCAAAGTCAAAGTCAAAGTCAAAGTCAAAGTAAAGGTCAAAGTCAAAGTCAAAGTCAAAGTCAAGGTCAAATTCAAGGTCAAAGTCAAAGTCAAAGTCAAAGTCAAAGTCAAAGTCAAAGTCAAGGTCAAAGTCAAAGTCAAAGTCAAAGTCAAAGTCAAAGTCAAAGTCAAAGTCAAAGTCAAAGTCAAAGTCAAAGTCAAAGTCAAAGTCAAAGTCAAAGTCAAAGTCAAAGTCAAAGTCAAAGTCAAAGTCAAAGTCAAAGACAAGGTCAAAGTCAAGGTCAAAGTCAAAGTCAAAGTCAAAGTCAAAGTCAAAGTCAAGGTCAAAGTCAAAGTCAAAGTCAAAGTCAAAGTCAAAGTCAAAGTCAAAGTCAAAGTCAAAGTCAAAGTCAAAGTCAAAGTCAAAGTCAAAGTCAAAGTCAAAGTCAAAGTCAAGGTCAAAGTCAAAGTCAAAGTCAAAGTCAAAGTCAAAGTCAAAGCCAAAGTCAAAGTCAAAGTCAAAGTCAAAGTCAAAGTCAAAGTCAAAGTCAAAGTCAAAGTCAAAGTCAAAGTCAAAGTCAAAGTCAAAGTCAAAGTCAAGGTCAAAGTCAAAGTCAAAGTCAAAGTCAAAGTCAAAGTCAAAGTCAAAGTCAAAGTCAAAGTCAAAGTCAAAGTCAAAGTCAAAGTCAAAGTCAAAGTCAAAGTCAAAGTCAAAGTCAAAGTCAAGGTCAAAGTCAAAGTCAAAGTCAAAGTCAAAGTCAAAGTCAAAGTCAAAGTAAAGGTCAAAGTCAAAGTCAAAGTCAAAGTCAAGGTCAAATTCAAGGTCAAGGTCAAAGTCAAAGTCAAAGTCAAAGTCAAAGTCAAAGTCAAAGTCAAAGTCAAGGTCAAATTCAAGGTCAAAGTCAAAGTCAAAGTCAAAGTCAAAGTCAAAGTCAAAGTCAAAGTCAAAGTCAAAGTCAAAGTCAAAGTCAAAGTCAAAGTCAAAGTCAAAGTCAAAGTCAAAGTCAAGGTCAAAGTCAAAGTCAAAGTCAAGGTCAAAGTCAAAGTCAAAGTCAAAGTCAAAGTCAAAGTCAAAGTCAAAGTCAAAGTCAAAGTCAAAGTCAAAGTCAAAGTCAAAGTCAAAGTCAAAGTGAAAGTCATAGTAAAAGTAAAAGTCAAAGTCAAAGTCAAAGTCAAAGTAAAGGTCAAGGTCAAAGTCAAAGTCAAAGTCAAAGTCAAGGTCAAAGTCAAAGTCAAAGTCAAAGTCAAAGTCAAAGTCAAAGTCAAAGTCAAAGTCAAAGTCAAAGTCAAAGTCAAAGTCAAAGTCAAGGTCAAAGTCAAAGTCAAAGTCAAAGTCAAAGTCAAGGTCAAAGTCAAAGTCAAAGTCAAAGTCAAAGTCAAAGTCAAAGTCAAAGTCAAAGTCAAAGTCAAAGTCAAAGTCAAAGTCAAAGTCAAAGTCAAAGTCAAAGTCAAAGTCAAAGTCAAAGTCAAAGTCAAAGTCAAAGTCAAAGTCAAAGTCAAAGTCAAAGTCAAAGTCAAAGTCAAAGTCAAAGCCAAAGTCAAAGTCAAAGTCAAAGTCAAAGTCAAAGTCAAAGTCAAAGTCAAAGTCAAAGTCAAAGTCAAAGTCAAGGTCAAAGTCAAAGTCAAAGTCAAGGTCAAGGTCAAATTCAAGGTCAAAGTCAAAGTCAAAGTCACAGTCAAAGTCAAAGTCAAAGTCAAAGTCAAAGTCAAAGTCAAAGTCAAAGTCAAAGTCAAAGCCAAAGTCAAAGTCAAAGTCAAAGCCAAAGTCAAAGTCAAAGTCAAAGCCAAAGTCAAAGTCAAAGTCAAAGTCAAAGTCAAAGTCAAAGTCAAAGTCAAAGTCAAGGTCAAAGTCAAAGTCAAAGTCAAAGTCAAAGTCAAAGTCAAAGTCAAAGTCAAAGTCAAAGTCAAAGTCAAAGTCAAGGTCAAAGTCAAGGTCAAAGTCAAAGTCAAAGTCAAAGTCAAAGTCAAAGTCATAGTAAAAGTAAAAGTAAAAGTAAAAGTAAAAGTAAAAGTCAAAGTCAAAGTCAAAGTCAAAGTAAAGGTCAAAGTCAAAGTCAAAGTCAAAGTCAAAGTCAAGGTCAAAGTCAAAGTCAAAGTCAAAGTCAAAGTAAAGGTCAAAGTCAAAGTCAAAGTCAAAGTCAAAGTCAAGGTCAAAGTCAAGGTCAAATTCAAAGTCAAAGTCAAAGTCAAAGTCAAAGTAAAGGTCAAAGTCAAAGTCAAAGTCAAAGTCAAGGTCAAACTCAAGGTCAAAGTCAAAGTCAAAGTCAAAGTCAAAGTCAAAGTCAAGGTCAAAGTCAAAGTCAAAGTCAAAGTCAAGGTCAAATTCAAGGTCAAAGTCAAAGTCAAAGTCAAAGTCAAAGTCAAAGTCAAAGTCAAAGTCAAAGTCAAAGTCAAAGTCAATGTCAAAGTCAAAGTCAAAGTCAAAGTCAAAGTCAAAGTCAAAGTCAAAGTCACAGTCAAAGTCAAAGTCAAAGTCAAAGACAAGGTCAAAGTCAAGGTCAAAGTCAAAGTCAAAGTCAAAGTCAAAGTCAAAGTCAAGGTCAAAGTCAAAGTCAAAGTCAAAGTCAAAGTCAAAGTCAAAGTCAAAGTCAAAGTCAAAGTCAAAGTCAAAGTCAAAGTCAAAGTCAAAGTCAAAGTCAAAGTCAAAGTCAAAGTCAAGGTCAAAGTCAAAGTCAAAGTCAAAGTCAAAGTCAAAGTCAAAGCCAAAGTCAAAGTCAAAGTCAAAGTCAAAGTCAAAGTCAAAGTCAAAGTCAAAGTCAAAGTCAAAGTCAAAGTCAAAGTCAAAGTCAAAGTCAAAGTCAAGGTCAAAGTCAAAGTCAAAGTCAAAGTCAAAGTCAAAGTCAAAGTCAAAGTCAAAGTCAAAGTCAAAGTCAAAGTCAAAGTCAAAGTCAAAGTCAAAGTCAAAGTCAAAGTCAAAGTCAAAGTCAAAGTCAAGGTCAAAGTCAAAGTCAAAGTCAAAGTCAAAGTCAAAGTCAAAGTCAAAGTAAAGGTCAAAGTCAAAGTCAAAGTCAAAGTCAAGGTCAAATTCAAGGTCAAGGTCAAAGTCAAAGTCAAAGTCAAAGTCAAAGTCAAAGTCAAAGTCAAAGTCAAGGTCAAATTCAAGGTCAAAGTCAAAGTCAAAGTCAAAGTCAAAGTCAAAGTCAAAGTCAAAGTCAAAGTCAAAGTCAAAGTCAAAGTCAAAGTCAAAGTCAAAGTCAAAGTCAAAGTCAAGGTCAAAGTCAAAGTCAAAGTCAAGGTCAAAGTCAAAGTCAAAGTCAAAGTCAAAGTCAAAGTCAAAGTCAAAGTCAAAGTCAAAGTCAAAGTCAAAGTCAAAGTCAAAGTCAAAGTCAAAGTGAAAGTCATAGTAAAAGTAAAAGTCAAAGTCAAAGTCAAAGTCAAAGTAAAGGTCAAGGTCAAAGTCAAAGTCAAAGTCAAAGTCAAGGTCAAAGTCAAAGTCAAAGTCAAAGTCAAAGTCAAAGTCAAAGTCAAAGTCAAAGTCAAAGTCAAAGTCAAAGTCAAAGTCAAGGTCAAAGTCAAAGTCAAAGTCAAAGTCAAAGTCAAGGTCAAAGTCAAAGTCAAAGTCAAAGTCAAAGTCAAAGTCAAAGTCAAAGTCAAAGTCAAAGTCAAAGTCAAAGTCAAAGTCAAAGTCAAAGTCAAAGTCAAAGTCAAAGTCAAAGTCAAAGTCAAAGTCAAAGTCAAAGTCAAAGTCAAAGTCAAAGTCAAAGTCAAAGTCAAAGTCAAAGTCAAAGCCAAAGTCAAAGTCAAAGTCAAAGTCAAAGTCAAAGTCAAAGTCAAAGTCAAAGTCAAAGTCAAAGTCAAAGTCAAGGTCAAAGTCAAAGTCAAAGTCAAGGTCAAGGTCAAATTCAAGGTCAAAGTCAAAGTCAAAGTCACAGTCAAAGTCAAAGTCAAAGTCAAAGTCAAAGTCAAAGTCAAAGTCAAAGTCAAAGTCAAAGCCAAAGTCAAAGTCAAAGTCAAAGCCAAAGTCAAAGTCAAAGTCAAAGCCAAAGTCAAAGTCAAAGTCAAAGTCAAAGTCAAAGTCAAAGTCAAAGTCAAAGTCAAGGTCAAAGTCAAAGTCAAAGTCAAAGTCAAAGTCAAAGTCAAAGTCAAAGTCAAAGTCAAAGTCAAAGTCAAAGTCAAAGTCAGAGTCAAGGTCAAAGTCAAAGTCAAAGTCAAAGTCAAAGTCAAAGTCAAAGTCAAAGTCAAAGTCAAAGTCAAAGTCAAAGTCAAAGTCAAAGTCAAAGTCAAAGTCAAAGTCAAAGTCAAAGTCAAAGTCAAAGTCAAAGTCAAAGTCAAAGTCAAAGTCAAAGTCAAAGTCAAAGTCAAAGTCAAAGTCAAAGTCAAAGTCAAGGTCAAAGTCAAAGTCAAAGTCAAAGTCAAAGTCAAAGTCAAAGTCAAAGTCAAAGTCAAAGTCAAAGTCAAAGTCAAAGTCAAAGTCAAAGTCAAAGTCAAAGTCAAAGTCAAAGTCAAAGTCAAAGTCAAAGTCAAAGTCAAAGTCAAAGTCAAAGTCAAAGTCAAAGTCAAAGTCAAAGTCAAAGTCAAAGTCAAAGTCAATGTCAAAGTCAAAGTCAAAGTCAAAGTCAAAGTCAAAGTCAAAGTCAATGTCAAAGTCAAAGTCAAAGTCAAAGTCAAAGTCAAAGTCAAGGTCAAAGTCAAAGTCAAAGTCAAAGTCAAATTCAAGGTCAAAGTCAAAGTCAAAGTCAAAGTCAAAGTCAAAGTCAAAGTCAAAGTCAAAGTCAAAGTCAAAGTCAAAGTCAAAGTCAAAGTCAAAGTCAAAGTCAAAGTCAAAGTCAAAGTCAAAGTCAAAGTCAAAGTCAAAGTCAAAGTCAAAGTCAAAGTCAAAGTCAAAGTCAAAGTCAAAGTCAAAGTCAAAGTCAAAGTCAAATTCAAGGTCAAAGTCAAAGTCAAAGTCAAAGTCAAAGTCAAAGTCAAAGTCAAAGTCAAAGCCAAAGTCAAAGTCAAAGTCAAAGTCAAGGTCAAAGTCAAAGTCAAAGTCAAAGTCAAAGTCAAAGTCAAAGTAAAGGTCAAAGTCAAAGTCAAAGTCAAAGTCAAGGTCAAATTCAAGGTCAAAGTCAAAGTCAAAGTCAAAGTCAAAGTCAAAGTCAAAGTCAAAGTCAAAGTCAAAGTCAAAGTCAAAGTCAAAGTCAAAGTCAAAGTCAAAGTAAAGGTCAAAGTCAAAGTCAAAGTCAAGGTCAAATTCAAGGTCAAAGTCAAAGTCAAAGACAAAGTCAAAGTCAAAGTCAAAGACAAAGTCAAAGTCAAAGTCAAAGTCAAAGTCAAAGACAAAGTCAAAGTCAAAGTCAAAGTCAAAGCCAAAGTCAAAGTCAAAGTCAAAGTCAAAGTCAAAGTCAAAGTCAAAGTCAAAGTCAAAGCCAAAGTCAAAGTCAAAGTCAAAGTCAAAGTCAAAGTCAAAGTCATAGTAAAAGTAAAAGTAAAAGTAAAAGTCAAAGTCAAAGTCAAAGTCAAAGTAAAGGTCAAAGTCAAAGTCAAAGTCAAAGTCAAAGTCAAGGTCAAAGTCAAAGTCAAAGTCAAAGTCAAAGTCAAAGTCAAAGTCAAAGTCAAAGCCAAAGTCAAAGTCAAAGTCAAAGTCAAAGTCAAAGTCAAAGTCAAAGTCATAGTAAAAGTAAAAGTAAAAGTAAAAGTCAAAGTCAAAGTCAAAGTCAAAGTAAAGGTCAAAGTCAATGTCAAAGTCAAAGTCAAAGTCAAAGTCAAAGTCAAAGTCAAAGTCAATGTCAAAGTCAAAGTCAAAGTCAAAGTCAAAGTCAAAGTCAAGGTCAAAGTCAAAGTCAAAGTCAAAGTCAAATTCAAGGTCAAAGTCAAAGTCAAAGTCAAAGTCAAAGTCAAAGTCAAAGTCAAAGTCAAAGTCAAAGTCAAAGTCAAAGTCAAAGTCAAAGTCAAAGTCAAAGTCAAAGTCAAAGTCAAAGTCAAAGTCAAAGTCAAAGTCAAAGTCAAAGTCAAAGTCAAAGTCAAAGTCAAAGTCAAAGTCAAAGTCAAAGTCAAAGTCAAAGTCAAAGTCAAATTCAAGGTCAAAGTCAAAGTCAAAGTCAAAGTCAAAGTCAAAGTCAAAGTCAAAGTCAAAGTCAAAGCCAAAGTCAAAGTCAAAGTCAAAGTCAAGGTCAAAGTCAAAGTCAAAGTCAAAGTCAAAGTCAAAGTCAAAGTAAAGGTCAAAGTCAAAGTCAAAGTCAAAGTCAAGGTCAAATTCAAGGTCAAAGTCAAAGTCAAAGTCAAAGTCAAAGTCAAAGTCAAAGTCAAAGTCAAAGTCAAAGTCAAAGTCAAAGTCAAAGTCAAAGTCAAAGTCAAAGTAAAGGTCAAAGTCAAAGTCAAAGTCAAGGTCAAATTCAAGGTCAAAGTCAAAGTCAAAGACAAAGTCAAAGTCAAAGTCAAAGACAAAGTCAAAGTCAAAGTCAAAGTCAAAGTCAAAGACAAAGTCAAAGACAAAGTCAAAGTCAAAGTCAAAGTCAAAGCCAAAGTCAAAGTCAAAGTCAAAGTCAAAGTCAAAGTCAAAGTCAAAGTCAAAGTCAAAGCCAAAGTCAAAGTCAAAGTCAAAGTCAAAGTCAAAGTCAAAGTCATAGTAAAAGTAAAAGTAAAAGTAAAAGTCAAAGTCAAAGTCAAAGTCAAAGTAAAGGTCAAAGTCAAAGTCAAAGTCAAAGTCAAAGTCAAGGTCAAAGTCAAAGTCAAAGTCAAAGTCAAAGTCAAAGCCAAAGTCAAAGTCAAAGCCAAAGTCAAAGTCAAAGCCAAAGTCAAAGTCAAAGCCAAAGTCAAAGTCAAAGTCAAAGTCAAAGTCAAAGTCAAAGTCAAAGTCAAAGTCAAAGTCAAAGCCAAAGTCAAAGTCAAAGTCAAAGTCAAAGTCAAAGTCAAAGTCAAAGTCAAAGTCAAAGCCAAAGTCAAAGTCAAAGCCAAAGTCAAAGTCAAAGCCAAAGTCAAAGTCAAAGCCAAAGTCAAAGTCAAAGTCAAAGTCAAAGTCAAAGTCAAAGTCAAAGTCAAAGTCAAAGTCAAAGTCAAGGTCAAAGTCAAAGTCAAAGTCAAAGTCAAAGTAAAGGTCAAAGTCAAAGTCAAAGTCAAAGTCAAAGTCAAGGTCAAAGTCAAGGTCAAATTCAAAGTCAAAGTCAAAGTCAAAGTCAAAGTAAAGGTCAAAGTCAAAGTCAAAGTCAAAGTCAAGGTCAAACTCAAGGTCAAAGTCAAAGTCAAAGTCAAAGTCAAAGTCAAAGTCAAGGTCAAAGTCAAAGTCAAAGTCAAAGTCAAGGTCAAATTCAAGGTCAAAGTCAAAGTCAAAGTCAAAGTCAAAGTCAAAGTCAAGGTCAAAGTCAAAGTCAAAGTCAAAGTCAAAGTCAAAGTCAAAGTCAAAGTCAAAGTCAAAGTCAAAGTCAAAGTCAAAGTCAAAGTCAAAGTCAAAGTCAAAGTCAAAGTCAAAGTCAAAGTCAAAGTCAAAGTCAAAGTCAAAGTCAAAGTCAAAGTCAAAGTCAAAGTCAAAGTCAAAGTCAAAGTCAAGGTCAAAGTCAAAGTCAAAGTCAAAGTCAAAGTAATGGTCAAAGTCAAAGCCAAAGTCAAAGTCAAAGTCAAAGTCAAAGTCAAAGTCAAAGTCAAAGTCAAAGTCAAAGTCAAAGTCAAAGTCAAAGTCAAAGTCAAAGTCAATGTCAAAGTCAAAGTCAAAGTCAAAGTCAAAGTCAAAGTCAAAGTCAAAGTCACAGTCAAAGTCAAAGTCAAAGTCAAAGTCAAAGTCAAGGTCAAAGTCAAGGTCAAAGTCAAAGTCAAAGTCAAAGTCAAAGTCAAAGTCAAAGTCAAAGTCAAAGTCAAAGTCAAAGTCAAAGTCAAAGTCAAAGTCAAAGTCAAAGTCAAAGTCAAAGTCAAAGTCAAAGTCAAAGTCAAAGTCAAAGTCAAAGTCGAAGTCAATGTCAAAGTCAAAGTCAAAGTCAAAGTCAAAGTCAAAGTCACAGTCAAAGTCAAAGTCAAAGTCAAAGTCAAGGTCAAAGTCAAGGTCAAAGTCAAAGTCAAAGTCAAAGTCAAAGTCAAAGTCAAAGTCAAAGTAAAGGTCAAAGTCAAAGTCAAAGTCAAAGTCAAAGTCAAGGTCAAATTCAAGGTCAAAGTCAAAGTCAAAGTCAAAGTCAAAGTCAAAGTCAAGGTCAAAGTCAAAGTCAAAGTCAAAGTCAAAGTCAAAGTCAAAGTCAAAGTCAAAGTCAAAGTCAAAGTCAAAGTCATAGTAAAAGTCAAAGTCAAAGTCAAAGTCAAAGTCAAAGTCAAAGTCAAAGTCAAAGTCAAAGTCAAAGTCAAAGTCAAAGTCAAAGTCAAAGTCGAAGTCAATGTCAAAGTCAAAGTCAAAGTCAAAGTCAAAGTCAAAGTCACAGTCAAAGTCAAAGTCAAAGTCAAAGTCAAGGTCAAAGTCAAGGTCAAAGTCAAAGTCAAAGTCAAAGTCAAAGTCAAAGTCAAAGTCAAAGTAAAGGTCAAAGTCAAAGTCAAAGTCAAAGTCAAAGTCAAAGTAAAGGTCAAAGTCAAAGTCAAAGTCAAAGTCAAAGTCAAGGTCAAAGTCAAAGTCAAAGTCAAAGTCAAAGTAAAGGTCAAAGTCAAAGTCAAAGTCAAAGTCAAAGTCAAGGTCAAAGTCAAGGTCAAATTCAAAGTCAAAGTCAAAGTCAAAGTAAAGGTCAAAGCCAAAGTCAAAGTCAAGGTCAAATTCAAGGTCAAAGTCAAAGTCAAAGTCAAAGTCAAAGTCAAAGTCAAGGTCAAAGTCAAAGTCAAAGTCAAAGTCAAAGTCAAGGTCAAATTCAAGGTCAAAGTCAAAGTCAAAGTCAAAGTCAAAGTCAAAGTCAAAGTCAAGGTCAAAGTCAAAGTCAAAGTCAAAGTCAAAGTCAAAGTCAAAGTCAAAGTCAAAGTCAAAGTCAAAGTCAAAGTCATAGTAAAAGTCAAAGTCAAAGTCAAAGTCAAAGTCAAAGTCAAAGTCAAAGTCAAAGTCAAAGTCAAAGTCAAAGTCAACGTCAAAGTCAAAGTCAAAGTCAAAGTCAAAGTCAAAGTCAAAGTCAAAGTCAAAGTAAAGGTCAAAGCCAAAGTCAAAGTCAAGGTCAAATTCAAGGTCAAAGTCAAAGTCAAAGTCAAAGTCAAAGTCAAAGTCAAAGTCAAAGTCAAAGTCAAGGTCAAAGTCAAAGTCAAAGTCAAAGTCAAGGTCAAAGTCAAAGTCAAAGTCAAAGTCAAAGTCAAAGTCAAAGTCAAAGTCAAAGTCAAGGTCAAAGTCAAAGTCAAAGTCAAAGTCAAAGCCAAAGTCAAAGTCAAAGTCAAAGTCAAAGTCAAAGTCAAAGTCAAAGTCAAAGTCAAAGTCAAAGTCAAAGTCAAAGTCAAAGTCAAAGTCAAAGTCAAAGTCAAAGTCAAAGTCAAAGTCAAAGTCAAAGTCAAAGTCAAAGTCAAAGTCAAAGTCAAAGCCAAAGTCACAGTCAAAGTCAAAGTCAAAGTCAAAGTCAAAGTCAAAGTCAAAGTCAAAGTCAAAGTCAAAGTCAAAGTCAAGGTCAAAGTCAAAGTCAAAGTCAAAGTCAAAGTCAAAGTCAAGGTCAAAGTCAAAGTCAAAGTCAAAGTCAAAGTCAAAGTCAAAGTCAAAGTAAAGGTCAAAGTCAAAGTCAAAGTCAAAGTCAAGGTCAAATTCAAGGTCAAAGTCAAAGTCAAAGTCAAGGTCAAATTCAAGGTCAAAGTCAAAGTCAAAGTCAAAGTCAAAGTCAAAGTCAAGGTCAAAGTCAAAGTCAAAGTCAAAGTCAAAGTAAAAGTCAAAGTCAAAGTCAAAGTCAAAGTCAAAGTCAAAGTCAAAGTCAAAGTCAAAGTCAAAGTCAAAGTCAAAGTCAAGGTCAAAGTCAAGGTCAAAGTCAAAGTCAAAGTCAAAGTCAAAGTCAAAGTCATAGTAAAAGTAAAAGTAAAAGTAAAAGTAAAAGTAAAAGTCAAAGTCAAAGTCAAAGTCAAAGTCAAAGTCAAAGTAAAGGTCAAAGTCAAAGTCAAAGTCAAAGTCAAAGTCAAGGTCAAAGTCAAAGTCAAAGTCAAAGTCAAAGTAAAGGTCAAAGTCAAAGTCAAAGTCAAAGTCAAAGTCAAGGTCAAAGTCAAGGTCAAATTCAAAGTCAAAGTCAAAGTCAAAGTCAAAGTAAAGGTCAAAGCCAAAGTCAAAGTCAAGGTCAAACTCAAGGTCAAAGTCAAAGTCAAAGTCAAAGTCAAAGTCAAAGTCAAGGTCAAAGTCAAAGTCAAAGTCAAAGTCAAGGTCAAATTCAAGGTCAAAGTCAAAGTCAAAGTAAAAGTCAAAGTCAAAGTCAAGGTCAAAGTCAAAGTCAAAGTCAAAGTCAAAGTCAAAGTCAAAGTCAAAGTCAAAGTCAAAGTCAAAGTCAAAGTCAAAGTCAAAGTCAAAGTCAAAGTCAAAGTCAAAGTCATAGTAAAAGTCAAAGTCAAAGTCAAAGTCAAAGTCAAAGTCAAAGTCAAAGTCAAAGTAAAAGTCAAAGTCAAAGTCAAAGTCAAAGTCAACGTCAAAGTCAAAGTCAAAGTCAAAGTCAAAGTCAAAGTCAAAGTCAAAGTAAAGGTCAAAGTCAAAGTCAAAGTCAAGGTCAAAGTCAAAGTCAAAGTCAAAGTCAAAGTCAAAGTCAAAGTCAATGTCAAAGGCAAAGTCAAAGTCAAAGTCAAAGTCAAAGTCAAAGTAAAGGTCAAAGTCAAAGTCAAAGTCAAAGTCAAAGTCAAGGTCAAAGTCAAGGTCAAATTCAAAGTCAAAGTCAAAGTCAAAGTCAAAGTAAAGGTCAAAGTCAAAGTCAAAGTCAAGGTCAAATTCAAGGTCAAAGTCAAAGTCAAAGTCAAAGTCAAAGTCAAAGTCAAGGTCAAATTCAAGGTCAAATTCAAGGTCAAGGTCAAATTCAAGGTCAAAGTCAAAGTCAAAGTAAAAGTCAAAGTCAAAGTCAAGGTCAAAGTCAAAGTCAAAGTCAAAGTCAAAGTCAAAGTCAAAGTCAAAGTCAAAGTCAAAGTCAAAGTCAAAGTCAAAGTCAAAGTCAAAGTCAAAGTCAAAGTCAAAGTCATAGTAAAAGTCAAAGTCAAAGTCAAAGTCAAAGTCAAAGTCAAAGTCAAAGTCAAAGTAAAAGTCAAAGTCAAAGTCAAAGTCAAAGTCAACGTCAAAGTCAAAGTCAAAGTCAAAGTCAAAGTCAAAGTCAAAGTCAAAGTAAAGGTCAAAGTCAAAGTCAAAGTCAAGGTCAAAGTCAAAGTCAAAGTCAAAGTCAAAGTCAAAGTCAAAGTCAAAGTCAATGTCAAAGGCAAAGTCAAAGTCAAAGTCAAAGTCAAAGTCAAAGTCAAAGTCAAAGTCAAAGTCACAGTCAAAGTCAAAGTCAAAGTCAAAGTCAAGGTCAAAGTCAAGGTCAAAGTCAAAGTCAAAGTCAAAGTCAAAGTCAAAGTCAAAGTCAAAGTCAAAGTCAAAGTCAAGGTCAAAGTCAAAGTCAAAGTCAAAGTCAAAGTCAAAGTCAAAGTCAAGGTCAAATTCAAGGTCAAATTCAAGGTCAAAGTCAAAGTCAAAGTCAAAGTCAAAGTCAAAGTCAAAGTCAAAGTCAAAGTCAAAGTCAAAGTCAAAGTCAAAGTCAAAGTCAAAGTCAAAGTCAAAGTCAAGGTCAAAGTCAAAGTCAAAGTCAAAGTCAAGGTCAAAGTCAAAGTCAAAGTCAAAGTCAAAGTCAAAGTCAAAGTCAAAGTCAAAGTCAAAGTCAAAGTCAAGGTCAAAGTCAAAGTCAAAGTCAAAGTCAAAGTCAAAGTCGAAGTCAATGTCAAAGTCAAAGTCAAAGTCAAAGTCAAAGTCAAAGTCAAAGTCACAGTCAAAGTCAAAGTCAAAGTCAAAGTCAAGGTCAAAGTCAAGGTCAAAGTCAAAGTGAAAGTCAAAGTCAAAGTCAAAGTCAAAGTCAAAGTAAAGGTCAAAGTCAAAGTCAAAGTCAAAGTCAAAGTCAAAGTAAAGGTCAAAGTCAAAGTCAAAGTCAAAGTCAAAGTCAAGGTCAAAGTCAAAGTCAAAGTCAAAGTCAAAGTAAAGGTCAAAGTCAAAGTCAAAGTCAAAGTCAAAGTCAAGGTCAAAGTCAAGGTCAAATTCAAAGTCAAAGTCAAAGTCAAAGTCAAAGTAAAGGTCAAAGCCAAAGTCAAAGTCAAGGTCAAATTCAAGGTCAAAGTCAAAGTCAAAGTCAAAGTCAAAGTCAAAGTCAAGGTCAAAGTCAAAGTCAAAGTCAAAGTCAAAGTCAAGGTCAAATTCAAGGTCAAAGTCAAAGTCAAAGTCAAAGTCAAAGTCAAAGTCAAAGTCAAGGTCAAAGTCAAAGTCAAAGTCAAAGTCAAAGTCAAAGTCAAAGTCAAAGTCAAAGTCAAAGTCAAAGTCAAAGTCAAAGTCAAAGTCAAAGTCAAAGTCATAGTAAAAGTCAAAGTCAAAGTCAAAGTCAAAGTCAAAGTCAAAGTCAAAGTCAAAGTCAAAGTCAAAGTCAAAGTCAACGTCAAAGTCAAAGTCAAAGTCAAAGTCAAAGTCAAAGTCAAAGTCAAAGTCAAAGTCAAAGTCAAAGTCAAAGTAAAGGTCAAAGCCAAAGTCAAAGTCAAGGTCAAATTCAAGGTCAAAGTCAAAGTCAAAGTCAAAGTCAAAGTCAAAGTCAAAGTCAAAGTCAAAGTCAAAGTCAAGGTCAAAGTCAAAGTCAAAGTCAAAGTCAAAGTCAAAGTCAAAGTCAAAGTCAAAGTCAAAGTCAAAGTCAAAGTCAAAGTCAAAGTCAAAGTCAAAGTCATAGTAAAAGTCAAAGTCAAAGTCAAAGTCAAAGTCGAAGTCAAAGTCAAAGTCAAGGTCAAAGTAAAAGTCAAAGTCAAAGTCAAATTCAAAGTCAAAGTCAAAGTCAAAGTCAAAGTCAAGGTCAAAGTCAAAGTCAAAGTCAAAGTCAAAGTCAAAGTCAAAGTCAAAGTCAAAGTCAAAGTCAAAGTCAAAGTCAAAGTCAAAGTCAAAGTCAAAGTCAAGGTCAAAGTCAAAGTCAAAGTCAAAGTCAAAGTCAAAGTCAAGGTCAAAGTCAAAGTCAAAGTCAAAGTCAAAGTCAAAGTCAAAGTCAAAGTCAAAGTCAAAGTCAAAGTCAAAGTCAAAGTCAAAGTCAAAGTCAAAGTCAAAGTCAAAGTCAAAGTCAAAGTCAAAGTCAAAGTCAAGGTCAAAGTCAAAGTCAAAGTCAAAGTCAAAGTCAAAGTCAAAGTCAAGGTCAAAGTCAAAGTCAAAGTCAAAGTCAAAGTCAAAGTCAAAGTAAAGGTCAAAGTCAAAGTCAAAGTCAAAGTCAAGGTCAAATTCAAGGTCAAAGTCAAAGTCAAAGTCAAAGTCAAAGTCAAAGTCAAGGTCAAAGTCAAAGTCAAAGTCAAAGTCAAAGTCAAAGTCAAAGTAAAAGTCAAAGTCAAAGTCAAAGTCAAAGTCAAAGTCAAAGTCAAAGTCAAAGTCAAAGTCAAAGTCAAAGTCAAAGTCAAAGTCAAGGTCAAAGTCAAGGTCAAAGTCAAAGTCAAAGTCAAAGTCAAAGTCAAAGTCAAAGTCAAAGTCAAAGTCAAAGTCAAAGTCAAAGTCAAAGTCAAAGTCAAAGTCAAAGTCAAAGTCAAAGTCATAGTAAAAGTAAAAGTAAAAGTAAAAGTAAAAGTCAAAGTCAAAGTCAAAGTCAAAGTCAAAGTAAAGGTCAAGGTCAAAGTCAAAATCAAGGTCAAATTCAAAGTCAAAGTCAAAGTCAAAGTCAAAGTAAAGGTCAAAGTCAAAGTCAAAGTCAAGGTCAAATTCAAGGTCAAAGTCAAAGTCAAAGTCAAAGTCAAAGTCAAAGTCAAGGTCAAAGTCAAAGTCAAAGTCAAAGTCAAAGTCAAAGTCAAAGTCAAAGTCAAAGTAAAAGTCAAAGTCAAAGTCAAAGTCAAAGTCAAAGTCAAAGTCAAAGTCAAAGTCAAAGTCAAAGTCAAAGTCAAGGTCAAAGTCAAGGTCAAAGTCAAAGTCAAAGTCAAAGTCAAAGTCAAAGTCAAAGTCATAGTAAAAGTAAAAGTAAAAGTAAAAGTAAAAGTAAAAGTCAAAGTCAAAGTCAAAGTCAAAGTAAAGGTCAAAGTCAAAGTCAAAGTCAAAGTCAAAGTCAAGGTCAAAGTCAAAGTCAAAGTCAAAGTCAAAGTAAAGGTCAAAGTCAAAGTCAAAGTCAAAGTCAAAGTCAAGGTCAAAGTCAAGGTCAAATTCAAAGTCAAAGTCAAAGTCAAAGTCAAAGTAAAGGTCAAAGTCAAAGTCAAAGTCAAAGTCAAGGTCAAACTCAAGGTCAAAGTCAAAGTCAAAGTCAAAGTCAAAGTCAAAGTCAAGGTCAAAGTCAAAGTCAAAGTCAAAGTCAAGGTCAAATTCAAGGTCAAAGTCAAAGTCAAAGTCAAAGTCAAAGTCAAAGTCAAAGTCAAAGTCAAAGTCAAAGTCAAAGTCAATGTCAAAGTCAAAGTCAAAGTCAAAGTCAAAGTCAAAGTCAAAGTCAAAGTCACAGTCAAAGTCAAAGTCAAAGTCAAAGTCAAAGTCAAGGTCAAAGTCAAGGTCAAAGTCAAAGTCAAAGTCAAAGTCAAAGTCAAAGTCAAAGTCAAAGTCAAAGTCAAAGTCAAAGTCAAAGTCAAAGTCAAAGTCAAAGTCAAAGTCAAAGTCAAAGTCAAAGTCAAAGTCAAGGTCAAAGTCAAAGTCAAAGTCAAAGTCAAAGTCAAAGTCAAGGTCAAAGTCAAAGTCAAAGTCAAAGTCAAAGTCAAAGTCAAAGTAAAGGTCAAAGTCAAAGTCAAAGTCAAAGTCAAGGTCAAATTCAAGGTCAAAGTCAAAGTCAAAGTCAAAGTCAAAGTCAAAGTCAAAGTCAAGGTCAAAGTCAAAGTCAAAGTCAAAGTCAAAGTCAAAGTCAAAGTCAAAGTCAAAGTCAAAGTCAAAGTCAAAGTCAAAGTCAAAGTCAAAGTCAAAGTCAAAGTCAAAGTCAAAGTCAAAGTCAAAGTCAAAGTCAAAGACAAGGTCAAAGTCAAGGTCAAAGTCAAAGTCAAAGTCAAAGTCAAAGTCAAAGTCAAGGTCAAAGTCAAAGTCAAAGTCAAAGTCAAAGTCAAAGTCAAAGTCAAAGTCAAAGTCAAAGTCAAAGTCAAAGTCAAAGTCAAAGTCAAAGTCAAAGTCAAAGTCAAAGTCAAAGTCAAAGTCAAAGTCAAGGTCAAAGTCAAAGTCAAAGTCAAAGTCAAAGTCAAAGTCAAAGCCAAAGTCAAAGTCAAAGTCAAAGTCAAAGTCAAAGTCAAAGTCAAAGTCAAAGTCAAAGTCAAAGTCAAAGTCAAAGTCAAAGTCAAAGTCAAAGTCAAGGTCAAAGTCAAAGTCAAAGTCAAAGTCAAAGTCAAAGTCAAAGTCAAAGTCAAAGTCAAAGTCAAAGTCAAAGTCAAAGTCAAAGTCAAAGTCAAAGTCAAAGTCAAAGTCAAAGTCAAAGTCAAGGTCAAAGTCAAAGTCAAAGTCAAAGTCAAAGTCAAAGTCAAAGTCAAAGTAAAGGTCAAAGTCAAAGTCAAAGTCAAAGTCAAGGTCAAATTCAAGGTCAAGGTCAAAGTCAAAGTCAAAGTCAAAGTCAAAGTCAAAGTCAAAGTCAAAGTCAAGGTCAAATTCAAGGTCAAAGTCAAAGTCAAAGTCAAAGTCAAAGTCAAAGTCAAAGTCAAAGTCAAAGTCAAAGTCAAAGTCAAAGTCAAAGTCAAAGTCAAAGTCAAAGTCAAAGTCAAAGTCAAGGTCAAAGTCAAAGTCAAAGTCAAGGTCAAAGTCAAAGTCAAAGTCAAAGTCAAAGTCAAAGTCAAAGTCAAAGTCAAAGTCAAAGTCAAAGTCAAAGTCAAAGTCAAAGTCAAAGTCATAGTAAAAGTAAAAGTCAAAGTCAAAGTCAAAGTCAAAGTAAAGGTCAAGGTCAAAGTCAAAGTCAAAGTCAAAGTCAAGGTCAAAGTCAAAGTCAAAGTCAAAGTCAAAGTCAAAGTCAAAGTCAAAGTCAAAGTCAAAGTCAAAGTCAAAGTCAAAGTCAAGGTCAAAGTCAAAGTCAAAGTCAAAGTCAAAGTCAAGGTCAAAGTCAAAGTCAAAGTCAAAGTCAAAGTCAAAGTCAAAGTCAAAGTCAAAGTCAAAGTCAAAGTCAAAGTCAAAGTCAAAGTCAAAGTCAAAGTCAAAGTCAAAGTCAAAGTCAAAGTCAAAGTCAAAGTCAAAGTCAAAGTCAAAGTCAAAGTCAAAGTCAAAGTCAAAGTCAAAGTCAAAGTCAAAGCCAAAGTCAAAGTCAAAGTCAAAGTCAAAGTCAAAGTCAAAGTCAAAGTCAAAGTCAAAGTCAAAGTCAAAGTCAAGGTCAAAGTCAAAGTCAAAGTCAAGGTCAAGGTCAAATTCAAGGTCAAAGTCAAAGTCAAAGTCACAGTCAAAGTCAAAGTCAAAGTCAAAGTCAAAGTCAAAGTCAAAGTCAAAGTCAAAGTCAAAGCCAAAGTCAAAGTCAAAGTCAAAGCCAAAGTCAAAGTCAAAGTCAAAGCCAAAGTCAAAGTCAAAGTCAAAGTCAAAGTCAAAGTCAAAGTCAAAGTCAAAGTCAAAGTCAAAGTCAAAGTCAAAGTCAAAGTCAAAGTCAAAGTCAAAGTCAAAGTCAAAGTCAAAGTCAAAGTCAAAGTCAAAGTCAAAGTCAGAGTCAAGGTCAAAGTCAAAGTCAAAGTCAAAGTCAAAGTCAAAGTCAAAGTCAAAGTCAAAGTCAAAGTCAAAGTCAAAGTCAAAGTCAAAGTCAAAGTCAAAGTCAAAGTCAAAGTCAAAGTCAAAGTCAAAGTCAAAGTCAAAGTCAAAGTCAAAGTCAAAGTCAAGGTCAAAGTCAAAGTCAAAGTCAAAGTCAAAGTCAAAGTCAAAGTCAAAGTCAAAGTCAAAGTCAAAGTCAAAGTCAAAGTCAAAGTCAAAGTCAAAGTCAAAGTCAAAGTCAAAGTCAAAGTCAAAGTCAAAGTCAAAGTCAAAGTCAAAGTCAAAGTCAAAGTCAAAGTCAAAGTCAAAGTCAAAGTCAAAGTCAAAGTCAATGTCAAAGTCAAAGTCAAAGTCAAAGTCAAAGTCAAAGTCAAAGTCAATGTCAAAGTCAAAGTCAAAGTCAAAGTCAAAGTCAAAGTCAAGGTCAAAGTCAAAGTCAAAGTCAAAGTCAAAGTCAAATTCAAGGTCAAAGTCAAAGTCAAAGTCAAAGTCAAAGTCAAAGTCAAAGTCAAAGTCAAAGTCAAAGTCAAAGTCAAAGTCAAAGTCAAAGTCAAAGTCAAAGTCAAAGTCAAAGTCAAAGTCAAAGTCAAAGTCAAAGTCAAAGTCAAAGTCAAAGTCAAAGTCAAAGTCAAAGTCAAAGTCAAAGTCAAAGTCAAAGTCAAATTCAAGGTCAAAGTCAAAGTCAAAGTCAAAGTCAAAGTCAAAGTCAAAGTCAAAGTCAAAGTCAAAGCCAAAGTCAAAGTCAAAGT
The DNA here is from genome assembly GCF_027943255.1 of Anastrepha obliqua. Classification (NCBI taxonomy): domain Eukaryota; kingdom Metazoa; phylum Arthropoda; class Insecta; order Diptera; family Tephritidae; genus Anastrepha; species Anastrepha obliqua. The sequence continues at coordinate 571,297 of NW_026562190.1, forward strand.
CAAAGTCAAGGTCAAAGTCAAAGTCAAAGTCAAAGTCAAAGTCAAAGTCAAAGTAAAGGTCAAAGTCAAAGTCAAAGTCAAAGTCAAGGTCAAATTCAAGGTCAAAGTCAAAGTCAAAGTCAAAGTCAAAGTCAAAGTCAAAGTCAAAGTCAAAGTCAAAGTCAAAGTCAAAGTCAAAGTCAAAGTCAAAGTCAAAGTAAAGGTCAAAGTCAAAGTCAAAGTCAAGGTCAAATTCAAGGTCAAAGTCAAAGTCAAAGACAAAGTCAAAGTCAAAGTCAAAGACAAAGTCAAAGTCAAAGTCAAAGTCAAAGTCAAAGACAAAGTCAAAGTCAAAGTCAAAGTCAAAGCCAAAGTCAAAGTCAAAGTCAAAGTCAAAGTCAAAGTCAAAGTCAAAGTCAAAGTCAAAGCCAAAGTCAAAGTCAAAGTCAAAGTCAAAGTCAAAGTCAAAGTCATAGTAAAAGTAAAAGTAAAAGTAAAAGTCAAAGTCAAAGTCAAAGTCAAAGTCAAAGTCAAAGTAAAGGTCAAAGTCAAAGTCAAAGTCAAAGTCAAAGTCAAGGTCAAAGTCAAAGTCAAAGTCAAAGTCAAAGTCAAAGCCAAAGTCAAAGTCAAAGCCAAAGTCAAAGTCAAAGCCAAAGTCAAAGTCAAAGCCAAAGTCAAAGTCAAAGTCAAAGTCAAAGTCAAAGTCAAAGTCAAAGTCAAAGTCAAAGTCAAAGCCAAAGTCAAAGTCAAAGTCAAAGTCAAAGTCAAAGTCAAAGTCAAAGTCAAAGTCAAAGTCAAAGCCAAAGTCAAAGTCAAAGCCAAAGTCAAAGTCAAAGCCAAAGTCAAAGTCAAAGCCAAAGTCAAAGTCAAAGTCAAAGTCAAAGTCAAAGTCAAAGTCAAAGTCAAAGTCAAAGTCAAAGTCAAAGTCAAGGTCAAAGTCAAAGTCAAAGTCAAAGTCAAAGTAAAGGTCAAAGTCAAAGTCAAAGTCAAAGTCAAAGTCAAGGTCAAAGTCAAGGTCAAATTCAAAGTCAAAGTCAAAGTCAAAGTCAAAGTAAAGGTCAAAGTCAAAGTCAAAGTCAAAGTCAAGGTCAAACTCAAGGTCAAAGTCAAAGTCAAAGTCAAAGTCAAAGTCAAAGTCAAGGTCAAAGTCAAAGTCAAAGTCAAAGTCAAGGTCAAATTCAAGGTCAAAGTCAAAGTCAAAGTCAAAGTCAAAGTCAAAGTCAAGGTCAAAGTCAAAGTCAAAGTCAAAGTCAAAGTCAAAGTCAAAGTCAAAGTCAAAGTCAAAGTCAAAGTCAAAGTCAAAGTCAAAGTCAAAGTCAAAGTCAAAGTCAAAGTCAAAGTCAAAGTCAAAGTCAAAGTCAAAGTCAAAGTCAAAGTCAAAGTCAAAGTCAAAGTCAAAGTCAAAGTCAAAGTCAAAGTCAAAGTCAAGGTCAAAGTCAAAGTCAAAGTCAAAGTCAAAGTAATGGTCAAAGTCAAAGCCAAAGTCAAAGTCAAAGTCAAAGTCAAAGTCAAAGTCAAAGTCAAAGTCAAAGTCAAAGTCAAAGTCAAAGTCAAAGTCAAAGTCAAAGTCAATGTCAAAGTCAAAGTCAAAGTCAAAGTCAAAGTCAAAGTCAAAGTCAAAGTCACAGTCAAAGTCAAAGTCAAAGTCAAAGTCAAAGTCAAGGTCAAAGTCAAGGTCAAAGTCAAAGTCAAAGTCAAAGTCAAAGTCAAAGTCAAAGTCAAAGTCAAAGTCAAAGTCAAAGTCAAAGTCAAAGTCAAAGTCAAAGTCAAAGTCAAAGTCAAAGTCAAAGTCAAAGTCAAAGTCAAAGTCAAAGTCAAAGTCAAAGTCAAAGTCAAAGTCAAAGTCAAAGTCAAGGTCAAAGTCAAAGTCAAAGTCAAAGTCAAAGTCAAAGTCAAAGTAAAGGTCAAAGTCAAAGTCAAAGTCAAAGTCAAGGTCAAATTCAAGGTCAAAGTCAAAGTCAAAGTCAAAGTCAAAGTCAAAGTCAAAGTCAAGGTCAAAGTCAAAGTCAAAGTCAAAGTCAAAGTCAAAGTCAAAGTCAAAGTCAAAGTCAAAGTCAAAGTCAAAGTCAAAGTCAAAGTCAAAGTCAAAGTCAAAGTCAAAGTCAAAGTCAAAGTCAAAGTCAAAGTCAAAGACAAGGTCAAAGTCAAGGTCAAAGTCAAAGTCAAAGTCAAAGTCAAAGTCAAAGTCAAGGTCAAAGTCAAAGTCAAAGTCAAAGTCAAAGTCAAAGTCAAAGTCAAAGTCAAAGTCAAAGTCAAAGTCAAAGTCAAAGTCAAAGTCAAAGTCAAAGTCAAAGTCAAAGTCAAAGTCAAAGTCAAAGTCAAGGTCAAAGTCAAAGTCAAAGTCAAAGTCAAAGTCAAAGTCAAAGCCAAAGTCAAAGTCAAAGTCAAAGTCAAAGTCAAAGTCAAAGTCAAAGTCAAAGTCAAAGCCAAAGTCAAAGTCAAAGTCAAAGTCAAGGTCAAAGTCAAAGTCAAAGTCAAAGTCAAAGTCAAAGTCAAAGTCAAAGTCAAAGTCAAAGTCAAAGTCAAAGTCAAAGTCAAAGTCAAAGTCAAAGTCAAAGTCAAAGTCAAAGTCAAAGTCAAAGTCAAGGTCAAAGTCAAAGTCAAAGTCAAAGTCAAAGTCAAAGTCAAAGTCAAAGTAAAGGTCAAAGTCAAAGTCAAAGTCAAAGTCAAGGTCAAATTCAAGGTCAAGGTCAAAGTCAAAGTCAAAGTCAAAGTCAAAGTCAAAGTCAAAGTCAAAGTCAAGGTCAAATTCAAGGTCAAAGTCAAAGTCAAAGTCAAAGTCAAAGTCAAAGTCAAAGTCAAAGTCAAAGTCAAAGTCAAAGTCAAAGTCAAAGTCAAAGTCAAAGTCAAAGTCAAAGTCAAGGTCAAAGTCAAAGTCAAAGTCAAGGTCAAAGTCAAAGTCAAAGTCAAAGTCAAAGTCAAAGTCAAAGTCAAAGTCAAAGTCAAAGTCAAAGTCAAAGTCAAAGTCAAAGTCAAAGTCAAAGTCAAAGTCAAAGTCAAAGTCATAGTAAAAGTAAAAGTCAAAGTCAAAGTCAAAGTCAAAGTAAAGGTCAAGGTCAAAGTCAAAGTCAAAGTCAAAGTCAAGGTCAAAGTCAAAGTCAAAGTCAAAGTCAAAGTCAAAGTCAAAGTCAAAGTCAAAGTCAAAGTCAAAGTCAAAGTCAAAGTCAAAGTCAAGGTCAAAGTCAAAGTCAAAGTCAAAGTCAAAGTCAAGGTCAAAGTCAAAGTCAAAGTCAAAGTCAAAGTCAAAGTCAAAGTCAAAGTCAAAGTCAAAGTCAAAGTCAAAGTCAAAGTCAAAGTCAAAGTCAAAGTCAAAGTCAAAGTCAAAGTCAAAGTCAAAGCCAAAGTCAAAGTCAAAGTCAAAGTCAAAGTCAAAGTCAAAGTCAAAGTCAAAGTCAAAGTCAAAGTCAAAGTCAAAGTCAAAGTCAAAGTCAAAGTCAAAGTCAAGGTCAAGGTCAAATTCAAGGTCAAAGTCAAAGTCAAAGTCACAGTCAAAGTCAAAGTCAAAGTCAAAGTCAAAGTCAAAGTCAAAGTCAAAGCCAAAGTCAAAGTCAAAGTCAAAGCCAAAGTCAAAGTCAAAGTCAAAGCCAAAGTCAAAGTCAAAGTCAAAGTCAAAGTCAAAGTCAAAGTCAAAGTCAAAGTCAAGGTCAAAGTCAAAGTCAAAGTCAAAGTCAAAGTCAAAGTCAAAGTCAAAGTCAAAGTCAAAGTCAAAGTCAAAGTCAGAGTCAAGGTCAAAGTCAAAGTCAAAGTCAAAGTCAAAGTCAAAGTCAAAGTCAAAGTCAAAGTCAAAGTCAAAGTCAAAGTCAAAGTCAAAGTCAAAGTCAAAGTCAAAGTCAAAGTCAAAGTCAAAGTCAAAGTCAAAGTCAAAGTCAAAGTCAAAGTCAAAGTCAAAGTCAAAGTCAAAGTCAAAGTCAAAGTCAAAGTCAAAGTCAAAGTCAAAGTCAAAGTCAAAGTCAAGGTCAAAGTCAAAGTCAAAGTCAAAGTCAAAGTCAAAGTCAAAGTCAAAGTCAAAGTCAAAGTCAAAGTCAAAGTCAAAGTCAAAGTCAAAGTCAAAGTCAAAGTCAAAGTCAAAGTCAAAGTCAAAGTCAAAGTCAAAGTCAAAGTCAAAGTCAAAGTCAAAGTCAAAGTCAAAGTCAAAGTCAAAGTCAAAGTCAAAGTCAAAGTCAAAGTCAAAGTCAAAGTCAAAGTCAAAGTCAAAGTCAAAGTCAAAGTCAAAGTCAAATTCAAGGTCAAAGTCAAAGTCAAAGTCAAAGTCAAAGTCAAAGTCAAAGTCAAAGTCAAAGCCAAAGTCAAAGTCAAAGTCAAAGTCAAGGTCAAAGTCAAAGTCAAAGTCAAAGTCAAAGTCAAAGTCAAAGTCAAAGTCAAAGTAAAGGTCAAAGTCAAAGTCAAAGTCAAAGTCAAGGTCAAATTCAAGGTCAAAGTCAAAGTCAAAGTCAAAGTCAAAGTCAAAGTCAAAGTCAAAGTCAAAGTCAAAGTCAAAGTAAAGGTCAAAGTCAAAGTCAAAGTCAAGGTCAAATTCAAGGTCAAAGTCAAAGTCAAAGACAAAGTCAAAGTCAAAGTCAAAGACAAAGTCAAAGTCAAAGTCAAAGTCAAAGTCAAAGACAAAGTCAAAGTCAAAGTCAAAGTCAAAGCCAAAGTCAAAGTCAAAGTCAAAGTCAAAGTCAAAGTCAAAGTCAAAGTCAAAGTCAAAGCCAAAGTCAAAGTCAAAGCCAAAGTCAAAGTCAAAGCCAAAGTCAAAGTCAAAGCCAAAGTCAAAGTCAAAGTCAAAGTCAAAGTCAAAGTCAAAGTCAAAGTCAAAGTCAAAGTCAAGGTCAAAGTCAAAGTCAAAGTCAAAGTCAAAGTCAAAGTCAAAGTCAAAGTAAAGGTCAAAGTCAAAGTCAAAGTCAAAGTCAAGGTCAAATTCAAGGTCAAAGTCAAAGTCAAAGTCAAAGTCAAAGTCAAAGTCAAAGTCAAAGTCAAAGTCAAAGTCAAAGTCAAAGTCAAAGTCAAAGTAAAGGTCAAAGTCAAAGTCAAAGTCAAGGTCAAATTCAAGGTCAAAGTCAAAGTCAAAGACAAAGTCAAAGTCAAAGTCAAAGACAAAGTCAAAGTCAAAGTCAAAGTCAAAGCCAAAGTCAAAGTCAAAGTCAAAGTCAAAGTCAAAGTCAAAGTCAAAGTCAAAGTCAAAGTCAAAGTCAAAGTCAAAGTCAAAGTCAAAGTCACAGTCAAAGTCAAAGTCAAAGTCAAGGTCAAAGTCAAAGTCAAAGTCAAGGTCAAAGTCAAAGTCAAAGTCAAAGTCAAAGTCAAAGTCAAAGTCAAAGTCAAAGTCAAAGTCAAAGTCAAAGTCAAAGTCAAAGTCAGAGTCAAAATCAAAGTCAAAGTCAAGGTCAAATTCAAGGTCAAAGTCAAAGTCAAAGTCAAAGTCAAAGTCAAAGTCAAAGTCAAAGTCAAAGTCAAAGTCAAAGTCAAAGTCAAAGTCAAAGTCAAAGTCAAAGTCAAAGTCACAGTCAAAGTCAAAGTCAAAGTCAAAGTCAAAGTCAAAGTCAAAGTCAAAGTCAAAGTCAAAGTCAAAGTCAAAGTCAAGGTCAAATTCAAGGTCAAAGTCAAAGTCAAAGTCAAAGTCAAAGTCAAAGTAAAAGTCAAAGTCAAAGTCATAGTAAAAGTCAAAGTAAAAGTCAAAGTCAAAGTCAAAGTCAAAGTCAAAGTCAAAGTCAAAGTCAAAGTCAAAGTCAAAGTCAAAGTCAAAGTCAAAGTCAAAGTCAAAGTCAAGGTCAAATTCAAGGTCAAAGTCAAAGTCAAAGTCAAAGTCAAAGTCACAGTCAAAGTCAAAGTCAAAGTCAAAGTCAAAGTCAAAGTCAAAGACAAAGTCAAAGTCAAAGTCAAAGTCAAGGTCAAGGTCAAAGTCAAAGTCAAAGTCAAAGTCAAGGTCAAATTCAAGGTCAAAGTCAAAGTCAAAGTCAAAGTCAAAGTCAAGGTCAAATTCAAGGTCAAAGTCAAAGTCAAAGTCAAAGTCAAAGTCACAGTCAAAGTCAAAGTCAAAGACAAAGTCAAAGTCAAAGTCAAAGTCAAAGTCAAAGTCAAAGTCAAAGTCAAAGTCAAAGTCAAAGTCAAAGTCAAAGTCAAAGTCAAGGTCAAAGTCAAAGTCAAAGTCAAAGTCAAAGTCAAAGTCAAAGTCAAAGTCAAGGTCAAAGTCAAAGTCAAAGTCAAAGTCAAGGTCAAAGTCAAGGTCAAAGTCAAAGTCAAAGTCAAAGCCAAAGTCAAAGTCAAAGTCAAATTCAAGGTCAAAGTCAAAGTCAAAGCCAAAGTCAAGGTCAAAGTCAAGGTCAAAGTCAAAGTCAAAGTCAAAGTCAAAGTCAAAGTCAAAGTCAAAGTCAAAGTCAAAGTCAAAGTCAAAGTCAAAGTCAAAGTCAAAGTCAAAGTCAAAGTCAAAGTCACAGTCAAAGTCAAAGTCAAAGTCAAAGTCAAAGTCAAAGTCAAAGTCAAAGTCAAAGTCAAAGTCAAAGTCAAAGTCAAAGTCAAAGTCAAGGTCAAAGTCAAAGTCAAAGTCAAGGTCAAAGTCAAAGTCAAAGTCAAAGTCAAAGTCAAAGTCAAAGTCAAAGTCAAAGTCAAAGTCAAAGTCAAAGTCAAAGTCTAAGTCAAAGTCAAAGTAAAGGTCAAAGTCAAAGTCAAAGTCAAAGTCAAAGTCAAAGTCAAAGTCAAGGTCAAATTCAAGGTCAAAGTCAAAGTCAAAGTCAAAGTCAAAGTCAAAGTCAAAGTCAAAGTCAAAGTCAAAGTCAAAGTCAAAGTCAAAGTCATAGTAAAAGTAAAAGTAAAAGTCAAAGTAAAAGTCAAAGTCAAAGTCAAAGTCAAAGTCAAAGTAAAGGTCAAAGTCAAAGTCAAAGTCAAAGTCAAAGCCAAAGTCAAAGTCAAGGTCAAATTCAAGGTCAAAGTCAAAGTCAAAGTCAAAGTCAAAGTCAAGGTCAAATTCAAGGTCAAAGTCAAAGTCAAAGTCAAAGTCAAAGTCAAAGTCAAAGTCAAAGTCAAAGTCAAAGTCAAAGTCAAAGTCAAAGTCAAAGTCAAAGTCAAAGTCAAAGTCAAAGTCAAAGTCATAGTAAAAGTAAAAGTAAAAGTCAAAGTAAAAGTCAAAGTCAAAGTCAAAGTCAAAGTCAAAGTCAAAGTCAAAGTCAAGGTCAAATTCAAGGTCAAAGTCAAAGTCAAAGTCAAAGTCACAGTCACAGTCAAAGTCAAAGTCAAAAACAAAGTCAAAGTCAAAGCCAAAGTCAAAGTCAAAGTCAAAGTCAAAGTCAAAGTCAAAGTCAAGGTCAAAGTCAAAGTCAAAGTCAAAGTCAAAGCCAAAGTCAAAGTCAAAGTCAAAGTCAAAGTCAAAGTCAAAGTCAAAGTCAAGGTCAAAGTCAAAGTCAAAGTCAAAGTCAAAGTCAAAGTCAAAGTCAAAGTCAAAGTCAAAGTCAAAGTCAAAGTCAAAGTCAAAGTCAAGGTCAAAGTCAAAGTCAAAGTCAAAGTCAAAGTCAAAGTCAAGGTCAAAGTCAAAGTCAAAGTCAAAGTCAAAGTCAAAGTCAAAGTAAAGGTCAAAGTCAAAGTCAAAGTCAAAGTCAAGGTCAAATTCAAGGTCAAAGTCAAAGTCAAAGTCAAAGTCAAAGTCAAAGTCAAAGTCAAAGTCAAAGTCAAAGTCAAAGTCAAAGTCAAAGTCAAGGTCAAATTCAAGGTCAAAGTCAAAGTCAAAGTCAAAGTCAAAGTCAAAGTCACAGTCAAAGTCAAAGTCAAAGACAAAGTCAAAGTCAAAGTCAAAGTCAAAGCCAAAGTCAAAGTCAAAGTCAAAGTCAAAGTCAAAGTCAAAGTCAAAGTCAAAGTCAAGGTCAAGGTCAAAGTCAAAGTCAAAGTCAAAGTCAAAGTCAAAGTCAAAGTCAAAGTCAAAGTCAAAGTCAAAGTAAAGGTCAAAGTCAAAGTCAAAGTCAAAGTCAAGGTCAAATTCAAGGTCAAAGTCAAAGTCAAAGTCAAAGTCAAAGTCAAAGTCAAAGTCAAAGTCAAAGTCAAAGTCAAAGTAAAGGTCAAAGTCAAAGTCAAAGTCAAAGTCAAGGTCAAATTCAAGGTCAAAGTCAAAGTCAAAGTCAAAGTCAAAGTCAAAGTCAAGGTCAAAGTCAAAGTCAAAGTCAAAGTCAAAGTCAAAGTCAAAGTCAAAGTCAAAGTCAAAGTCAAAGTCAAAGTCAAAGTCAAAGACAAAGTCAAAGTCAAAGTCAAAGTCAAAGCCAAAGTCAAAGTCAAAGTCAAAGCCAAAGTCAAAGTCAAAGTCAAAGTCAAAGTCAAAGTCAAAGTCAAAGTCAAAGTCAAAGTCAAAGTCAAAGTCAAAGTCAAAGTCAAAGTCAAGGTCAAAGGCAAAGTCAAAGTCAAAGTCAAAGTCAAAGTCAAAGTCAAAGTCAAAGTCAAGGTCAAATTCAAGGTCAAAGTCAAAGTCAAAGTCAAAGTCAAAGTCAAAGTCAAAGTCAAAGTCAAAGTCAAAGTCAAAGTCAAAGTCAAAGTCAAAGTCAAAGTCAAAGTCAAAGTCAAAGTCAAAGTCAAAGTCAAAGTCAAAGTCAAAGTCAAAGTCAAAGTCAAAGTCAAAGTCAAAGTCAAAGTAAAGGTCAAAGTCAAAGTCAAAGTCAAGGTCAAAGTCAAAGTCAAAGTCAAAGTCAAAGTCAAAGTCAAAGTAAAGGTCAAAGTCAAAGTCAAAGTCAAGGTCAAATTCAAGGTCAAAGTCAAAGTCAAAGTCAAAGTCAAAGTCAAAGTCAAAGTCAAAGTCAAAGTCAAAGTCAAAGTAAAAGTCAAAGTCAAAGTAAAGGTCAAAGTCAAAGTCAAAGTCAAAGTCAAAGTCAAAGTCAAGGTCAAAGTCAAAGTCAAAGTCAAAGTCAAAGTCAAAGTCAAAGTCAAAGTCAAAGTCAAAGTCAAAGTCAAAGTCAAAGTCAAAGTCAAAGTCAAAGTCAAGGTCAAATTCAAGGTCAAAGTCAAAGTCAAAGCCAAAGTCAAGGTCAAAGTCAAGGTCAAAATCAAAGTCAAAGTCAAAGTCAAAGTCAAAGTCAAAGTCAAAGTCAAAGTCAAAGTCAAAGTCAAGGTCACAGTCAAAGTCAAAGTCAAAGTCAAAGTCAAAGTCAAGGTCAAATTCAAGGTCAAAGTCAAAGTCAAAGTCGAAGTCAAAGTCAAATTCAAAGTCAAAGTCAAAGTCAAAGTCAAAGTCAAAGTCAAAGTCAAAGTCAAAGTCAAAGTCAAAGTCAAATTCAAAGTCAAAGTCAAATTCAAAGTCAAAGTAAAAGTAAAAGTAAAAGTCAAAGTCAAAGTCAAAGTCAAAGTCAAAGTCAAAGTCAAAGTCAAAGCCAAAGTCAAAGTCAACGTCAAAGTCAAAGTCAAAGTCAAAGTCAAAGTCAAAGTCAAAGTCAAAGTCAAAGTCAAAGTCAAAGTCAAAGTCAAAGTCAAAGTCAAAGTCAAAGTCAAAGTAAAGGTCAAAGTCAAACTCAAAGTCAAAGTCAAGGTCAAAGTAAAGGTCAAGGTCAAAGTCAAAGTCAAACTCAAAGTCAAAGTCAAAGTCAAAGTCACAGTCAAAGTCAAAGTCAAAGACAAAGTCAAAGTCAAAGTCAAAGTCAAAGCCAAAGTCAAAGTCAAAGTCAAAGTCAAAGTCAAAGCCAAAGTCAAAGTCAAAGTCAAAGTCAAAGTCAAAGTCAAAGTCAAAGTCAAAGTCAAGGTCAAAGTCAAAGTCAAAGTCAAAGTCAAAGTCAAAGTCAAAGTCAAAGTCAAAGTCAAAGTCAAAGTCAAAGTCAAAGTCAAGGTCAAAGTCAAAGTCAAAGTCAAAGTCAAAGTCAAGGTCAAAGTCAAAGTCAAAGTCAAAGTCAAAGTCAAAGTCAAAGTCAAAGTCAAAGTCAAAGTCAAAGTCAAAGTCAAAGTCAAAGTCAAAGTCAAAGTCAAAGTCAAAGTCAAAGTCAAAGTCAAAGTCAAAGTCAAAGTCAAAGTCAAAGTCAAAGTCAAAGTCAAAGTCAAAGTCAAAGTCAAAGTCAAAGTCAAAGCCAAAGTCAAAGTCAAAGTCAAAGTCAAAGTCAAAGTCAAAGTCAAAGTCAAAGTCAAAGTAAAAGTCAAAGTCAAAGTCAAAGTCAAAGTCAAGGTCAAAGTCAAAGTCAAAGTCAAGGTCAAGGTCAAATTCAAGGTCAAAGTCAAAGTCAAAGTCAAAGTCAAAGTCAAAGTCAAAGTCAAAGTCAAAGTCAAAGTCAAAGTCAAAATCAAAGTCAAAGTCAAAGTCAGAGTCAAGGTCAAGGTCAAAGTCAAAGTCAAAGTCAAAGTCAAAGTCAAAGTCAAAGTCAAAGCCAAAGTCAAAGTCAAAGTCAAAGTCAAAGTCAAAGTCAAAGTCAAGGTCAAAGTCAAAGTCAAAGTCAAAGTCAAAGTCAAAGTCAAAGTCAAAGTCAAGGTCAAAGTCAAAGTCAAGGTCAAATTCAAGGTCAAAGTCAAAGTCAAAGTCAAAGTCAAAGTCAAAGTCAAAGTCAAAGTCAAAGTCAAAGTCAAAGTCAAAAACAAAGTCAAAGTCAAAGTCAGAGTCAAGGTCAAGGTCAAAGTCAAAGTCAAAGTCAAAGTCAAAGTCAAAGTCAAAGTCAAAGCCAAAGTCAAAGTCAAAGTAAAAGTCAAAGTCAAAGTCAAGGTCAAAGTCAAAGTCAAAGTCAAAGTCAAGGTCAAAGTCAAAGTCAAAGTCAAAGTCAAAGTCAAAGTCAAAGTCAAAGTCAAAGTCAAAGTCAAAGTCAAAGTCAAAGTCAAAGTCAAAGTCAAAGTCAAAGTCAAAGTCAAAGTCAAAGTCAAAGTCAAAGTCAAAGTCAAAGTCAAAGTCAAAGTCAAAGTCAAAGTCAAAGTCAAAGTCAAAGTCAAAGTCAAAGTCAAAGTCAAAGTCAAAGTCAAAGCCAAAGTCACAGTCAAAGTCAAAGTCAAAGTCAAAGTCAAAGTCAAAGTCAAAGTCAAAGTCAAACCCAAAGTCAAAGTCAAAGTCAAAGTCAAAGTCAAAGTCAAAGTCAAAGTCAAAGTCAAAGTCAAAGTCAAAGTCAAAGTCAAAGTCAAAGTCAAAGTAAAGGTCAAAGTCAAAGTCAAGGTCAAAGTAAAGGTCAAGGTCAAAGTCAAAGTCAAAGTCAAAGTCAAAGTCACAGTCAAAGTCAAAGTCAAAGTCAAAGTCAAAGTCAAAGTCAAAGTCAAAGCCAAAGTCAAAGTCAAAGTCAAAGCCAAAGTCAAAGTCAAAGTCAAAGTCAAAGTCAAAGTCAAAGTCAAAGTCAAAGTCAAGGTCAAAGTCAAAGTCAAAGTCAAAGTCAAAGTCAAAGTCAAAGTCAAAGTCAAAGTCAAAGTCAAAGTCAAAGTCAGAGTCAAGGTCAAAGTCAAAGTCAAAGTCAAAGTCAAAGTCAAAGTCAAAGTCAAAGTCAAAGTCAAAGTCAAAGTCAAAGTCAAAGTCAAAGTCAAAGTCAAAGTCAAAGTCAAAGTCAAAGTCAAAGTCAAAGTCAAAGTCAAAGTCAAAGTCAAAGTCAAAGTCAAAGTCAAAGTCAAAGTCAAAGTCAAAGTCAAAGTCAAAGTCAAAGTCAAAGTCAAAGTCAAAGTCAAAGTCAAAGTCAAAGTCAAGGTCAAAGTCAAAGTCAAAGTCAAAGTCAAAGTCAAAGTCAAAGTCAAAGTCAAAGTCAAAGTCAAAGTCAAAGTCAAAGTCAAAGTCAAAGTCAAAGTCAAAGTCAAAGTCAAAGTCAAAGTCAAAGTCAAAGTCAAAGTCAAAGTCAATGTCAAAGTCAAAGTCAAAGTCAAAGTCAAAGTCAAAGTCAAAGTCAAAGTCAAAGTCAAAGTCAATGTCAAAGTCAAAGTCAAAGTCAAAGTCAAAGTCAAAGTCAAAGTCAATGTCAAAGTCAAAGTCAAAGTCAAAGTCAAAGTCAAAGTCAAGGTCAAAGTCAAAGTCAAAGTCAAAGTCAAATTCAAGGTCAAAGTCAAAGTCAAAGTCAAAGTCAAAGTCAAAGTCAAAGTCAAAGCCAAAGTCAAAGTCAAAGCCAAAGTCAAAGTCAAAGTCAAAGTCAAAGTCAAAGTCAAAGTCAAAGTCAAAGTCAAAGTCAAAGTCAAGGTCAAAGTCAAAGTCAAAGTCAAAGTCAAAGTCAAAGTCAAAGTCAAAGTCAAAGTCAAAGTAAAGGTCAAAGTCAAAGTCAAAGTCAAAGTCAAGGTCAAATTCAAGGTCAAAGTCAAAGTCAAAGTCAAAGTCAAAGTCAAAGTCAAAGTCAAAGTCAAAGTCAAAGTCAAAGTCAAAGTCAAAGTCAAAGTCAAAGTCAAAGTCAAAGTCAAAGTCAATGTCAAAGTCAAAGTCAAAGTCAAAGTCAAAGTCAAAGTCAAGGTCAAAGTCAAAGTCAAAGTCAAAGTCAAATTCAAGGTCAAAGTCAAAGTCAAAGTCAAAGTCAAAGTCAAAGTCAAAGTAAAAGTCAAAGTCAAAGTCAAAGTCAAAGTCAAAGTCAAAGTCAAAGTCAAAGTCAAAGTCAAGGTCAAAGTCAAGGTCAAAGTCAAAGTCAAGGTCAAAGTCAAAGTCATAGTCAAAGTCAAAGTCAAAGTCAAAGTCAAAGTAAAAGTCAAAGTCAAAGTCATAGTAAAAGTAAAAGTAAAAGTAAAAGTCAAAGTCAAAGTCAAAGTCAAAGTCAAAGTCAAAGTCAAAGTAAAGGTCAAGGTCAAAGTCAAAGTCAAGGTCAAATTCAAAGTCAAAGTCAAAGTCAAAAGTCAAAGTAAAGGTCAAAGTCAAAGTCAAGGTCAAATTCAAGGTCAAAGTCAAAGTCAAAGTCAAAGTCAAAGTCAAAGTCAAGGTCAAAGTCAAAGTCAAAGTCAAAGTCAAAGTAAAAGTCAAAGTCAAAGTCAAAGTCAAAGTCAAAGTCAAAGTCAAAGTCAAAGTCAAAGTCAAAGTCAAAGTCAAAGTCAAAGTCAAGGTCAAAGTCAAGGTCAAAGTCAAAGTCAAAGTCAAAGTCAAAGTCAAAGTCATAGTAAAAGTAAAAGTAAAAGTAAAAGTCAAAGTCAAAGTCAAAGTCAAAGTCAAAGTCAAAGTAAAGGTCAAAGTCAAAGTCAAAGTCAAAGTCAAAGTCAAGGTCAAAGTCAAAGTCAAAGTCAAAGTCAAAGTCAAAGTAAAGGTCAAAGTCAAAGTCAAAGTCAAAGTCAAAGTCAAGGTCAAAGTCAAGGTCAAATTCAAAGTCAAAGTCAAAGTCAAAGTCAAAGTAAAGGTCAAAGCCAAAGTCAAAGTCAAGGTCAAATTCAAGGTCAAAGTCAAAGTCAAAGTCAAAGTCAAAGTCAAAGTCAAGGTCAAAGTCAAAGTCAAAGTCAAAGTCAAGGTCAAATTCAAGGTCAAAGTCAAAGTCAAAGTAAAAGTCAAAGTCAAAGTCAAGGTCAAAGTCAAAGTCAAAGTCAAAGTCAAAGTCAAAGTCAAAGTCAAAGTCAAAGTCAAAGTCAAAGTCAAAGTCATAGTAAAAGTCAAAGTCAAAGTCAAAGTCAAAGTCAAAGTCAAAGTCAAAGTCAAAGTAAAAGTCAAAGTCAAAGTCAAAGTCAAAGTCAAAGTCAAAGTCAACGTCAAAGTCAAAGTCAAAGTCAAAGTCAAAGTCAAAGTCAAAGTCAAAGTCAAAGTAAAGGTCAAAGTCAAAGTCAAAGTCAAGGTCAAAGTCAAAGTCAAAGTCAAAGTCAAAGTCAAAGTCAAAGTCAAAGTCAATGTCAAAGGCAAAGTCAAAGTCAAAGTCAAAGTCAAAGTCAAAGTCAAAGTCAAAGTCAAAGTCAAAGTCAAAGTCAAAGTCAAAGTCAAGGTCAAAGTCAAAGTCAAAGTCAAAGTCAAAGTCAAGGTCAAAGTCAAAGTCAAAGTCAAAGTCAAAGTCAAAGTCAAAGTCAAAGTCAAAGTCAAAGTCAAAGTCAAAGTCAAAGTCAAAGTCAAAGTCAAAGTCAAAGTCAAAGTCAAAGTCAAAGTCAAAGTCAAAGTCAAAGTCAAAGTCAAAGTCAAAGTCAAAGTCAAAGTCAAAGTCAAAGTCAAAGTCAAAGCCAAAGTCAAAGTCAAAGTCAAAGTCAAAGTCAAAGTCAAAGTCAAAGTCAAAGTCAAAGTCAAAGTAAAAGTCAAAGTCAAAGTCAAAGTCAAAGTCAAGGTCAAAGTCAAAGTCAAAGTCAAGGTCAAGGTCAAATTCAAGGTCAAAGTCAAAGTCAAAGTCAAAGTCAAAGTCAAAGTCAAAGTCAAAGTCAAAGTCAAAGTCAAAGTCAAAATCAAAGTCAAAGTCAAAGTCAGAGTCAAGGTCAAGGTCAAAGTCAAAGTCAAAGTCAAAGTCAAAGTCAAAGTCAAAGTCAAAGCCAAAGTCAAAGTCAAAGTCAAAGTCAAAGTCAAAGTCAAAGTCAAGGTCAAAGTCAAAGTCAAAGTCAAAGTCAAAGTCAAAGTCAAAGTCAAAGTCAAGGTCAAAGTCAAAGTCAAGGTCAAATTCAAGGTCAAAGTCAAAGTCAAAGTCAAAGTCAAAGTCAAAGTCAAAGTCAAAGTCAAAGTCAAAGTCAAAGTCAAAAACAAAGTCAAAGTCAAAGTCAGAGTCAAGGTCAAGGTCAAAGTCAAAGTCAAAGTCAAAGTCAAAGTCAAAGTCAAAGCCAAAGTCAAAGTCAAAGTAAAAGTCAAAGTCAAAGTCAAGGTCAAAGTCAAAGTCAAAGTCAAAGTCAAGGTCAAAGTCAAAGTCAAAGTCAAAGTCAAAGTCAAAGTCAAAGTCAAAGTCAAAGTCAAAGTCAAAGTCAAAGTCAAAGTCAAAGTCAAAGTCAAAGTCAAAGTCAAAGTCAAAGTCAAAGTCAAAGTCAAAGTCAAAGTCAAAGTCAAAGTCAAAGTCAAAGTCAAAGTCAAAGTCAAAGTCAAAGTCAAAGTCAAAGTCAAAGTCAAAGTCAAAGTCAAAGTCAAAGTCAAAGTCAAAGTCAAAGCCAAAGTCACAGTCAAAGTCAAAGTCAAAGTCAAAGTCAAAGTCAAAGTCAAAGTCAAAGTCAAACCCAAAGTCAAAGTCAAAGTCAAAGTCAAAGTCAAAGTCAAAGTCAAAGTCAAAGTCAAAGTCAAAGTCAAAGTCAAAGTCAAAGTCAAAGTCAAAGTCAAAGTAAAGGTCAAAGTCAAAGTCAAGGTCAAAGTAAAGGTCAAGGTCAAAGTCAAAGTCAAAGTCAAAGTCAAAGTCACAGTCAAAGTCAAAGTCAAAGTCAAAGTCAAAGTCAAAGTCAAAGTCAAAGCCAAAGTCAAAGTCAAAGTCAAAGCCAAAGTCAAAGTCAAAGTCAAAGTCAAAGTCAAAGTCAAAGTCAAAGTCAAAGTCAAGGTCAAAGTCAAAGTCAAAGTCAAAGTCAAAGTCAAAGTCAAAGTCAAAGTCAAAGTCAAAGTCAAAGTCAAAGTCAGAGTCAAGGTCAAAGTCAAAGTCAAAGTCAAAGTCAAAGTCAAAGTCAAAGTCAAAGTCAAAGTCAAAGTCAAAGTCAAAGTCAGAGTCAAAGTCAAAGTCAAAGTCAAAGTCAAAGTCAAAGTCAAAGTCAAAGTCAAAGTCAAAGTCAAAGTCAAAGTCAAAGTCAAAGTCAAAGTCAAAGTCAAAGTCAAAGTCAAAGTCAAAGTCAAAGTCAAAGTCAAAGTCAAAGTCAAAGTCAAAGTCAAGGTCAAAGTCAAAGTCAAAGTCAAAGTCAAAGTCAAAGTCAAAGTCAAAGTCAAAGTCAAAGTCAAAGTCAAAGTCAAAGTCAAAGTCAAAGTCAAAGTCAAAGTCAAAGTCAAAGTCAAAGTCAAAGTCAAAGTCAAAGTCAAAGTCAATGTCAAAGTCAAAGTCAAAGTCAAAGTCAAAGTCAAAGTCAAAGTCAAAGTCAAAGTCAAAGTCAATGTCAAAGTCAAAGTCAAAGTCAAAGTCAAAGTCAAAGTCAAAGTCAATGTCAAAGTCAAAGTCAAAGTCAAAGTCAAAGTCAAAGTCAAGGTCAAAGTCAAAGTCAAAGTCAAAGTCAAATTCAAGGTCAAAGTCAAAGTCAAAGTCAAAGTCAAAGTCAAAGTCAAAGTCAAAGCCAAAGTCAAAGTCAAAGCCAAAGTCAAAGTCAAAGTCAAAGTCAAAGTCAAAGTCAAAGTCAAAGTCAAAGTCAAAGTCAAAGTCAAGGTCAAAGTCAAAGTCAAAGTCAAAGTCAAAGTCAAAGTCAAAGTCAAAGTCAAAGTCAAAGTCAAAGTAAAGGTCAAAGTCAAAGTCAAAGTCAAAGTCAAGGTCAAATTCAAGGTCAAAGTCAAAGTCAAAGTCAAAGTCAAAGTCAAAGTCAAAGTCAAAGTCAAAGTCAAAGTCAAAGTCAAAGTCAAAGTCAAAGTCAAAGTCAAAGTCAAAGTCAAAGTCAAAGTCAATGTCAAAGTCAAAGTCAAAGTCAAAGTCAAAGTCAAAGTCAAGGTCAAAGTCAAAGTCAAAGTCAAAGTCAAATTCAAGGTCAAAGTCAAAGTCAAAGTCAAAGTCAAAGTCAAAGTCAAAGTAAAAGTCAAAGTCAAAGTCAAAGTCAAAGTCAAAGTCAAAGTCAAAGTCAAAGTCAAAGTCAAGGTCAAAGTCAAGGTCAAAGTCAAAGTCAAGGTCAAAGTCAAAGTCATAGTCAAAGTCAAAGTCAAAGTCAAAGTCAAAGTAAAAGTCAAAGTCAAAGTCATAGTAAAAGTAAAAGTAAAAGTAAAAGTCAAAGTCAAAGTCAAAGTCAAAGTCAAAGTCAAAGTCAAAGTAAAGGTCAAGGTCAAAGTCAAAGTCAAGGTCAAATTCAAAGTCAAAGTCAAAGTCAAAAGTCAAAGTAAAGGTCAAAGTCAAAGTCAAGGTCAAATTCAAGGTCAAAGTCAAAGTCAAAGTCAAAGTCAAAGTCAAAGTCAAGGTCAAAGTCAAAGTCAAAGTCAAAGTCAAAGTAAAAGTCAAAGTCAAAGTCAAAGTCAAAGTCAAAGTCAAAGTCAAAGTCAAAGTCAAAGTCAAAGTCAAAGTCAAAGTCAAAGTCAAGGTCAAAGTCAAGGTCAAAGTCAAAGTCAAAGTCAAAGTCAAAGTCAAAGTCATAGTAAAAGTAAAAGTAAAAGTAAAAGTCAAAGTCAAAGTCAAAGTCAAAGTCAAAGTCAAAGTAAAGGTCAAAGTCAAAGTCAAAGTCAAAGTCAAAGTCAAGGTCAAAGTCAAAGTCAAAGTCAAAGTCAAAGTCAAAGTAAAGGTCAAAGTCAAAGTCAAAGTCAAAGTCAAAGTCAAGGTCAAAGTCAAGGTCAAATTCAAAGTCAAAGTCAAAGTCAAAGTCAAAGTAAAGGTCAAAGCCAAAGTCAAAGTCAAGGTCAAATTCAAGGTCAAAGTCAAAGTCAAAGTCAAAGTCAAAGTCAAAGTCAAGGTCAAAGTCAAAGTCAAAGTCAAAGTCAAGGTCAAATTCAAGGTCAAAGTCAAAGTCAAAGTAAAAGTCAAAGTCAAAGTCAAGGTCAAAGTCAAAGTCAAAGTCAAAGTCAAAGTCAAAGTCAAAGTCAAAGTCAAAGTCAAAGTCAAAGTCAAAGTCAAAGTCAAAGTCAAAGTCAAAGTCAAAGTCATAGTAAAAGTCAAAGTCAAAGTCAAAGTCAAAGTCAAAGTCAAAGTCAAAGTCAAAGTCAAAGTCAAAGTCAAAGTCAAAGTCAAAGTCAAAGTCAAAGTCAACGTCAAAGTCAAAGTCAAAGTCAAAGTCAAAGTCAAAGTCAAAGTCAAAGTAAAGGTCAAAGTCAAAGTCAAAGTCAAGGTCAAAGTCAAAGTCAAAGTCAAAGTCAAAGTCAAAGTCAAAGTCAAAGTCAATGTCAAAGGCAAAGTCAAAGTCAAAGTCAAAGTCAAAGTCAAAGTCAAAGTCAAAGTCAAAGTCACAGTCAAAGTCAAAGTCAAAGTCAAAGTCAAGGTCAAAGTCAAGGTCAAAGTCAAAGTCAAAGTCAAAGTCAAAGTCAAAGTCAAAGTCAAAGTCAAAGTCAAGGTCAAAGTCAAAGTCAAAGTCAAAGTCAAAGTCAAAGTCAAGGTCAAATTCAAGGTCAAATTCAAGGTCAAAGTCAAAGTCAAAGTCAAAGTCAAAGTCAAAGTCAAAGTCAAAGTCAAAGTCAAAGTCAAAGTCAAAGTCAAAGTCAAAGTCAAGGTCAAAGTCAAAGTCAAAGTCAAAGTCAAGGTCAAAGTCAAAGTCAAAGTCAAAGTCAAAGTCAAAGTCAAAGTCAAAGTCAAAGTCAAAGTCAAAGTAAAGGTCAAAGCCAAAGTCAAAGTCAAGGTCAAATTCAAGGTCAAAGTCAAAGTCAAAGTCAAAGTCAAAGTCAAAGTCAAAGTCAAAGTCAAAGTCAAAGTCAAGGTCAAAGTCAAAGTCAAAGTCAAAGTCAAGGTCAAAGTCAAAGTCAAAGTCAAAGTCAAAGTCAAAGTCAAAGGCAAAGTCAAGGTCAAAGTCAAAGTCAAAGTCAAAGTCAAAGCCAAAGTCAAAGTCAAAGTCAAAGTCAAAGTCAAAGTCAAAGTCAAAGTCAAAGTCAAAGTCAAAGTCAAAGTCAAAGTCAAAGTCAAAGTCAAAGTCAAAGTCAAAGTCAAAGTCAAAGTCAAAGTCAAGGTCAAAGTCAAAGTCAAAGTCAAAGTCAAAGTCAAAGTCAAAGTCAAGGTCAAAGTCAAAGTCAAAGTCAAAGTCAAGGTCAAATTCAAGGTCAAAGTCAAAGTCAAAGTCAAAGTCAAAGTCAAAGTCAAAGTCAAAGTCAAAGTCAAAGTCAAAGTCAAAGTCAAAGTCAAAGTCAAAGTCAAAGTCAAGGTCAAAGTCAAAGTCAAAGTCAAAGTCAAAGTCAAAGTCAAGGTCAAAGTCAAAGTCAAAGTCAAAGTCAAAGTCAAAGTAAAGGTCAAAGTCAAAGTCAAAGTCAAAGTCAAGGTCAAATTCAAGGTCAAAGTCAAAGTCAAAGTCAAAGTCAAAGTCAAAGTCAAGGTCAAAGTCAAAGTCAAAGTCAAAGTCAAAGTCAAAGTCAAAGTCAAAGTAAAAGTCAAAGTCAAAGTCAAAGTCAAAGTCAAAGTCAAAGTCAAAGTCAAAGTCAAAGTCAAAGTCAAGGTCAAAGTCAAGGTCAAAGTCAAAGTCAAGGTCAAAGTCAAAGTCATAGTCAAAGTCAAAGTCAAAGTCAAAGTCAAAGTAAAAGTCAAAGTCAAAGTCATAGTAAAAGTAAAAGTAAAAGTAAAAGTCAAAGTCAAAGTCAAAGTCAAAGTCAAAGTCAAAGTCAAAGTCAAAGTAAAGGTCAAGGTCAAAGTCAAAGTCAAGGTCAAATTCAAAGTCAAAGTCAAAGTCAAAAGTCAAAGTAAAGGTCAAAGTCAAAGTCAAGGTCAAATTCAAGGTCAAAGTCAAAGTCAAAGTCAAAGTCAAAGTCAAAGTCAAGGTCAAAGTCAAAGTCAAAGTCAAAGTCAAAGTAAAAGTCAAAGTCAAAGTCAAAGTCAAAGTCAAAGTCAAAGTCAAAGTCAAAGTCAAAGTCAAAGTCAAAGTCAAAGTCAAGGTCAAAGTCAAGGTCAAAGTCAAAGTCAAAGTCAAAGTCAAAGTCAAAGTCATAGTAAAAGTAAAAGTAAAAGTAAAAGTCAAAGTCAAAGTCAAAGTCAAAGTCAAAGTCAAAGTAAAGGTCAAAGTCAAAGTCAAAGTCAAAGTCAAAGTCAAGGTCAAAGTCAAAGTCAAAGTCAAAGTCAAAGTAAAGGTCAAAGTCAAAGTCAAAGTCAAAGTCAAAGTCAAGGTCAAAGTCAAGGTCAAATTCAAAGTCAAAGTCAAAGTCAAAGTCAAAGTAAAGGTCAAAGCCAAAGTCAAAGTCAAGGTCAAATTCAAGGTCAAAGTCAAAGTCAAAGTCAAAGTCAAAGTCAAAGTCAAGGTCAAAGTCAAAGTCAAAGTCAAAGTCAAGGTCAAATTCAAGGTCAAAGTCAAAGTCAAAGTAAAAGTCAAAGTCAAAGTCAAGGTCAAAGTCAAAGTCAAAGTCAAAGTCAAAGTCAAAGTCAAAGTCAAAGTCAAAGTCAAAGTCAAAGTCAAAGTCAAAGTCAAAGTCATAGTAAAAGTCAAAGTCAAAGTCAAAGTCAAAGTCAAAGTCAAAGTCAAAGTCAAAGTAAAAGTCAAAGTCAAAGTCAAAGTCAAAGTCAAAGTCAAAGTCAACGTCAAAGTCAAAGTCAAAGTCAAAGTCAAAGTCAAAGTCAAAGTAAAGGTCAAAGTCAAAGTCAAAGTCAAGGTCAAAGTCAAAGTCAAAGTCAAAGTCAAAGTCAAAGTCAAAGTCAATGTCAAAGGCAAAGTCAAAGTCAAAGTCAAAGTCAAAGTCAAAGTCAAAGTCAAAGTCAAAGTCACAGTCAAAGTCAAAGTCAAAGTCAAAGTCAAGGTCAAAGTCAAGGTCAAAGTCAAAGTCAAAGTCAAAGTCAAAGTCAAAGTCAAAGTCAAAGTCAAAGTCAAAGTCAAAGTCAAGGTCAAAGTCAAAGTCAAAGTCAAAGTCAAAGTCAAAGTCAAGGTCAAATTCAAGGTCAAATTCAAGGTCAAATTCAAGGTCAAAGTCAAAGTCAAAGTCAAAGTCAAAGTCAAAGTCAAAGTCAAAGTCAAAGTCAAAGTCAAAGTCAAAGTCAAAGTCAAAGTCAAAGTCAAAGTCAAAGTCAAAGTCAAAGTCAAGGTCAAAGTCAAAGTCAAAGTCAAAGTCAAGGTCAAAGTCAAAGTCAAAGTCAAAGTCAAAGTCAAAGTCAAAGTCAAAGTCAAAGTCAAAGTCAAAGTCAAAGTCAAAGTCAAGGTCAAAGTCAAAGTCAAAGTCAAAGTCAAAGTCAAAGTCGAAGTCAATGTCAAAGTCAAAGTCAAAGTCAAAGTCAAAGTCAAAGTCACAGTCAAAGTCAAAGTCAAAGTCAAAGTCAAGGTCAAAGTCAAGGTCAAAGTCAAAGTCAAAGTCAAAGTCAAAGTCAAAGTCAAAGTCAAAGTAAAGGTCAAAGTCAAAGTCAAAGTCAAAGTCAAAGTCAAAGTAAAGGTCAAAGTCAAAGTCAAAGTCAAAGTCAAAGTCAAGGTCAAAGTCAAAGTCAAAGTCAAAGTCAAAGTAAAGGTCAAAGTCAAAGTCAAAGTCAAAGTCAAAGTCAAGGTCAAAGTCAAGGTCAAATTCAAAGTCAAAGTCAAAGTCAAAGTAAAGGTCAAAGCCAAAGTCAAAGTCAAGGTCAAATTCAAGGTCAAAGTCAAAGTCAAAGTCAAAGTCAAAGTCAAAGTCAAGGTCAAAGTCAAAGTCAAAGTCAAAGTCAAAGTCAAAGTCAAAGTCAAAGTCAAGGTCAAAGTCAAAGTCAAAGTCAAAGTCAAAGTCAAAGTCAAAGTCAAAGTCAAAGTCAAAGTCAAAGTCAAAGTCAAAGTCAAAGTCAAAGTCAAAGTCAAAGTCATAGTAAAAGTCAAAGTCAAAGTCAAAGTCAAAGTCAAAGTCAAAGTCAAAGTCAAAGTCAAAGTCAAAGTCAAAGTCAAAGTCAACGTCAAAGTCAAAGTCAAAGTCAAAGTCAAAGTCAAAGTCAAAGTCAAAGTCAAAGTCAAAGTCAAAGTCAAAGTCAAAGTAAAGGTCAAAGCCAAAGTCAAAGTCAAGGTCAAATTCAAGGTCAAAGTCAAAGTCAAAGTCAAAGTCAAAGTCAAAGTCAAAGTCAAAGTCAAAGTCAAAGTCAAGGTCAAAGTCAAAGTCAAAGTCAAAGTCAAAGTCAAAGTCAAAGTCAAAGTCAAAGTCAAAGTCAAAGTCAAAGTCAAAGTCAAAGTCAAAGTCAAAGTCAAAGTCAAAGTCATAGTAAAAGTCAAAGTCAAAGTCAAAGTCAAAGTCGAAGTCAAAGTCAAAGTCAAGGTCAAAGTAAAAGTCAAAGTCAAATCACAGTCAAAGTCAAAGTCAAGGTCAAAGTCAAAGTCAAAGTCAAAGTCAAGGTCAAAGTCAAAGTCAAAGTCAAAGTCAAAGTCAAAGTCAAAGTCAAAGTCAAAGTCAAAGTCAAAGTCAAAGTCAAAGTCAAAGTCAAAGTCAAAGTCAAAGTCAAAGTCAAAGTCAAAGTCAAAGTCAAAGTCAAAGTCAAAGTCAAAGTCAAAGTCAAAGTCAAAGTCAAAGTCAAAGTCAAAGTCAAAGTCAAAGTCACAGTCAAAGTCAAAGTCAAGGTCAAAGTCAAGGTCAAAGCCAAAGTCAAAGTCAAAGTCAAAGTCAAAGTCAAAGTCAAAGTCAAAGTCAAAGTCAAAGGCAAAGTCAAAGTCAAAGTCAAAGTCATAGTAAAAGTAAAAGTAAAAGTCAAAGCCAAAGTCAAAGTCAAAGTCAAAGTCAAAGTCAAAGTCAAAGTCAAATTCAAAGTCAAAGTCAAAGTCAAAGTCAAAGTCAAAGTCAAAGTCAAAGTCAAAGTCAAAGTCAAAGTCAAAGTCAAAGTCAAAGTCAAAGTCAAAGTCACAGTCAAAGTCAGTCAAGGTCAAAGTCAAAGTCAAAGTCAAAGTCAAGGTCAAAGTCAAAGTCAAAGTCAAAGTCAAAGTCAAAGTCAAAGTCAAAGTCAATGTCAAAGTCAAAGTCAAAGTCAAAGTCAAAGTCAAAGTCAAAGTCAAAGTCAAAGTCAAGGTCAAAGTCAAGGTCAAAGTCAAAGTCAAAGTCAAAGTCAAAGTCAAAGTCAAAGTCAAAGTCAAAGTCAAGGTCAAAGTCAAGGTCAAAGTCAAAGTCAAAGTCAAAGTCAAAGTCAAAGTCAAAGTCAAAGTCAAAGTCAAAGTCAAAGTCAAGGTCAAAGTCAAAGTCAAAGTCAAAGTCAAAGTCAAAGTAAAGGTCAAAGTCAAAGTCAAAGTCAAAGTCAAAGTCAAAGTCAAAGTCAAAGTCAAAGTCAAAGTCAAATTCAAAGTCAAAGTCAAAGTCAAAGTAAAGGTCAAGGTCAAAGTCAAAGTCAAGGTCAAATTCAAGGTCAAAGTCAAAGTCGAAGTCAAAGTCAAAGTCACAGTCAAAGTCAAAGTCAAAGTCAAAGTCAAAGTCAAAGTCAAAGTCAAAGTCAAAGTCAAAGTCAAAGTCAAAGTCAAAGTCAAAGTAAAGGTCAAAGTCAAAGTAAAAGTCAAAGTCAAGTTCAAATTCAAGGTCAAAGTCAAAGTCAAAGTCAAAGTCAAAGTCAAGGTCAAAGTCAAAGTGAAAGTCAAAGTCAAAGTCAAAGTCAAAGTCAAAGTCAAAGTAAAAGTCAAAGTCAAAGTCAAAGTCAAAGCCAAAGTCAAAGTCAAAGTCAAAGTCAAAGTCAAAGTCAAAGTCAAGGTCAAAGTCAAAGTCAAAGTCAAAGCCAAAGTCAAAGTCAAAGTCAAAGTCAAAGTCAACGTCAAAGTCAAAGTCAAAGTCAAAGTCAAAGTCAAAGTCAAAGTCAAAGTCAAAGTCAAAGTCAAAGTAAAGGTCAAAGCCAAAGTCAAAGTCAAGGTCAAATTCAAGGTCAAAGTCAAAGTCAAAGTCAAAGTCAAAGTCAAAGTCAAAGTCAAAGTCAAAGTCAAAGTCAAGGTCAAAGTCAAAGTCAAAGTCAAAGTCAAAGTCAAAGTCAAAGTCAAAGTCAAAGTCAAAGTCAAAGTCAAAGTCAAAGTCAAAGTCAAAGTCAAAGTCAAAGTCAAAGTCAAAGTCAAAGTCAAAGTCAAAGTCAAAGTCAAAGTCAAAGTCAAAGTCAAAGTCAAAGTCAAAGTCAAAGTCAAAGTCAAGGTCAAAGTCAAAGTCAAAGTCAAAGTCAAAGTCAAAGTCAAAGTCAAGGTCAAAGTCAAAGTCAAAGTCAAAGTCAAAGTCAAAGTCAAAGTCAAAGTCAAAGTCAAAGTCAAAGTCAAAGTCAAAGTCAAAGTCAAAGTCAAGGTCAAAGTCAAAGTCAAAGTCAAAGTCAAAGTCAAAGTCAAAGTCAAAGTCAAGGTCAAAGTCAAAGTCAAAGTCAAAGTCAAAGTCAAAGTCAAAGTAAAGGTCAAAGTCAAAGTCAAAGTCAAAGTCAAGGTCAAATTCAAGGTCAAAGTCAAAGTCAAAGTCAAAGTCAAAGTCAAAGTCAAGGTCAAAGTCAAAGTCAAAGTCAAAGTCAAAGTCAAAGTCAAAGTAAAAGTCAAAGTCAAAGTCAAAGTCAAAGTCAAAGTCAAAGTCAAAGTCAAAGTCAAAGTCAAGGTCAAAGTCAAGGTCAAAGTCAAAGTCGAAGTCAAAGTCAAAGTCAAAGTCAAAGTCAAAGTCAAAGTCAAAGTCAAAGTCAAAGTCAAAGTCAAAGTCAAAGTCAAAGTCAAAGTCATAGTAAAAGTAAAAGTAAAAGTAAAAGTAAAAGTAAAAGTCAAAGTCAAAGTCAAAGTCAAAGTCAAAGTAAAGGTCAAGGTCAAAGTCAAAGTCAAGGTCAAATTCAAAGTCAAAGTCAAAGTCAAAGTCAAAGTAAAGGTCAAAGTCAAAGTCAAAGTCAAGGTCAAATTCAAGGTCAAAGTCAAAGTCAAAGTCAAAGTCAAAGTCAAAGTCAAGGTCAAAGTCAAAGTCAAAGTCAAAGTCAAAGTCAAAGTAAAAGTCAAAGTCAAAGTCAAAGTCAAAGTCAAAGTCAAAGTCAAAGTCAAAGTCAAAGTCAAGGTCAAAGTCAAAGTCAAAGCCAAAGTCAAAGTCAAAGTCAAAGTCAAAGTCAAAGTCAAAGTCAAAGTCAAAGTCAAAGTCAAAGTCAAAGTCAAAGTCAAGGTCAAAGTCAAAGTCAAAGTCAAAGTCAAAGTCAAAGTCAAGGTCAAATTCAAGGTCAAATTCAAGGTCAAAGTCAAAGTCAAAGTCAAAGTCAAAGTCAAAGTCAAAGTCAAAGTCAAAGTCAAAGTCAAAGTCAAAGTCAAAGTCAAAGTCAAAGTCAAAGTCAAAGTCAAAGTCAAAGTCAAGGTCAAAGTCAAAGTCAAGGTCAAAGTCAAAGTCAAAGTCAAAGTCAAAGTCAAAGTCAAAGTCAAAGTCAAAGTCAAAGTCAAAGTCAAAGTCAACGTCAAAGTCAAAGTCAAAGTCAAGGTCAAAGTCAAAGTCAAAGTCAAAGTCAAAGTCAAAGTCAAAGTCAAAGTCAAAGTCAAAGTCAAAGTCAAAGTCAAAGTCAAAGTCAAAGTCAAAGTCAAAGTCAAAGTCAAAGTCAAAGTCAAAGTCAAAGTCAAAGTCAAAGTCAAAGTCAAAGTCAAAGTCAAAGTCAAAGTCAAAGTCAATGTCAAAGTCAAAGTCAAAGTCAAAGTCAAAGTCAAAGTCAAAGTCAAAGTCACAGTCAAAGTCAAAGTCAAAGTCAAGGTCAAAGTCAAGGTCAAAGTCAAAGTCAAAGTCAAAGTCAAAGTCAAAGTCAAAGTCAAAGTAAAGGTCAAAGTCAAAGTCAAAGTCAAAGTCAAAGTCAAGGTCAAATTCAAGGTCAAAGTCAAAGTCAAAGTCAAAGTCAAAGTCAAAGTCAAAGTCAAAGTCAAAGTCAAAGTCAAAGTCAAAGTCAAAGTCAAAGTCAAAGTCAAAGTCAAAGTCAAAGTCAAAGTCAAAGTCAAGGTCAAAGTAAAAGTCAAAGTCAAAGTCAAATTCAAAGTCAAAGTCAAAGTCAAAGTCAAAGTCAAGGTCAAAGTCAAAGTCAAAGTCAAAGTCAAAGTCAAAGTCAAAGTCAAAGTCAAAGTCAAAGTCAAGGTCAAAGTCAAAGTCAAAGCCAAAGTCAAAGTCAAAGTCAAAGTCAAAGTCAAAGTCAAAGTCAAAGTCAAAGTCAAAGTCAAAGTCAAAGTCAAAGTCAAAGTCAAAGTCAAAGTCAAAGTCAAAGTCAAAGTCAAAGTCAAAGGCAAAGTCAAAGTCAAAGTCAAGGTCAAAGTCAAAGTCAAAGTCAAAGTCAAAGTCAAAGTCAAAGTCAAGGTCAAAGTCAAAGTCAAAGTCAAAGTCAAATTCAAGGTCAAAGTCAAAGTCAAAGTCAAAGTCAAAGTCAAAGTCAAAGTCAAAGTCAAAGTCAAAGTCAAAGTCAAAGTCAAAGTCAAAGTCAAGGTCAAAGTCAAAGTCAAAGTCAAAGTCAAAGTCAAAGTCAAGGTCAAAGTCAAAGTCAAAGTCAAAGTCAAAGTCAAAGTCAAAGTAAAGGTCAAAGTCAAAGTCAAAGTCAAAGTCTAGGTCAAATTCAAGGTCAAAGTCAAAGTCAAAGTCAAAGTCAAAGTCAAAGTCAAGGTCAAAGTCAAAGTCAAAGTCAAAGTCAAAGTCAAAGTCAAAGTCAAAGTCAAGGTCAAAGTCAAGGTCAAAGTCAAAGTCAAAGTCAAAGTCAAAGTCAAAGTCAAAGTCAAGGTCAAAGTCAAAGTCAAAGTCAAGGTCAAAGTCAAAGTCAAAGTCAAAGTCAAAGTCAAAGTCAAAGTCAAAGTCAAAGTCAAAGTCAAAGTCAAAGTCAAAGTCAAAGTCAAAGTCAAGGTCAAAGTCAAAGTCAAAGTCAAAGTCAAAGTCAAAGTCAAAGTCAAAGTCAAAGTCAAAGTCAAAGTCAAAGTCAAAGTCAAAGTCAAAGTCAAAGTCAAAGTCAAAGTCAAAGTCAAAGTCAAAGTCAAAGTCAAAGTCAAAGTCAAAGTCAAAGTCAAAGTCAAAGTCAAAGTCAAAGTCAAAGTCAAAGTCAAAGTAAAGGTCAAAGTCAAAGTCAAAGTCAAAGTCAAGGTCAAATTCAAGGTCAAATTCAAGGTCAAAGTCAAAGTCAAAGTCAAAGTCAAAGTCAAAGTCAAAGTCAAAGTCAAAGTCAAAGTCAAAGTCAAAGTCAAAGTCAAAGTCAAAGTCAAAGTCAAAGTCAAAGTCAAAGTCAAAGTCAAAGTCAAAGTCAAAGTCATAGTAAAAGTAAAAGTAAAAGTAAAAGTCAAAGTCAAAGTCAAAGTCAAAGTCAAAGTCAAAGTCAAAGTCAAAGTCAAAGTCAAAGTCAAAGTCAAAGTCAAAGTCAAAGTCAAGGTCAAAGTCAAAGTCAAAGTCAAAGTCAAAGTCAAAGTCAAAGTCAAAGTAAAGGTCAAAGTCAAAGTCAAAGTCAAAGTCAAAGTCAAGGTCAAATTCAAGGTCAAAGTCAAAGTCAAAGTCAAAGTCAAAGTCAAAGTCAAAGTCAAAGTCAAAGTCAAAGTCAAAGTCAAAGTCAAAGTCAAAGTCAAAGTCAAAGTCAAAGTCAAAGTCAAAGTCAAAGTCAAAGTCAAAGTCAAAGTCAAGGTCAAAGTAAAAGTCAAAGTCAAAGGCAAATTCAAAGTCAAAGTCAAAGTCAAAGTCAAAGTCAAGGTCAAAGTCAAAGTCAAAGTCAAAGTCAAAGTCAAAGTCAAAGTCAAAGTCAAGGTCAAAGTCAAAGTCAAAGTCAAAGTCAAAGCCAAAGTCAAAGTCAAAGTCAAAGTCAAAGTCAAAGTCAAAGTCAAAGTCAAAGTCAAAGTCAAAGTCAAAGTCAAAGTCAAAGTCAAAGTCAAAGTCAAAGTCAAAGTCAAAGTCAAAGTCAAAGTCAAAGTCAAAGTCAAAGTCAAGGTCAAAGTCAAAGTCAAAGTCAAAGTCAAAGTCAAAGTCAAAGTCAAGGTCAAAGTCAAAGTCAAAGTCAAAGTCAAGGTCAAATTCAAGGTCAAAGTCAAAGTCAAAGTCAAAGTCAAAGTCAAAGTCAAAGTCAAAGTCAAAGTCAAAGTCAAAGTCAAAGTCAAAGTCAAAGTCAAAGTCAAGGTCAAAGTCAAAGTCAAAGTCAAAGTCAAAGTCAAAGTCAAGGTCAAAGTCAAAGTCAAAGTCAAAGTCAAAGTCAAAGTCAA
Organism: Anastrepha obliqua; assembly: GCF_027943255.1. Taxonomy (NCBI): domain Eukaryota; kingdom Metazoa; phylum Arthropoda; class Insecta; order Diptera; family Tephritidae; genus Anastrepha; species Anastrepha obliqua. The sequence continues at coordinate 598,816 of NW_026562190.1, forward strand.
AGTCAAAGTCAAAGTAAAGGTCAAAGTCAAAGTCAAAGTCAAAGTCAAGGTCAAATTCAAGGTCAAAGTCAAAGTCAAAGTCAAAGTCAAAGTCAAAGTCAAGGTCAAAGTCAAAGTCAAAGTCAAAGTCAAAGTCAAAGTCAAAGTAAAAGTCAAAGTCAAAGTCAAAGTCAAAGTCAAAGTCAAAGTCAAAGTCAAAGTCAAAGTCAAAGTCAAAGTCAAAGTCAAGGTCAAAGTCAAGGTCAAAGTCAAAGTCAAGGTCAAAGTCAAAGTCATAGTCAAAGTCAAAGTCAAAGTCAAAGTCAAAGTAAAAGTCAAAGTCAAAGTCATAGTAAAAGTAAAAGTAAAAGTAAAAGTAAAAGTCAAAGTCAAAGTCAAAGTCAAAGTCAAAGTCAAAGTCAAAGTAAAGGTCAAGGTCAAAGTCAAAGTCAAGGTCAAATTCAAAGTCAAAGTCAAAGTCAAAAGTCAAAGTAAAGGTCAAAGTCAAAGTCAAGGTCAAATTCAAGGTCAAAGTCAAAGTCAAAGTCAAAGTCAAAGTCAAAGTCAAAGTCAAGGTCAAAGTCAAAGTCAAAGTCAAAGTCAAAGTAAAAGTCACAGTCAAAGTCAAAGTCAAAGTCAAAGTCAAGGTCAAAGTCAAGGTCAAAGTCAAAGTCAAAGTCAAAGTCAAAGTCAAAGTCAAAGTCAAAGTCAAAGTCAAGGTCAAAGTCAAAGTCAAAGTCAAAGTCAAAGTCAAAGTCAAAGTCAAGGTCAAATTCAAGGTCAAATTCAAGGTCAAAGTCAAAGTCAAAGTCAAAGTCAAAGTCAAAGTCAAAGTCAAAGTCAAAGTCAAAGTCAAAGTCAAAGTCAAAGTCAAAGTCAAAGTCAAAGTCAAAGTCAAGGTCAAAGTCAAAGTCAAAGTCAAAGTCAAGGTCAAAGTCAAAGTCAAAGTCAAAGTCAAAGTCAAAGTCAAAGTCAAAGTCAAAGTCAAAGTCAAAGTCAAAGTCAAGGTCAAAGTCAAAGTCAAAGTCAAAGTCAAAGTCAAAGTCGAAGTCAATGTCAAAGTCAAAGTCAAAGTCAAAGTCAAAGTCAAAGTCACAGTCAAAGTCAAAGTCAAAGTCAAAGTCAAGGTCAAAGTCAAGGTCAAAGTCAAAGTCAAAGTCAAAGTCAAAGTCAAAGTCAAAGTCAAAGTAAAGGTCAAAGTCAAAG